>NC_088681.1:44399512-45024512 GCF_950023065.1 Planococcus citri | reverse complement strand
CCCGAATCGTTGTGTGTGATATGCACAAAAGTCGCGATTTTGCGTCGCTAGCACTTCGGATTCGTCAACGTGCGGATTCGTCGACACTTTCCACTGTGGGTCTATGTCCGCGAGCCGTTTTTCGATCGGTGGAAATTCGTATACTTTCTCACCTTCCGACATTCGCACTCGCGATTTGAAATTAAGCTTTCGAGCTTAAGAGTATGAAATAAATCGCACTTTACACAAAAGTATGATCGTGACTTGAATCGCACGTCTCACTACCGAGCGCACGTTGGATTCCGAAATCCTTTCGCACAAAGTCGCGAAAAATGTTTGGATTTTTCGATAAATCACGTTACCAATTAGTTCGCGAAGTAATTCGCACGATTGCACGTCACAGAAGACACGTTTTATAAAAAACTTTCAACTTAAAAGAGCAGAAATTAGCAAAAGTACACGAGCAAGCACATACCCGAACGGAGAACAAAACAATAATGTTCGTAAAGTACGGCGTGTCGCTCGATGCAGCCGGTTGTGTTGGCTTATCTGAATCCCCCGCCTACCTACTTCATCTACGTTCGTAGCGTTCGGTTGGCGAAAACGGCGCCGGTCGGGCGGCTGGTTGCGAACCGATCGTGTAAGTGATGTGTTTGTAGTGGTAACTACGATAAGTTCCAAGAATTTCTGCTGTCCAATTGTAAACGTGTCGAGCTATGCTCGATTTCGAATTTTACGTCATATTTCAGTTGCTAATTAATATTTCAAAATTCTGTTTCGATAGAAATGTTCCTTAAGGTTGTGTGAATCTTTTAGTCTAAGAATATTTTTACTTTGTTATGTACTTTTAATAAAAACTTGTTGTCTTATGTGAAAAAATCTAGTCATGTAATCGGCTGATACAATCAGCTCAATTTGAATTGGTTTGTGTTGGCTATGTTGCCAAATGTCGTTTTCATCGTGTTCGATGAATTCTCCGAAGTAAACTCGTCTACTTCTGTTTATTCGTTGGTTTTGGAAAAATTTTGACTTTGAATCAAAAAGTGATGCTTGTCGCAATATTAAAAATTCAATTTTGGTTCGAAATGTGTTTCAAAATTTTGGAAAAGTCAATGTTTTAGGTATTCGCTATGCGAAAATAGTTTTGAGTATTTGAATTTAATTATTCAGTTACGTAGGTATTACTTACCTATTTTGTACCTAATACTTACGTATCGAACTTGTAGTCTTGATGCGAATTTCTCACATTCGGTTTTCTTTTTGATGAAATAAATTTATTTACCTGTTTTTGGCTTGTTGTTTATTTTTAAGTTTTACCTAAATAAAAGTCTAGTCATTTTAACGTCGTGGAAAATTTTTATTCAAAAATTTTACAATCTTAATTCTAGTCTTATTATTCTAGTTAATCTTAATTGTAAATTAAGCCTTTTGGCTGAAAATCTTCGGAAGTAGCGACCGTGTCGCAATATGTTAAGTCTTCGACTCGAAGTTGAAGATTTTTTCTTCGGAGGTAAATTTATGTCTTATTTAAGGTCGTCGGATTCCAAACGAGCGGAAAATTTCTCGAAATGTGGATACCGGGATGTTGGGTCGAGTACGGATTTGTCCATTGATTTTCACCGTCGTACGAATTTCATCTCCTCTTCGCACAATTCGAGTTACCGTGATCACGTACCCATCGCTGCTTGAAATTTCTGGCTCGTCGAAGATCAGGAGGCTGCGCATCCAATTCAAAAAGGTCGAAATTCGGATTTGTCTATATGCGTCTCCGATGTCGCTCATGAAATCAATGCTGATGGTCGCTTCTTGACGTCTTTGACGAACTTCGAGGACAAAACTGTGGATAGCCATTGTTAAATACGTTACGTTTAGCACTCGCGTCTATAGGTAATCGGTTTCGACTTTATCGCGAAAATACACTCAGTGATTTTGCTTAGATGCAAAATTGAACGTGATACTGTCTCGAAAATCGATTATCTGCGATCGGTTTGTCTTTTATCAATCCGTATTACGTATATGCACGCACGTCGTTGGAAATAACTTCACTTTGTCTATTCGAAATTTTACTTCTTCGATATTTCGCAAAAAACAACAGTCAAGATCGAAATACTTTCCGTTTGTCTAAATTTTACTTGAGGTTATTTTTCCCTTTTTTCCCTCGAAGGGAATTTACCTAATTTTGAGGGAAAAATTAACTTCGCGAATTTTAATCCGAATTTAAAAATTCCAACTGCGTTGGTCAAATGCGGTAGTTGTGATTATATGAAAATTGTCTAGAAAATTTTTTATGCATATTTTTGTTAGGTAGGTATGTTACCTATTTAGTCGAAATTTCGCGATTTTTCCGAAACTTTTTACGTATCGTCACTTTCTCGTAGGTCATTAAGCTTTTTCTTAGCTTTTTCCAATGTAATTCGTTTTTCTCGTCTATCCGCCATGTCTTGGCGTAATTTTTCGTGATTTTCTTTTTTCTTTAGTTTTTCAAGTTGTACTTGATCTCTTATGTATTTTTTTACTGAAGCGTCACCTACGATCTTGCTTACGCATATGTTTAATTTTGGTCTCATCTTTTTTGATAAGTTTGAGTAATTTTCAATGAATTTTTGTTTGATTTTGTGTTTTTCGGCTTCATTAGCCTTATCGTAAACCTCTGTGGGTTCAAAGTCGAGATCTCTTTTGATCATGTTTTCTATTTCCTTTTGTGAAGGACGTTTTAGGATTGAAATTTTCTTCAGCTCTGTATTTTTGCTGTGTTTCTCGGTCTTGTCTTTTGAGTCTGATTCAGAGCTACTGTCTGACAATGCGTCGTATACTTTTTCTTGTTCAGTTTTTAACTGATCTACGTCATCGTCGTCTGTTAGCGACATTATGATTGATTGACCGTCGTCGCTGCTATTGTCAAGCTCAGATTCGTCAGAGGAGATTTCAGTTTCATCCTTGATTAGCTCACAAGGATCTGGTGCAAAATAGTTGATGTATTCTCCATCAGTGTAATCAACTACGTCGATAGCATCTACGTCTATGACGTTTAGTGTTTTCTTAAGTTTTTTAGGCTTTGTAGGGCCCATTCTTTGCCTGTAAGCGGCCATGCGTTCTGATCGACGTAATTTGATTCCACTTGTGGATGGTTGGGGGTTTTGTGTCCCTGGATTTTGAGTAGTTGTGGGTAATTTTATTTCCTTTTTGGTAGGGTTTTTTACCTCTTTGTTTTTTAATTCGTCGTCAGTCTTAGGTGGCTGATTCGTAAAATTCGCTGCAAGTTTTACTCGCTTTTTCTTTTTAATTTCAGCTTTTTTAGCTTCATTGTCTGATTTTTCTTGTTTACGCTTTTTGTATAATTTTTTGCGTAGCTTTCGAGCTTTTTGTGCCCCAGTTGATTCGTCTGTCGAATTTTTGTCCTGAGTACTTTCTTTTTCCTCATTTTGTGTTTGTTTGGGCTGAAGCTGCGCTTCTAATTTCTTTTTATTACGTAATTGAAGTCTTTGCTCTCTAGCAACGTCAATAAGTTTTTTTATGACCATTTTTGATCCTTCGTGGAAAATTTTCTTTTCCGCATCAGTTGCTAATGGTATACCTTGAATTCTTTCAAGCATGTCCTCTTCCGAGTCAGTTGTTGATGATTTTTGATCATCATGTTTATGTTTGTTTAGGAAGTCTTTAATTTTGTCAATCATTTTTCGTTGATCAATGTATGAATGTAACTTGTCGTCTTTTTCCATTCTATCGATCTCCTTTTGAGTTAGGAAAAGAGTGAGTTGCCTTATGTTGGCTACACGATTGATGTTTGAGTCGTCTGTGGGCTCTAGTAAATAGGAATTTATTCCTGTACGTTTTATTACTAGGTAGGGACCCACTTTTTTAGGGTAAAATTTTTCTCCAGTACACTTGTCCTTACTGGATTGTTTGTGGTTCGTGAGTAGAACCATGTCTCCTTTTTTCAAGATAGTAGGATCAGGATGCTCCTTATTATATTTGTATTCTTCTTCGATACGTTGTAGTCTACGCCTTTCGCGTATGTAATTCTCAATTATTTGAGAAGGAGTCATTGATTCCACTTTGGATTTCATGTGTTCAGTCGTGTAGACTGCTTTTTTCGCCAATTGATCTGCAATTACGTTTGTGTACTCGATTTTACGAGCATAGACGTGTATAAACTGTACACTTGTGAATTTTTTCACTAATTCCAAAATTCGTTCAAATAAAATTTTGTGGTGTACTGGCTTCTTACGAGAATTAAGCCAGTTGTTTTGTTGCCATCTTGTGACAGTATAGTTTAATGCTTTGATCGCATAATTGGAGTCCGAAAAGCATTTTACTTTCTTAAAGTTGTTCTTTAACATTGTCTCTAGTGCGACTATAATTGCCTTTAGTTCGGCATAGTTATTAGATAGACTAAATTCACCGTCAAATTCCAATTTCTGTGAAATATTTTTTGTACTGTCAGTTGAAAAACAAATTCCAATGCCTGCTACGGCGTCTTCGTCTCCATTCTTGGAGCAGGCTCCATCAGCTGTCACTCTCGCATAGCCGTCCGGATCCGAGTATACATCCTTTTCAGGGATTAATGTTGTTTTGTGATTTTGTTCGATTGTCATCGAAGGTAGTTTAATCTTTGCTAATTTATGTAACAATTTTATCAGTTTATGTTTAAAATCGTACTTGGCTCCTTTGTGTGGCATTTTGTCAGTAATACAGTCTTGGATGCCCCAGGCCTCATTTGGTTTAAATCCAAAAGGACCTGGTGTGTTATTAATTTCGTCTTCAATTTCTTGAACGTAAGTATGCCACCATATGTGCGTTGTAAAGGGATCGTGTAATTTATTGATTTTAGTCCGGAGTTTGTCTCCAATAATCCGCATCGTTCGTTCAACCGACGACGATTGTGGATTGTAGGCATTCGTGTGTGCCACTTTTATATTCCTGTCTTCCAGCAGGTTGTACCAGTCGTCATTGATAAATTGTTTCCCATTGTCTGAGATTACTTTCTTAGGTTTAATACCCTTTTTGTCTATCCATTCTAGGATTGTTTTCATCTCTCGACAAACGTTTTCTTTTTTGATTTCTGGCATCGATCTTAGCCAATTTCTACCCGTGAAAATGTCTTTGGCTACTAGTAGGTATCTAGGTGCCCCTTGTATAGCTGGAACTGGTCCATAAATGTCTACAGAGAGTACCTCTCCCATTGAGTAGGCTTCTATTTTTCCGAATTCAAGCACTTTTGGCTGAGCGTAATTTTTATTGAGTTTGCATATTATACATGCATTAGTGATTTCTCGAATGTAATCGAGTGATTTTGGATGGTAATAAATGCGACGAAATGCTGCGTCTAATTTATTTGCACTAGTGTGGCCATAGGCAGTATGTAAAAAATCGACTGTGTCATAAAAGAGTTCTGTTGGCAAGTAGGGAACGTATGTATCGTCTTCTAGTCTTTTCATCAGAATTTCTTTTTTCTTAGCAGTGTCTTGAATCTCTTCATCTGTGTCGGATTCATTACGTTCTCCGATATTCGTATTGCATTGATTTACAATTTTGTATCGGTTTAGTAACCGTTTCTTTTTGTCTAATTCTTTTTTGTTTTTCACAGGTATATATTCCTTCATTATTTTCATCATTGCGATGCAATTTTCATCAGTTTGTTGATATTTTGATATGTTTGACATTTTGTCAAAAAGTCTTGGGACATTTTCGTCCAAAAATTTTAAGTCAAAAGTAGAAATCATCGTTTCGAAATTTTTTATTTCAAGTTCAGGTGCTTTCATCATATAGAGCATCCTATTTGATTTGGTCATTGAAAATTGTAGGTCAAAGCAGTTGAGCATTGTAATCCAATATGCTGCTTTGCGATGCGTTTGCATCATGTCTCTGTATTTATTTATTGTGGCTAATAGGTTTTTCTTTACGTGAATTACACGTCCGAATACCCACATTTGTAGGCGTTTAAGTACTTGGACTAACGCCATCATATCCTTATCAAAAGGAGTAAAATTCTTTTGGTGAGCTTCGAATGCAATCGATACAAATAAGCATATATGCTTTTGTTCGTCATCTTTATCTTTATTTGTGATGTAAAATAGAACTGCGTTCATAGCATCTTCACTTACGTATGTATCGAGATATAACTCGACGTCAGGAGGTGGTGGCTTAAGTGTGAAATCTGCACAGAATTCTGTCTTTAGCTTTTCAAAAGCTTCTTCTTGGGCTGGGCCCCACAGTATTTTGCCATCTTTAGCACTTTTACCTACAGTCAAGTTATAAATTGGTCGCAATAATTGCATGTAATTTGGAATAAAATTCCTATATAGACCTGTAAGTCCAATTAGTTGTAGTAATTGTTTTACTGTCGTGATATTAAATTTACCTTTTTTGTTTGTATGTTTATCCACAAATTCCATAAATTTGGTAACTTTATCCTTTTGTTTGGAAATTTCGTCTTTGGATATTACAAATCCTAAGTGCTCCGCATATTCGCGAAAAAATTGTGTTTTTGTAGGATTTAATTTCAGTCCGTTTTCACGAATACGCTCGAATACATGGAGTAGTCTCTTTAGTGTTTCTTGGAATGTAGCTCCAGATACCTTCACGTCATCGACGAATTTTGTGATTCCTTTCTGGTCAGGAATAACTTGGTTCATCATGTGGACGAATTCTCCACTTGATATTTTTAAACCGTAAGGGAGTCTACAGAACTCATATACTTGTCCACATACTTGGAACGCTGTGAATTTTCGTGAAGCTTCATGTAGAACAAGTTGCCAGAATCCTGACGTAAAGTCAAGAGTACAAAAATATTTGTCACTTGTGTTCTCGTAAATTATCCATTCTATCGGACTTGGTTCAGTGAGTACTTTCTGTAAAACTGCGTTTAATTCGTCAGCGTCTAAGCATAAACGTATGTCTCCAGATTTTTTAATTACTGGAGCTGTGGTGTTTATGTAGTTTGACCTTGAAGGTCTAATTATGCCTAATTTCAGCATTTTTGATATTGCTCGTCGTAAAGATTCAATTATCTTTTGTGAGGGTCGGAATTTTTCTCCTCTCCATTTTTTCAAGTCAGGTTCTTTAATGTCATTTATAAATTTGAATCGGACTTGTTCGCCCTTGTATTTACCAGCATTAAAGCTGAAAATGTCACAATATTCTTCTAGTTCCTTCCAAGCATTGTTTGCTTCTTCAAGAGTAATCCATCCCTTAACTACGAGATTGTTTAAGTCTATTTTCATATTTTTCTTGTAAAGCTCTCTGGCTTTTTCTTGTTCGTGAGCCCAATCTTCATCTAGGTATTGTGTATGATTTTTTATCATTCGTACTGTACTATGTACATTTTGTGGACATACCATCATGGCTTTCAATGGTAAGCTACCATAACCAAATCTAGGTGTTAGTTCAAAACGTTCATCTTCTGTGAGGAAAGGTATTGTGAACGGTATACCATTCTTTGGGTTGCAGATAGCTCGTTCTTGACCATTTTCACAGTCAATTTTTATACCTAAGTATCTTAGTGAAAGTCTACCAATTATGACGCTGTATCCGTCAGTGTCTAGTATAAAAAATGGCATTGTTAGCATATGGTTGCCTATGCGTACACATACCTCTACAATATGTGTCATTGCTCGTATGATTTTATTATCAGCTAATTTCAAGTTTACTGGGTGGTCCAGTTTTATGTATTTGATCCATTGAGGATGCTCTCTTGTTAGGTAATCTACTACCGGTTTTGTCATTGCATTGGGCAATGCCCCCGTGTCCAGCTGAGCTGGTATAGGTATATTGTCTATAAATATGGGAATTGCGCAGTAGTAATCTTCTGTGTTTATTGTTGGTCGTTGTATATTTGTTTCGTGACGAGCTTCACTCTCATTTGTTTTCATAAATTCTAAAATGTCTAAAGCTTTTTGCTCTAATGTCAATTCAATCTTTTTGATTTGATTTGGATGTTCTTCATCCTCGTTTGGCTCATATTTGGATATTTTGATCCATGGATCGTCTTTTAAATTGTCTACAAATGATAGTTGTACATCATTTAAGTCCATTATGTCAGGCATCATTAAAATTGCCTCGTTTAGACGATCATTTGGTCTCATTTGTGATGCTTTGTCTTCGTAAATTTCTCGATTTCCAAGGTTGTCTATTTTAATTTTTTTCATTCCAAGTATCGAATCGTATTCGTAATAGTCATAGTGTACAATTTTGTCCGGTGGTATAGTGCCATTCATGTTCAAGGATTTTACCTCAAATGTTTTTATCTCATTTTCAATGTCGGTTTTATCTTCACCTTCGATTTGTTTTTGTTCTTCTAAGATATGTTTCTTTGATTTCGGCTTCATTGCCGTTTCTGCGTTGTAGGGTTTTGAAAGCTGTGCACTTTTTGTAGGTGGATCGTAAGTTATTCTTACGAATTCGGCTTTTCCGTTTTCTTGTGATCGAAATTCTCTTCGCATGTATTCTCCAGTAGCTGGATCTATGTCTACTTTTTGGGCTAAAACAGCTACCAAAGTTTTCATCATGTTGCGATTAAGTTGTATTTTGTCTTGAGTTTTTTGTGTACAGCATTCGCTGAATTTATTTTCTCGTACGTAGCTTATTGGTTCTTTCAATAGACTACCTGTTTTGGGCATTTCTTCGCCTGAATCGTCTACATCTAGCAATATTTTGCATAATAAGTCCATTACTATGGGGTACATCGCCATGTCAGGATAATACCTGTCGTATGCTTGACAATAGTGAAAAGTAGCCTCAATCGGCATAACCTCTCCGTTGGGTGATTCTTCGGGTTGAATGAACCATCCTTTTTTGTTACTTTCAACTGTTTCAGTGCGTAAAAATTCGTAAGCTATTTGCTTATGAAATGTCACTCTAGGGTGATCGTCTGCTATTTCTTGGAACATCTTGCGATACTCTTTGTATCGATGTAGGCTCGTGCCTTGTTCACCTTTTTTCGGTGGTTTTGCTATTGGCATTAATAGTATTATTCGTTCCGCTCCTTTTTCTAGCAGTGCGTTTACGATTAAACGTAATTTGTCTTTTACCATTTCAGTAGGCGCATTAAAGTGATTAAATTCAATTTGTCCTGCGGACAATATGTATTTGGCATTTTTTGGAAAGTTGGTTTTGCAAACTAGTTTTAGTAATGTTCTAATGTCGATCTGGTCCCTTATATATTCTGGTAGTTGTTCGGCTCTGCGTACCGTTCCTCGTCTGACAAAGTGTACGATGCCGTCACCTATCCATATATAGTCTTCTGTGAATGCATTTTTTTGCATAATCGGTGGAGGAAGCATTTTGCTAGACGAAGCCTCCACGTCGCCTAGCTCTACTTGTTTCCCGTAAGTTTGTCAGCTTTTTCTTTTTCTAAACGTTTCTTCTTCTCCTCTTCAGTTTCCTTCTTCGGAGGAGGTAAAATCGTAATTTGCGCTTGTGTTTGCGCATTCGTTTGGTTTAGCGCGTTTACCGGCGCTGTAAGTGTACCTTGAGTTACATTTGATGATTGTTGCTGCGCAGCTTGTTGTTCATTTAGCGCTTGTAGTGCTGCTTGTTGAGCTGCAAGCGCATTTGGATCTACCTGTGGCATGAAAGTCGGCATTTGCATTTGCATTAGCGGGTAGGGATAATATGTGGGTGCTTGAAATACCGGTGGATATGGATATGTCATAGGTGTTTGTGTTTGGGTCATCGATGTATCGAAATAATTCTGCAATGAATTAGAGGCTGTGTCTGGGTAGCTATCATCCAAATTATTATCATAATTTGTGTTGTTGAAATCGACATAATTGCCGTAGTTATCATACCCGTAATCGGGGGTGTATTCTTGACCGTAGTCTGGCATTACGCCATCCATTTCCATTTGTTTCACTGGTAATGTTTGTTGTTGATTTCCTCCTTGTGGAGGTTTGTAGATAGCTACTGTCGTATCTGTATTAGGTTGTTGTTGCCTACCTTGTATTGGTAGGGGTGGTCTCTGTGTACCTTGTTGGAATCTATTGTGTTGTTGGCGTTGGCCGCCATTTGATTGGTTATTATTTTGTTGTCTTTGAAATCTTTGACCATTTTGATTCCAATTATTTTGATTTTGAGGTCTGTTGAATCTTTGATTCATTTGTTGATTGTAGAATTGAGCATATTGCTCCGGTGTAAATCTAGATTGGAACTGTTGTAGCATTTGCTGTTGCTGCATCAATAGATTATTTTGTGCTGTGCGTAAATCAGGTATGTTAGTATTTTGTGTCGTAAATTTTTCGGGTGTATATTTTAGTTCCTTGTGTTTAGGATTATGTTCTTTTTTCGAGATTTGTCTTAAGATTTCAATAAATTCGTCGATCGTTAGGTCCGGTTTTTGGACATATAATGCGTACATTTTTGGTGTCTTATCTCTCATCATGTCAACGATGAATTTTTCATCTCTAATAGTGGAGTTTTTGAAATTTTCCAACCATCGTATCATAAATCCAATGATTTCTGGTAACGAACGGCAGTATTTTGCGTCATCGCAAAAGTTTTCAGCATCTTGCTGTGCTTTTGCATTCCAGTAGAAATTTAGAAAATTCGTGCGTAAATCGTTATATACATGAACTTGTAAGTTAATGCTTTTGAAAGCCCATTGGTCTTTCGTGTCTATGTTCGCACGGAAGGCTGCGGCCTTCATAAATTCAGTCACATTAAATCCAATAATGTATTCTTCAAACGCATTAATGTACTCGTATGGGAAATAACGTCGCTGTTCGTTAAAGAACACGCCAGCGTTACGCATAGCTGTGTAGTCGATCTTCGTTGGTCGCGTGTCTGCGCCTGTGATCGCACGTTGGTGTGGATTTGCTTGTAGCGAATCGTGAATTTTTAATACTGTATTTGTAAGTGCCATTTGGTTGATAGTGCAATTGTTCACTAATTGTACTTGTTCAGCTACATTTTGTTCGATGCTTTGCATTCTGTTGTCGTTTTCTATGAATTTCTTTTTAGCGCTTTCATCTAATGTCGTATATTTGTTTGAATAATTAACTGCCCAATCGTTCAGTTCATCTAATTTTTGGCGTACGTATTGTACGTTTGTAGCTGCGTCTTGCGCTTGATTACATGCTTCGAGTGCGTGTGACGCCGATGTCGACGCACTTTCAGCTGCGGTTTGAGCGATTTTTCTCGATTCAGTAGCTACCGATTTTGTTGTTTCGATATGCGATGCTAATTTGCGTTGATTATCAAAAATTGTTTGCATTTGTGTGTTGTCATATTTCCATGACTCTTGTAATAAATTACGTAGGTGTTTTATATCATCGTCCTCACCGGGAGGGTGGGCGGGAATATTCGTGCTACGAGGAGTGAATGTGTATTTGTCGTTCATGTTTTCGTTTGATACGATATCAGATTTTTCCAAAGTTTTCTGATTTTGCTTTTCAGAAATCGGTTTCGGAACACTTTGTGTTCGACTGCGCCTATGAGTTCCCCCTTGTAGAGTTACCTCGTTGTAATCTACACGGCTTATACTTCTCTCACTACGTCTCAAGTTTGACATACGCGCCAAAATAAATTCACTACTGTGTAGTTATAAATTTTATTACAAGTAATACAAGTTACAAATAATAATATGTACAATTAAATGCGTATATATACGCAACGTGGTAGATCACGCTGTTTAAAAACGCGCGAAAGCACCTCGTGTTGAAAAATACGTTACGTGCAGCGGCAGCTGCGACAGTATAATCGTCCGAGGTTGCGGCAGCGACAACGGCTCCGTTTTCCGAATTCGGCGGCTGGACGGGGCGGCGGTGGCAGCACATACCACGTTGATTCGAGTGCTTTTGCTTCGCCTCTTCTTGGCTAATTTTCTCAAATTAACCTACGCGAAAATGCAAATAAAAGCTCCTACTTATTGCTAGGTAATTTAAAAGCCACTTTTTAAATCTTTTATTGCGGATTTACCACCAAAAAGAAAAATAGCAAGCGTGTACGAGCTCTAGCGGCTCTCTATTTGTCTGTAGACAATAAGCAAAAAATGAAAAAGTACTTGACGTTAGGCGCCAATGTAAATATAATGATATTACGTACCACTAGGTGATACTGCATAAGCTGAATACTCTGAGAATATTACTTACCCCGGCCAAAGGCTATACCAATTATATCACACAATAAGTAAAATGTAGTCACGTGTAAGACACTTTGTATTAAACGTAAAAGAATAAACACAGTTAAATACCTTTTAAGAAGGTTTATATGTATCAACACGATACTTAACACTTAACACTAATTACTTATAATTAAACACAATTAAAACTAATATAATACGCTTTCTTGCCAATTATGGCTATAATACACCACCGAGATTATATCGCGTCGACACGTCCGATCACTACGTACCTCAACAATATAACAATCGGCCGCAGCGCCGCTCCGTGGGCTTGTAGCCCTGTGTCGCGACGCGTGATCAGTGTTACCAACACATATACTTAATCCTATATAACCCTTACAGGTCCGGCATATCTCCCCTCTATCATGACCTATCAAAATGTGTTAAAATTTCGCCAGAAATCCAATTATTTCAACGAAAGTGTAGTTTGAACATTTTTGACTAATTTTAAACTCCAAAATTGGTTGATGAACTTGATGATTTTCAGGATTCTTGAAAAGGTATCATGTAACCTATTAAAATGTGCTAAAATTTCATTAAAAATTCAATTATTTTCAGAAAAAAGGGGGAAAATTTTCACAACTTTTATGATTGTTTGATTTTTTTAAACAAATAACAAATCTTATCAGAAATCAAAGAGGATACTCCTGGGTAAAATAAGTGAAATGCCCCTTTCCTCAGATTTTTGAAATTTTTATGAAAAATTGTAATGGCCACCAAAAAAATTCTCACACCCTACCCCCTCTCTCCCTTCTCACAATGGCGTGAAAAACGTTTGGGGGGAATCATATTTCAACGAGTTTAGAAGTGAAAATTTTGAATGTACTCAAAATGTAAGTAGAGGAGACATGAGTCTAGCCATGTGAATTTTTTCGAAATTTTTTGACCCCCCCCCCCTCCAGATATTGACAAAAGAAAATTTGAAGCCGCTGATTCAAGCACACAATTTTTTTTTCTTCCGAAAATATACCTGCATTAGTACTTAAATTGGAATTTTTTTCAAATTTTTCTTCCAGGTAGCCATCTTCAAAAACTCAAAAAACACTCAAAAATGTGTTTTTTTGTGTCATGACACTACCAAAAAAAGGCGATTGAAATATTCCACGCGGGCCTCTAAAAACAGTAGAAAAGCATACAACTTCTTGAAAACCCCATTTTGAGGCGAAAGAAATATTGACAACATGAATCGAACTCGCTGAACACGAATATAAAGTTAGATTTGCAATTGAACCCTCCTAAGGGTCACACTGAGGGAGATTCCAACTACCTACCTAATATGCTAAAATTCAAGAGTCGATCCACCCATTTTTTTTCATCCAGATGTTTTAAATTTTATTAAAATCTAATTTCCAACTTTCACATCATAAAATTATACAATCTAATAATCTATCTATGAGCATTGGGATAGAGCCTGCGAATTAATGAAGTCTTTTTATACCAGCACTTCGTCGTTGTTACAAAAATCAAACTTTGCAAAAAAAAAAAAATATTCGATTAATATAAAGCTCTTATTTGGAATTCTCTCGAGTCGTGAACTCGATAACGTATCATCATTTATTGCGTAATATTATCTAAACGTAAGTATATTATGTTAATAGCATCTCATTATATCACATTTGCCAATTTAACACGAAGTTTATTTCCAGTTTGATAAGAAAACATGGATCACAATTTGTCGTCATCGCGTCGTATCGATAACAATTACGAAGAAATTGCGTTTAAATTTCACGTTTTTCGATTTAAAATTGAAAAAATACGCGTACAAAAAAGATGAGAGACCTTTTGCAATCGACGATAACGGACGACGAATTGCGTCTTTATAATGAAAATTATCATCGAGATGAGAAAATAAAATAAGGAGAAAAAATCGTTAAATTATTTATATTAATTTATACGTGTATCGTATGTACATTTACTCATTATTACAGGCGAGTTGATTAGAAAAATTGAGTAAATAAAAAAAGAACACATGTATAGGCTATATAGATTTTCAAGCCTCGCGAGAGTCCTTGTGCAAGTGCATACGTATCTTGTACGAGCGAATCGTAAAAGCTGCGAAATGTTTGCTTAAGATAAAATGTCGATATTTTTCTACAAACGCACGTTCTGACCGAATGATTTGAGATTCAAACACACAGGAAAAAAATTTTCATCATCGGCAAAAGTTCATTAAAGATCATAAATTATAAATCTATACAAGTTACGACTTTTCTATTCGTATACTTATTAAACTTTTTAAATAAGTTAAGTACACTATTGGACGTATCACCTATATTACATTAATCATGTACGATGTTGCAGATAAGCACATCGACCAATGTAAACTTCAATTCGAATTCGATGGTACTCGTAGTACATATAACCAAACCAGTGACTAATAATCATGCGATTATTGTTTACATAACTGATATTATTATGGTAAGTAAACTTACAATTGTCATGATCAGACTGATTATTTTTTTTCTCTTTAAACACACAGAACAGAACTTATTTGCGTTTGCTTTTATGCAGATTACAAAAAAAAAACCTACAAGGTCGACTATTGTTTTACTTTTTGATTGTTTCCCCAACAAAACCATTCGATAAAAACGGTTTATCGGCGAGTTTACTTATTACGAAACAATTGTTCATCGGAGGAGATGTTGGCTTTCAAAAGGAAACTTCTTAAATTTAATGCGTCGGTAAATTAGCCGTATACGAATGTCTACCGGCTTATTTGCATTCATGCTAATGCATAAGTATTTTCTTCTTCACGACGAAGCGTCCTCTTGGTACCTGGCTATACGTTGTCTGAACTATGAGCTGCTTGATCGACGAAAAACCTTGATTGGAAATTTGTCTATAGGGTACCTCTCTACCTACCTGTCGTTGTGTTTGCAGACGATTGATGGTGTTACGTAATTTTCAGTTGACCATTGGCCAGTCTCGACAATCAGGAGATCAACTTTGGATATTGATTGAAGAGATACCAAATTAT
Source organism: Planococcus citri (assembly GCF_950023065.1). Taxonomy (NCBI): domain Eukaryota; kingdom Metazoa; phylum Arthropoda; class Insecta; order Hemiptera; family Pseudococcidae; genus Planococcus; species Planococcus citri. The sequence goes on along the minus strand of NC_088681.1, from coordinate 45,009,438 downwards.
CAAAATGACAAAAATGTCACAATGTGATAATTTTTTGAAATGTCTGATATATATAATGTCAGGAATTCTGCGGAATTTTTTATTTTCAAATGTCAGACAATGTCTTACCTATCAGCTCAATTGCAGATCAGCGTTAAGTTTGTCAGGTTCTTAAAAGTCAGGCATAAATGTGAATAATTCGAGTTTTTTTTCGTTTCCAAAAGTAATTTCTTGAAATTCAGACAAATTTTAGTAGTATGAAGAATTCAATTTTGGTCTTAAAAATTTTGGTCAGACCCCCCCCCCCACTCAAAAACATCCACGTCAAAAGTCTTTTTTTTTTGTCTGAATGTCCATTCTTATTTTCAAATCGTCATTTTTAATCAAAATCAAGCAATGAAAAAGTCTCACAATTTTACATTTTTTGGGAGGCTGAAAATAATTTTTGAAATATTTGTTTCGGTTATTTTGCAAACGTGATATTTTTTGTGGGGGGGGGGAGATTCGCCCACTTTTATTTTGAAACTTCTGAGGTCCTTCTCTTTGGTTGTAACATTTTGCTAGACATCCTGAAGAAACAAGTATCGGGTTTTTAAGGGAGTGGGGGAGGGAGGAGGTCAAGGTGATATTTTCCTGGAGCTGGAGCCCGGTTGAACTCTCCAGGGCTTTGATTATTATTCAAGATAAGATTAAGCAGTTACACAAAGCCAACGTCATTTGGGTCATTTCATGCCACATCGGCCAAAATTTGCACGCAGGGTCATTGATTTTTTTTGTATGTATTTTGCATGTCGTTAGAGTTCATCAAACGATAAGAAATAGCACATACCGGTACCGGAGGCCCATATGACTTATTCGCAGACTGAAGAAAGTATTTTGAAAATTTCAAAATGTCTGCCAAATGAAACTTTCAAATGCCTCTGACAATAGATCTATAAATCAAATTTTCGGTTTAAATTTTTTCTTCATTTTATTCTCCATTCCAAAGGCAATTTACTCATGGTGCCAAAATCAGTGTTGTCATTTTTGACAATGTAAAAAAATCAATTTAAAAACTTGCAATTGAAATAACAGTATGAAAGCATAGATTAAATTTTCAAAAAAATTCTCAAAAATAGATCTTTTCATAAAGAACAACACAACAAAAAAACTGAGATGATGTTTTTTGATATTTTCGAAAAAATAATTTCTAAAGATTGTGAGTAAATACAAAAATTGCTGTAAAAAATATCAAAAATTTTTTTTCTCCGATGTTGAAATACTTGATCATTTGTTTGATAGAAAAGACGAGTACAGCTTTCTTCTTGACCAAATAGTGAAGAAATTTGAAAAAAAAAACGATTTTTCAACAGACCTTAATTTTGTGTTGAAGTTTACCCGCAAAAAATTTCAGCTCAAGCCGTGCCTCATGGAGATGTGAAATCCTCAAAGAAGGGGCATTTTCGAAAAAATTGTGGGTTTTTCGCTCCTGTCACTTTACAACCTGTTTTGGGACAAAATGGCATAAATTCGTGTTTTTAAACTTTTTTTCTTGGCAAATATTTCGAAATAATCATGTCAAAATATTGAAAGATATCATTCCTGAAACTGAGAAAATATTTTTAAACGCAGTGGTGCCAATTTTTTTATCATTTTTACCAACTTCAAAAAACTAAAAAATTGCCAAAAACTTATGATTCCAGTTTTTAAACTGATTTTGTCACATTGTCTAAAGTGGCAATCCTGATTTATGCATCATAAGTAAATAACTCTTGGAATTTAAAATAAAATGTAAAAAAAATTGAACCGCAAAGTTGATTAAAACTACCCTCATGAGCATTATTTTGAAAAATCATTTGGCAACATTTTGAAAATTTTCAAATATCCCTCCTATCTTAAGCAAAAATCGTGGGTTCGGCATTTCTCATTGTTTGATGACCTCTGTCGACATGCAAAATATGAAAAAAATAAAAAATCTGTAGGTAGGTACCCTAAACCTTCATGCAAACTTTAACTGATTGGCATAGTTCAGACTAGGTATAAATTTTAAATTCTGGAAAATAAGGAGCAGAAGAAAAATTTTAAAAATTTGATTAGGTTGCTATAATGCGTTGAATTTCTCTAACACCGCGTTTTTTTTGTTTTTTTTTTTATCGTCAATACGAGTGACTAAAATCATGTTATAAGGCACAATTTTTTCAAAAAAAAATCAAAAAAATGTGAAAAATTCGAGTAAACAGGTACTTAGTATATTTTTACAAGGCAGTTTTCAATTTTCTTAGGAGATGAACTGTTTTCTGAGAACCAATTTTTTGAGAAAAAAATTGAAAAAATCGCCTTTTTTTCCTCTTCAATTTTCTGCTAAAAAAGTGCACCTTGAAAGTACCCTCTTTGAAAATATAATTCTCTAAAAGTTGAAGAGTCAAATGAAATTGGAAATCATTTTCCCTGGCTTAGTTTGATAAAATGCACTATTTTCCTGTATCAAAACTGAAACTCAAAATAACCAGATACACTTAATCAAAATTATGACCGAAAAATACGATTTTCATCTTTACTTATTTGAAGACCTCAGTAATTTTCAGGATTTCGAATTTTGTGAGTGAGCTGCAAAGATGTTCTGTTCTGGACAGTGTCGTTTGATGGGTCTCAAAAACTTTAAAGAAAAAACACGATCAAAGTTAAAATATGAACCCATAAGGTTATTTCACTTCTTCTCGACTGAATTTTATAATTCAAGAGATAAGAAACAGTAGTGTTTCTTTTTTTTTTACAACATGTTTTCGTTGTCTCCCTTCTCTCTTCTTATCATGAATTCCAAAAATTGTTTCAATTTACACCACTCCATGTTCTGATCCAGTTCTCCTGCGCCCTCGCTTTATTCTGTTTTCGTTGTTTCGGTGTAATATTTTTCTTCGTTTTCCATTTTTGTTCAAATTAGCCCTGGAATCAACAATAGAATTCATTATAGCTACCAAGTAATTATTTTGAATTTTTAAAAATACATCCCTCACCCCTTTTATGTTTACTCGTATTCACAAAACGTTTTCATTTCGTGCGGCTTTGATCTTGTAACAAATAGGAAAAAAATTCATTTACGCATTCGAGCCTGCCTTCTTTTTTGTCAAACACAATCTATACTATATGGTTCTCCCCTTCAAACCTGCTCCCCCCCTGGAAGCACTGGTTGCATCATTGCAGGAACTCCAGCAACGATAACTGCCGGCTGTTTTTCAAGTCATGTACTTATTTACACGCTGTGAAGTTTTTCATACTCGTGTTTTTTTCTCTCTCTCTTTTTAAAGTTACGAGATGCTTTTATGTTGTACATATACAGGGGTATTGCCATTAGCCCCTTCGTCATTGTACCTTTTTTTTTGGACATCTGTTGTGAAATTAATTGATAGTTTGAAGTACCTATATAGAGAGACCTACGGTGTGCATTTTGATGGCTTGAAAATTCAATGATGGTCGTACGATCAGGACACGATAGACACGTGAACATCTTTTTTAAAGGTACGAAAGGTTATCCCGTAGAATGACACGGTTAATTTGGAAATCGCATCTAAATTCTCCGTAGGAGTGAACCCTTCGCTTCGTTTGGTTGGATTGTTGTTGGATACGAATGGTGCGAAACTTTAAAGCAGGTAATTTCCAAAACCCCTTTTGCGAACAATTCGCAAAGTACACTGTACCCTGTCGCGTCTTCGTCGTCCTCGGTCGAAATGGAAACTATTTCGGAGAGCTTTTATAGCGTATTTTTAGAGTAAACTATAGCGAAGATGCTGCGAGCAAAGTACGTTTAAAATGCTTCACATTCTCGTCGTAAAATTCACGCTTAGGATTTGATGGTTTTTTATGACGCGAACCTCGAAGAAAACGATACGATGAAGAGAGCTTGTGTGTGAATGTCGAGTGTTTCCGCGCCGCGATTCGTGTCGCATAATAAGAGCTCGACTCGAGGAACAAGCCGAGTAAATAAATTTCCTTATCGAGGTCTTGTTTACATTCGCTTGGTGACCAGCTCTCGAGTAATTACTCGAAATATGCAAAAGGAAACCAGGCGATGGTAATTTTTTACAACATCGATGTTGTTTTTTCTTTTTTTGTTTTTGAAACGGAAAATTAATATTATTCTTGCTTAATTATTTTGCAATACGAATTAGAGTGGTTTTTTAAAAACCTTCGATTCACTTTTGTTGTAGGTAATGAACGATTTCGAAAATAAAAGAATGCAAAACAATTTCTTGTTTGGTCTCAAGTCAGCTAAAAATAGAATAGATGTAAAAAAAAAACGTTTGTTTTTGTGCGTTAATTAATTACTCCTGTGGTGCGAAAATGGTGGACAGGGGAAGTGGACGAGTATATTTCTGTGATGTTTTGGCCAGAAATCGAAGATAAGTGTGCCTGATACGAATTAATTATTTTTAAAATGTTCCCTTTATCTCTGCTAAGTAATGGAATATTTTGATTTTTTCAGTGAGTAGGTAAACTAGTTTTTCTAATTGAACGAGTAAGTGAAAAAAAGGACACAGCAGGGGGTTTAGTGTATGTTTAAGCGTTAATTGCTGTTGTCAAAAAGGGAAGTAGGGGGTTGTAGTTACATATGTAATTTTATTTGCACATTATAAATTTACATATGACGTTTGAAAAAATAGGGTAATTTTCTCACCTATTTGAGGCTGAAAAATTAGTATCCTTTGTCGAGAAAATAATGTTTAACTTGGGTCGATTTCGTTCTTCAAACAAATTTTAAAATATCTTTAATCGGAGACAATTCAGTTTGAAAATTTGCTCGAATAAACTCTGCATGCTGAAAAAGAAGAGTGTTGCTTGTACCAGTTCAATGTAATTTAATTCAGGGTCATTCCACGTCAATTCGACCAAGAAAGTGGTAAGGGTAGTGGGCGATTTTTTTGAAATTTTTCCTGTGGAAAGACCTTTGAAAGGGATGACCAATGGCCTAAAACGCAGCCCTCTTGTCCTTTTTTAAAGGCAGTTAGGGGGTGTCAAAGTTTTCAGTGAACTTAAAATATCATTCATTTCAGCAGTGGATTACTCGGTAACCGCGATACCTGCCAAAATGGACCTTTTTCCAATAGTTAGGGGTTTTGAAAGGCTTTTTGGTGATATCATAAAAATCAGTGTTGCCACTTTTTTTCGTACGAAAAATTAGCTCGAAAAGTTTCAAAACTTAGTTTTCATATCGTTGCGACTATCAAAAATTCTGAAAAAAATATATTAAGGACAAATTTTCATGCTGAACAACATATTAAAAAATAGGGATTGCATTATTTCGTAAAGTCGATTTTAAAAAATTTTAAGTTTGCGAAAAATGCGATTTTTTGATTTAAAACATGAAAAACAGTTTTGATTGGTGAAGTTGACCCATTTGACCCCTATTTTTACGTATCCGTTGAAAAAGTTGGAAACCCCCTTTCACTCGATAAAATATTAAACTCATCACAAAAAAATTGAAATTCGAAAAAATTCAATTTTCAATTCCAAGCATCAAAAAATATTTAAATTTATTCAGGGTGGTCTTATTTTGACTTCTTTCTGATATATTTCATAAAAAAGATGATGAAAATTACACTCATGGCAAAAAAGTTAAAATTCTTTCATTTTTTGAATTTTTTTGAATTTTGTTTTTTTTTGTAATGAGTTCATTTTATTGAGTTAAAGGGTTTTTTCAACATTTTCAACGGATACGTAAAAATAGGGGTCAAATGGGTCAACTTCACCAATCAAAACTGTTTTTCATGTTTTAAATCAAAAAATCGCATTTTTCGCAAACTTGAAATTTTTTAAAATCGACTTTACGAAATAATGCAATCCCTATTTTTTAATATGTTGTTCAGCATGAAAATTTGTCCATAATATATTTTTTTCAGAATTTTTGATAGTCGCAACGATATGAAAACTAAGTTTTGAAACTTTTCGAGCTAATTTTTCGTAAGAAAAAAAGTGGCAACACTGATTTTTATGATACCACCAAAAAACATTTCAAAACCCCCAACATATTGGAAAAAGGTCCATCTTGGTAGGTATCGCGGTTACCGAGTAATCCACTGCTGAAATGGATGATATTTTAAGTCCACTGAAAACTTTGACACCCCCTAGCAGCATTTAAAAAAGGGCTAATAGAGGGCTGCGATTTGCGCCATTGGTTATCCCTTCAGAAGGTCTTTCCACAGAAAACATTTCAAAAAATCGCCGACCCCCCCCCCCCTCCCCCCTACCACTTCTTGGTCGAATTGACATGGAATGACCCTTAAGGAACTTACGGGGCTAATTTTGTTCGAAAATTGTGTACTATTTTGATTTGGAGATGGTATTACAGATATTTTGTTGTCGACGACTTCTCAACGTTTAATTAATATTGGTATCGATCGATTAAAATGTATAATACTCGGAATCAAGGTTGAATAAACGATAAGACGCGGAAGTATAAGGTGGTCGTGATGCCGTGTGTCTTCGTCGAAGTGCAAAATTAATTAATTATATTCGATAGCCATATAAGTGTGTAGTGTATTGTGCAATTATTGATGATGGTGATGATGATGATACTATTGGATGTGACGTGTGTCTGTGTCTGTATGGTCGCGAGTAAGATTATAGTACGAGAGTATAGGTAGTAGGTAGGTACGTAGTACGTTGATAAATTATGAGACTGTGGCGTTTACGAAGGGCGAATTATCAATGTTTTTTTAATTGCGTTTGCGACAATACACTGCACACGTGTAGAGTAAATGCTATATCGTAAGGCTAAGAATAATCGGAACGTGCCTGCGATGATTACTATACGTATCATTTTGTTTTGTATGGTTGAAAAAGCAACGTGTGCGTTCAATCGCAGGTGTGGATTATATTTCAAATTACTTTACCTACCTACTACGTATCTTCTGGAATGAAATTTTCATCACCGTGGATTGAATCGTGAAATTTTTTCGTAATATGACGAAGAGAAGGGTCACTGGTATTGGTTGAGATGTCGAAGAGTTTTGACTTGGCATGTGCTAAAGTGTGAAATACATATGTCCTGACGCAATGTGTTTCGTGTTTTTATTTTTTCATAAAATAGGTATTGATTTTTCAAAAAATGCTTTCGGTTAAGGATATTCCCATTCCAAAAATAGTATTTCAGCCAAAAAAAATTGTTTCGACTCGTCTAGTTGCAGAATACAAACTTAAGATTTTACATTCAGCTCACTGGAAAGGCATTATTGAACGACAGAAACATTTTGTTTCTAGATCTTCTCTCTTTCCCCTACCCCACCCCCAAAAAATCACCATCTAAAAAGCTCAAAATACTGCGGAAACTCCTTATAGTTGAGATAAAAAACAGAAATAGCCTATTTACTCGTACCTACATATTATATCCTGTATACAAATTTTTGAATAGATTCTGATTCTGAAGCCTTGGGCAATTTTCAGATTTTCTGGTTATAGAAAAATTCAACGAAATTCACCCAACTGAAATTTTTCTGACGCCTTGATCAATTTTCAGATTTTCTTGTAGAAAAATTCAATGAAATTGGCCCACTGAAATTTTTCTGCTACAAAACCAGATCAATTCTATCCCTAATACATATCTTCGATCGATTTTGTACTTACGTATGATTCTCAAAAATGTGTTGTTATCAATTCAAGGGTTGATGTGTTAATTTCAAAAAATTTTAATTCGTCATTTTTTTCGAAAATCCATTTTGTGAAAAAGAAAAACTATTATAACTCACGGAAACGAGTTTTAGAAATTATTATTTTTGGGAGGAAGTAGGGTAGGAAATTACATTTGGATTACTTTTCAAGTGTTAAAAAGAAAAATTTAAGATACCCATTCGCAGATGTTTCTCTGCCAGTTTTTCTTATTACACACCTATTTATTTGTTTTTGCTGTCGTTTAAAAATATTTTACGCTTTCATCTAATTTTTAAAGTATTTTTTCAAAATTTTCAAACAATTTTTGCAATTTTTTAAAGAATTTATTTTCTCTCACTTTTTTTATTTTTTAGAAAATTATTTTTAAATTTGTTTTTTTTTCATTTCTATTTTTCAGGGTGTCTAACAAATAGAAAAAGTAGTGATTTTTAAAACTGAGGAAATTCAAATACCTACCTACCTATTTTTTAAAAAAATGTTTAAATGGTAACACTGATTATGGGTCACAATTCTACTCATTTTCACGTGGACCTATCAGAGATGAAAAATTATAAAATTCAAATGAAATTCCGGGAATTTTGAAAAAACGATCAATTTCCAATTTCGGATACTTATGGGCCTGTGATGAAAGAAAAACATCATTTTTTACTTCTCGATTCACAAATTGCACCTTGGGAGTAATAAGGTTACATCTAAAAAAAATAGATTTTGACATTTTTGCATTTTTGGGGTTTGTATGACTCCCCTCAACCAAAAATAACACTTTGAGTTTAGATTATCTAGATCTTGTAAAAACACAAATATGGCCTAACTCAAAATCCCAACAACATTGCAACTTGTTTGGAGTTATAAGGGGTGCCTCTCAAAAAACTCCGCCTTTTTTGAGTAAATTCCTTACATACAAAGTGTTAAAAAACAGTTTTGATTGTTCTGGATGTTTGTCTGATAGAAATAGTCACAAGAAGTGCATTTTTTATTGGTTTGTACCAAATGGAAAATTTTTTTTAAATTGATCACTTTTCAGAAAAATGAATTTGCACGTATAATGGAATTTTAGTTTTTTGAGAAAAACTCAAAAACTAAGCACTCCAGAAAAAAACTAACGACATTATGTCGATTGGAAATTTAATTCTCTACAACTTTACTATCATGAAATTTTTTTTGGACACTTCTTTTTGCCTCCACATCAACTTTAATGAAAGGTTTCCAAACATTGAAATATTTCCTCTTTAAGATTTTATTTTTCAAAGTGTTCTTATGCTAAATGAAAGTACGATACCAGATCTTTAAAATGAGGTGCTATTCATTCCTCACAATTAACTATAAGTTGATGAAAATAATGAATCAAGTTTTAAAAAAAAATAAAATCACTCTCCTGTAAAATTTCACTTTTTTGAGATGCAACCTTATTACTTCCAAGGTGCGAAATTTTTAAAGTCTTTTGCCCTCGCTTGGCTGGGGCTTGGTTTTTTTTTTTTTCAAAATCAAAATGGAAATTTCTTTTAAAAAATTAAGTGTTAAAGCCAAAATTTAAACTTCTCACAAAAAAACATCGTTTTTATGCTCTCGAAACACAAATTTTTATGGCATGTTCTGTTTTATTTTTCAAAATGAACTTCCTTCAACAAAACATCATTCAAATTCTAAAATTTTAAAAACCAAAAAATAAATTCGTTTTTATAAACATTTTGAAATGCTCTCAACCGACAACTTCTTCTTTGAATTAAAATATGGGGTAAGTACGTACCTATAGAAAATTATAAAAAATGATCCGGGAAACCTGAAAAAGTCAGGGAAAATTACTTTCCAAAAATAATAGACACCCTGTTAATTTTTTGCGTTAGTGGAGGAGGGTGGTGGGGGGGGGGTGAGTGGAGAGCTTTCTGAAAATTTTGTTGAAAAAATGTAGCGAAAAAAGTAATGAAAAAGTAGTGATTTTTTTCAAAAAAATTCCGTTAGGTACCATGAGTTTTATACCTACACTACAATCTACATTCGTCAAGAATAATATTGTTTTACATTTGAAGAGTGATATTCCAAAACTCGCTTTGTCCATTTTTGTCGAAGTTGGGTTTTCGGGGGTACCTGGTAGATGAGGTATTAACTCACATTCCTACATCATCAACCTACCAAAATGAGGTGTTAAAGTCACCTAAATAGCCAATTCACTAAAAATTAAAAAAAAAATAATGTTCTAAAACGCGCTTTGTCCATTTTTATTGAAATTTTTTTCAGCAGTATTTAGTGGATGAAGTGTATACCTACACTCCTATATCATAAATCCACCCAAATAAAGTGCTAAACTCGCCTAAAGATCCAATTTACCCGTTTAAAGGGAAACGGTTTTTCCTCTCTCCTGAAAAGTTGTGAAAATGGACAAAGCGAGTTTTGGAATATCACTCTTCATTTCATATTATCAACTTTTCACAGCTTTCGCCCTCGCTTGGCTCGGGCTAGATCATTTTACTTTTCTTTCCTTTGATCAAAATTAGAGGGTACCTATGGAAATAATGACTTCCACTATCATAAATAATGTTGTTTAGGTAAGTGTAATTTTCTTGAAAAATGTATAAAGTCATGAAAATCAACTTTTTGAATAAAAAAATATGTATGATGTTTTACGTTTCGAATTAAGTATCAATTTTTCTCGAATTTCGTTTCAATTCTGCTGCACACATTTTCAAAAATGAGAAAATTAATTCGAGGAATACCGAAACCATTAATGAAATCAATAAAAAAAAATTTGTTTTCAACTTCCCCTTTTTAAAATTTGTCCCAATCACCTCTGGCCAATTAATTGGAAAAAGCTTGATGAAGAGGGGTAAGGGGTTGAAAGTTGAGAAAATCTGAAGAAAACAGTTGAGAAAATTTCAGAAATTTTGTATACTCTCAGTCTCCTAGTTTGAATGGCACATTTTAAAAATTCACTTTACTTTCGTACTTCTTTCTTCCTCTACTATAAATTATTGCTCCATCCAATCCAGACTTCATAAATCTTTGGTTTAAAAGTCGATTGCAATTTGCAGCAATAAATAGCCCGCATTTTCCTTCACTTAAACGTATGATGAGAAATCCGGCTAAAAATTGAAAATTCGTTATAAGCATGAAAAAAAAACAGGTTTTTTTCTCTCAATTCTGTATACGCTGTACAAACAATACATTTAAGTAAGGTTACAGAAAGTATATGCAAATAATAATAATAACAATAAAGACGATGTTACGCGTTCATTTATATTTATTATTTACTATACGAGTCGAGTTTCACTTGCTGCTGCGGAAACGTTAATGGGTGGTTGTTTTTGTTAATATCAAGCACGTTTTTACAATGTACTCGTAATTTCGATATTAAAAACGAAGCCGGTTAAGTTAATGAACTAGCGACGAAAGGTAGAAAAAGCTAATTTACCGACATGTTTATTTCGCTTCGTTCAAAGGATGTTCAAAGTCGTACTCGCGAGTCAGAGTCGTGGTGAGAATTAGAGGACGATATACGACGTCGAGGACGTGTATATAAGTTGACACTTGCTTCATACCAACCCACGAACATTCATCGGTTAACGATCGTTATTATAATGTACAATGTACGAGCAGGAGCAGGAGCATACGACGTCGCTGATGTATACGAAATTATACATACGAATCTTCATCATTATATTGAAATGGATCGAGCAAAAAATTTCATCGTACGTGTAATTCTCTCATTACCATTTTATTTTTCATAGCTGTAGGGCACGATATATCCTAGGTATTAGTAAGAATACGATATTGTAGGCGAGCAGCACGCGCCCTGCAAGAAAAACCGTTTCGAAATTTTACCATCAGCTGAACGCATCACCTGCCGCCAAATTCAAATTGTACCTAAGCTCCGCCGCCGCGATGATGCGAGCAATACCTCGTATGATATTTTCCGCAAGAAAATGTAAATTTAAATGCTACTCGTTTATCCAGTTTTTTTTCCTCCGCCTCTGCCTCTGCTCTGTCGTATACTACAGTCAGTCGTTCGGTTTCATTAAATGATAGTACTACATATCTATCTACATAAATACGTACAACATACGCGTATGATTCTTATCACCTGTCATATCCTGTTTTAAAAGCACGTGCCTTTGGGTTCGTATTGCGAGCGTTAAAAAACTCGTTTTTATTCCGCGGCGCGATTGCTCGCGATTTATTTGACGTACTGTGTGTGTGTATATATTCTAATTCGCAACACCCAGCTCCAGCTTTTATAATAGATAGATTGATTCTGATTCTAAGGTTCTCTGCGTGCTGTCATGTCATTTCATCCAACTATCTACCCCCCCCCCCCCCGGCTCTTCATTCCATGCACGAAGGTGTGTGAGCTGGAGAAAGAAGTCAGATGTTTGGAAGCTTTGGCAGAACGTTTGGTATATAGCCAGAGGAAGTAGGTCTGTGGTTAGAGTGCAAAGTGCAGGTAGAAGGAGCAATGCCCCTTTGGCTGATTAATTTGTCCCCGGAATATTATTTTTGCGAGGAGAGAGAGAGAGAAAGAAGGTATTCCAAGCACTAGGAAATTTTTTACTCTGGATTCAGAAAAATTCAAAGAACCTATAAAAAAACCTTCTGGTAAATAACTGAAATTTCAGAGGCTGAATTTAATTGTTTGATAAGTATTTGGCGATTTTTTGAAACATTTACTCTTCTTTCATTGGTCTGGAAAATAATCAAAATTTGATCGAATTGAGGTAAAAAGCTAATATTTAGTTTGATGAGAAGGGGAGATTTTCAGGGCATGCAGAACGTTCTACAATTTTTTTGGATTTCGCAGTTTTCAAAAAATCTCAAAAATAGACGATATTTAGCCTTTATACGCTTAAATTTTCAAATTCTTTTCAATGGCAGCTCAAATTCATTATTTTTACGGTGATTTTCGAGATGGATAAATTCCATAATTTGTTGAACACCCTAAAACGACTCAAAAATCTTATCAATTGATTTGAAAAATCTAAAATAGGGTTTAAACTAAATTCAAGGTATCCACCACGTCATCAAAGTCATCAAAAAGCCATCCTTTTGCCCGAATATTGAACACAATTAAGTAGGTGCCTACGAAAATCGAATGTTAATTTGTCAAAAATGCAGAAATTATCATAAAAACTATAGTGTCGAATTGACCTCATTCCAGCTACCTACTGAAAATTACCATGAATTGGTAAAAAATCAGAATAAGCAAACTTTTGTGAAAATTGTTTGCTAAATTTGTTGGAATGCCATAAAAATGATTCAAATTTACTGAAATTTGATAATAACATTGTAATTAAGCATTAAAATTTCGCAAAACTGCTCAATTATGAAAAAAAATATAGGCGTAACGGGCATATTTTTTTACCTCCCTAAAGACATACTCGTATCTTGAAATTTCTTTTGACCTAATGAAGCTAGAGAAAAACTGAAAAGCTCATTTAAATCAGCAAACATTCGTTCACAAGATTCAGTGTTTGCCAAAAGTTTAATTTCATTAGGTTCGCCAGAAAAAATTTTTTTTGCAAAAAAACGAGTTCGCAATTTTTTTACCCCCATTCGCTATTTTTTTTACCCCCCCAATTTTTTCTGTGTTTTAAATGATAACAACATAGATTCAACGTTTCCTTGACAAATTATTAATTAATCATGCCAAAAAGTGCCCTTTCCGTTATCATTAGTGTACCTATTCGTTGCTTGAAAACATAATTAAGAATAAAATTGAGAATTTATAAAGATTATTTGTGCAAGTTTTCAACAAAAAAATGCAATACACGTATTTTTGGACTCTAAAATTCCTGGACCACCAGATGAACGCATTTTTTTCACAAGAAACTATTTTTTGGAAATTTTTTGCGGATATAGATGGTAAAAAAATGCTGTGAAAGTTCCTGCTCCAATTTTCTGTTTCCATGTTACTGCTATACTTAAGGTCTTCAATTTTGTACCCGTTTTTGTTTCGTTTGCTTTCATAGACAACCTATATTAGAGGGGTATCAATCATTTATTCAATGTTTTTGGTTGATTGTTTACATTGATGTAATCAACTGTAGAAAGTGTTTTTTGGACAATATTATTTACAAAAGTTCAGAGCCGTACATTCAAAACTTGCCCAAAAATGAATAAAATTGGTATCACGCCTTTAAACGGTCTTCAGCGAGCAAAAATTCTGAAAATAGTGGGGGGTAAAAAAATTAGAGAACAAAAATTAATATGGATTTTCTATTTTTTTACGCGGTAAAAAAAATAGAAAACTGATCTTGAATCGTTCCCTATTTTTTTACCCCCTCTAAAAATTTTTAGAAAACAATTTCGATGAAAAATAACTAGCTCATCTAATAGACCATAGTGTTTAGAATTCAGCGATGTACTCACGAACTCATTTTAATGGAAATTAGTGCGTCCAATCCTTGAAATCAAAACACACTTTTTAAAAATTTTGTTAAGAAAATCGACTAAAATTCACATCACATTTTTCAAAGTCTCCTGAACCATGAACATTGAATGGAAAATGCAGCTTTTCAAGGGAACTGTGTTCCAAAAGAAGCACAAAACATGTTAATATAGTTTTTAAATCGATTCATGACTTTGGTGGCTTATTTTTCATAAAATTCTTGGGGGGGGTGGTAAAAAAACTAGAGAGGGTAAAAAAAACTGGGCCGTTACCCCTATGGCAAAAGTACGAAAAGTAGTTGCCTACATCAAGCAGATCGAAATATGATAAAATCGTGAAAAAAATCGCATTTCCAAAAATTGATAGAATTTTAGGGTCATCAACTCTAAAAATGTGAGAAACCCTGAAGTCGTTATGAAATTTTTTCATTATCTACTTTTCTCAGTGACCAACGCGAAAAATTCTGCAATAATCAAATCACCCATCGAAGTCGAATTATTAGTTGATTTTTTTTTAAAGGTCATCAAAAAGTCATAAAAAGGCCATCCTTCTCTCAATTTGATCAAATTTTGACTTTTTTCTTGACAAATTAAGTGAATTTGAATATTAAAAAATTCGTCAAACATCTAAAAATGGAACTCAACTTTCGAAATTTTACCTGGTGGCACAAGGTGTTTAAATTTTACTAATCCTGCTTTTCATCAAATTTTTCTGAATATTCTGCTTTTTTAAAATCAGACATTCAATTTTCAATTTTTTGCCCTTTTATGTGGAATTTTGAAAAAACGTTTTTTTTTCGTCTGACTGATGAAAAAATGTTGTGTAGAAAGCGTTTTTAGCAGGTGGAAAAATAGGTACATGAATTTTCAGAAAATTTTCCGCTTTCGCTTCGCTGGGGCAGGAACACATACATTAATTTAATTAAGCTATATTTTGTTGTTGTAAGTAAATCGTTTTTGAAGATTATTTTGAAAAAGCGTTTTAAAAATATCATAAACGCGTTTCTTTTTGATATTTTAAACTGGAAATTTTTCAAAAATGTTATGCTTCGCTTCGCTTTTTAATGTAATTTTCAAATAATTAATTTTTGTACGTACTTATTGTTTTTTTTTTTTTTAAGAACAATTACCTACGTTGAAAAAGCATGATAATAATTTTATTTAAAACGGTCAAAACATTATGAAAAAAATGAAAAACTGAGATGATGAAAATATTTTAACTCGTGCCCCATCCCCTCCCCCCCAAAAAAATTGAAAAACTTCATAACACTCCCCCTTTTCTAAAAAATATCTTGAAATGTTTGTAGAATTCTTTGCTCACGAGAAATTGAAATAGTAAATGTATTTTCGACCCCCCCCCCCCTCCTCCCCCTGTCAGGAAAAATCATAGAATGGCCAATGGCATTTAAAAAAAGGAAAAATTGACTTGTAAAATATTGAACCTCTCTCCCCTTCACTGTAAAGACGTCGTAAAGTGTTCGAAAAATGTCATGTCAAAAGTCCTGCCAAAGTCCTGCTTTTTAATTTTAAAATTTTGTTGGGCACCTTGTGGCAACATTTCTAGTTGTGAACTCATATACTGTAAAAAAAATCTTAAAATGTTTGAAGACATACGTGGATGTATGAAAATCAAAAAAATTGAATTTAAAATGTTGCCCACTCCTTCCTTCTCTCTTCCCGCCACCACAAGTAATCCAAAAGTGTTTTAAAAATGCCCCGCTAAAAGTAGGTACTGCTTTTTTTGAAATTCTGGCCTGAATTCGCAAAAAAACCTGCAGGAACCTCAATTTTTTCAATTTTTATGATTTTCATCAGGTTACTGCTAAAAATTATGCAAAACTTTGGCATTCCCTACGAATCGTTTTAAACTGTCAAATTTTCTAATCGGTTATTTATTTTGATTTTTTGTTTCAGGTGAGTTTTGAATTTGTATGACTGTGAATATTATGAAAATGAAAATGAGTAAGTAAGTTATTTTTACATTAGCAATTAGTTGGTTACTGACGTCAAGTAAGAACTTGGGAAATGCAAAATGCAAAATTGTTTACTACCTACGTATTTTTTCCCGTCCTACTTCTCATCTTCAAAAAGTAGAGCCAAATTAAAAAATTTACTGCCTAATTAGTGGTCCTATTTATTCATTTTGTCTATTAAAATTGTTGCAAGTGTATAATATTTTGGCGATGAAATTTTGTTTTATGATAGCGAACTTTCAGCGGCACACCATGATTTTTTTTAGGAAGCGAGAAGAAAAGAGAAAAAATTTGTCACGGGCAGTATAGTCCAAAAAATCTCAGAGGTCAACTCAACTTGCTTTTGAGTTTTTTGGTCTTATCGAAGCCTGTCTTGGTAAAATAATTGCTCTACGAATCGCACCGCATGTTTATAATATCGTCGGTTTGACAGTGGAAAAAGAGTAGGTATATAAAAAGGCCAATGGGAAAAGAATTCAGACGTCGGTTCGCTCATAAAAGGCACAAAGTTCATATCCCATTAATGAAATTGCTACGTGAATAAATCGGGCATTTATCAGCGTTTTAATCGACTTGCCAATCAAATGCGGTTTGCGTTCGAAACGTACCATATAAATTTTCATTCATTTCGATTTCTTCGTCCTCGTCCAGCCCTTGATGCCATAAAAACTGATTCCAGTCTGCTTTGTACATATACGAGGCGGATGGCAAATTGCAAACTAAATGAAAATTTTCAATACGCGTACGACGATAGGAATATAGGATTTACTCGGTCACAAATCATAACGCCGGGTAATTGTTTAAAATGACAATTTTTTACGACCTATTTTTGTAAACTCGTCCGATATTGAGAAAATTACACAATTTCTCTCTATCAACTACTGCGTTCGGTTTAGATCGTAAAATTAAATGTCGTTGTCGCCATCCAGACTGTATGTGCGTGTAGTTTCACCCTTTTTCGTTTGCAATGATTTTCACCTAGAATTGGTAATAGCGAATTGCGAGAATTAACCCATCGTAAGCTCTAAGCTATGGCTGTGTATAATGAATTAAGCTCGATTATTTAGTTAACTCTCTTATTACGTATTTGTTCGCTCGAACTGAAACGTATTTTCTCGTATGTAGGTATGATACGAGTATAGTCAAGAGTTAGTGAATACGAATACACACGCTTGGAATAAGTTCAAACTGTTATCAACGAATTGTACTCGTATAATGTTTACAAAGTCATTACGATATCTGCGCTTTTGCTTCTTTTCAATGCGAATATTTCCGCTAATTAAATTAGACCGATCTAATTAAATGATTATGCTTTTATTTTAAATTATACGTATACAAAGTAATTATAATTAATTACCATAACCTACTTCGAAATATTACCTACAAGATTTAACGCCAATACGCAAGGTAGATCGGTTGCGGACAGGACATTGTGAATTGTATGACAACCAAGATGACATATTGGGTAGGCTGCCTTCCAAAACACTCACTTGGTCGTATGTCATCTGACTGCTGCTATATAAATGGCTGTTCAGTGTTCAACGTGTGTAAATATAATAAATTCTTCTCGTATGGGGTTTCTTAGCACCTTGTTTAGGATAAATTTTAAAAATATTTGTGTTAAAATTGCTGATACGTTTTTAGGTCATTTTGTCCTAGTGCACTAGAGCTTTTTTCTTTTAAAATTTTGGTGTGGTTTTTCTGCAAAGAATGTACATAGGTACCTTATGTTCGACAAATATTGTAGAAAATTCCAAATTATGGACTGGGAAGGGTGGAAAGAGGGAATTTTTATTTCTGTTTAGGTAATATAGGCTCATAACGTACCAATGTCCACAATTTCGTTTATTCTAGTTTCCTTCCTTTATCATCATCATATCAACTCAAACTTATTTATACTATTTACTCGTGTTTGTTCATGTATTTTATTTATACTACCTCGTTTCCTTTTTTGATAATTCGCTCCAGTTAAACTTGACAGCTGAAGTTGGACTTCGGAAAGTATGTGTAGCATTTTGTGATATCTTTCGAAGGCTGCATGTTTTTCTACAAAGAGTTGGAGAAGTTTGAGGGGGTGCTCGAGTTCTTTGAAATATATGTATGTAGTTGGATAACTTTGATGCATAAGCTATAAACAAATCAAAATCCATCAACTCATTTTGAAATTTGTTTGGTTTCGAACTTGAAGTATTCATGTAGAAGTGGAAGGGGAAAGGGGAAAGTAAAAAGGTTACTATATTCTACATCGTAAAAAAAAAAAAAAAAAAAAAAAAATGGGCACCTCGAGTCGTGAACTCTATGTTGGTGTGCAAATTGGCAGAGAATGAAAAGGCAGAATTTGCCCAAAGCTTGCAGAACCAGCGGAGGGAAGGGGAGTCATTCATATGCCCACTTTTTTCTGTTAGCCAAGAGCAATAGATTAGTAAGTATAAGATGTCTGTATAATAGAAAAAAACTGAAACTGAAATGGAGAAAATGAAACTAAAACTGGAGCTGAAAGTGAAATGAGTAAAACTCATACCAAAAGCTGAAAACTGAAACTGAAACTCAATTGTTTTATTTTTTTGAAAGCGAAATGATGAAAGATATTAAAAGCTGAAAACTCAAATGTTTTATTTTTTTTCAATTTAGGGGAACTAAAACTGAAGCTGTAAAAAAAACTGAAACTGAGTCTAAAATGAGCAATAGGTACTGAAGCTAAAACAAAAACTGAATCTGAAATGCAAAACTGAAACTGAAACTAAAATGTTTTATTTCTCCCAATTTCAACCCAAAATATCACGAATTTTATTGATGGAAGAAAAATGTGGAACTAAAACTAAAACTAGAACGAAAAAACTGAAACTAAGACTAAAATATTTTACTTTTTCCAAATTTCTACCTTACCCAAAATATCACGAATTTGATGGGAAAAAAAGGTGGAATTATAAAACTGAAACTGAAAAAAAAAAAAAACTAAGACCAAAACTAAAAATGAATCTGAAATGAGCAAAACTGAAACTAAATTTTTTTTTCCAATTTGTACCCAAAATATCACGAATTTGATGAGAAAAAAACGGTGAAATTTAAAACTGAAACTGGAAAAAAACTAAAACTAAAACGGAATCTGAAATGAGGAAAACTGAAACTAAAAGTAGGGCTAAAAGCTAGAAACTGTAACTAAAATATTTTATCATTTCCAATTTGCACCCAAAATGTCACGAATTGGATCATTGATGGTAAACTAAAACTGAAACTGAAACTGAAAAAAAAAATCACTGAAACTAGAATGAAGAAACTGAAACTAAAACTAAAATTTTTAGTTTCAGTTTCAGTTTCTTCAGTTTTAGTCTAAAACTGAATCTGAAATTAGAAAAACTGAAACTGAAAAAATCAAAACATGCCCTTCAGTTCTTATCATGATATAACAGTATATTTCATCAGCATACCGAAAAATAAAACATAAAAATTGACGTTTAAGTAGGTACCTACATGTAGATAATCGTAAATTTTTTTTTAAATCTGAAAATACGTTAAAAATGCTATTAATAATTAAATGGCATGAAAATCTGTTTTCAAAATGTCGAAGTTTTTAGAAACTGAATCACTAGATGAAAAAATTCAGTAGAATTGCAGTTGTGGTGTCCCTCGAAGCTATGTATGAGTTTAAAATATCCTTAAAATTGCTTGAAAAAAAATGCCGAAAAAGTTGTTCAAATGTCATAATAATTTAAAAAACAAATAATTAAAATTTCCTCTCAAAATTTAAAATTTATTCAAAATCCTGAAATTGTGCAAGTTTTTTATAATTTGACAATTTTTCAATTTTTGTGATTTTTTTTAAGCTTTCTTGTCATTTTTCAGAATTTTTATCAAATCCTCCAACAATTTTTTGCTTCGCGATCTATCCAACTTACTGGATTAATAATAAAAAATTGATTCTTGGAGCTTCTCAATTTCCAGCAGGAAGGAGCCCTCCAAGCAACTTTGATCTTATTCGTGGAAAGATAGTGTGGAAAAAGAAATAAATAAATTTTCAAATGAACGTGTAAAGATTTTGACCAAATTCATTGGAGAAGTCACAAAAAATCGTTCTCTATTCACTTTTTTCAAAAAAATCACTGATTTTTTTTTAAATGAAAGATAAATGAAAGTTATGAATATCTGAATGTTGAGAAATTTTAATTTTTTTATCCCAAAATTGTGAGCCTAATTAGCATTTTTTTGGAAGTATTTTTAGTGGAATTTGGAAAGTTCAATTTTAATTGTTTGTTCGTCATGAAAAAGAGTGAGGATTTTTTTCTCAATTTTTTCATCACAGGAAATTGATTTCTGGGAAGCAAAATCTAGTCGCTGATTCTTCGAAAAAAAATGAGCAGAAACAAAATTGTGGATGGTAAAATAGCGAATACCTAGCTCAAAGGTTATAAAGGATTGGATCAAAGAAATGAAATCATATTCGTACAATTCAAAACTTGCAATTAACTACACGACTTCATTAATTTTTTTTTGTCTTTAACTCGAACAGAGAGAGGGGAACTAGAGGGTGACTACTATTCGATGAAATCACGTGACCGGCTCTAAATTTTCAAGTTTTGACCCCAATAAAGAGGGAGGGGAAGGGCGGAAGAATCAAAACAGAAAATAAGGCTATATCTATTCGTGTTCAAAATCTTCAAAAATGTACAATTCAATGTGACGCATAACTTCTACATTTACTTAAAGAAGATTTGACTTAAAATTTGGGAGAGAATGGTGCCCTCCCTTATTGAGAGTACTTATTTTGAGAATGCTGGATATATTTAGAAATCGAGTTGATATGGAATGGGTCACATTTTGAAAGCTGTTTTGAAGAAAGTAAAAAATATAAAATATAAAATCTGTTATTAAAATTTAGAAAGTTTGAATTCGAACTTCTGAAATGAAAGCTCAACTTTCTCATGATAAGTGCAAAAGTTGAAGCAGTCATCTAAAAATATGATCTAAACTCCTTTCCCTCTTCCGTCCACCAGCACCGATTGATTTTGAAACACGATGAAAAGAATAAAAAAATGGGGGGTGTTATGTCGTTTGTTAAATTTTCAAGTGCACTGAGTTCAAATATTCGAAGAGACATCGAAGATTTGAGCAAAATCAGAAGACCTCAAGTAGGCTTCTTTATTTTTGGTTCGATTTGATGTATGGAATTTCAACTATTTTTGTGAGTATAGTTTTTTAAAAACCTCATAGTGCATCTCAATCGTAACAGTCGATCTCTTACATCATTGAAATTAGCCCTGCCCTGCCTCTCTACTTCAAAATTACTCGCGATCAACTTGATAACAAATCAAATTCCTGGCATAAGTATTTCTACCTAAGTAATATTTGTCGTGTTTTACGTTAAAAGTGCATCATCTTTATTGCATTCAAATACAACGATCCTATCATCATACGAGCGATTCCTCGGGCTGATCAAGTTGATCTGGCTGGTTTCGAATAAAAATCTATCCATTATTGCTTTAACTGATCAATTTTTTTGTATTCTAATAATATCTAATAAATGGGAAAAAAGCTCGTAAAATTAATTTTAAAAAAAATCATACGCCTTCGCCTGTATAATAGTCTTCTTATCTCATCTATAACAACATAATACCTATCTATCAAAGCTCACTCTAGCACAGATTTATATAAGTAGGTACATGAACCTATAGTACACTCTTATGTCTGTGTACGACCTGAAACGAGCATCATAAAAATGGACGAGTGAATTCCACGAAACGACAAGTACAACCGCGTCATTTATCTGTTACATATTTTAAATACGCTTCACGCGATCGCGCTTGTTTGGTGCGAGAAATCACCAATGTTCATCTAACTAACCAGCTCTATAGAGGTAAACAAACCGCACCGATAAGCTTCGACGAAATGCGTTTTACATGGCACTTAATTACCAAGCTGCTGCGCCATGCACCGATAATGGGCACTTTCGTCGAAAGCTGGCTATTTTTTTTCGCGCCGTCCGCGTCCGAGAAAATTTTTATCACGAAGTAGCAAAGAGAACGCGTGAACGGAGAGAGCCCGGTGCGCGGGGGACCCAACGGAGACGTAAAAGTTGGACTGCGTGGCGCGGTTCGAGGAAACCTGTTATTGACGCGAGGCCGTGAAAACTCACATATTGATATCGCGTCAAACTTGCAAATGTCACATTTTGAAGGCTACATTGTAATATCGACGGAGCAATTGACCTCATAAAATTGAACACGTAAATTTCCATTAACCCGACTTCACCTGACTTATAAAAAAAAACAGTCTCGTAATACTTACTTACTAAAAACTCTTAAGTATAAAAATCACCATTCACATCGATAACACCGTCACGTCGCTGCTAGATTAACCGGAAACAGAGAAATTGTCAATTTCTTCGTTTTTCCCTACGCCCTGACCAAGGAGCCTGCGATGAGCATCACGATGACGCTGCGCAATTTCTAGTCAAGCAGTCGCCGACGTCGTTATGATCGTCCCTAATATTGAAGAAACAGCAAACAGATGCAATATGTGACTATGGAATTCGCCATTTGCCAACGTTGCTGAGCATGCACAGATGGGATACTCTGTTCGTGATGTTGTATAACCGTATCCATCGTGTATTTTACATCTGTTTTCAATTTTTTCAAAGCCCCACGTCCGGTAGTTGTACGTATATATTCGATTCGACGAACCGTACCTTTGATAAGAAGCCGGTAAGGAAACGCGAAAAAATGTCAGTCATTAAATCATCACCTAAAAGCGACCTTCATCTTAACGTACGAGTAGATACGTGTACGACTTCGTAGTACGTTTTGCCAATTCGTCGACTCACCATCCTCCTCTATCTGTTTTTTCTCGACCACTTCTCATCCACCCATTTTATGAGTTTACATGTATTACGTGATGTGTAGCTATGTACTTTTTCACTTATAGACGAGGCGCTAGCTTACGTGACGTATGCACTTTGAGGTGCTCGAGGTTTGATGGCTGATTATTGTAGAGGACATTTCCCTTGATTAAAAAAGTGATGTTGTCGCCCCCTCACGTGGTCCACATTTTTGCTAGGGGGCCAAAAACCCCTCATTTTTCGGTTTTTCGCAATTTTCTCAAAAATGGTTGCATTTAGAGATAAAATACCTCAGAGGAAAAATGTAGAGCATCAAATTTCCTACCAAAAATGTTCTATGCACCTTTTCCGTATGTCTGATAGTTTTTGAGATATGGATGATTGAAGTTACGCCACGAGCGCATACACGTGTACATGTATTAGGTAAGGTTATGCTATATGCGTAGTACAGCAAAGTAGCAATTCGATATCAAACAAATTGCAGTACAAGTTTTATTTTAGTTTTATTTCTTACAAGAAAGCCCGCTGTAATCATATTGGGAATTCCTCATAATCCGCCCCCTTCCCCCTAAAGCCACTAGGTACTTTTAAGAATTCAGCTCTTGAAATCAAGTTTTTTGCTTTCAGTGCAAGTATATCTACTTACATATTATACGAGTATGAAAAATTCCTACAAATAACTGTTTACAATTTTTTAATTTCTTCGTGTGTCCCATAGGAAGGCAGTGGTTGGGTCTGGGGAGAGGGGATCTCACGAAGAGTGTTTGAATACGAGTACATGCATATATTTGGTGCGCCAAGACCTTTACAAGCATATAAATCTCATAGCTTACGTGCTATGTACTCATGTTTGTACCTGGTGACCAAAGAGTCCTCTCAGGGGGCTGGTACCTTTACCACCCCCCCCACCATTTGCGATTTTATTCCAAAATTCTCGATTTTTAATTTTCTTTCCTTTGAAATTTTTACAATAAAAAACCCCTTAAAATCCGTTTCATTCATTTTTAATGAATTCTATAGCTAGAGAAATATGTTTCAACGAATTATAGAGATTTGTGAGATGTGTTGAAAAGAAAATGAAAAGTTCTTCTGTTCTATTTCGAGAATGCAAAAAATCAATGCTGTAACAACATTGCATTTTGATCTGTTGGGCATGGCGTGAAAATTTTTTGTACGAAACTTCTTCCAAGATTTCTGTAAAAGAGCTACAAATTTTAAAACTTTTCTCTCAACCTCTCTGGACAACATTAATTATATTTTTACAAGATAAAGGAGAAAAGTATCGATCTTTTTCATTTTTGTAATCAAATAGAAGATTGTAGGGGAGAGGTACCAGCTCCCTGAAAGGACTCTTTGGTTACCAGGTACAAACATGAGTACATAGCACGTAAGCTATGAGATTTATATGCTTGTAAAGGTCTTGGCGCACCAAATATATGCATGTACTCGTATTCAAACACTCTTCGTGAGATCCCCTCTCCCCAGACCCAACCACTGCCTTCCTATGGGACACACGAAGAAATTAAAAAATTGTAAACAGTTATTTGTAGGAATTTTTCATACTCGTATAATATGTAAGTAGATATACTTGCACTGAAAGCAAAAAACTTGATTTCAAGAGCTGAATTCTTAAAAGTACCTAGTGGCTTTAGGGGGAAGGGGGCGGATTATGAGGAATTCCCAATATGATTACAGCGGGCTTTCTTGTAAGAAATAAAACTAAAATAAAACTTGTACTGCAATTTGTTTGATATCGAATTGCTACTTTGCTGTACTACGCATATAGCATAACCTTACCTAATACATGTACACGTGTATGCGCTCGTGGCGTAACTTCAATCATCCATATCTCAAAAACTATCAGACATACGGAAAAGGTGCATAGAACATTTTTGGTAGGAAATTTGATGCTCTACATTTTTCCTCTGAGGTATTTTATCTCTAAATGCAACCATTTTTGAGAAAATTGCGAAAAACCGAAAAATGAGGGGTTTTTGGCCCCCTAGCAAAAATGTGGACCACGTGAGGGGGCAACAACATCACTTTTTTAATCAAGGGAAATGTCCTCTACAATAATCAGCCATCAAACCTCGAGCACCTCAAAGTGCATACGTCACGTAAGCTAGCGCCTGTACTATTAGTGGCGAACTCGGTGGCTCTGCATGTTCTTCGTTTTCTTCTTGGGATTAACAAAGGTGCTTTGAGCAGGATGAGAAATTTTACAGGAAGGGACAGGAACAGAACTGACAACGGAACCTCTTGAGGTGTCCGCCTCCGATTTGAACAGAACCGCGATTTTTTGAAAGAGCATGGTCTAAAACCCCCAAAACCAAATTTTCAGCTGCCCAACTTCATATCTCGATATTTGGCGAACGTTTGAAAATTCAAAATTGACTGTTTTTAGTGATTTATACTTTTTTCAAAAAAGTACGTAGGTACATGATCAGTAAAAATGATCAAAATAAATCCTAAAACTGATATTAATTCTGCAAATCAAAATTTCGCCATTTCCAGCCATTCTGGAGCCTCCAGCGCGATTATTCAATTTCTCCAGAATTTTCAATTTGCTCCAGAAGGCGTTAATATGAAGTTGGGCAGCTGAAAATCGAGTTGTGTTTTATACTCGACCTGTTGAACGAATTTATCCACATTTTAGCAGATTCTGGAGGGGACACCTCAAGAGTGGTTTTTTGAGAAAGGCTGGAAATGGCGAAATTCGCTCTCGTGGGGTTAATTGATGACAAAATACATCGATTCGCGCAAATTTCGAAAATTTTCTCGCAAACGAGAAATTTTTGGAGACTCCAGGAATTCTTAAAAAGTCGCTGGAGGCTCCAAAATGGCTTGAACCCACCCAAAGTCGTCTTCAGGGGATGTTAAAATTCGAGTGTAGGGTAAATTTCAGTTTTCCTTCTCCAGTTGATAAAATTTTGTGAAAATTTTTGGTTAAAAAATCTGCTGGAGGCTCCAGGAATTTTCAAAAAGTCGCTGGTGGCTCTAAAACGACTTGAAATCTTCCTGCAGTCGACTTCGTAGCGTATTGAAATTAATTTGCAGAATGAATTTCGGCAATCCAACTCCATTTTATGAAATTTCGTGGGAATTTCGAGTTTCAAAAATCTGCTGGAATCTCCAGAACTACTCAAAACGGGTTGAAACAGTTTCCAATCGATTGGGTAGGTCGAAAATAAGGTATATCCCAAATTTCAGCTTTCTGGGTCAATTTGGTAAAATTCTGATTTTTCCCTCATTTTTTGCCCTTTTGATTTTCAAAATTTTACCAAAAATCGAAAAAGGCACTTTAGCACTTGAAATTTTGACAGGTGATGAATTTTTGCCTGCTCTTTCGTTTCGGCTGGCCTGTTAATCGAAATGGCCGCTATTTTGTAAGTAGGGCTACTTTTTTTTGAGGACAAGGGCTAGAAAAATGTTCTTTAGGACTACCCCTTTCAGAAAAAAGTCGCCCCAGTGGATCTACGGGGAGGGGGTAGGCAATAGATCCTTATGAGGGCCCCCGTCTATCATATTTTTGCAACTTTTCAGCTTATATCCCCCTCACACCCCCCTCCCCTTCGCAGATTTTTTCAGCCTATTGGCCAGATGTGGTTTGAACAAATTTTTGGAAGGGTATTAGAAACAAAAATATTGAATAGTTTTAAATTTTGAATACGTACTTAATGATTATTTCATACTTAAAATTTGAATTTTTCTATTGATTTGGTGGTGTTTCCCAAATTCTCAAATTAATTTTTCTGTTCTTGGAAATTTTTGAAACAAGAACTGTGAAAAACAGATCATTCGCAGCGCAAAATGATATCATTATGGATGCAAAAATGCGAAAGCTGTCAAAAATTGATAATTCGTAACGCAAAAAACATCATTCATGATGAAAAAAATTGATTATCACGGTTCCAACACTTTTTTTTGGTTTTCAGGAAATTATAACATTTTTAGAAACAGGAATAAAGGCCCCTGCAACGCGAGGGAAAATGCTCTAAAAAATTCACAATTCTTAATTTTTTCAGGATGAAATTTTATATTTCGAAAAGAACCTAGGTACTTTGGCAAAAATTAGAAATTGTTTACGAATTTTTGACGAAAAATAGGACTTTTTTCTGGTATTTTAGCAATAGTCGATACTTTCTGGCAGTTTTATAACTGACGACTGGCGAAGAGACCTTCTTTTGAAAAATCTAACATTATTCTCAATGTGAGAAGTCAATTCTTCTACTAGAAGTAAAAACCCCATAGGTTTTGGTAATTCTTTGATTCCGCAAATCCTTCTGAACTATTCCAAAGTTTACCAAATTTTTCTAATTTGTTCAATTTATCCGGAAAATTCTCAACTGTTTGCCAACATTTTGCTGCCTAGATGGCGGGGGGGGGAGACATCCCCTTGGTAGTTTTCAGAGTGCTGGAGGGGGCTGCAGGTGAGTTGATTCCCGTTTGATTTTTTTTTAAATTGAAAGTGTCCGAATTGATTCCCACTTTTTATTTTCGAGTGTATGAATTGATTCCCACCTTTTATTTTCGAGTGTACGAATTAATTCCCATGTACTTTTTTATTGCGTATGAATGAATTGATTTTGCCCCAGAGGAAGTGTTTATAGATTTTGAAGCGGTGATACATGGTGCTGTGAAGGAAGTTTGGCCACAAAGCACAATACGTGGTTGCTGATTTGATCTGGCTCAGTGTTGGTGGAGGAAAATCCAGAAACTAAGCCTAATCAGAGCCTACAAAAATACGAGTACCAATGACGATGGAAAACATTTAAAGTACTTCTTCGGTCTTCCCTTCCTCCCACCTGAAGATGTGCCTGAAAATGTTTCAAAACCATAACTGAGATTCGTAAAAAGAAAACGAACGATGATAAGATTTCTGAATTTGAGACATATGTCTACGACAACTATATCTCAGCATCATCTCAATTCCCGCCAGCACTTTGGGCTCAGTATGCTGCAACCATCAATCGGACGACCAATTCCTATGAAAGTTTCCATTCTAAACTAAATTCCGATTTCTATTCCTGCCATCCCAGCATTTATAATTTTATTGTCTCCTGGGTAACGCTAGTAGGCTGGAATCAATTCGTACACTCCAAAATAAAAGGTGGGAATCAATTCGGACACTCGGAAATAAAAGGTGGGAATCAATTCGTACACTTTTTTCATTTTGGGAATCAACTCACCAACTCCCCTGGAGGGAGGGAAGGAGTGATTACTGCCATTTTTGGATTTCAAGAATTGTTTCCAAAGGATTGTTGATCTCATTTGGCATAAAATTCGCAAAGACCAGTTTGTGCAGTTGGAAAAATTTGTATACTTAATACATAGGTAACTCACTTACCTATTTCCAATTTAATTTCAGGAAAAAAAATGGTGAAAAAAATACAACGCAATTCTATTACAAAATACCCATGATTTCCCAACTAACTCATTAAAAATTGATAAATAAAAATCGACTCATTATTCGAATTAAAATAGGCGAAAAAATACCACGATACATAATTTTTCCGAAGATTCTGCGTTCAACTTAAAACCCTCGGTAACTCCCTTCCTTCCAAAATCACGCTTCATTTACCATTTTAATACGTATATTTACAAACATTACGGTTAATTTAAATTAATCCTAGATCGCGATCTGATTATCGATTTGAACAAGTTCATATACAACGATATTATTGTTCAAAAGGTCGTCGGCGCTAGATACCCCAGCCTCCAAATCTTATTCGCTGAATAACATTTAAATTTTTATATCTAATCGGAAAAGTTGATAAACCACAATCAATACTTCAAGATAATTATTTCCATCCGTAAACATAACTATCATCCATCCAATCGTGGATCCACGAGATATCCATTGCACAAAGATATAGGTACTTAGTACATATCTAACTACCTATATCAAATTAAACCATCGCAGTACACTCAGACACACGACCACAACACACCTAAAACTGCATGTGCCTATCATACAATATTTTTCAACTCGGCCATCATTCAAAAATAAATTTTTTACCTTCTTCTTCGCGTGCGAAATCCCATATTTCGTAATTGTTCGCACGGATGCACATTTACTAAAATACTCTATGACGGAAACGAAACCGAGATTATAGAAAATATTCCAGTCGTTCCTCTTTCGCAATTCGTCTCGAATAAATGGAATCGTCGGTTATACCACTGCGAGAAAAGCAACAGAGGAAATGGACTTTGAGGGTCGATCCTTATGGTTCAATAAATCATATATCTACGTGTACGAGTTCCGTGGCCATGGCCATATCGTACTCGCAGTTGTAAAAGCTTCAGCGTATACATCATCTTTATACCCTTTCTTCTTTTCGTACCATATTTTTGCTCGAAGTAAAAAAAAATTGATACGAAAATAAGGAGTTTGCTGTAGCTATATATACGTACGTTAATAGACGATTATTTTCGTTATTTATGAGCGCTTTTTATTTTGACGATATTCTTATCACAAATGAAAAAAATAAAATGAAATCAACAAAAGAATATTTATTCAGGAAGGTCTCATTTATGGGCTTGAAGAGAGAAGAAGAAAAAAGAAGCATAAACAAATAATATTATACCTACTTATATGTATGAGAAATAGGATGGGTCGCAGAACAAAAGTTGACGGACTTTAACCAAATTCAGCTGACTTGAGACCTTCATTTTTTAGTTGAAAGTTACTCATGATTAGAAAAACTTTTTAGCTCTGGAAGTGTCCCTGGATGATAGTATGGGCCTTCAAACAGGGGCGGAAGAATTTTCGAAAAAATCGTTATTTTTTTTCGCTCTAGCCTCTGCATCACTTGTTTTGGGGAAAATGACCCACTTACGAATACAAGTATTTGAAATTCTGAGCCAACCCGTGCTATTGCAGCCAAAATCCAAAACCTTATTCAGAATTCTCTGCACCTACTATAGGGCGATTAAAAATTTTTACCTAAACCGCTTATTTTTGGAAAAATTTGTGTTTTGGAACTTTTTTCTTCGCAAATATTTCGCATTGCGTAATTATGCCAAAATATTAAAAGATATTATTCGTGAAACTGGGAAAATATTTTGAAACGCAGTTATGCAAATTTTTTTATTATTATTGCTCATTTATAAAAATCGAGAAAAATAGCCGAAAGCTTATGAAATTTTTTCAATTTTTTCAAATTGGCAATGATGATTAAAAATTGGTCCCGATTTTTTTAAAGGGATGATCGCGATCCACCCTAAAGTAAAATCTTCAACGCTTTGATTTTCAAGCTGAAAAATAATCGAAATAGTCCCCCACACGCCATCTATCCTGATTACTGAATTTCAAAACGGTTTGAAATTTTCTTCGGTATTTTAACATTTTTTTGAGCCTCGGCCATTTTTTAATGGAATTTTCACATTTTTGGATAACATTCTGTGAAGTTATAAGTAATTTTTCGTGATACTTCATACTTTTGACACGATTGGGACAGGTAAGGCGCAGGCGGAGTTTGTAAGTTGAAATTTTTATGTGAAAAGTTCAATTCTGAGATTTTTTGAAAAATCAATTTTTAAAAACTTGCCAAATTTTGGATTTGGGTATATTATTTAGAAAATTGGGGGGGGGGGACAATGAGGAGGCGTTTGAGGGTCGAATTAAGAAAACGAGGTGATATTCGTATTCAGATGCTCTCGATATTTTACATTTTTTAATGTTTTGACCAAAACTGGGAGGGGGGGTCGATCTCTATACCCCTACGATTTTAAAAAATCCCTGCATTGCCAAAAGTTTATGGTTGTAAATATCATAAAAATGTACATAATATATTTCCTGTTTGTTTTTTTTTCAAATTTTTAAATTTTACTGCTCTGAAATTTGGCAAGTGTTTGAAAACTGAGGTTTTAGATTCTAATATTTGTTTCAATTTTTTCGTTCAAGAAATTACTTATTGGGAAAATGGTTCATTATTTTGTTTGTCAAATCACAGTTCAAAATTACTTTTTTAAGTTTTATCCAATCAACACGTTCATGTTGCATCCTCACCCGTCCACCCACGATGTTTTACTTTTTGGGCTTTTTAATTATGATTTTTCAAATTTTCTGACTTTTTCCCCAGTTTTAATCGGGTTTTGGTTGTAGGTATTCATATTATTTTAGCATAAAAAATGGTTTCTGAACGTTATTTTACCTACTCGGTAATTTTTTCAATTTTTCTCTAAAATTCCTCCAATTAAAATTTTTGTTTTTAATAACACCTTATAAGTATTAGCCTGGGATTCTATTCCAGTTAAACAGAATTGCTTATCCTACCCATCTTTTTGAGTTGAAAAATTTTTTTCTGGAGTCATGGAAAATTAATCGAAAAAAGTCTGGAAAAAATCTCCATCCTGAATCTTCTTCTCAAAAACTGAAATAAAAAAAAGGTTCTGTGGGAAGTGCATTCTTGAGAGACACTTTGTTTATGACTTGACAATTAACGTTCCATCAATTAATTGTGATCGAGTTGTACAACAACAGTCGTTTGCCAATTCTGCAAATCTTGCACTCTGTCTAATTTTTTTTCTTTTTCTGCAATAAAACGTTGATTTTTTCGATTCAGTTTCCATGTCGTTGAAAAATTGCTTCATTTTCATTTTTCTCACTTGTCATTCAGCTCGTTATAATTATGTCGTTTTTGCCATTACGCTTGAAAAAATTTCCTCTCAAGTTTTCATTTTTTCAAACATTCGTCTTGAAAAGAATTATTCACTCACCCATATCATGAGAAGTTCAAAATTTGGAATAAAATCAAAAAATTGAAATGTTGAAGGTATCTTTGACATCCTTCCAAAAAAATCTCAAATTTCTGAAGTTCTGAAGGGACAAATTAAAGTGTAAAATCCTCCCCCAAAAAAAATCGTAAAAAAATTTCGAGCCGAAAATCCTGTCATGTCCTGCTTTTTTTTAAAATTTTGAACTTTCATCATGACTCTTCCCAAATGAACAAAATTCAAGTTTTGTACCTGCTTCAGTTTGGTCATTGATTATTTTTCGAGAGTCGAAAACATTACAAACAAAAATCTTCTTTGATGTCTTTAGTGAAAGTTTTTCTCGATGCGGGGGGGGGGATGGTTAAAAAGTCTCTTCCCATGATCACGATGTTTCCTGTCATTACCATGATAAATTGTGAAAATTACCAAGTGATAGATATTGCTATCAACGTCCATCTTCACAATGTCCCCTCTTTCGTCTTTACCCTCACTCGCTGCAGCATAAAATGTCATTGGTAAATTCATGTAAATTTTTCGTTTACACATTCAAAGTCAACCAAATATACCAAATGGCCAAATTACCCTTCAATTCGACTTGTTTTTATTTTCATCGTTCAAAAAAATAAAATACCAGTATTAAAATAGAAATAAAAGCCATAATTATCAACTACATACATGTGAAAAAAATGCATTATAACAAGTCGCTTATGCCAGCTGCGCACGAGAATTTTTTAATCCGCGAGACTTAATTTGGTATGCATAATTTGGGCAGTAAGTAATTTTGCTCTAGGTGCTCGAAAAACGCACTCGTCGATATAAAAACTATTCTTTCGGAACGAAAATAATGCGGTTTAATTAAGTATATTCTTTTATTTTTGAAAGTCAAGGTAATTCGATGAAATGACGTAAATTGTGGCGAAGGAAAAAAGAACCTAAAATCAACAAAAATTGAATTAAATTCCCATCTATATGATACAATAAGTATAATGTACCCACTGCGCAGCTAGGTAAATTAGTACGCTATTTTGGGTTTTCAATTAAAACGGTAAAAGGCTATAATACTGCATAGGGCGAGGCGCCAGGGAAAACCAAATTTGTGAAACTTGTTTGCTCGGTAGTTGGTTGTCGCATGCCTCGAGAGACTAAGTAACCTCGAAATGCAATATTATCGCTATCTTTTGTAGAGCAATTTTGATCAAACGAGTACCACCAGGCAAGGGTGAGGCGATGAACGAGGGAACTCGTTGAAATGAAATTGGCGTTGTTGTTTTTTATTTGCGTTAATTTTTTTCGATATCGTGCGATAAATTATCTGTTAACGAGAGAGAGAGAAAAAAAAAGAAGAGAGAGATGGGTAAATAGGTTGTTACGATAGGGAGAGGCGACTTGCGATTACCACTTCGTCTGATCCAACGGAAGCAATAATTTAAGTGGAACGCGCACGACTGATGATAATTTTAATTGTAGATGTTTAATATTTATTTTGTGAATTTGATAAAGTTTGAATTTTTTTTGACGTTGACTGAGCGACGACGACGAAAAAAAGAGAGAAAAAAAGAACGTGTTTGCGTGTCTGGTTCAGAGAGCGTGTGAGAGACCGGCGGCCTGGCCGGGCTGGGCTGCGGTCGCGGTGGTCGTGTTATATAAAAAATTTTGTTGACTTTGGCCGAGCGATTAGGATCGTTGAAGTAATTCAATCGCGGTTTCACGCAATCGTTTATCGAACACGAGAAGGGCCGTGGTCGGATTTTAATTAAAACGGTTTCAAATGTCATTCTGGAAAGGTATTGGAAAAAGCAGATTAATTATACGGCATAGAGAGGCTTATAGTAGTGCTACTCCTGCTCGTCTCGTCTGTCGTCGATCGTCGTCTTCGTCTCGTCGGTAATGCTGATACGGGCACGAATATGGCTCGTAAAAATCTTCGTCGAGATAATATTATTTGAAAGATTGCCGTTAAAGAAGGGAAAAAACCGGTCAATGAAGACGCACACACAGGCTCACAGACAGACGCAGAGTGGTTCGAGATGCGGGGTATTAATTTGTTGTATCGGGTATAAATTAATTAACATCTGTGCCATGCCATGGTGTACCTTTACCTCTACCTTCGTATACTCGATCAGTGAAAGTTGACTGATTCATATGTTTCCAACTCGTCCTCCATGATGCGATGGGATCGATCGATTTAGTGGTAATTATGATCCTCCTGGAGTCGTGGTCGGGTTCCATGGTTTCATTCCTGTAGAGGCGAGTGTTCATCATGGCACATATGACCTTCAAAAAGAAAAGATATGTGACCTAGGGGTTGGTTTGATAAAGGGTAGAAATAATGAACGTTTTTTTTCTCGAGAGAGTGCTGAGGTATAAAGTGGTTTATTTTAAGACGATCACGATGTAATAAATTATATTAGGTGTATAGTTAATATATTGTAGAATAAATTGTATTATAATTGGGTATATAAAATCGAGAAATTGAATTACGTAACCCTCAACTCATTGGCCAAAGTTTCAGTGTTTTTAGACAGTTAGGTTGGAAATCAGCTTATTTAATGTTCATTTTTCCCCATAATTTTACCTCTCAGGAAAAATTCAGTTCGTGAATTTTTTGAAAAAGGATTTCTTTCTGATGCTGACTTGTGAAATGCAAAATTGATAGCACATTCGCTATCGCAGCACCCTCAATTTGATCAATTTTCAATTTTATATCACTCGACAAAATTCGTGCTTCCAGAAACGAAATTTACTTATAATCATTGTAGCGGAACATCCAAAAGAGGCTGCGAAGAGGCTTGGTCAAAAACTGAGATTAAATTCTTCGAAATTTCGTATCGTCTCGAGAAAAAATGTTAAGGGTGGGAGGGGGCTTAAAATTGAGCTTGAATGTAATGCAAAGTAACAAATTATGTGTTTTTGGACCCCCCCCCCCAGAAAAAAACACTTAGGTGGCTTGAATCTGGTTCTAAAATGTAAGGCACCGTAATAAGCTCTGTCTTCAAAAAATGAAAAAAAAATCATGTGACATGTGACATGATTCTCTGGGTTTTCAGTGGTGCTGATTTAGAATTTCAACGCTTTTTGACACAACCCACCTAGATCCCACGATTTGCTCTAAAATTTTGAAAAATTAAAATAGTTGTGTGATCTACGCTTTGTTACTTCTTTGAAGGTACTGATTTCAAATTTAGAACTCATATTTTTGATCCGACTCCCTTCACTGATGAAAACTAAACTGTATTTGTGACTACTTCTAGTAATTGACTTGATTTTGGCAAAATTTCCAAAAATCAGGGTATGGCAGTGAAAATAGTGAAAGTAGAGAAAAAATGAAAAAATGCAAACACATCAACAGCCTTCAAATCATTGAAAAAAGAAAAAGTTTATTTTTGATGAAATTGGCAACGTTTTTTTTTTAATGATTTTGATTGAAATGAAAAAACAATTTTTTTCTAATTTAAATTTTTTTGAAAAATTTGATTTTTTTATTTTTTTGGGGGGGGGGGGGGTCGTCGAACGGAGAGATTTCTGAAAATTCGGTTGAAAAAAATGTAGGTAGTGAAAAAGTAGTGATTTTTTCAACAAAAAAAAATGCCATGAAAATCCGTATAACCAAAGAAAAATACGATTAAGTGTCCTTGAATTTCGAAAAATTGTTCCTAAATGATACAAAGGGTTGCAAGTTGATCTGAGTTCGTAGAGGTGGCCACAATTCCATTTAGTCCATTTTAATGTAATTTTTGAAAAATTACGAGATCTCAATCTGTTAGAAGTTCGAGGTTGCTCAAACCTCCCTGAATCGATTTAGAACGTCGATAATTGGATGTCAATTTGAGTATCAATTTTCTACTTTGATTGGATCAGATTTCGATATTAGATGCATACTTAACCGTAAACCAAATTAAAATTTCCAAAATTTGCCAAAATTTCAAAAATGGAAATTTTCAGAGCATTATTTGCGAAAAAAATTTGAAGGCCACTTTTCAAAATTTCACATCCATCAAAGTTTAAAATCAAAAAAGAAATGGGGTAAAAAATCGATTTTTTTAAAGTTCCTTTCAAAATCCCTTTTAAAAAGTTTATTTATTTTTTGTTTTTTCCAAAAATGTAGGGGAACTTTGGGAAATTCGATAAAAGTTTGTGTCAGCATTTTTTCAAGGATTCTTGAGGTGCATTTTGAATAAATTTTTAAGAAAGCGTTATGGTCACATGATTACCGGTTACATCACCTTAAAGTTAAAAAAAACTCTTCATTTGTGGCGGTATGCAGAAAGCTGGTGCCAAAAAATGAAGTGAAATTTGAAATAAAAATTCAGCAAACCATAGGTCACGTGAAAAGGTGACAATTTTTTTGAAATTTGAGGACATAGCAGGGCTTTAAGTGCGACTGTTCTCATTTCGAAAAAAAAGGCTCACCATTCGATATCTGCATGCATCTTTGAAACCTAGCAAACCCCAAGTCATATGAAATTCGTCATTTTTCGATTTTTATGGAGGGAGTGGGAGTGGGAGATAATTTTTGTGAGAAGCGAACTCGTTAAAAAAAATAAGTTAATAAAGTTGGAAGTCATCAATATATATTTTTTTTCAAAGTTTGATCAAAATTGAAAGTCATGTACCGTTTCAGGGATCAGAGATACTATAAGGCAGGATGGCAGGAACTATGTACATTCAAATTTTTTTATTATCATTATAGCCTCCAGATTTTGCATAGACAATTGAACTTCCGCAAAAAAAAACTTACCCTAAGCTTTGAACTTTTGAAGAATAATTTCGAATACAATTTTCAACACTCGTCAAAACTGTGTGAACAGAACTGATTTTCTGCAACTTGAATGACTTGAATGGATGTCATTTTATAGAGCTCTGAAGTTGAGAAATTGAGCATTCGTATTTTTGATGCGAAAAATTGAAGCTGCGTAAAAAATTGGGTCCCCCTCGCTCCTCCCTCAGCCTTTTAGTAGGAAGAGAGTTCAAGAGTGAAACAATTATGCCTTATTCCTATAAGTATCCTATAGCAGGAAAAGCCCAAACCCATGAATATTTTTTTTTTGAAATCTACTTTTGAGAAATTGCCTCCTAAAGTATGTACCTATGTATTTCTAAGTATCAAAATGTATTAATTTTTCCTTTCCTCTCCTTCGTCCACTGACACTGTTTAATACTTCTCATGAATTCGGGGAAAGGGAAGAGTATCGAAAGTGAATTTTACTTCAGTTTATGTCGACTTCTCTCTTACTCTTCCTTACCTCATTTTTCGTATGAAATTCTTTGATGCAATGAGTCTTCTTGGCACCGGATCATATGCGTCGTAACGAGCACCTCGTATAATTTACCGCGAGTTGTAATTACTCTTCGACGAATTTATTCCTGTGTTGTGACGATTGTCGAAAATTCTCTACGAACACGTGTTTTTTTCTTCGCAGCATCACCCGTCGTCATCGTTCTTGGACACGTCGACGTCCGGCAGGCAGGCGCACCTTCGATAAACTAGCTCTGTCTACAGTCTACTCCTCTTTTTTTTAATTGTCACCATTGTTTTATTTATGGTCATGGCCTAGAAAAAATTTCACTTTTCTTTTACATCAGGTATGTACATTATGCATTTGAAGCACCAAAAAAAAAATCATAAATTTAAAACAATTATAATTAATAATATCGAAATTGTTTTCAAGTCCTAAATGTAAACAAAGTGATGTTGATAATGTGTACGTGAGGAGTTCCAATGACGTATGGCTGGTGCTTTTCTAATATTCGAAAGGTATTTGGCAATTTCTACCAAAATTGTTTCCATTTTTATGTCGCAGAATCTTTGGCAGTTGTACATATAAGAAATACCTAGAGCAGTATATCGTGCATGTGATTGTGATATTATCTTATACCGGCCAGTCCTCTTGGTTTTCTTGGAAATGAATCTATGTGGATGCTGTTCTGAATACGAGATTTAGATCATTCATTTTTTTACAGCATTGAATTGATCGATTTGCTTCGAAATTCGGTATTCTATAATTTCTCGAAGCATTTTCGATACATAAAAAATATTAAGGAATTCCACTTCGCTATTTTAGCTGATTTTGAACTCATTTTATTTGAATTGGTGTAGCTCATTTCCCCTTCCCCTTCCCCCGTCTCATGGAATTGTACTATTATATTCTGTACTTTATTCTGTACTTATTTGATAGAAAATAAGTGTTGAACAATGTTTATATTATTATGTACCTAGGTATCAATTTCGAATGATTGGGAACCAGGCATCTCCTCCTTTACTCCTTAAGATTCATCTGGGTGTTTTGAAAAATTTTGCTTTACTGGACCCCCCTCCCTCCTCTTTCCCTCCTTCCTCTGAGCACTGATCAAATCAAATCTTCACGTGATGCGTCCTGTTTGGTGGAAAGCCTCGTGTACACATGCAGCCACAGTGTATAAATGATTCTCAAGCTGATAAATTGTTTACATAAAAATACTCAAACGCATTTGTATATCCGAGGACACAACGAAAAGACGACGGAGAAAGCAATTCATTCGTTATAAATCCTCCCATAGATAAATGAGCTTCTCCGCAGGGAAAGAGTAACGCGAATGGAACTCGCTTAACCCAAATTTTATCACGTGTAACAGCTGTCTCGTTGAGAAGGGTACTGCATAGTAAAAGAAAAAAACCAGCGTTTATTTTATGGATTATAAAAGTCAAACCTACCAAATGGAAATCTATAAACACGATCGCTAATTTTTTTCCCCCTTTGCACACCGTGTGTTTGTCTCTGTGCACAATGCACGATGTGCCAACTAAATTAATCCAAAGACGACGTGTATATAGTACTACGTCGTCGTCGAAGTATTTTTGAAATTTTCCATATTTGCGACACGCGTACACCGCGATATTACGAAAACAATCGAATCTCTTTGTTAATAATCGCGAACGAATATCGAAATTTATGAAAACATAAATGATGTTTCGCGTCTGGTTGCATTTCGAAGCAGGAAAAGACAAAAAAAACGAGAACTGAAGAAAAAAACGAATACGATGCGATGATCTAACTCGTTAGAAATGCTACGCACAATCTCGACAACATCGCTTCGAATAATAGGATTAAATAACGATCATAAATTAGGTTGAAAATTTACCTTCTGTATGCACATTCTGTAGGCAGTGAGATCACAGGGATATTTTAAGTGTAAATGGCAGTATTTGCCATTTCGACGGTAAATTTAACGAACCATGTACTGGCCATGGTACTTTCACGTTGTTGGTTGAGAAAGAAAAAATATTAACCGTGTAGTTTTTAAAATAAGGGCTTACCTTAAACTGGTACCTATATACTTGAACTTGAATAAAACTATTGACATCGATGATCATAATACCTATGTAGATGTGTAAGTACCTACGTAATTGTAGAAAAAAATTCATCGTCAACTGCGCTAGGTACACTAAAAGATATGAATAATTTGGCGAATCCGATTTAATGCTACCCGCATCCAGGTACCACGATGATAATAGCGTTAACTCTTTATTACATACCAATCTGTCATTTACAATCTTTTATCCAACCAACAGACACACTAAAAACACATATGTTCCTCTTGATACATGCTGGTATACGCGATATACGAGTACGAGCATATATACCCATACCATGTTGCTAAAGATTTACGTTCGTGTTATTTTTTTCTTTATTTTTCTCCTCAGTCCTCACTCCTCGTGTTGTCGTCATCGTTGTCAAATCTTCATCAAGCACTTGAAATTATCTTAAGTGCCTATCGTCTAATATTATAAAAGAACCGTTGAGTGTTATGACAACGACCGATAATGGGTATTTTCGAACTTCGTCAATGTGTTTTCAATCTTGGCTGAGTATGAGTATGTTGATGATAAGTTCCTGTGCCCTTCTTCAGTTAAGAAATACGTTATTGAAACGTGATTTATAAGGTTATTACGATATTTTCGATGATAATTCGTTGTGCAGTTAATGTCAGTAGTAAGTTTACTTACCGATGAATTGGATGAATGCGAACATTGCGAAGCACGAGTATGTTAGATGTTCTGTTTTAATGGGAAATTTTCATAGAATGAGGATACTTTTTCAGAAAATTTTCAATAATATTGTTATCAATTACGTACTGATAATGATTTTAAATCACTAGAAATGTCCATAAATATCCTAAATCGCCAATAATTACCATATTATTGATAAGTAGGCATTTAATTACCGCGATAACATTGAATTTTACTGATTTTACCAATCATCATTACTACAATTACCGTAAATCATTGGTAATTACCATAATTGCCGATGAGTATCATAAATTCCAAGTGATCATTATAATTACGTAACTTATGGTAGCTATGGTCACCTAGATCTATTGTCACTAATCAAAATTACCGTAATTTACCTGGCTTACTATGAAATTACAGGAAATTACCGTCATTGCTGTTACTTAAAATTACCTCCTTAAGACGTAATGGAACTCTCCGATTTGACCAAAACTAAGCAAAATCAGAGATCATGTCATAAAACCTACGTAAAAAATTTCTGATCTTATACCTACCTAAATTTTCATTTTTGAATTTTTGAAAATTTTAAAAGTTCAAAAAATTGTTTAAAGTATGTAAATTTTTAAACTTTGCCTTTTTCATTAATAATTTTTTCAATGCAACTCCCACAAAAAAGCCTGTCTTTTGCTAAAATCATGAAAGTCTCACTTTCTGGCCAAAAAAGGTTACCTACTTCACGCCAAACGTTTCTAAAAATTGTTTGCTTTTTTGCAAAAATGTTTAAAAGGTCTATTTTTTCAAAAATTGCTCATTCGTTTCGCTTTTTTTCTAAGTGTTGCCAAAAATGCCTGGATAGTGGATATTGCCCAAAATTGCTGAAAAAGGTCAGTTATTTTTCTGAAATTTTGACAGTCTTGCTTTTTGAGAAAATTAGCAGCAGTTTTTCGCTTTTTACCAAAATTGTTAAAAATATAGTTTTGCTTTTTTCCAAAGTTTTGCAAAAAAAGTCTTATTTTATTGCTGTAAATTGCAAAAGACTATCCCTGTTTTTCTGAAAATTACTAAAAAGTTTAGCTGTTTTTGCTAAAGTTATTGAAAAGCTCTGTACACATGTACACTTATTTTGCTGAAATTGTAGAATTCTTTTTTCCTGCCAAATGCAAAAGTATTCTAAAAGCTCAATGTTTTCCAAAAATTGCTCTGAAAGTCTCGTTTTAGTGTCAAAAATTGCCAAAAGCTTTGCTTTTTGAGTATTGGTAAATTTTATGGGTCATTTTGGTAAATAACAAGTAATTTTGATAAGTAATTTTGGTGAATTACAGGTAAATTTGGTAAATTACGGGTAATTCTGGTAAATTACTGGTAATTTTGGTGAATTACTGGTAATTTTGGTAAATTACGGGTAATTCTGGTAAATTACTGGTAATTTTGGTAACTTACTGGTAATTTTGGTAAATTACTGGTAATTTTGGTAAATTACTGGTAATTTTGGTGAATTACTGGTAATTTTGGTAAATTACTGCTGATTTTGGTAAATTATTGGTGCTTGGTAAATTACTGGCGATTTTGGTAAATTATTGGTGCTTGGTAAATTACTGGTAATTTTGGTAAATTGCGGGTAGTTTTTGTAAATTACTGGTAATTTTGGTAAATTATTGGTAATTTTGGTAAATTCCTGGTAATTTTGGTAAATTACTGGTGATTTTGGTAAATTACTAGTGATTTTGGTAAATTATTGGTGCTTGGTAAATTACTGGTAATTTTGGTAAATTGCGGGTAGTTTTTATAAATTACTGGTAATTTTAGCAATACAGTAAAAGCTCGTTATAACGCTCTTCAAGGGACCAGGAAAAAAGAGCGTTATAAGCCGAAACACATTATAAGCAAAAGTTTCATTTTAACACGGATGAGCATAACACTGCGAATTCTCATTACCAAAAAGCTAGCATAATAAAAGAAGTGGAAATGTGAACTTTATTTTGAATTTGAACAACAGTTCCAGTCTTACCAAAATTTTGAAAAATTTTACTTTTCAGTTTTCTTTTCAAGATTACAAGATTATGATGAAAAATCTAGAACTTTTCTCTGTTGTAAAAACTTTAGATACTTACCTGCCTTTTTTGTGAGAATTGTAACCAAGCTTTCTATTAAAGTTTGATAAGGTTATAAAAAAATCTTACTTTTTTTGGCCAAAAATGCCAAAATCTAAAATAATTTTTACTTGTTTGTATGCACTGAAACTGTTGAAAGTTGAAAAACTGATTTTTTGGCAGAATTTTGCCATGCAAGTTTTTTTTTACTTTTTTTAAAAATCAAAACTGCAAAAATTGCAAAAAAAACTTGCTGTGGCTAAAATTTTCAGAAAGTGAGAATTTTTCACATGAAAGTAGACTTTTTTGTCACAAAAATTTTGGTTTTTGTTGTCAAAATTATTTTAAAAATGTGATTTTTTCTGAAGTTTAGATAGTTAAAATGCGATTTATCATTGCTCATGAGCGTTGAGCATTATACTGTGATTAATTTTACATTGGATTAAATGGGGTTGGTTGTCTAGGGACCAGAGGAAATCACCGTTATAACCGAAAGCATTATAACGAGCTTTTGCTGTATTACGGGTATTTTTTGGTAAATTGCTGGTGATTTTGGTAAATTATGTGTAATTTTGGTAAGTTAAGGGTAATTTTGAGGAATATTTTTTGTAAATTACTTTCGGTGCGTTAAAGTAAATTTGCTAAATTACAAGTAGTGTTTGTAATTACGGGTAATATTTGTAACTATGTTTTTTTCTTTTGTAATGAAGGGAAATTTTTGTAAATATGGGTAATTTTGGAAAATTACGGGTAATTTTGGAAAATTAAGGTAATTACCATTTACAAGTAATTTTGATAAATCAAGAGAACTACAGTAAATTGTGGGTAATTTTGGAAAATTATTGGTAATTCTGGTAAATTATTGGTAATTTTGGTAAATTATAATAAATTTGGTAAATTACAGTAATTTTTGTAAAAAACGGTAATTTTGGTAAAAAACGGTAATTTTGGTAAATAATTACAATAATTTTGATAAATTGTAATTTTGGTAAATTACAGAAATTACGGGTAATTCACCTGAATTGCGTGTATTTCTCAGTAATTACAAGTAATTCTGGTAAATTGGATGTAATTAAGTACCTATAAAGAGTTAAAATGTAATATTCCTTGGTAGTTGATTTGTTAAATTTCCCATTAAGTAATCACTTTGAAGCGAATATAAAACCCTCTTACTTTTGATAATAATCACTGTCAGCTGAAAAATTTACGTGTAATTAGGTACATACAGCATATTTTTGTCAACTTTGGCCAATTATCGGTAATTATTGTGGAAACAAGCTTCATTCATGCTTTATCGAGGTAAACAACCAGTAAGATCGACGTTCCCATGCTACAGAAGATGCGTTTATACTCGGTATTTCGTCATTTCCTGCCTTGCACCTATATATTTTCCACGGAGTCTTCGAAATACTCATACCAACGTCGTTTCCAGTAAATTACCAATAATCGCGTTACACGACGCGACGCGTTTAAATAATAATAATTCGGTGTTTAATTTCTAAATCTGGTCGAATTTCTTCGGTGTTTTTATTTCTCGTTTGACAAACCGCACCATATAGAAAAATTGTTCATCCGTGTTATTAGTATGAACCTTGAACGACCAACAGAACACAATCGAAAAGAAGTTTCTCCTAGTAAGGAATATACACGACCCATCGGTACGCATTATAGGAACAGAGAAGCGGAGGAAGACAAGAAGCCCGAAGA
Source organism: Planococcus citri (assembly GCF_950023065.1). Lineage (NCBI taxonomy): Eukaryota > Metazoa > Arthropoda > Insecta > Hemiptera > Pseudococcidae > Planococcus > Planococcus citri. Next base: position 44,966,136 of record NC_088681.1, on the reverse strand, counting down.
TATACGTTTACGTACCATTCGTTTTCGTGATATATTTACAAATACAACTTGCAGCGGCGCGCTTTACTGTACAGACACAAACGTCTTAATCATCGGAATAAACGAACCAGCAGAGTTCGATTCGAAAATTTCAAATTGTAATTACTGCGGAACGCCGCGAAGTAAGCTTCATCATCGATCATACAGCATCCCAGAAAATTAACGTTAATTCGTCAAAAGCAACATAAAATAATCGACGTGATCTTACGTATAGAAAGATGGATACGGACAACGCGTCGTGTATTGAAAAAATTATTTTAATTGCCATTAATTTTTTTTTTTTATTATTCGTGGTTATTATTATTATTTATTCTAATCACAAATATCTATCAAAAGGCAGACGAATAAAATTTATTTACGATTCCACGTTTTCTATATACCGAGTGGTTCGAATTTCTCCTTGGTTTGGTGTCGTCGAAGAATCTGAATTGTTTGGATGGATTTTATTTTTGTAAGTATGTGGTTGGCGTTTAAATGGGGGGGGGGGAGGGGAGGGATTGAATGAAGATGTTTTTTGAATTACTGCGAATTGAAAGGTGGGGGTATTTTTTTCCAAAACTGGAAGAGGTTTGAGGGATGGATAATAATTGAAGATTGGACATCTAGGTGTATTTTTTGTGGATGATTTGCGTGTACTGTGTACCTAGTATGTGAGGCAAAGTGTAAGTAAATAAACGAGAAGGGCTCGGTCACCAAATTGTTGAAGTGTTCGAATTAGTACTTTTTCGGCACAGGTTTGGCTTACAGCCCGTACTACTCGCGTGCAGCTTGCGATCAGCGAAGAAAAGCGGAGGAAGATTCATACCCATTAAAAAAAAAATATACGAGTGGAAGCCGCCAAAAAACAAGGTTTAAAAATTACGCTGAAATGATTTACGATTAATTAAAACAATCGAGAGGCGCGTTCGACGAGTTGTTATACGCGTGGTGGTGACGGGCAGTAGGTAGAGAGAGACGCGAATGGGAATGGCAAACGAATAAGTAAAAAATTTTACTACCCTGTATATTTTATTTGTAAACACTGCGTGGAGCCTATTTACCATAGCATTTAATGCATACATGTGGCTGGACTGGTGCAAGTTTATGACCTAACTCCTACAGAGTTAACGAACGCTGTCTCAAGGACAACGTATATTTTCGTCTTCTCTTCCGTGCATCTCGGTGCATCCTGCATTTTACTTTACCAAACATCCCAAACACAACAATTTAATTTCTTAATATACCTAAAACGCTTTTATTACCGTATTTGATCTTTTTTTTCTCGTGTATATGGATCCTTTTCTCCTTCTCCATCTCTTCCCTCATCCAGCCCTGAGCCCATGCAGCGCTCATCTTCTATACTAATTCCAGAAATACTCGTCTAAATGTATAGGTACAAGTAAATATACTCCAGAAAAATAAGGTTTCTTTGAAAATACTCCGGTGCCGATGAATGTTTTCTTAAATTATTATAAAATGGTTGCGAAAAATGCTCGTATTATTGAACCGAACCGGAAACGAGATGTTTGACTTTTCTCATTCTCAACCAGTCGAGTAATTAGTTTTTTTTCCGACGGTATTTCGATGACGATGGCTCAGGCGTCAAAGTGGAGGAATTTTTTGGTCAATGAGCCGAATTATTATGCGTAAGATAGGTTACGTGATATGATGACATATGGAAAGATTTTGTAACCTGTTCGTCTCGTAATTACGAACACCTACTACCTACGTATGACAGAAGTAAGAAATTTTCATTGTATTATGACCTGTATGCTGAAGGAATTCCACATTACGTAGCCTATGGTTTTTTTTTTACGATATCGGAACTGAAAGACTTGTGTAGGTATGTGGCGCGTTATCGTCATTTTGTGAAATATTTAGTTCAACGAGCTTGTCCAGATGAAAGACCTCGTGTGCGTTCCGTTTCGTTAATTAGTGAAAAGACTTTGATGTTTGAAATTAATTTTCGGTACGATTTCAATGAAATTGAAATTGAAAATACGAGTTTTGTGATGTGGGGAAAACCTGATGATGAAAAGTGGTGTGTCTTACAATCGAGAAAGTCTGGATGGGGAAGGGTAATTCAAGTTTTAGATCAAAAAGATGTGACAAAATTGAGGATTTTGAGGTCAAAAATCACAGAAGTAGATTCACCTTTGAACTGGCACTTCTGAGATTTCGTGGAAACCACTTAATACTGTCCAGATGGTGTCCAATAAGAACCGAACAAAGTTATATTGTTTCTGAAGTTCATTTTTAGCCCCTCCGCAGCAATTTGAAATTCCTGGAGAAAATTGGAAAATCGCTGGAGGCGAGAAAAATGTCAAATTGAGGGTTTTTCGAGTTGAGTGATGGTACTGATGGTAGAGACACACCAAACGGTATATTGCAAAAAAAAACCACTTGTTTTATATAATTGGTTTGAAAATTTCATTTTTTTCAATGTTCCTGGAGTTCCCAAAATTGATCAAAAAATTACCTTTGATCTGGAATTTCTGGAATTTCGCAGCAACTACCCAAAACGATTGAAAGAGCATACCTAATCAGCTTCTACCAAAGTTATAGGGGCCAAAGTTCATTTTTGGGCTTTCCAGATTAATTTTGGGTTTCTGGAGAGATTGAAAAATCACTGAAGGCTTCAGAATGGCCCAAACAGGGTCGTCGAGAGGTGGGGGGGGGGGGAAAGAGAGCTATTTGCTCCGTCCCACGCTTTCTGAGGGGGACGGTAAAGAAGGGCTTGTGATGAAAGAAAATCTTGTTTTCTGTTCTTTTACAAAATTGAAATTCTTATAAAAAAATCATTTAAATTTTCAAATTTTGAAGTGATAAAATAATATTCTCGCGCGTATAAGAATCGTTTTTATGCCTCTCGAAATACAAATTTCCAAGAGCTTTCGCCCTCACTCGGGTCCTTTCTCTTTTATTTTTCAAAATTAACATCCTAAAAAATCTCCGAAATCGCAGATTTTGCGTTCCAACATAGTACTTGCACGAAATTTTTTGAACCAAACAAAGGTAGATCGAAAGATCAGACAAAAATTCATCACCTGTCAAAGTTTCAAGTGCTAAAATGCCTTTTTCGATTTTTGGTGAATTTTTGAAAATCAAATTAAAGCCAAAAATGAGGGAAAAAATCAAAATTTGACCAAATTGACCAAGAAAGCTGAAATTTATATACCCTGTTTTCGACACGCCAAATCGATTGGAAACTGTTTCTAACCGTTTCGAGCAGTTCTGGAGCCTCCAACAGATTTTTGAAACTTGAAATTCCCACAAAATTTCATCAAATTGAGTGGGAAAGCCGAACTTTATTCTGCAAACTAATTTCAATACGCTACGAAGTCGACTACAGGTGGATTTCAAGTCGTTTTGGAGCCTCCAGTGACTTTTTGAAAAGTTGTATGGCGTTTTTTGGAAATTTGAAATTTCCAAAAAGTACCTAGCCGGAAGCTTCAAAACCATTTGATGAATTTCGGTTTTCCATCTCCATTTGATGAAATTTTGGGAAATTTCAAGTTTCAAAAATCTACTGGAGGCTCCAAAACGACTTGAAATCCACCTGTAGTCGACTTCGTAGCATATTGAAATTAGTTTGCAGAATGAATTTAGGCTTTTCCCACTCGGTTTGATGAAATTTTGAGGAAATTTCAAGTTTCAAAAATCTACTGGAGGCTCCAGTAATTTTCAAAATTTGCTGGGGGGCTCCTATAACGGGAGGGGGGGTGCAATAGATCCGTATGTGGGCTCCCCGACTATAAAAAGAAGCGTCCTAAGGAAGGTTATAGGTATGCATCTTTGCAAAAAAATTTCAATGTCATTTCATGTTGAATCAAATCTTTCAAACTATGTACCTACTAGACATGCTTTCTTCAAAAAATTTAAATAGGCTGTAAGTTTTAAAGAATTTTAAGCCCTGCAATTTGAGTACCTAATGAATTATAAATTTTTTTCGCCATAAGATCTCATCAAAGCTTCTTACGTACTATCTACAAATATACATTAGCAAGATGGGTCTGCACCTGCGATAGCTTAACTTGAATTTTAAAATCACGTTTCGATTAGAAAAATAATTTTCTCTCATTTCACGAGAGAAAAAATATTTTCCAAGTTATTAAACCTTCATTTAAACCGCTTACCTATCTGCCTCTGGATTGAATTTTTCATCAATTTTTGCCATTTTCTGGCATTCAGTCTCACATCATGATACGATGACACCGACTGATAACTTGGAAAATAAAAATAGTTTTTAAAAAACCTTCGTTCGTTTCATTAAATTTTATATTTTTATAATCTTCAGCTTATTACTCGATGAAAATATAATTTGTAAATATCGTTCGATTCACATACTCACCCTCAAAAAAATTATTTTCCCTCATCATCTCCATCAAAGAAATTCCTATTTAACTATAATAACGAAACATTACACTTGAAATAGCATATTGGCTTCAAAAAAAAATCATCACTATTTCTCTCCATTCGAAAATTAGTATACACAGTTGCCCCGTATAATCTACATGTATTTTATTTATAGCATAATTCGCTGTCCGAAGTTTTCGTACCTGTTATTTTTTGTTCCACTATACAATGGTAATGCCATTGAACTTATGTTTATTTCATCGGTTGCTTTTTTTTATTTTATTTTTTCAAATCTAAATAGTTCATACACCTTGGTAAATACGCGAACGTATACCTCGCATAAATGTATTATTTTTTATGTATATAGAACTGAGATTAAAATTTAAACCGGAGATGCTATTTTTGCGAAATGCTCGTTAATCCTAATCTAACCATTTTCTACTTATACTTAATCTATGTATCGGTGCGAATGACATGATTATACCAGGACCGGTGACTCTGATTCCATTGATGAAATTTATTACGAGGATGGCGAAAAAAAAAAGGAGCAAGCTTCGTACATTTGTACGTACATTACCATTTACTCGAGCGAATGATTCATGCGAGTGTATTATCGTTACACAAGCGACGATATTCGTATCTGAATCGAGCAAACTGGCCACTGACCTGAGTAAATATTTGTAAAATAAACGCAGTACAATTACGTTTAATTGAATTATAATCTATTTGACGACTATAGCGGAATATTTTCGCACCACGCAGGTATAAAATATTTTCTCAACTTGGTGAAACCAGTTTCCATCGAATGGCGATAAATTTATACTCGACAAAATTTCAATTACCTAAATAAGTACACCATTTAATGCGCAAAATGCGAAATAAAATTAAAATAATTAACAGAAGGCAAAAAAGACAGGTGTTTTAAGGCTTCATACACCCACCATCATATGTCTCGATCAAAAAAAAAAATTTTACGTAATTTTGCAGCTTGCGACAATTATTAAGTATGTATCTGCATTCGAAACTGTATTAAGGTTAAATCAATAATTGTTCTCGCCGCGTAATTTATTCAACCGAGAATATTACTTTTTAATTTATTATACTAATAAAAGGTCATTACAATTTATACGCACTGTATGCACAAATTGTAAGTACCTATAACGTGCTACACATCAAGGTGGTACACAGTGAGATGCCGAAGAAAAAGTCTATATACCAGCCTATCTAAAACGTCGGTCGTAAATCAACACGTGTTGCTACATAATTTTTGAAATTCGAGTGGAAAATTTCGACCAAAAAAAAACACACACTAGATTTTATCATTTGATACCGTTAAATTTGACGCAAGTAAGTGAGTAAGTAAGTTAATTAAAGGTGAATTGTTGTGAACATAGAATTTGTCGCGTTGAAATACGTTCAATATTAATAACAAACAGCTACAGTTGGAATGCGTCGCAAGAAATAGTAGGTGTGGATGTGGAGGTAGGTACTTTTGGTACACGTTTTTGATACCTATACTACTACAACAGCTGTACATTTTCCCATGATCTGTTTTTAGATTATCAATTAGCGTTACAGGAAAATATTCGAATACAAGACGATGAAGAGAAGAGAATGCATAATTTATGGAATTCAGTTAATAACAACAGATTGAATTAGGTACCTACTGACTAAAGATACCTACTCGTGGCATCATTCAGAAATCTGATAAAATATACCTAGTGTATTTACTAATAATTTGACGTGAATTTACACGACAAATTTTAGAAAATTACTCGATTTTACAATAATTACCAGTAAATTACGGATATTTAACACAATTTACTGTAATTACAGGGAAAATAGCGGTATTTTCAGTAAACAAAAAAAATCATCCAACTTGGAGAATAATTAGCAAAGTACTGTACTATACCTATGTCAGATTTTTCTTTTCCCAAACTTTTACGAACTTGAAAAAAAAATTATGATAACATCTTGGGTAATGCCAGCTGTTTAAAAAGTTTGAAAAATGACAATCTTCTCTCAGAATTTGACCCAAAATAGCCCAATTTTGAAAGTTACAGGAGAAATCATATGAAAAATCATTGAGTTCTTGCTAGTGTGTTTCAAATGTAAATTCTTCAATTTATTTGAAAAAATATGCTCAAACGCCTTTTTTAGGGGTGCCTAAAGTGGGGGGCTCAGCGAGATTTATTTGACTTTTTCATCTAGATTATTGAATATACTATACCTCATAACGTTTTGTTTGGCGCAAATCACAGGTTTCTAATTTTCCAGGGGTTCCCAAAATATCGAAATTATGAAAAATTAGAAAATTGAGAGGCGTTTCGCGATATGGGCCCTTGTGGTGATTCGATGTTTTTTTTTAAATTGGTGATTACGACTTAAGTACTTTTTCACAAGAAATCAAATGGTGCAATCAGATTTCGCCCATCTCATCAACTTCTCGTTTTAAAAATTATTTGAACATGAATACTCAAAAACTCACATTTTCGGGAAATCAAAAACAAAGTTTTTGTTTGTTTTTGATTTAGGAAAAAAAACGGTCGATGGAAAAATTATTTTATTGTTGTTCCCTACGTAAAATTTCATGGCGAATCCAAATTTTTTGGTATTTTTTTGCGGGGTAGTCTGTAACGTTGTATAAATTTGGCTGTTCACCACAAGGTCCCTTTTCTAAATCACGGATACCTATCAGGCGATGATGAATGAATTTCATTAAAATTACCTATCCAACCTATGCGCAAGACAATACTGCACCTGAAAATCGAAAAAAAATATGAAAAAATCGAAGCGATTCAATGTTTTCTCTCTCCTGAAAAAATTGAAATATCACCACAAGGGACCTTATCGCAAAACCCCTCTCAATTGTATTTTTGAGTACCAGCGCAAAATTTTATTGAGCTCAAAATTTGGTAGGATGGAGGTCATTCAGATACTAATAAACTGTAAGAAGCTTTTTAGCGGGGCTAAAAGGGGTATGTCGGAACCAAATACCAAATCAATATCAACAATAACAAATAAGGTGCACCAGGGGAAGTTGGAATTTGGGGTAAGTTAGAAAACTTGCTCTAGCGCCTAGAGGTTTATATCTGGCGAAGTGCCACTAAAGGTGACTTGAGGGTACTACCCCTACTTCATCACGGCATAAAAAATTTCACGATTCAGTTTCATTTTAGATGTCTTTGGTTCAATTGTATTTTGTTGTTGTTTTGAACTTATTTTGAATTTGGTCTAAAATACAGACTTTCTATTTCTTAGTTTTTCGCATATAGCGGACGAACCGTGCGTCCTAGTGAAAATCTGATGATAGTGATCTCAAAGAGAATTAAATTCTCTACTATTTTGTGTGTGTGCAATTTTTCTAGGACGCTCAGTTTGTGATCTACACCTCTGCAAAGTTTAGCCTGTTCTGACTTCCCCTAATTGGGGTAAGTCAGGACAGTTTATATTTTATTCCACTGAGCGAAAGCTACTGTGTCAATCGCGCTCAAATTTTTATTTTTTACCATAGGTTAAGAACCCTTATGGGAACCTACATAATAAATTTGATCCATTGGTTCATTAGAAGGGGAGTAACAGCTGGTCAAAGTTGAAATTTTGGAAAATCATTCTGACTTGCCCCGGTGCATCTTACTTCTATTATCTCGTCAACTACTTCATAACAACTAAAAACTATACAAGACAAAATTCTTGTCAATAAGATGGCCGACCTGAGGCCAACTATATCTTAAATCTCATCTAAAGAAGTTGTTGACAAAACTGTCAAAATATCAGCTGCGGATTTCGGTAATTGATCTAGAAACATTTCTCGGAGAACATCATTGGTTACTTTATCTTTAGCTAACGATTTCATTTCTCTAAAATATTCAGATGGTTTACAATCACCTAGAGAAATACCTTTCAATAACTTTTTATCATGTTCAGCATCGCTTGGCTCAAATTCTTTTATAATTTCATCTTTCAATGTAGTATGAGGACTTACAGTTGGCGGATTGTTTATTATATCAAATACGTGACTCATTATTTCATGTGGTAGTGATGCAACCATATGATTAAATCAAATTAGTACCGCACGCCGCCGCGCCGCGCCGCCGCCGCCGTCGAACAATGCGCGCCGCTGCCGCCGATGGTTTTCCAAACCACGCCGGCCGCCGCCGCCGCCGATTTTGCGCGGCGGCGTTAATCGGCGTGGCGAATATTTTTAGTTATACAGTATACAAAATTTCAATTTTGATCCCCTTAAAAATGAAGTTTTTGCTCATTAAATCAAAAATTTTCAAAAAATTTTCGCTTTTGCTCCGCTCAAGCTTGAACTTTGAAATACATGGTATCTTCTGATCTACTTGTAATGTATATTGCGGTGATGGACTGGCCTGTGATGTTACCTGACGATCGTCAGGGACCCTATGACACCATGTTTAAACCAAAAAAAGACACTATTTTCACTTTCTCCAACATCAATTTTCGAAAGATTTTTCAATTTATGATTGGGTTCTCACGATTTCAAAATTCAAATTCTAAAATTGTGTTGACAATACAATAAACTCATTGCAGCTCAAAATACAAATGTTTCAAAATTATTGCCCTTACTTCGTTTAGTCTTCTGTGTTTTTTGCCCAAATTAATTAGGATCGAACTTTTATAAAAATCTATTAAGGTTAGGTATTCAAATTTTAAGAAATGTTCAAATCAAAAAAACACACTTTTCAACTGAAAAAAGATTGTTTTTCTACTTCTCGAAACGAACTTTTGCTCTCACTCCACTCGGGCTTGTTTGCTTTTCATTTTCAAAATTGAAATTTTTAAAAACCTGTCATTTAAATGCTAAAATTTTGATCTAAAAAAGTGAACAAATTTCTGAAAAACATCGTTTTTTTACCCCTCGAAATACGAATTTCTAAAAGCTTTTGCTCTCGCGTTGCTCGAGTCGATTTCTATCTGTTTTCTAAACCAAAAAAATCAATTTTTGAAACTTCTATAAAGTTAAAAAGAAAAATAACAATTTTTTATAAGCCTTACTGCGAATTACGAGTATACATCAATTGGCAAAATTGTTATTTCATCGTTTATTTTGCTTTAAAAATTCATCATTTTATTCGGCAAAATTGACAATTTTTCTCATAGAAAACTTTTTGTCCTTTCTCCTCCCCACAAATCACTTAGTTTTGTTAATGGCAGGTTGACTACTTTTGGCAAAATTGTATAAGAAAATAAAAACAAAAATCCCTTGCACAACTTGCATTCAAGTATCCGAACCTGAGAAAACATCAGGATGACTGATGAGAATGAATCTTAGGTGGGGGGGGGGGGGGGGTAAAATTTTGAGGGCCCAATCTGATGCTTTCGAAGGGGCCCCCAACAATCCTGCCGTCACTAAAATTAAGTATAGTTAGATATGCATGAAAAAGTTCCAACTTTTCAAATTTTTATTTATCAACACTCAACAGCAAATGTAATTTTGTAAAAAGTTGAGCAAAATTTTGGAAAAATCAGTTGAAATTTTTTTTTCTTCCTGCACTCTTCATAGTACAAAAATTCATACCAAATTAATATAGAAAGTAAATCATCAGTGTTAAAATGAGAGAAAAAAATTCATTTTTGAAAATTTTGGTATTCTATCCTGCTTCTAAAGTTTTAATACCACGTTTCGAATTTTCATATTTATGGTCATAAAATGTCATTCTGGTGTTCTGAGGGTCCAAGAAAAAAGTAAAAATTCAAAGTTGGGGTTTTATTTTTGCTTTAAAGTAGGTACATGAAAAAAATGGGTACTTTTCGTATTCAATAATTTTTCTGTCACGCCGAGGGCGCCGCCGCCGCCTACAAATTTTTAGAAAATAGGCCGCCGCCGAAAATTGAATTTTTTGTCGGCGCGCCGCCGGCCGCCGATGAAAAATCACAAAACGCCGCCGCTGACAAAAAGCTCGTCGGCGTGCGGTACTAAATCAAATTTATCTTCCTCAGATACAATTTTCGCCAGTTTAAATCGGGTTTCTACCTGCTTTACCCATGTTGTAATGCCACTAGGAGCGTTGACTTTATAATCTGGAATGATAATATTTTAATAGCGATTTTGATCTCCTGCACCAAGATTTTCTGCAGTAGTTTCAAGCATGACATAAAAAATGAGTAACAATAATATTAAATTCATAAAAATATCATTTGCGTCGGGGTTACCAAATGTCAGAACCAAATACCAAATCAATATCAACAATAACAAATGCTTTTATTATCTCGTCAACTACTTCATAACAACTAAGAACTATACAAGACAAAATTCTCATCAATAAGATGGCCAACCTGCGGCCAACTATATCTTAAATCTTAGCGCTTTTGCGGCCAATTATATCTAATTCTTATCATCGCCACAGGGTAGGTCCAAAATGATGGTTCCAACATTTTCCAAAAATCAAAACCCCTCAATTTCTGCCCCCGAGGGTCGAAAATGGAAAAATCTCCCCGCATAACATTTATTGGGTTCAAACAGATATTTCACGCTGATAATGTTTTTGAAAATAATATTCAGTGGCTCCTAAAATTATTTTTTTATTCGCAACTGTAGGAACCCCTGGAGCACCAAAAAAAATGGTCTTTTGGGTTAACTAACCACGGATTCGTATTTGGGACGTTTATTACAACATTTTAAGAATGATTGAGCCGAAAACTATCTGGTGCTAAAAAATGGCCTGATCACAACTCTTCCTTTTTTGTAAATTTTGTAATTTACTCCCAATTATCCAGAGTGCAACCTTGAATATAGGTCCCCAAGGTGGTGTATGTCTGTCTGTCTAGACTCTTAAGGGTATTGACTCGGATGTGTCTGGGTTCTCAAGATCACTGACTCATCTGTCCAGCTTCCCAATGCCGTCTGTCTGGCCTTTTAAGGTCATTGACTCACTTGTATGGACTCTCAAGGTCATTAACATAGACCTATCTCGTCTACAAAGGTCGTATGTCTGCCTGTCTAGCCTCTCTAGGTTGCCCTTTCATGGAAGTTTTTAAAAGTCTGATATACTTAATACTTAATATCTATTAAGATGTTGAAGAATATGACACGATATCAAAATGTCAGAAATTGGTTGTTTTTGTTTTTAAAAGTCTATCACAATGACGAGGATTTGTGGCATATTTATTCCAAACTTTCAAATGTCAGACATTATGAAGAATTGAACAATTTTTTTTTCAAGTTTTAAAAGTTTAGCGTGAGGCTGATCAGCGTTACAAAAATTTTGGACAGCTTAAAAAAAACGTCCGTGTCACCGTATATTATGCAAAACTGCAAACTAGGAAATATTTTTCAAAAGTTCATTTTTGAGAAGATCTCAATTTTCCCAAAGTTGACAAGTAGCAGTTTTTCATGCCAAACGTTTCAATTATACTATTTTTTTTTTTTTTTTTTTTTTTGAACTGAGCAATTTTTCCTAAAATAGATTAAATGAACTTGGAGCTGAAAAATCACGATTTTTTTTCGAAAATTGCTTCTTTTTAAGGGTCTATTCTCCTTTTCATGGACACCTCCTTTAGCTAAAAAAAATTATATGATTTTCAATATTCAAAATGAATGTCGTCATCGAATTCGCTCAAAATCTTTCGACTTTTTGATAGCTATCCACTCTGAAAAACACATTTTGAGCACTTAATATTCGGTAATTATCAATGACGAACGTCAACATATAAACATAGCATTTCAACAGTTTCGCAAATCAATTGCATTTTGGAGGCGAGGAGACTGAAATCGAATGAAATATTCAGAAATGGAAACACTCCGCTTTCCTCACAACCCACAGAGTAGGCAAATCCTGCAACTCGACAATTTGACTGAACGAATTTTACACCGATGTGTAACTTTTTAACGAGATACATGAAAGTGCAATTATTATATATACCTACATTACAGTACCTACCTACCGAAATTTAAATCAAAATAGGCACCAATTAGTACACTGCAGAGAGCGGATGAAGGATGAAAGATAATCTAGAATATTCTCAGTACACGTTGGAAAATTATACAATTTCGCTGCTATTCTGCGAACGCATCTCTAAACCCACACAGCGATAATTAACGCCAGTAAAATGAATTTTTCGCCGAAACGCGAATTCATTTTGCCTGCAGTAGGTAGTTGTTGTATACAGCTTCAGACCCCTAATTATACCAAATAGGTGCCTGGTACATAGGAACGTTATCGAAAAAAATTCCGCATAAAATTTCACTGCAAAATACCTACAAACACATGTTATCAGCAGGCAACATAGGTATACTATAGAATGCAACCTCGTTCAACCACAAAATGCAGTTTGCGCATACAATTTACCGGATACGAAACAAGCTTGAATTCAGTTCGCAGGTGAAAATGAGTACCTACATAAATGAAATTAAGACCCAATTGTGTAGTAAGCAAATACATATTTCAATTCGAATAAAATTTAGGTACGGTAGGATTATTAAAAAAAAGAGCACTCGTATCAACGTAGGTAGTCAAAATAACTCGGTTGAATACGTATACACGTATTCCAATTTCAAACCTTGGCATTCCATCGATGAAAAACTATTTTCATTTTGATCTACGACGAGATTTAATCCAAAATAATTGAAATTTTATCAATCTATTCATTTGCGAAAAACACTCCACCGGAGAATTCATGGAATTACATAGGTATATTTAATAAATAGGCACATGCACGAGCAGGTAATATCTATATACCTATTTATATTTACCAGAGAAAAAACACTAAATTTTTTTCATTAAAAAGCCACAAAATACAAACGCGTTAAAAATACCTACTCATGCACTTCACATAATATAGGTACCGGTTTTTTCATAATAATAAAAGCTCTCAGCTCGTGTTAACTTTCGTAAAAGAATAATTTCACAGCAGTGTTATGGAATATATTCGAAATATTTATTAATTTAATTACTATATTAAAATTTCACCTAACCAGTGGGTTTTCCCCATTAACAATTTTTTTTAGCGACCTGTTTTCGTTAACGGCAAATTATTGTTTATGAATAATACCTCGTATGACGCATTTCCCTTTTTATTCGACAATATTGGTGTGATTATCGTTGGGGAAACTTTCATCGTAGGTCTAGGTACCTCTACCTATAGTCTGTGTTTATTGTATCGACGTATTCTGAGAATAAACTAAACCGTTATGGTACGTCGCGTATACGATGATTTAAACACATCTGTAAATTGGCAGTTTGGTTGAGCCAGACTGGCCTTAAAATATGAGCAAAAATATTCTGACTAATCCTGGCAAAAAAAATTATCCTATGTGTAATAATATCTACCAAGCCAACAAGGGAACTTTTTGAACCAGCACTCTTCGATTTGAACGAAACCAAATACTGAGCATGTCTTAAGATACTCGTAACCAAAATTGCAAGCACCAAAGTTTATTTATTTGAATGTTTGAAAATTTGAAACATCTTAGGGCTATGAATTTCTCCAAGCCCATAGGAAGGATTTTTTCAGTCATGGCAGATGAAATTGTAATCAGGACATTGAAATTTACCAAAATTTATGAGTTGTGAGTGGGTGCGGGGGGCGGGGTTGCAAATTTTGCATTTGGATAATAATTCAAGCAGTCATTGTAAACGTAATATGTACAAATGAAAAAGAAATTTATTGAAAAACATGTGTCAAAACATTAAATTTACCAAAAAAAAAAAAAATTATAATACAAGTTGGTATGAAAAAATGTAATAAAATTTTTTTAAAAAATAATAGCAGTCTTCTATTTTTTTGGCGACTGAATAAGTATTGGGAGGCATTCTGGAACGTCCATAAGAGTAAGTAGGGTACCAATTATCGACCCCCTAGTTTATTTTTTCAATTTCTCGGAGCCAAATTGAGCTGGAAATGTCGCTGATGGCTTAAAAGATAGCTCCACATGTCTACTTTAACATCCGAAAGCCCCAAGACCTAATATTTTCATTTAATACCTATATTTTTTTACATTTTCTGAAAAAGTTCAAAAATTCAACATAAAAAGTGACCCAAATATCGACCCCCCCCCCTTCCAAAAAAACGAGTTAAAAATGAGTAAAAAAAACCGAAATCAAAGTCTGAAGGCGTTAAAACAAATATTTATTACTCAATACCTGAATATAAAGTATTCAGAACGTTTTTACAAACTATGAAAATTGGTTACTTACAAAAAAAAAGTAACCCAAATATCAACCCCCTCAAAAAACGTGTTAAAATTTAAAAATGAGTAAAAAACACCAAAATCAAAGTCTGAAGATGTTAAAACAGATATTTATTTCTTGACATATCAACATAAAAGTACCTTAGAACATTTTACTGGAAACTTCTGCCCATGCCCATTTCTTACGATTTTGGTTTATCTTTTGGCATGTCTGTAGCAAAAAACAAAGTTTTGAAATTGCCAAAACCATGGGGGGTCGAATTTAGGGCACTTCTTAAAAGTAACTTTGACTAGAAATTTGAAAACTCACTGTTGAAATTATTCAAAAAGTAATTAGCACTAATTATTTGTTCAAGTGTCAGCTTTAAATAAAAATTAACAGGAAATTTATCCGCCAAAAACTATTTTCACAACCTCACTTCAAACAAAATTTATAATTTAATTCGGACTGGTTTCTCACGTAGAGGGCGCTAGTGTGCCCATTGTTCTATAGTTCAGACCGGGCTTTTTTCTTGACCCTTTCTTATCAGTCGTATTTTACCAAAACATTGGATTTACAAGTTAAAAATGAAAATGTGATTCAGTCATGATTAATATGCAATAATAATCGTAAAAATAAAATGTACATCGAATTATTTTTTCAGTTTTAACCCTTGAAATTATAGACACTGGACCTGTGTATAAGACAACCAACTGGCAGCCATCTTGGCAAAATATCCTGTGTAACGCCAATTTATCCACTGCAAAGAGCACCCAGCGGGATAAATTGGCGTTACACAACTTTTCTTTACCATTCCCATTCCCCTCAGCCTGCAGTTGGTTGTCTTATTCCGCAGGTCCAGTGTCTATACTTGAAATTAATGCTTTCGTAAACGCTGATAAGAAAAGCCCGCCAGCTCACTAGTGCCCTGTATGTGAGTGCCCGGTCCAAATGTTGACTCTCTGATTTTTGTTTTTTGCTTGTCATTTCTCACCATTTGGTTTTACAGCTGTGATTTTGTTCTCATTTACTTTTTCTGTGAAAAAGGAATAAGAAAAAATGTCGTTCCAAGAATTTTGTGGCATTATCAGGCTAGTTAGTTGTGAGGGTGGTCGGATTTAATGAGGGAGGGGGGGTAAATATTTGGTACCCTTACCCTTTTAACGAGTGCGAAGTTTAAGGAGCGAGGGAAGCCGAGCGACTTTAATCGCACAAGTTAATCGCGTTACTGTCCAATCCTGTCGCGTATACTATTTTAATTTCATATGAGAGGAAAATAAATGCTGAAATTTTTAAAAATTGTCAATTTCCAATTTGTAAACATGTGAGGAAAACAGTTACTTTCCTCCCTAGGGAGGAAAGTAACTGCTTTCCGCACATGTTTAGATGGCTGCGTTAAAGACATATTTTCCAACCGCAAAACTGGCTAGGAAACTACTCATTTTCCGATCATATGAAATTAAAATTACTTAATCAACTGAATATCGTACTCCGCCTATAGGTATGGGCAGGGCAATCAGGGATGGAAACTGAAATGAAAAAAATTTCTGTTATTTTTTTAGTTGTTACTTTTTCAAAATTATTGATGACGGTTACAGTTAAGGGTTACGGTTATGACCAAAAAAAATTACAAAAGTACTCCTGCGGCCAAAAAAACAAAAAACAGCACAATTTCACAACCATAAAATATGCATTTTTCGAGTTTAAAGGAAATTTTAAACAAATTGAGCCTTTTTTCCCTCAAAAATCATAATAAACGTCATATTTTACACACAAAAAATGAGATTTTTACTCAAAAAAATAACTATTATGTCCTTAACTATAAAACAAAAAAAAATGAATGGGTTACAGTTATGGTTACAAAATTTTTAATCAATAATTTTGGTTACGATTATGGTTACAGTTACAGTTTTTGCCTCATTTTAGCAGTTAAAATTCATTTTGGTTAAAAATTTTGGTTATGGTTACCAGGCCATCCCTGCAGGTAATGATACAGTAAATAAATAAATATAATAATTCTATTAAAGCAACTGAATGTCTTCTCACATGTAGCAGAACTGCAAGCGAATGTTGCAGCAACAACGGCAAAAACTACGCTCTTTTTTTTACCAAGTATAGTTAGTTTTTTAGAATAATTTGTCTTCAGAATATTATTTTCTTTAAAATAATTTTTCATGTATTAAATTTCTTCATCTGTTAATGAGAGTTTTATATTTTCGTTGATTTTTCGCAACTTGTCTAAGTATATCTTTGCCATTTCAAAATTGAAATTGTATACGTTTTCTATCAAATTGAACAACGTTGAATTATTTAAGAATCACTCCTGAATTTCAGTAGTCACAGTATCCAACATTTCAAAATAAAGTCGTTTACATTAATCTTCGGGTAAAATTGCAAAAAATGGAAAAATGATTTTAGTTTGAAAGAGGAGAAATTTGCGAATTTGTCCAACCAGGGCAAAGCGTTTTGACAGCCCTGGCGGCGCCCTGGCTATACCCTTATACTGGCTATGGGCCTGAATTTCTCATTCGAATATTTCAGTCAGTTTGTCTTCATAAAATCATTTTTTCAAGGAGTTGAAATTAATTCCCCGATTAACTCAAAAGCATTCAATTTACATGAAACTCCCTTCTTCCTCGAATCTGTCGCAGAATATTAAATTAGCCCAATCGTGTCAATAATCAGTTCATTCACCCTTAATATAGGTACCTAC
Organism: Planococcus citri; assembly: GCF_950023065.1. NCBI lineage: Eukaryota > Metazoa > Arthropoda > Insecta > Hemiptera > Pseudococcidae > Planococcus > Planococcus citri. The sequence goes on along the minus strand of NC_088681.1, from coordinate 44,948,913 downwards.
TTTTCATCTCGCTAAAAAATACTCTTACTACTGAGAAACACCCTATAATATCATCCCAGATTATTTTACAAAAAAGAAAGAAAGAAAGATTACTTGCACAAGGGTCGAAACCTACAACCAAGCTAGATCACTAACCCCGAAATATAATTTTTAAAGTTTTATCTCGCGTTCATTCAAACACAGTGCAACCGAGCAAAGACCTACAGACACTGGGTCGGATTGGATATAGTTAACTCGAGTAATTACTCGATGAAGTATATACGGTAAAGAAGCTATAGGGACCCAGAAGAAAAATCATTTTCGTACTTGCAATCGGATTATATCCCTTTAGACCTTTTGAAAGAGCATTTTCTCAAAGACTTATACGCTTATTGATCGAATTTCATTATCTTGTGGAAATTTTAAAATGCTCCGTTGAGATGGTAAATCTGCTTCGTGTTTTCTTTAATCTTACGATTGCAATGTGCGCTGAGGGATACGACAACGACGGAAAAATTCTATCGTATAAGCTCAGCATCACCTAATTTTTTTTTTTTTCATCTAGAATATACTTAAGCGTGTTTTGAAAAGTTTTAATTCAACTAGGAGTAAAAATAAAATCTCTTTGAACTAGTACCATAACCCGATGTCGATGTCGTCTAAAAGGAGGATGTCGTTCGTGTACCTACATAAAAATATATTTTTTGATATGAAAAACTAGTTTTCGTGCGATACAAATTACATAGGTAAATGTAACTGGATGGTAGCTTTAATGTAGTTGTGAAATATGCGGGCAAATATTTACCACTATTTTTTTTTCTTTTTTATAATCACGAGGTCGTAGCCATATTTTTGTCTCTCCGCAATCAAGATTTTAGAATTTGAATTGTGTAAAAATTTCACAAATACTTGTGTAAACATAATATCAAGCTAATGGGTAATTTATTATTGATATTTTTTTTCGCTTTATTGCGAATGGGCCGAGTATGAATCATATCCGTTTACATACTGAACGTATTATAATATGTTATGTGTACCTTGCTGTCCTGTCCTGCACCCTGCCCATGTCTCTCTCGCGTTATCTTCATCTTTCATGTACACGCTTTGTTGATTTGATAATTGTCGGATAATTGTATCGTCTGCACGAATGAATTCTCGACGTTTGGAACGAAAGTCACGAATATTAGCGAGAATTACGTATGGCGAGTAATGAATGGAGAAATTCCGACATAGATGAATCATAAATGTACGTACATCCGAGTATAACGTACCTACTGGAAATGTACTCAGGAGGAAGATTCGAGTCCTTGAAAATAGATCAAAAGTGTGAATGCAAATGAGCGATGAAGAAGGAAGGAAGTGGAGAAGAGTTAATTAGAACTTTTGATTTTAATTTTATGGTGATTTCCGCGAGTATCTTTGACAGAAGACTTTTTAAATACATGTTACCGTTAATGCTGAAAGCCGATTTTCAGTTAAAGTCATGGGTCATTGTATGCTAGTTAATGTGGACCAATTCAAAATTAACTTGACTAAGGGTAAGGGACCCCTATTCCGCCCAGTGCCTAATCCCGACCACCCTCTATATCTCGTCTGTTATTAGCGCTACCTACCGGAAAGTGATATAAACATGTTCCTCTATCACAGACGATTAATTTGAGACATTCCCGGCCATTGTACAGCCAAAACTCGCGAAATGAATTGAAGTTGAAAAAATTCGATAGTCAAAGATAAGTTTTTTGTCATTTTTCATCATCGAAAAATTTTAACTAGATATCAATAATTTTATGATGTTATACATGTGTTGTGATCGTTATTTAAGTACGTTTCTGATGATATAGCCGCTTTCCTAATCCATCAAAGGTATGTATAAAATTTTTTTACGAAAGTGTAAAATGACATGGGTCTCCTAATCCCGACCACCCATAAGATCATGTAAATTCAGTCAGGGTGGTCGGGATTAGGGTACCAAATTCAGTCATTTTTGAGGTGCCTCAGAAGAAAATTCCAAAAAGCCATAAAGAATTATTCTATAACCCCAAAATTTTAATATGAGTTAGGGGAAGGTTCAATCTATCTTTTAAGCCATTTACTGTATTTTCATGTGAAATAGTATTTTATTGGTTGCTGCACTTTCAAATGTGGTCGGAATTAGGGCGCCTAACTTTTGGAGGTGGTCGGGATTAGGAGCCCAACTTTTGAAAAATCGTTTTTGAGTTGTTTCGGAAAAAAATTCAAAAAACATATTAAGGATTCTTCATTTGGGCCAAAATTTTGATATGAGTTAGGGGAAGGTTCAACCTACATTTTAAGCCATCTACCACGTTTTGAAGTGAAATAGTCTTCGATTGGTGGCGATTTTAAAAAAAGTGGTCGAAGTTGGGCGCCCTTACCCTTACTTGAAATGATATTATTAGCACTGCACTGCAATTCATTGATTATCAACTAGAAATTTCAGTTCCTCATAAAAAAATTGAGAAAGCACAGATTTTTCAATTTTCCAAAAATAATTCAAAAATTATGTAAGTTATTTTAAATTTTTTTCTAAAAATCAATTATTGTCTCTCCCCTCCCCCCCACACTAAAAAATGATTTATATCCACATGGCACATTTAAATTACAGTATCAATTAGAGTATCAATTTCAACGCAGGTGAAGATTATAACCTTTTTGGGAAGTTTTACACCTGATCAACACAGATTGAACTAAAATTTGGCTCAGTGAAAGGGCATGTCATGATATCATCCCGTCCTCATTACTAAATTTTGAGCTTTCGAAGTCAGTTTTTCGACATTGGTGAATTTTTGAAAATGGTGGAAGTAGCTAAGTAGCCTATTTTTATATTGGTAATTAGGTAAGTACCTACTTTTTTTTTGAAGGGCTGAAAAGCTGAAAGGTTGGCAAGGCGTTTCGGAATTTTTCACCTCGAAATTGTAAAATGGAAATCAGCACTCAAAATTTAGTTTTTTCGGTGAAAAAATATGTTTAACATGATATTATTATTAGGTAATCTCTTGAAAATGAATTAATCCATTTTTAGTTGATTGGAGCCTCTGGTAAGAATTCGATTTTTCTCTAAGCTGTTTACAAATCTTTTCAAGATCTTGAAAATGGATTTGGTGACTGGGAGAACGTTTTTCTAGGGGAGGGGGGTGTTATTTAGAAAAATTATGACACGCAAATGATGAATTTTTGATAAAAATTGAGAATCTTGTGATGTAGGTCAAGAATGTAGTTAAAAGTTAGGTATGGTAAAAATTGAGAATTCTTGATTGATAAAGTAGGAGATTTTTTGATGAAAGTTGGGAATTTTTTTTGTTGGTAAAAATTGAGAGTTTGGTAAATATGAGATTTTTAAAATGAAATTGAGAATTTTTTATGATTGAGAAGTTTTAATTGAAACTGTCTATCGGAAGTTTTAATCTGAGAATTGATAAAAACTGTGAATGTTTGGTTGGTAAAAATTAAAAGTTTTTAGTAAAAGATTGGTGATAATTTTTTTTTTTTCATTGAGGTACCTATTATGAAAAATGATGAAAATTGGGTAGGTTTTGATGAAAACTTGAAAGCTTTGATCTGAAAATTTTTGATGAAAAATGTTAATTTTTGGCATGCATGTACTTGGTATTTTGTTTATCAATTATTAGGTAGGTACCTATAAGTAAAATTTAAAAAAAGTTACCATAAACACTTGAACAGAAAAAATATTGTCAATTTAAGTAAAACGTTAGAGAAATTGTTTAAAATATAGTAAAATTGACTTAAACACATAAAGAAAGCATTAAAATTACTGATAATTAGCAAATAAAAGTAATAAAATTTCGGTAAAATTTGTCAAAAATGCATAAAAGCGTGTTGAAAACGTGTTAAAATAATGTAAACACATTCAAAAAAGTATTGAAATCTATAAGCAAAATTACTAAAAAGTAATTGAAACTCAATAAAATTTACCAAAAAAGGGCGAAAAAGTGTCGAAAACGTGATTAAATAATAATCACTTTAAGAAAAAAAAAACAAAAAACAAAAACATTGAAGTCATTGAAATCATTGAAAATTGGTAAAAAGCAATGAAATTAAAACAAAAGTGACCAAAAGTGGGGGAAATTTCACCTCCAAAGCAATTGAATCTATTTTGAGCAGTTCTGGAGTCTTTAAGTAGTAAATTTTTGTAAATAACAGTTCTTTCATAATTCTACTGAATTGAGTTAAAAATCTGAAATTAGATATCTTTACGTATAACATTTTTAACATCGCAGATTGTGAGACGGTTTCAAGTCGTTCTGGAGCCTCCAGCATTTTTTTTTAGGGAATCCTGGTTTCAAAAAGATACTTTTAAATCTGTCTAAATAGCTAAGGTTTTGTATGAATTCGAAGGGTGGGTAGGTATAGTGCCCTATGTGTAGTATAATGAAGACCGAATATTGAGCTTTTCCTATACATACTCGTATACTGGGTCTCAAGAGGAAGTATCCGAAACCACTAAAAAAATTTCAGACCTAAGGAAAATCAAATTGGAAAATCACACGAAAATACCCCACCATCTCACCAACCTAAATTTAAGGAACTGAAATCTGTTTCTCTAATTTTGAGGAATTTTTGAAAATCCACTTTGGGCCGAAGGTACAGCACTCAAAATGTTACCTATTTCAGCCAGAAAGCTAAAATTTCATAAGTATCCTATACTTTCGACTCTCAAAATCGATTGGAAACTGTTTCGAGTCATTTTGAGCAGTCCTGAAACCTCCAGTAAACTTCTGGATTACCTGCCATTCTCGCAAGATTTTACTGAACCATCCAAAAATACAACACCACCTTAACCTGTTAAAAATTCGTATGCTGGATTGAATTTTTTGACCAAATAGAGGTATAGTAAACTGACTTTTTTTGGACCAACCCTTCTCCTCCCATCCCATTCCATCCCCTGTCCCAAAAAATCATCAATCTAAATTCAGAAAGAACTGGAAAATGAAAATCTAAAATGCCATTCAGGATGCTCTAGAAGGGCTTGAAATAGCAACCAATAGGTAGGTATGTTTGAAAGTTTGAAAATAGAGTTCGCACTCGATATATATCAGCTTTTCGAGTCAATTCGATCATTTTTAGATTTTTATTTTCATGAGAATAGAGCTAAATGTAAATTTTTGAAATTTCATCAAAAACTGACGAATGCATTTTCAACTCAGCTTCGGCTTTGAAACCAAATCCAGTAATTTTCCACTTGGAAAATAATTTCCAACGGCATCGATATCGCAATAGTAGAGGATGATCATTTCTCAGTAAATTTATTTCTTGGAATGACAAAAGAGTAAGTATTAAGGATTTTCTAAGCAGATTATAAGTATAGTACTGATATATATGATTATGGAAATCAATTGTATATTTTGTAGGAAATACTTAACATTAAATTCGTATATTGTTCCTTCCTCGTTTGCTCGATGAACGATTACGTCAATTTTAATAACGAGGCAGACTCGCTAGGGTTTATATATTATTGTAAATGAAAAATGATACTAATACAAATCAACTCGAACAATGAAGTAATCTTTTTCATTATAAAATTTCTTATAGTAAAGCAAACCACGCGGCGAGAAAATTTCGATGCTATCGAAGTACATATTAATGTTTTTTTTTCAGTCACGACTGTCTGATTTCTCAAATGATACCATTTCGGCTTCTTCTTTCAAAACATTGTGCGGTGAATAAATTAATACAGGCGGGTATATTTTATGTACTGTACCAAAACTTACATACATTCAAGTACCCGAATTATTTTTTTGAAAAATACACGAAATGAACCGACAATTACCAAGAATTTTACATCGGCGATGGCTTATTGAGATGAAAATGAACCTTTTATCGTTTGAAAGAGAAAAAAACTCGATTCTATACGTACGTTTTATGTGTGTGTAATTTAATACATAAATTGCGATACAAAATTATTATCGAGAGTAATTTTCGCTGTTACTTTTCACCTTGTTAGTTGTTGCTATACAAAGTACATACACATAGGTTTAAGTACTCGAGTAGTTAGTAGCTTCATAGGTTATGTTGTTGTTATTGGTACTTCTACCTACAATAAAATGCTCGGGGCACACGAGTATAATATTATCTCATTTAAACCATACGAGGAAGAAAATTTAAAAAATAAAGTCGCCGAAATGATGATCGAGATAAGGCCAATGTGACTCATACGCTAGTACATATAAATATAATGGTGTGCTCGTACATATGATATTTGAAAAAAAAAAAAAAAAAACATAACCTAGAACCGAATGATAAAAGCGGTAAGATAGCACGCTTCAAAGTAACAAATCCACTATGAGAATTGTAATCAGTTGTTAACAATATTGCATAATTAATTATTAAAAAATTTATAATCAACGTGGTAATGTTTTTTTTTTTTTTATTGCGTATAACACAATTCCTTATTTGTAGTTACTAAGTGCACACTTGAAAGCTCTGGCAAAAGTATACAGTCGAGTTAGCTTTTCCTTATAGCATCCTTGATAGCTGGGACGTAATAGAAAAAAAAAGATTTTCGAAATATAGCGTAGAGAAACGAGTGCAGAAGTGAACTAATCATTTGGCTGATATGAAAATGCGAATTGATTCGAGAAAAAAAAAGAGGCGATCTCCACCATAGGGGTTCATATACAAATAGATTGATGGGGGGGGGGGCAGATGTGATAAAACGTTCGGAAAGAAATTGTACTTTATTGATTTTGCAATATAATGCGCCAATACATCAGGCTTTAAATTTACATCGTTCCGATCCCAATGTACATAAGTACTTGGCCATTTAGAAAATTATCATTATTTGCATATAATGTTAATGATAATTAATCTTTAGATTGGCTCGTATAATGGATGCAGTAATGACCTACTTATATTACCTACATAAATTATTCTCTCTCTTTTTCTCTCGTGTCTTTCTTCACCCCTCTCTCTCGTGGCACTTCTTCGCGTAAATTCTGATATATTCAAACGCATTATCGTGTAGTACATTTTACGACGAATAACTCGTATCAATTTTTTTTTTTTTTTTGAAATCTATCGAAACTTGGTTCAGATCTACGTGAATAGGTAATTTTTTTTCTGCTTCGGAACGTGTGCCAATCACGCGAGTATATTTGTCATGTCGAGTCGATGCAATGATTATGATACTAGGATTGAAATAGAACTCGTCGTATTTCGACACACTTTCGCGTTTGTTTGGTTGCCTATGTAACATCTTTGATGATGATAATGAGAGAGATGAACGAGTACGAGTCGTCGTTGGTCGCGTTGGTGTAGATAGCGGACATGCAGATTGCAGATGCATTGAGATATAATCACCTCGTGATTAAAATTCATCCTATTAAAACGCTAAAGTCATTATTTAACGTATCGTATGTGACCTTGGTATGTAACATGGATGCGTGCTCGAATACACTCCAAGTTCATAATCCTAGATACGAGTATTATATATTTTCAAATTTAAATTTCAAGTGAATCGACTATAGTAGATAAAATTATGATCTACTTGAAAAATCTTCGATTGTATTTAATTTTGCTGTGTTCTCAAAAAGTTGAGATCAGTTTTTGTAGTGAAATATTTTATTCAGCTCAAGTTCGTGTGTGTTAAGATGTGTTGAAAAAGGATGCCAATTTTTCTTATCATAAAATTTTCCACACCCTCATTTTTGAAATGAATGCTCTAGATTTTTCATTTAGTTAAGGTGATTTTTTTTTATATGCTACTACCTCCCTGAAGTAGGTTACGTAAAAATAATCATTTTTCTTTCAAGTCACAATAAATTATAAGCCTTTAAAAATTGAAATTTTTTTTGAAAATCAATGAGCGAAAAATGATTTTTTTTTGCATCAAAAATTCTCTTTTTATCAGTATTTCACAGATTGAAAGTTCTCAAACTTCTCGAAAATTCTCTGTTTTGACCAAAAAGTCACAACTTCTGCTAGAACTAGATATCAAAAAATTTCGAAGTTTTATGAAAAATACAAAAATTTCCAAATTTTATCAAAAAATCCTTATTTTATCGAAAACTTTGTTTTTTTATCAGAAATTCTCAATTTTAAGCAAAAATTCTCATTTACCAAAAAGCTTGTCTTTCTACTGAAAATTATCAATTTTCATCAAAACTTTGCAACGTTTACCAGAAGTAATAATTTTAATCAATTTTTTATTCTAATAAAAAAATGTTCATCAAAATTCTCGACTATTAGCAAAATTTCTCAATATTTAGCATATAAATTCCCTTTTTTTTTTTTTTTTTGCAATAGATATAGGTATGTTGTATACTTACATCCCATTTTTTTTAGCAAAAGTAATAATTTTAATCGGTGATTTATTCTTATCAAAAATTCTCAATTTTTAGCAAAAGTTGGAATCCTATTTTTGGCAGTATAAATATCTCAATTTCTAGCATATTTCCCATTTTTAGCATGAAATTCCCCTCTTTTAGATAAAATCCACAACTTTCAACAAATTTTCAAATTTTACCAAAAATTCTAAATTTTCTATCATGATAATAGACATTTAGATTCTCAACACATGCTATTAATTTTTACTAAAAATTCTCGAACTCTCTCTCAAAATTCCTTGGATCAAAACTCCTCAATTTTCATCAAAAACTCAACATTATCAAGAAAATTTTCAACTTTTGCCAAAATTCCTCAATTTAGTTTTTCTCCTTATCAAAACTTGGCAATTTCATCAAAAATTTGCAACTCTTACGAAAAATTCTAAATTTTTAGCAAATGTTTTTGTCTTGCATCACAAATTCTTAATTTATATCAAGCATTTTCAAATTCTTCGTCAAAAATTCTCAAATTTTTACAAAAAACCCAATTTTTATCTGAAGATTTCAATCGAATTTTGCTACAAAATTCTCGAGTTTCATCAAAAATTCTGAAAATTTTGCGCTATGAAATGTTCTTAACTTACCTACATCACTAATTCTCAATAATTGCTATATCAAAGAATCCAACCCAATTTTTATGAAAAACACAGTCTTCACCTTTCATTAAAAAATGTTCTTAACTTACCTACATCACTAATTCTCAATAATTGCTATATCAAAGAATCCAACCCAATTTTTATGAAAAACACAGTCTTCACCTTTCATTAAAAAATATCAATTTTATCACAAATTCTGAATTTTTATCGAATGTTCTCAATTACATCATTAATTTTCACTTCTCATCAAAATTTCTAAATCAGGGTGTCTAACAGGTACTGCAGGTACTGCAAGTACTGTAAAAGTACTGCATTGAAATCCTCGGTACTGCAAGTACTGTAAAGTACTGCATTTTGCCTGAAAAGTACTGCATTTTTTCTCAAAATCATTGATTTAAAATTTTTTTAAAAACCTCAAAATGAATTAATTGGTGAAAATTTAAAAAAAAAAATGTTCATTTTGTACCTCAAAAGATGCAGGGTGTCCACAAGCCTGGAAAACCTGGAAAAGTCAGGGAATTTGGTCGGCCTGGAAAAGTCAGGGAATTTCGTAATTTTCACGCAAAATCCCTGGAATTTTGAAAAAACAATCAATTGCAAATTTCAGATAAGGACCTGTTATGAAAGGAAAACATTATTTTTTACATCTCGAACCACAAATTTTCAAAAGCTTTTGCCCTCGCTTCGCTCGGGCTTGTTTCATTTTCTTTTTAAAGAGCCAGATGAACATTTCTAGATAATAAAAATCAAAGTTTTAAAGCCAAAAAATGAACTCACGAAAAAAAACATCGTTTTTATGCATCTCGAAATACAAATTTACAAGAGCTTTCGTCCTCACTTGGGCCTGTTCTGTTTTCTTTTTCAAAATCAACTTCCTTTAAAAAAGCATTATTCAAATTCTAAAATTTTAAAAGCCAAAAAAACTACTCGCTCTCACTAAAAAAACCTCGTTTTTATGCCTTTCGAAATGCAAATTTTCAGAAGCTTTCGCCCTCGCTTTGCTCGACCTTGTTCACTTTTTTTTAAGAAGTAGTTAACTTCCTTCAAAAAAACATCATTCCAATATTAAAATTTGAAAAATCAAAAAATAAACTCTTCTCATTTAAAAAAAAACTCGTTTTTAGGCATCTAGAAATGAACATTTTCAAAAGTTCTCGCTTCGCTCGGGCCAATTTGTTTCTCAATTTTAAGATGAACAAATTTCACATTTTGATGCCTCCAAAAAACCATAAAAGAAAAGAAACATTTTCAAAAGTTATTATGAATATTGTAATAAATTGGCCAAACTTGATGCACGTTTATTCATTTATTTATTCATTTTTAATTTAAAAAGTTGATAATTAAAGTTGAGCTGTTTTTTATATCCGAAGAAGTATCCAGTTCGAAGAGAAGCTTATAAAAAAAAATACACCCTCCCAAAAAATTTTTTTTCTTGAACCAAAGTATGGCGTAAGCATAGAAAATTGAAAAAAATGGTCTGGAAAAATGGAAAAATTGGCCTGGAAAACCTGGAAAACCGGGAAAAGTCAGGGAAAATCATTTCCAGAAATGAGTGGACACGTGGACACCCTGAAGATGGCAACACTTGTATTTTTTTTATAGGCGTGGTGACACTTTTTCTTCTGTAATTTCAATTTGTTTCGATTGAAATACTTATAATTTTATCGACAAATTCCCACTGGTTCAAAAATATAATTTTTTTTCTTGGGGGGGGGGGGGTCGGTGTAAGCTGGATTTAAAAAAAATATAAGGTACTGCAAAAGGTACTGTAAAAGTACTGCATTTCTTCGGAGAATTTTTGTTAGACACCCTGTAAATTCTTATCGAAAATTTTTGCCTGTGGTTGAAATTCGATGTTGAAAAATTCCACAAAATCCGATAAACATATTTTGAGCTCTGGAATAATTTTTCCAAGAGTTCAGATATACTTTTTGTCTCCTCAGCTGTGTTGTAAAAGTTGGAAATTTTATTCGAAGCAATGCTCATTTCCAACTAGCCTCAAGTCAATCTCACATCTCATCATAAAAATTCAAAATTTTTTGAACATATTGGTAACCAACACTGTCTTAAGTACATCCACTCACGTCAGAACCGCGAAGAATAACCTTCAAGATAGCTGAAAAGTTGATTTCAATTAGGTTGTCTTGACTTCTTTAGGTACTTAAATTTATACTTTTTCCACCACTTCAAACTCTGCTCAAGAACAATTTTCACATGTGTAAAACAAATTTTATTGCCAGCAGGTGAAATTTTTTCATATATTTTTTGCATCCAATTCAGTACCTACCTAACTACGAACTGCCAAGTGGAGGTACCTATTATGTTGTATTTTTAACCTTACAAATAATACTTCAAAATTACGCCCATGCCCATCAATCCCATCATCATTAGTATTCATCTACATACGTGAGCAAATTTCAATTTACATAACGCATATGTGTGAGATGTACTTGAACATCCTCGTTACTAATTTTCGTTCAACCATATATTTTATTATTCTTCGAAAATTTTTTTACGAATGATGCAACTTAATAATGAACTCGTCGATCGTCGTCGTTAATCGTTACGCTTCGTTACGACGATTAACTTACGTCTGGAAAAGGACCATGAGTTCATCTTCGTTTGGTCAATGACGTTTACTATCAGGCTTTGGAGGAGCGGATTGAGAGCACTAACACGATTATGACGTTGCTATTTGCTTTTTTTTTTTGCGAAGTTTAGCTTTGAGTTGATCGTGGTACGAATTTAAATCACACCCAATAAAAACAGTACCTTCCTAAAAACTTATTCAATATTAAAAAATACGATAATGCGTCGGCACTACAATTTCTGTGTGAGATAAGCAGCCATTCTCAAAAGTTGTAAATGTAAGTCCATAATTTTTTGTACCTCCTCCCCACTCCAAATATAGGTAAAAAAAAATGATTTTTGCGTTTAAAAAATTTTTTTGTTCCAAAATTGCCTAACTAAAGCCCTGTTTTTGGCCAAATTTGCTGATAGGGTGTTTTTTTGTGACAAATTTGCTCAAGTTGAAAAGTGGTAATTTTTTGAAAAATTTCCAAAAAGTGTCGATGGGGGGGGGGAGGAGGAATATATAATTATTTGTACCCCCTCCCTATCCCAAATATCAAAAAAAATTGATTTTTGCGTTTGAAAAATTCCTTTTTTTTGTTCCAAAATTGCCAAACAAAAGTCCTGTTTTTGGCCAAATTTGCTGATAAGGATGTTTTTTTTTACAAATTTGCTCAAGTTGAAAAGTCGTAAATTTTTGGGAAAATTTTCAAAAGGTGTCAATGAAGAGGGAGGAGGAATATATAATTTTTTGTACCCCCTTCCTATCCCAAATATCGAAAAAATTGATTTTTGCGTTTAAAAAATTCCTTTTTTTGTTCCAAAATTGCCAAACAAAAGTCCTGCTTTTGTCCAAATTTTCTGATAAGGATGTTTTTTTTTTACAAATTTGCCAAAGTTGAAAAGAGGTAATTTTTGGACAAATTTTCAAAAAGTGTCAATGGGGGAGGGGGGAGTATCAAATATCACCTATTTTTTGCCAAATTGTAGTCGAGGTTAAAAAAGAGGGTCTATTTACTTGAGTCAAAATTGTCAAAAAGTGTACATTTCTAGTAAAATTATCAAAAGGATCACTCTGTTTGTTGATTCGTATTCGCCAACATTAGGTAAAGGAATGGACTTCTGCAGCTTACCAGTGCAGGGTAATTCAAAATCAAAAATCCATACAACAGAATTGTATGTTTGGTACCTACTTCCAGTGACTTCAAATCATCGATTGCAGCGATCTTAAAATTATCTAACATTTTAATTCTAAGGAAGGGAAATGTAAGACTTTTGATGAATTTTCCAAGTGGACAAGTATTACAATAGATGACTTTATTTTATATTTACGGACTTTTACCTATTTGGAGACGTTCTGGGGCACATGGGTGAGGTCAATTTGAAAAACTAAGGCTATATTCGCGTTTAGCGATATCGAAAACATACTATCATTTCATGTATCACACGAATGAAACCATTTTTTTTATTTTTACCCCCCCCTTGGGGAGGTGCTGGAGTCGTGGGTGGGCACGATCAAAAATCTGATGTCATATTCGTGTTCAACGTCATCAAAAACATGCTATTTCATGTGTCACACGAATAAAACCATTTTTTTTATCTCGTACCCCCTTTGGGGAGGTGCTGAGGGCCGTGGATGGAATCCAATCAAAAATCTGATGTCATATTTGTGTTTAGCGTCACCAAAAACATACAATTCGATATACCACATGCCCCAGATTTTTAAAAAAAAGTTTTGCCCGAATTTGGTGGAGGGGGTGCTCCCCTTCAATCAAAATATCCCATCTCGAAAATTGAATATTTCGAAAAAGCATCAAAAAGTACACCTGTGGACATTTTTTCAGAATTTTAAATGGCAGCTCCCATTTACTGCACCATTTTGGAATTGGAACTTTCAATTTGAAAGTTTAACTTTCAACTTTTGAAAATTTCAAAATACCTAAGAAGTTCAAAATACAATGCCCTTTCGAACCATGAAATCAGTTTTGATCAAAGTATCATAGCGTTGGAGTAATGAGCTGCTGATGAAGTTGAGTACCTCGAGACAATGTGAAAATAATTGAAGCGCCCCCCCCCCGGGAGGGCTGGGACCAAACTGATTGCGGGTTTCTTACTTATTGGGTGGGTAGACATTGTAAAAAAATCTGAGCGAACTTGAAAGACATGACTCGAAAACGTTGGTCGAATTGAGGTGGAATATGACTGGTTTTTAAGAAGCCAGACCCTAAATGTTACTAACAAGGAAACCTCTCGAGGTGTCACACTCCGATTTGAACGGGACCGCGATTTTTGGAAAGAGCATAGTCTAAAACCCTCAAAACCAAATTTTCAGCTGCCCAAGTTCATTTTTCGATTTTTGGCGAATTTTTGAAAATTCAAAATTGACTGTTTTTGGCGATTTATGTTTTTTTTTAAAGTACGAACTTGATCAGTAAAAATGGTAAAAATAAGTCCCAAAACAAATATTAATTATCCAAATCCAAATTTTACCATTTCCAGCCATTCTGGAGCCTCCAGCGCGATTTTTCAATTTCTACAGAATTTTGAATTTGCTCCAGAAGGCGTGAATATGAAGTTGGGCAGGTAAAAATCGAGTTGTGTATTATACTCAACCTGTTTAACGAGTTTATCCCCATTTGAGCCGATTTTGAGAGTGACGCCTCAAAAGTGGCTTTTTGACCAGCTTTTTTCAAAATTAAAAAATCAAAACAATCAAAAGATACCGTTTGTGAGGAAATTTTTGAAATTCACGCGAATCGCTGTATTTTGTCCGTAACTAATCCCCCAAATCCAAATTTCACAATTTCCCGCCATTCTGGCGCCTCCAGCGCGATTTTTCAATTTCTCCAGAATTTTGAATTTGCTCCAGAAGGCGTGAATATGCAGTTGGGTAGCTAAAAATCGAGTTGTGTATTATACTCGACCTGTTTAACGAGTTTATCTACATTTGAGCTGATTTCGGGAGTGACACTTCAAGAGTGGTTTTTTTGACCAGCTTTTTTCAAAATTAAAAAATCAAAAAAATCAAAAGATAACAGTTTGTGAGGAAATTTTCGAAATTCACGCGAATCGCTGTATTTCTTCAAGGACTAACTCCCGGAGCGCAAATTCTATACCATTTCCAGCCGTTTTGGAGCGAGAGAGTGACACCTCAAAAAATCACTCTTGAGGTGTCACTCTCAAAATCGGCTCAAAGTTGGATAAACTCGTTAAACAGGTCGAGTATAATACACAACTCGATTTTTAGCTGCCCAACCGCATATTCACGCCTTCTGGAGCAACTTCAAAACTCTGGAGAAATTGAAAAATCGCGCTGAAGGTTCCAGAATGGCGAGAAATTGTGAAATTTGGATTTGGGGTGGTTAGCTTTGGACAAAATACAGCGATTCGCGTGAATTTCAAAAATTTCCACACAAACTGTTATCTTTTGATTTTTTAAATTTTTTAATTTTGAAAAAAGCTGTTAAAAAAACCACTCTTGAGGTGTCACCCCCGTAATCGGCTCAAATGTAGAGAGAGGAAACGATCGGAGATGTTAACAACGAACTCACCGGCCAACTCTCCCTGTAAGACCCTGAAAGAAACTATCAGATACGCTAGAAACGGGCTAATATATGTAAGTATGTACTATGTAGGTGGAAGTATACGCTATCTCCTGTAAAAGAGTGCGACCACGACGACGACGACGAAATTCAGAGTAACGATAAATTGCACCTTGATATGAAATACTTACTTACCTATAAAAATTTTAAAAAAATATATAATTACATAATATTTTTTTTATAATTAAAATTTTTTAGTGTAAGTATGTTATTTAATTCATACTTACCTAAGTGATTATTGTAAGTAGAACTTGAAAATACTTTTCACACATGAAATTGATGATCATAAAAAATGAAGATTAGCTTTTTATGGCTGAAACCAATAATTTCTTCAGTCTCTTAAAATTGGAAAAAAGTGATCATTTCGATATAGAAATTCAAGATGAAAAAAAAATCAAAATTCATGAGAAATTGGACAGAGACGGCGGAAAACGCCGATGTTCGAATAAAACCCCAGTATGGACGTAATAACCTAATAATCGTGGTAAAACGGAGACGCATCTTACGTGCTCTCGATCCGCTCGTAGCTCTGGCTCTACTACTTCGAAAAAAAATTTTAACATAGAATAAAATTGCATCATATAGGTACACACCTTACTAGTCCAGGAAAATTAGATGAAAAAAAAGGGTCATTGGGAAAAATGGGAGAGAAAGCTGAATTTTGGTATACTGGTCCATTTTTTTGTGCTGAACACGAATCCGATGAGTCCCCGGTCGTCCCTGGTGTGCGTTCTCCCCTATTGTGGATCTAAGCCCCCCAAAACCAGTTTTTTGCAATTTTCTCCCCCGCATTGCATTTTAGCGAGAAATAGGTGGTCGGATAAGAATCTACGTCAAATTTCCGATCTAGTGATATATCAACTTTCTTTCTACCCCCAAGGGGGGTGGAACCACAACCATTCAAAAAAGGGGGTTCCCCAAAAAATACATAAGGGCTGTAGGCGCCTAAGAGGGGTGAAATGGTCCCCAAAAGCGTTTAACATGAAAGGTGGGTACCATAGAGAAACCTCTGCGCAAAAAATTTCAGATCCACACCCCCTACCCTTTTTGCGGAGCCCCCCTTTTTGAAATTTCAGTAGCACTTTTCTCAGCCCCATTTCAACCGATTTTGAAAATTTTTCTGGAAGTTATGTATATCCTTGATAGGTATTCACACAAAAATTTTCAACCCCCTCCCCTCAAATTTACCCCTCAAAATTGCGTTTTTTTCATTTTTTTATGCCTATTAACAATCAAGATTGCGAGGTACAATTTTGTAAACACGTTTTTTGGATGTATTTTTGGCCCCCAAACATCATATACTATATTAGAAATTTTTGCTGTGGTGCGTCGTGGTGAAAACTTGGAATAATGTATCGTAGGGGGGTGGGGGGGGGGGTGAAATGGGAATTTTGAAAAAAATAACTATCAATGAGTAGGGTATCGTTTTCATATGATTCGATACCGCTGAGCACGAATATGACCTCAGATTTTCTGCTACACTCACCTACCCCTCTCTAGAGCCCCTTAGCCCCCCTCAATTTTCACGATTTTCGAAATATAGTTATTTTGATGATGTTGGTGTCGTTTTCATATGATTCGATACCGCTGAGCACGAATATGACCTCAGATTTTCTGCTACAATCACTTACCCCTCTCCAGAGCCCCTCAGCCCCCCTCAATTTTCACGATTTTCGAAATATAGTTATTTTGATGATGTTGGTGTCGTTTTCATATAATTCGATACCGCTGAGCACGAATATGACCTCTGAATTTCTGCTACAATCACTTACCTCTCTCCAGAGCCCCTCAGCCCCCTCAATTTTCACGATTTTCGAAATAAAGTTATTTTCGTGATGTTGGTGTCGTTTTCATATGATTCGATACCGCTGAGCACGAATATGACCTCTGATTTTCTGCTACAATCACTTACCCCTCTCCAGAGCCCCTCAGCTCCCTCAATTTTCACAATTTTCGAAATAAAGTTATTTTCGTGATGTTGGTTTCATTGCTATGGGAAAATTACATAAGTTCATTGTTATTGTACATGAAATTTCTCGTAGAATCAGCTACAGCACATGGCTCCCCCTCGAGGGGGGTGGATCCTTCAATTTTTTTCCACGCAGAAAACGCAACAAATCTGTATGTGTACTGCACTGTATAGGTCTCGTTACCATATTTTTTTCTTGTGATTTTTTATGTAGGTAGTCGTTGAATTATAAAATACATACTCATGTTACAGTTATCATGAATAATTATTATGCCACATATGCTCCGCAGACCTATACAGTCCAGTACACAATTACACATACAGATTTGTTGCGTTTTCTGCGTGGAAAAAAATTGAAGGATCCACCCCCCTCGAGGGGGAACCATGTGCTGTAGCTGATTCTACGAGAAATTTTATGTACAATAACAATGAACTTATGTAATTTTCCCATAGCAATGAAACCAACATCACGAAAATAACTTTATTTCGAAAATTGTGAAAAATGAGGGGGCTGAGGGGCTCTGGAGAGGGGTAAGTGATTGTAGCAGAAAATCTGAGGTCATATTCGTGCTCAGCGGTATCGAATCATATGAAAACGACACCAACATCATCAAAATAACTATATTTCGAAAATCGTGAAAATTGAGGGGGGCTATGGGGCTCTGGAGAGGGGTAGGTGAGTGTAGCAGAAAATCTGAGGTCATATTCGTGCTCAGCGGTATCGAATCATATGAAAACGACACCAACATCATCAAAATAACTATATTTCGAAAATCGTGAAAATTGAGGGGGGCTATGGGGCTCTGGAGAGGGGTAGGTGAGTGTAGCAGAAAATCTGAGGTCATATTCGTGCTCAGCGGTATCGAATCATATGAAAACGATACCCTACTCATTGATAGTTATTTTTTTCAAAATTCCCATTTCACCCCCCCCCCCACCCCCCTACGATACATTATTCCAAGTTTTCACCACGACGCACCACAGCAAAAATTTCTAATATAGTATATGATGTTTGGGGGCCAAAAATACATCCAAAAAACGTGTTTACAAAATTGTACCTCGCAATCTTGATTGTTAATAGGCATAAAAAAATGAAAAAAACGCAATTTTGAGGGGTAAATTTGAGGGGAGGGGGTTGAAAATTTTTGTGTGAATACCTATCAAGGATATACATAACTTCCAGAAAAATTTTCAAAATCGGTTGAAATGGGGCTGAGAAAAGTGCTACTGAAATTTCAAAAAGGGGGGCTCCGCAAAAAGGGTAGGGGGTGTGGATCTGAAATTTTTTGCGCAGAGGTTTCTCTATGGTACCCACCTTTCATGTTAAACGCTTTTGGGGACCATTTCACCCCTCTTAGGCGCCTACAGCCCTTATGTATTTTTTGGGGAACCCCCTTTTTTGAATGGTTGTGGTTCCACCCCCCTTGGGGGTAGAAAGAAAGTTGATATATCACTAGATCGGAAATTTGACGTAGATTCTTATCCGACCACCTATTTCTCGCTAAAATGCAATGCGGGGGAGAAAATTGCAAAAAACTGGTTTTGGGGGGCTTAGATCCACAATAGGGGAGAACGCACACCAGGGACGACCGGGGACTCATCGGATTCGTGTTCAGCACAAAAAAATGGACCAGTATACCAAAATTCAGCTTTCTCCCCCATTTTTCCCAATGGAATGCTATTTTTCCTGGACTATACGTAGTACATATGATCTACACCATAACGTCGATTAGAGCAGATGTTCGAAGGTGAAGCCAACAAGTCATCGTACTTCGTGAACTTACGTAAGCTGCTGAAATCGCAGCTGTAAAAAAAAAATTCGCCCAAAGCACGAGCTTTCATCCGGGCCAAAGAGTGACGACTCTTGGTAGCCGACCGCCGACGACGACGAGTTTGAACCAGCAAAACGAGTCGAAGCACGAAGTCTGCCAGAGACATCCTCATTGGTCGGCACGATGGTGGGGGAGGTTGACGGTCGTCCGGATAACCATGCGGCTGCCATGTGTTCGTGCGTCAGTCATCGCTTCTGTACTGTGTTGTTTAGTTTAACAAGTTGTACGCTACACCAGTCTGTTTGCGTTCGAACAGATGACCTGCGTTTAGTAGTGTTAAGCTGTTTGTACGGTGTAAACGTGCTCGTTTGCGTTATCTTCTTCGAGAGTTCTGTAATATTTTTCATATTAAATTTAAATTTACGAAAATAATTCAAGTTCTCTTGTTCAGTTGTTTTTTTTTGTTGTTGAAAATAATAATTCGTTTTTCAACATTTTTTTTTTCATAATAACGTTACGTGAATTTATTTTTTTCACCGTTTAATATATTCGATGTTTTTTTCGTAATTGGTTAAAGTTGTTTTTTTCCAATTTTTCAAAGTTGATTTTTAACGTAATTTTTTCGAGTGTTATGTTCGATTTGCTAGTTTGAAAATGGTGCCCCAACAAGGGAATGATCTGAGTCCAACTTCAAGTGGAATACCACTTTTTGGAAGCCAACTCGTGGATAAAAATTCATCGACGCCATATTCCGATGCTACCCAGGTTGGTGTTTTTGAAAAAAAATAACGTGTTAATTTCGTAGTGTTTTTTTTTTCTATCTTCAATATTTCGGTGTGTGAATTCGACGATGCGATGTATATGAAAATTAATATACGAGTCGATATCGAAATCGGCTATGGCGTGATCGACGATCGTTGTTTTGTATTTTAGCGAACGTCGTCGTCATCGTGTTAGTAAATGATTTTTTCATTATTCTTGGCCTGTAATCGTTTAACCTATATTGGCTAATTAAATCTGTCCCGTGGTAAGATTTGCGATTCATAAATCGATGAAATTTTCACCATCGAGAATTTTCGTATTCAAATTTATTCCCCTGTGTGTAATACCTTTCTGATAAGCTGGTTACGATTTTTGAATATGTATTTTTTCTGTTCGCTGTGTGTCGTAGTCGTGTAAGTATTTGCAATACTTCGTGTTCCTCTCGCTCTCTATATCGAACTCTCTTTTGTCTATACAATGCCATGTGCTTTATACCAAAACAAAACACATTGAAAATGAAATATTTCGATCGAAAAATTATAACAATTTTAGAAATCGACGATTCACACGAGGTGTGTAAAATTTTGCAACTTACGTACATTGATAACTAAGTACGTATTCTCTGCAAGCTTCGTTTCTGTTCGGTTCGGTTTCAAGTGTATTGAGCTTTTGATAAAAACCTCGCTCTCTTATCAGTTCCTCGTTCGATTACGATAGTATACTGTAAACTTCATACTGTACTAAATTAACTCGATATGCCATTTACGAGCTTGTATTTGTTTTTCTCTGCACTTAAATCGTATGATTTATTACACGTTGACATCGAAATTATCGTTCGATCGATTATAAGACTGTCTCCTCTCTCTCAGCCATCAAAAGTGATGTTTTTCAAAAAAAATTTAAATTACGTCTGTACTGTACTCGTGATCGTGATTGAGTGTTTGTGTCGTCCAACTGTCTTCTCTAGTCTATACTTGTTTACAATATAAATTGAATAATATCGAAAAAACGCCACAATCATCGTTCTGCTTCTTATCTCCAAGAGTGTTGTATTTTTAATCTAACGACGAAAGTGTGATAATAATTAATGCCATGTGTCGCCTCAGTGTCTCATTCGAGTAAATTACGATTTGAAAAAAAAAATTCCCAGTACTTCTATGTGTATTATATATGTACTTATACGATATTTTGTACGTAGTATGCATCATCATTGTATGAGTCGAGAGTGTTGACGAATTTAGGATAGGTATTTTTTCATTATTCATTCTAAAAAATAACACTTATTTTCGCCTCTGTGAGCTTATCGTCGATTATTTTTTTCCTTTTCGTAGATTTTGATTTATGTGTTTATTTGTCGGAAAGTCCAAGTATTTAAGATATCTGCTGCGTTCGTTTTCACCATGTTATCGTGTGGAAAAAATTCTCAAAATTGTGTATCAATTTTTTTTTCTCTTGAATGCCAACTCGTGCCAATTTACGATACGATACGACTGATCGATAGAGTTGAATTTTAATTTGGAAGGTTTTTTTTTACAAGATACGAGATTGGTGTCGATGTTCTGATTATTCCAAGTACATTTTTAATGGGGTTGATTCGTTTAGAGATTGTTGAGTTTTGGAGGAAATTTTATGAAAAATTTGGAGCTCGTGTTCGAGAAAAGTTAAAGAAATTGGAAATATGAGTCGAGTGTATTATTATTTGTAATGAATTCTAGGAAATTTAAAAATTGAAAAAATAATGCAAAATTGCGGAAAAATTATGAGAAAAAAATCTGTTTTCGTCATATTTTTAAGTATGTACAATCAATTGATCTTATACATATTAAAATTGTTTTCAAAACATAGTTCTGATCTTTCACTGATCTGCTAAAAAATTTTCATCAAATATCAAGTTCAGCTTGACACTCGTGCTCCTTTTTATTCGAACCAGTCCCTCAATATTGAAAGGTAGTGTTTATTCGAGTCAGAAAATTAATTTCGAAGGTTTTTTTTACAAGTAGGAGATTGGTGTCGATGTTCTGATTATTCCAAGTAAGTACATTTTTAACGGGGTTGATTCGTTTAGAGATTGGTTGAGTTTTGGAGGAAATGAAAAATTTGGAGCTCGTGTTCGAGAAAAGTTGAAGAAATTGGAAATATGAGTCAAGTGTATTATTATTTGTAATGAATTCTAGGAAATTTAAAAATTGAAAAAATAATGCAAAATTGTGGAAAAATTGTTAGAAAAAAATCTGTTTTCGTCATATTTAAGCACAATCAATTGTTCTTATGTTCTTATACATATGTATTAAAATTGTTTTCAAAACATAGTTCTGATCTTTCACTGATCTGCTAAACAATTTTCATCAAATATCAAGTTCAGCTTGACACTCGTGCTCTGTTTTCCTTTTTATTCGAACCAGTCCCTCAATTGAAAGGTAGTGTTTATTCGAGTCAGAAAACACATTTCTAATAATTTGACGAAATATTGAAAAAATGCTCCAAATAAGTGTGGGCATTAGCAATTACGTACCTACCTATCTAGTTGAAAAGTTTCACAAAATACATTACTCTAGAATGTCGTTGAAAAAGTAGGAAAATGTAGGTACGTATTGGCAGGAATCAATTTTTTGTAAAAAAATAAATAAATTGAACCGGCCTCTCCAATTGAAAAGTAGTGCTAATGGAAGTCAGGGAACACATTTTCAGTAATCTGAAGGAATATTTGAAAAAAAAACATTGCTTTAATGCCTAGTAAGTGATTAGCCAATTAGGTACCTAGTCACAATTTTTTAGAAAATGGGCTACTATAAAATGTCATTATAAAAGTAGGAAAAAATAAAGTACATAAGTACCTACTTCAGCAGTCCAGTAGGCAGTCGAGATATTATGCAACGAGAGGTGAAATAAAAAATGCAAAAAACTGCATAAATTGAGATGAAATATTCATTTTTTGTTGAAAAAGAAATTGTGTGTCTTGCTATTCCTGTTTTTAGCCTGTTTTTCTTATTTTTTTCAAAACAATTCGTTTTTTTTTTTCATTTGTTATCAAACTTTGACGTTTTTATACATTATTTTAAATTATTATGTATAATTATTTTTTTTTCATTTTTTTTCCTCGTGTAAATTCCTGTTTTTAGCCCGTTTTCTTCTTTTTTTTTTCAAAAAATTCAATTTTTTTCCATTTTTTATCGAACTTTGACGTTTTTTACATTATTTTGAATTATTACCTATGTATTTTTTTTTCGTTTTTGTTCCTCGTGTGGATTCCTGTTTTTAGCCTGATTTTTTCTTCTTTTTTTTCAATAAATTCAGTTTTTTCCATTTTTTATCAAACTTTGACGTTTTTTACATTATTTTGTATTATTATGTATTTTTTTTTTCGTCTTTTTCCTCATGTGGATTCCTGTTTTTTAGCCTGTTTCTTTCTTCTTTTTTTTCAAAAAATTCAGTTTTTTCCATTTTTTATCAAACTTTGACGTTTTTTTACATTATTTTAAATAATTAATTCTATGTATTTTTTTAAATTTTTTTTTCCTCGTCTGGCATAAAATTCAAACTTCTGTTTTCTTCAATTTCTAATAAAATTTGTAAAATTTTCTGTTCATTTTTCATTTTTGAATTTTGAATTTTGAATTATCGTTTTTTTTCTCGTGTAGTGTAAAGGTATACCTGGGAAAAAATTAGAAACACCTACTGACTAATGTTTTTCCTCCCCCCTCCCCCCTACCTTCCAAAAAGTTCCACGTGAGAAAATATTCTGCTCAAAATTTCGTTTTCGTCCTGTTATTTTGACAAAATCGCAGCTAAAACTCTTGTTTTTCTCATTTTTTAAATCAAATTTCCAAAATTTCAAGTTTTTTTCTGGTGTGATATAAAAAATTGAAGAAAAAAATGTAGAAAAATTGCGAATTTGATGAAAATTGGAACTCATTGATCCTCCTCCCCCCCCCCCTCCCAACAAGATATCGAAGCATTTAACAGTACATATAAAAAAAATATAAAAAAACTGGTTAGCTGGAAAAAATTGAATTTTTAAAAATTTGTGAAAAAATGACTCATAAAAAAATAGGATAAACATATCCAATGAAGAAACAGAACCACAACATCCTGTCCTTTTCCTATTTACCTAATTATGTTGGAAATTTAACAATTTTTGAAAAAATTTCTGAAGATTTAATACCATTATTTATTTACATTAAATAGGTATTAATGTTGAAAATTTCCGGAAATTCGTGTTTGATTGAAAGGTAAAAGAAAAAAAATTGGGAGCAAATAATCGTTCGTAATAATCATCGAATTACTCAGAATTGATAAGAAAAGTTCAATCATTTTAGCAATTTTAATGAAAAATATTGATAGGTACGAGAGAAAAACCACGTTATCTGTGTGATTAATTTCTAAGGTAAAAGAGGGCGAAGCTTTGAATAAAGTAAGATTAAATCGAAGCAGGGATCATTTTTATAGAATCCATTCGCAGCTGACATGATGGAGGTGGAAAGAGAGGGAACAAATGTGAGGACGCATACGGAAAGGGTCCATTCGACCAAAAAAAAAAAAAAAAAAAAGTTCTCTGAAATTGCTGTAGGAACTCTGTAAAGGGTTCCTACGACAATTTCAGAGAACTTTTTTTTTTTTTTTTTTTGGTCATAAGGACCCTTTCCGTATGCGCCCTCACAAATATTTTGTAAACTGATGATGATGAAATTTACATTTTTTCACGATGAGCTGAAAAAAGGTAATAACATGTTTAAACATATCCAATTTCAAAAATTTTACCAGTTTGAAGTGGTTTTGATAAATTATTATTAAACTTGTGCCCTTTATATACGTGTTCAAAAATCCTTGGCTCGAATGCTTTTGCTTACAAAAAACCAAACTACCTATGATTTAATTTTGAAAATTGAAAAAAATTTACCTAACCGGTGTAATTTTTTAATGTTATTTTGAAAAACCTTGAAATTATGGAAAGTTTTCAAAATTTATTCCCCTCTTTATCCTCTCCTCTCTGCGGTGTAAAAAGGTTGAAAGTTTCAATTCTGAAGAGCACGAAGGGTAGAAAAAAAATTCTTACAAAGTTGAAAATCAAGAAAATATCGACCATGTGAGTTTGAAAAAAAAAAACGTAAAAAAATTTACAACACGTTATCTTTGCAAAACGAAATATAAAATGTGTGAAATATTCGAGTGAACATTATTTTCAGTCTACAAAAACGTTAAAATGATAGTCATACAACACGAAAACCTAAAAAAAAAGGGATAATTACACTGATAAAATGATAATGATACGATAATAACAGAAATAAAAGAAGTCTGTTCGAAAATCAAGGTTAGTAAAGCTTCGGAGTAAAAAAAAACATTGTAAAAAATATGTTATAAAATTACTAGACGTATAAATTGACCAATTTGTTTTTAAAAAATTCAATCGAGTGCCTAAAATTTAAAGTGAAGGGAAGGAAAACTTGAATGAATTTTTTAAACATTTTTTCCCTAGTAAGAAGGTAACAACGAATGAAAAATGATTGTTGGTCGGTAAAGTCGTAAAATATGGCAAAAAAATAGCCCATTAAAAATTCTTATCTGACGTAAGGTTTTAAATATATAATTGTCCGTCGTTGAGTAGGAAATTTCTCGTATCAGAGGCGCAAAAAATGAAATGACGAGTTGATAAGTTTGGCAATATGTTTAATTTATTCTACAAAAATCATGACTCATTTTATACCAAGTGCTGAGGTATAGAGTAAAATATGACGACGATGTTGAAACAAATACTCGAAATTTTTTCGTCCGGGTTTTCAGCAGAAGGGCGAGAGGGGAAAGAAAATTCCCATCAATCGTTGTTTTCCACGAATTAAGGAAATGCACGAATAAATAATCAGTGCAGTGAGAAATGATTAAGTTTTTGTGACTTCATCAGCACTTCGAATGCTACGTTTGGGGATTTTCTGCATTCTAATTCAACAAACTTGAACGTGAACTTGAACTAGATTTTAGGGTAATTTATTTTTAGCCTGACGAAGGCTGAAGAGCGAAACGAGCGCGAATTTTCGAGAGTTGAAACGACGAATACGAACGAAAAATTGTGTCCAATTTTTAGCGTATGTTATTGGCCTAGTTGTGGGCGTCTGGAGTCGTTATGGATGAGGATGCTGAGTAAATTACAAGCTCTTGGTAACGTATTGGACGCAAGGCTATCGGATGTTCGATCTGATTCGATGTACTTGTAATAATTTGTATGTTTAAATTCTTCGAGTTTGTATACTCGTATAGCATACGAACCCGAGAGGAAAAAATTGTTAAATAATTACGAACAATATGGTTAGTAAAGTTTGCAACGGAAATTGAAAATTAACAATTAACGAGAGTCTACTGAATGGTATATAGGAGAGTGCACTGGGCACTAGGCGAGAAAGACCTTTTGCTTAATTGCTGTTTCGTTTTGCTGGTCTTAATTAAATTATTTTTCACTCTGGTGCGTTCGCGCCACTGCCACTGCCATCATCATCGTCGTATCGGATTTATCGTTGCTCGTTGGAAATGCTATAAGTATAGCAATTTTTATAGTATATAAATCTCGGTCAAGGTCGATTCTAGCTTGTTATAGTATTTGCCTGGGACTGGGTATTTTGGAATAGGAGAACGTCAGTGTCTAGGGAGAAGAAATTCGCTAAGTGGACGAAAAATTGACGTTAATAAATAAATTTACCATCGCGTTCTCGTAGAGAGTGAAACGGGCTATGTTGAGAAAATAGACGTATATGTACATTATAGGATTGTAAAGCAAGTACCTAGACCTACTATACCTACCTATATACGCACATACATGGTCCCTCGAGGGATCTAGAGCCCCTACCTATATACGTGGATATGCTTATACGTATATGTGACATTGGTGAAAAAAAATAGAAACGGATACGTGCACACGTTATCAGTTTTCCACGAGTGGAAAACAAATAAGGAAAGTAATCGGGAAATTGAATTTAGCTTCGGCGGCTGCAGGAGCAGCGGCCTGAGAGTAGGTTCGACATTACTATTATACTACGACGAATGTAAATGTTTATTTTATATGGAGGATTAATTGTGATTTAGCTGGCTTTCTTGGCCATTGTATGGTGTGGTGTGTGGTGTAACGAAGTGGCATTATAAACTTGGAATTGGAATTAGATTTTACGTCGGTTGCGAGGTTTTTATAGTATTTATGCTGGTGTACGAGGTGGAGCGAAAAACTATTAGCGATGTGTTTATCGTTTCTTAATTAGATATCGTTCGTTGGTCCGAGTGTATTTATTTTTAACGGTGACATGTTGCGTGTTGAGAGGTTTTTATTGCGGGATGTGTTCGTGTTCGAGTATGTTATGATGGTGAATTTATGGACGCGGGGTCGAAGCGCCATCTGATACGTGTTTCCGCGTCTCTATCGTATACTCTAATCGGACGAAATGCCAGCGATTTTTCAGTCGCTGACGAAAATTTATCGCCGAGTTGTTTTTTTTCTGTTTATTGGGCGAGAAATGACCGGATAGACGATGAGAAACGTGATAAGACAGGATAAGAGTGTTTTTGAACGAATTCATGATGTAATTTATAAGAAAAGTCGATCATTTTTGCTCTGAGGGAATTTTTAACGAGATATTCGAATTCGGCGCGAAATTTTATTACATTTTGATATGTCACAAGCTGTATGTTCGAGGTGGCTGAAAATGATGCTTGTATGCTGCAGAAATTGCTAGTAGTATAACTTTTTTTGTATCCCATATAATGTAAAGGTGCGACCTATCAAATAAGGGTAAAATTTCACGCTGAATTCTAATAATAGCATGAAATTTGATTTAATTGATGTTAACTGCATATCTGTGATGGTAATTGGGCTATCAGCGAATGGTTTGTGCTTGAAATCAATTTTTAACAACATATTCTAATCCTGCGCGGAATTTTAATACATTTTGATATGTCACTCGACATATTTTTGAAAAAGTTGAAAATTACGAATTTTCATTGAAAGAAATAAGGTAACACAATGCATTTTTTTGGCAATTGTGTAACGTACACGTACTATCCATCTAGAAAGAGTTCAGCTCGCACTGAAATATAACTTCAATTCAGAAATCGATATCAATCTATTGCATGTGTGCCTTATTGTAATCAAGTCAATTGTCAATTTGTAAATTGGTGACTTCATTTTAAAAATCATTTTTAATGACAGATTCTGAATCAGCAGAAAATTTTACTTTATTTTGATATGTCACACGATATACTTTTGGAACGTTGAAATTAATGAGGTTTTCTGCCAAAAATTGACTGACAAATGGAAATTTTCGCCAATCTTCAAATATAGTCGAGTGACCTATCAAATTAGATTAAAATTTCACGCTGAATTCGATTATGAACTCGAAAATTTGTTTCGATTGTTCGATCGTTGTATCGGTTCATTTTTCATCTTCGAATTCTGTTTAAAATTGATTTTCATCGTCACATTCGCATTTTACGCGAAATTTCAAGTTATTCTGACACGTCACACAGTATATGTTTGGTGAAACTGAAAATAATAATTTTTCACTTCAAAGCCAGCTGTGAAAATAGCGATTTCGGTCGTTCATTTAACATATCCGTGCGACCTATCGAAAAACAATGAAATTTCTCGCCAAAAACGAATATACCGTCGAAAATTAATTTCAACGACCTTATTGAGACATTTATAGGCCTTTGGTTCACATTTCAAAGCAGAAAGAAGGCGTTCAAAGAACATAACGAATTTATATTCATGGAAAATTACCAAACCCCTTGTGCCAAGTTAGTTTTAAACGAATTGACCTGTTTTATAAGCTCAACTTTTGCATCTTTATACGAACGATACGATGCTGATGGTTAAATTTTAATTGCTTTTATCTCGGGTGGCGATGAATTCACCTTATTAGTCATCGGATTAAAGGCATTCCTCCGACTCACTAGCGTGGTAACTTAATTTAAATAAGATTTATCATGTTTTCGCCTTTTTGCGCTACCCTATACGTATATTGGCCGAACAAATTTGGGAGCTTAGTTAATTAAGTATGTTTTCGAGTCGCGGACCTATTTTGGGAACCATTTTAATACCGACGAACTGCTTTATTTTAGTATAATCCGCGTATATATATAGGTGTGGGTTATTTCCCATCGTATCGTTTTAATTGATACGTCACACGGTTCAAAATGGTGGAGCTTTTTAGCTCGATGCTTGGTGCGGTTATGGTCGTCATTTGCAAGCTCTCAGCATCTGAATTGCTGGCTGGCTCTAGGTGGATTGGATAGGGGTACTGTTTCGCTATATTCGTTGATAAAATGAAACCTTTCATTTATGTCGTGTCACGTAACCGAGCGATGTAAAATTAGTAATAGCGTAGTCGTCGTACTTTTCCACTCATTTTCGAATGAATAAAAAAAGTAGAAAGGAGAAGCAAAAAAATACCTATGTTGTACTCGAGAAATGTTTACGGTTTTTTCGAAACAGAGTACAATGTATTTTAATGTGAGCGGTTTTATTCAACGTCGCGTCAGCTTTCGTGTCACAGTCGGATTGCCGTACATATTGTAATTTGAAAAGGGTACTTAAGTGTTGGACAAGCTAAGGCTGTAATATTTTATCGAAAATTTAAAATTACACGCATTCGGACAAAAATTATCGTAATGATGGCCGGCAGCTGAGCAGCAAGGGGTTTTTTTCTTGTTACATGTATTACATAAGAAACGTGTTATACATAAAATCGCTGCCAAAGCAGAATAAATGTTTACCATATTTAGCGCTCGTTTTCCTTCATGCACGATAAATGGATATGTAAAATTCACGATTCTCGTAATAAAACAAGTGAAATATTCGACGGAAGCGAGGTTTTAAGACATATAGTATCCGAAAAATTGTACGCAGAAGTATGATTTTTGTCGTATACCTACTTAATATATTGTATAAGTATATTTATGCATGCACGGAAAAAATAATAATTGCGAATTTTTTTTTCATTTTTCATAAAATGACGTACATATTATATGTACGACATCGGGTAGGTCGTGCGTTTTACGAGGCGAGACGAGGGTCGCACTCACCAGACGAGAAACGAGGTAGTTATTTATTAAAGAAGTTAAACGTTAGGCGTTAAAATTTTTTAAAATATAACCCGGTAAATGGTGGCCTGGCCGTAGAAACCTTGAAAGTGTTATTTGTAGAATCAGCGTTGTTGATTTAATGCTATACGCGAAATTGCCATTTCAATGTTGTAAAAATGACGTGTTTAGGGTTAGAGTGTAAAAAATGTTGCTCGTTTATGATCGATTACCGTTTCCTTTTAACAGTTAATTATTGATTGTGCTTGCTTTACAGAGCGGTATCTCGATAAATGGCCATTTTCGCCGCAATATCCAAGTTCGGCGAGAAATTTTAATAAATTTTAATACGTAGAGCGAGGATATTTGCGTTGGAAATGTTTTCAGGACTCGTACAAAATGTATTGTAAATGAAAATGAGTAAAATTTTTCGTCATTTTTTTTTTTTTTTTTTTTGCTTATCGATGTGACCGTAGAATGCGGATGAAATTTCATGCTGACGTGAGATAACGAATATCCCGATAATATGTGTATGTCATTTCAGCTCAATTTGAGATCAAATTTGAATGAAGTGAGTGATTTTACACCGAAATAGTTTGGAACTTGGTTTAAAATCACTGAAATCAATTTTCAACGTGATATTTGAGTTGAACGCGAAATTTCAGCTCATTTTGATATGTCACACGCCTATGTTTGGAATTATTGAATTTGTTGACTTTTCAGGTCCAGTAAAAATGTCGCAATTTTGAGTCATGTGACTATACTTGTGTGACGTATCAAAATAGGTTAAAATTTCACATAATTTTGAAATATTCCATCAAAATAGAATTTTCGTCATCTGGAGCAAAATTTTGAAAAAATTTTTTTTGAAGTTGTGCCGAAAATTCATCGAAAACTATTGAAATTAATTATCATCGTCATATTCGAATCGATCACGAAATTTTAACTTATTTTGATATGTCCCATGCCCATGTTCTGATTTGATTAAATTTCTGACTTGTCAGGACCAAACGTCCAATAAAAATGGCATAATTTTCAGTCACGTGACTATACTTGTGTGACATATCAAATTAGGTTAAAATTTCGCGTAATTTAAAAATATTTCATCAAAATTGAATTTTTAGGTCATTCGAAGCGAAATTTTGAAAAAAGTTACATGAAATAGGATTAAAATTCGTCGAAACTCTTTAAAATCAATTTCCATCCGCATTTTGGAATCAGACGTGAAATTTTAACCTACTTCGATACGTTACTCGCCTACGTTCCAATTTGATCGAATTTTTGACTTATCAAATCAGGTAAAAATAGGCAATTTTCAGTCACGCAATCATACAAGTGTGACATATCAAAAAAGTTTAAAATTTCGCGCAATTTCGAAATCTTCCATCGGAATTGAATTTTGTCTCCATTCGAAGCGGTATTCCGGGAAAAAACGGACTTATATCGCGTGCAAATTGAATTTTATCTAATCTACGAAACGTTCAACCTTGAAAGTTATCCAAGTTATGTTTTATGGTTACTTTCGAAGAAATTTTCTATCATTTCGAGTTGCAAATACGTCGAATACGTCGGTGAATTATTTATCGACTCGACTAGAACACGTTGAACTTTATAAATTTGATAGATAAATTTCCTAAACGTGGAAAAAAGTTGGTACGAAGTTTTGGTCCGAGGTTGTATATGTGTTTGCTTATTACTTCAGTATTTCTATTTCTACAGCACTATAGTACCGGGTACACGTACTAAAGTGAACTTTCTAAAGGACATGGGAATTATATGTAGAAAAGGTTGGCATGGTTGCGGTTGAATTGAAGGTGAAATTTTGGGGAAGTGAAGTACTCGTAGACATTACGTCGTCGTCGTCGTATACACAACACATACTTGGTATATGTTTAGAAAAGAGGAAAGTTTCGTGCCAACACGTTAAGTATCGCACTGCAGTACACTGAGAAAATATGAGTCCTTACTGTTGGTTAAAAAAGTTTTTTTTTTTTTTCAGTCGACTTAGCGTTATATGTATAGGTAGAGGTACACGTAGAATTTATAGTATTTATCGATTAGTAAATTTAATTCGAACCTAACACGTGAACTAGTGCGCGCCAAGAGTTGTCGAACTCGAAAAGGTATTTAACCCCGATTTCGAGACGTCAGAGGGGGAAAATACGTATGTTTTTTTTTCATGCCAGCAAGGGCTAATGGATCGAATTTGGTATAATGAGAAAAGATTACACTTTTATTCGACTCGAGGTATACGCGCGGTAATTGAATCGTGCAAGGAGGAAAAAAACCTCAAGATTGCGATACGATGGCGATGATTTAGCGAGATTTTTCGATTCGCTCATTAAACGTTGGTAATTATGCGTTAATTTTCGATACGATTGGGCGGCTTTTCTCTATACACGGTTTGTTGGTCGGTTCGATTTCACGTGATGATAAGCGCGACGACGAGGACGCGGTGGCCGGAGAGTTCGTACATCATATCTGCATATGCTATCACACGGTGTTATGAAAACATGGAAACAACTCCATGTGTGTGAGTTTACGACGACGATGTGAGTGTGCGTAGAGCAAAGCGCGATAATGACGGGTATTTTTTTACATGCCGAGTGTCCAAGTGTATAACAAGATGACGTTTAATGAGTAGCGAAGCGTCGATAAATACGCATGTAGGTAGACGTGGACGCGAGAATGATACAAGATTAAGGTTAGGTATATTATGGCTGTATACATTGTCGTTAGCGTTAATAGCTGTATTATGCGTAAAGCGAAAAATTATGTAGTTTTATAAGCGCGAAATTACAAACGAGTAGTGTATTTAACACATCATCATCGTCGTCGTCAGTCGTGATGCTTGTCTCTCTTCATCAACCAACCAAGCAATCCATCAGAAATGAAACACGGTGCCTCGCTATGGTGTTTTTTTTTTCAACCAAAGTGTACAAGCGGTTGTGATCTCGATGAGGGAAAGATTTTGAGATATTTTGAGGCAATAGCTGTGTTTCTGCGATTTGCTCCTCACGGAAATCGTTCCTCAGAAGGTATGGAATGTGATCGAAATGAGTCGAGGAATCGAAGAAGTTTGATTTTTCAATTTTTACCCAGCTAGGTCCATTTTGATTGCCAGGTTTCGCAAAAGTTACAAAATTGTACTCGCATTCAAAAAAAATTGTCAAATCTGACCTCCCCCTCCCTCCTTCAGTCATTCCAATACCACATCCTCAAATGCACAGTAGCTCAACGGTGTCAAAATCATGATATTGTTGTGTAATATTCTGAAATTATAATTTTCTTTCACAGTCGAGTAAATTGTTCTCAAAGTTCAACAATGGACAAATTGCAAAAAAAAAATTAAGTTAAATGAAAAAGTGGAAATTTTTGTAACAGTTGATTTATTACTCCTCCCCCCCCCCCCTCTCTCCATATCGTTCCCTTGGTGTTGGATTTTTAAATCCAAATCCTGAGTGGTGAGAATGGAAGTCAACGTCGTTGTCGAAAATCTCTGATCCAAAGTTTTGATTCTGAGAGAATTTTGACTTCTTTTTTGTGCGGGGGGGAGAGAGGAGGAAATCACTAGAACTACAGTGGACTGTCTTTGAATTCTTAGGAATAACTAAATGTCTAAAAATTGAAAATACAACTCCAAAAGTGGTGCCCAAAAATGCCAAAATTCAATCCTGGAAGAGGAAAAATGTCATGTAAAAGCCTATTTATTACTTTTCCTCTTCTCCATTTCCCCTCTCGCTTCGCCACATCCTTCATGTGGTCTTGAATTTTTTGATCCAAATTTTGAGCGGTTATAAAGAATGTAAGTCGAGGAATTCTGATGGCATTGGATTTTTGTTTTTTGTGGGAGGGGGGTGTCATTGGAACTACAGTGAACCATCTGAGGGTCCCAATGAAATGATAAAGTGGCTCAACATTGAAAGCTGCGTTTAAAATGCAATTCCAAAGGTGCCTAAAAATGTCAAAATTTGACACCAAAGAATAAGGCTATTTATTACTTCTATCCCCCTCATCATGTTCCCTCACTCCACATCATTCATTTGGTCTTGAATTTTTTGGTCCAAATTTTGAGCGATTAAAAAAATGTAAGTCGACGAATTCTGAGAAAATTGATTTTTTTGGGGGAGAGATGGTCATTAGAACTACAGTGAACCATCTGAATAAGGTCCCAATGAAATGACAAGGTGACCCAACACTGAAAGATGAGTTTGAAATGCTAATCTAAAGGTGCTTAAAAATGTCAAAATTTGACACCAAAGAAATAAAAAATGAAATAAAAAGTTGCTTTTCGCTCTCCCTCTGCAGAGTAATTCCAAATGTGCTTAAAAATGTCAAAATTTAACACCAAAGAAGGCTATTTATTACCTTCTATCCCCCTCATCATTTCCCCTCACTCAACATCATTCATTTGGTCTTGAATTTTTTGGTCGAAATTTTCAGCGATTAAAAAAATGTAAGTCGATAAATTCTGAGAAAATTGATTTTTTTTGGGGGGGATGGTCATTAGAACTACAGTGAACCTGGATCTGAATAAGGTCCCAATGAAATGACAAGGTGGCCCAACAGCCAACACTGAAAGATGAGTTTAAAATGCTATTCTAAAGGTGCCTAAAAATGTCAAAATTTGGCACCAAAGAAATGAAAAATTAAATAAAAAGTTGCTTTTCGCACTCCCTCTGCAGAGTAATTCCAAATGTGCTTAAAAATGTCGAAATTTGACACCAGAGGTAAAAAGTAAAATAAGAAGTTGCTTTTCGCACTTTCCCTCCGCAGACTACATCTTGAAAACTCATTTTTCATAATACATGCAATGAAACGTCGGTATAACACACTCGATAAATGTTGAGAAACGCTAGAATTACGAACGAGTTCAAACCAGCATTGAAAGAAACATACCAATATGGTTGAACGTAGTTTTTCCCAACTTGTTTACGTTTTAACGCGCAACGATTGGTGAAAAAAAAACACCCAAGGGAAGGAAAAAAGCAACCGTACTTTTTTCTTCCCTGGTTGCTTTTCTCCTTCCCTAGGTAAGGAGAAAAGCAATCAAGTATTTTGTTAATTATTTACGTAAATCGGTTTGTTTCATTGCATTAATTATGAAAAATATCTTACAATGCAAGAATCGAACTGGAATTTTACGTATCTCGTGCATTTGCTTCACTCGCTTCGCTCGTTCAGCAATCAGATGCACTCAATACGTAATGATTCCAGTTCGACTCTTGTATAGTAATATACTATATTCTATAACTGCCAGCCATATTTCAATCTCGTAGGTTGATTGGAGAAGATTCGAACGTGACATGATAATTTTCAATGTCGTAAAAGGTGAAAAAATTCATTTCCTTGCTTCAGTCCGATAAAATAAGGATATGTCGTTCGACCTTCGATTATTTATTGATCAGTTTCAGTCTAGAAGTTTTTTTTTCTCGCGAATTTGGCACGTGTTGTAATTCTGCACTGAAAACATCCTTCTCAGTTGATACGAGTTGGATTCGAGCATGGAATTTATTCGAGCTTTTATCGTCTGTAGTGAACCGAATCAAGTACAGGAAAATGATTTTGGAAGAGGAACGAAACCTATGATGAATAATTTTCAAGAATTTGTGAGATTGTAATTCGACTCCCCCCTTCATTTTCTCTGTTTACTCTAGAGTCGAACGTTGATACCCTGCAATAGTTATTTACTTGCACGAGGAAAATTCGCCCGAATACAAACATCTGCACATTAACATTATGCATGTAACGTACGGTATTGAGGTCACACTCGCACACTGTTTGAAAATGACTATTACCGATAACGATGACGACGCTGCTTCGGCGACGACTGTATGCGATGCCGAGGAGCGTCTCCATTAATAATTACACATCGAGATATGGTTAAACGAGGTACGAAGACCAACCGGTAGACCATGAAAGGGGTTGTGTCGCCAAAACTTCCAGGCCCAGTGTCAAGGTCGCTATTTTTCACGATATTCGTACTTACGTATTTTATTTGCGAATACGATTACGACTATAGGATATGTTACGCTTGTAGCCCAAGTCACGCCTGAATGGGTCGTGATATATGGAGATAACACGAGTATCCTATCCAGCTTATATATGAGATCACGTCGTGTGTGTACTTTGGACTGTGGGGGCCTCCCAGAGGGCCCTTGAAGAAGCACGCGATTCGATCGTGCGTCTGTGGGATGATTTTTCTATCTTGCAGTTCTCGTGATACAAGTACATACGTATATGTTGTACATAGTAGCTTCAGCTCTGATTATCTCGTATTTTTTTTTCCAACGTATAAGTCATAGAGACATCCGTAAGTGAGCCAGCTGTTCTGCTGGCGCGATACAGTATCACGTTAATGTCGATTGAAATGATTTTTTAACGAGTTATTAGTAAAAGAATTTCAAAACATGTTTATAAATATCAGTTTTAATGAGAAATATCGCTCCGGTTACGAAATCGTTCGTATTCGTCGCGTTCTTACCTCGTGCCTCGTGTAAGGAATTTTTTTTTCGCGCCGAAATAAAATGAAAAAAAGTACCAACAGTTTCAACTCTTGTACTTAAGTATCTCATTCTCTGTCGAAAATTGAACCATAGCTTATTCGATGTGTGAAAAAAAGTTACTGTATGTTGTGTATAGTGTCGTCGTTGAAGGTTCAACGACCTCTCGATCCCGTCACAACACAACATATACTACGTTCTGGTTGTAAAACGTATGGTATTCGTAATTTTTTTCAAATCGAATACTCCCTCGTACTGCCCCTCATCTTTCTGTCTTTTTTCAACAATTTTGCTAAAGATAACCAGGCATCGTTATAATGACCACATACAACCCACACCCAATGCACCATCGTTGATAACGCGACTTCTTATCACGTTACCGTTTTTACTACGTATTTACTAAATGATGTGCAGGGCAAGGTACTCAAAACGCTGTATGCGCATGCGCACTACGCGTAATTCGTTTAAGCGAAATTTTTGCGCGCCATTTATACGAGAAAGTCCACGTGGACTTGATGGAATTGTAATGGAGGCGCCGGGCAGAAGGGCATATAGAGGCGTTGATTTTTTAGCGCGTGATGTTTGTGTAGTATATTTTACAAACGTAGTTGTAGTATTAGGTACATAAATACATAATATATCTATGACTCGAAAACGCGTCGCAGTATTTCGAATTGATTGTTATACGTATTAGGAAGATGTGCAACGATAGGAGCAAGGTAAAGGGCAGGGAACTCGTGTCAAAACACGTTGAACTTACCATACGCGTTCATTTACGATAAATCTATCCTTATAGGTATGTAGCTGAAGTTTTTCGCCAATGTTGGTACTCGTAGATGGGTTTTTGGCGCAAAACGATCAAGTTTTATCGAAATATTGCGTCGTAGATGCGCACACGAGGCATCTAGTTCACTGGCCCAGAAGATTTCAAAGCGTTAGAGCGAGAGGGGAATAGAGGGTACGAGAATTTAATTACATGTGTAACGACGATGAATGTTTTTTTACCAACGAATGTGTAATGTGTTATGTACGCGTTTAAATATGGCGCTAATTTTTTCAGTTTTTTTTTTTTTTTTTGCTTACTTTGTATACGCGAATTGTTGTTGGCGACTATCGCGACCGATTTCCTAATGCCCATGATGCTTGTTGTGTGAGATGTTAGCAGGCTCTCTGCGTGTACTGAGAAGTCGTTTATTTTCCAGCTCGTAAATTTCGTCAAGTATTAAGTTTAATTGTAATTTTAATGTTACGCTCGCGTGTTCGATTACCTAGTACTCGTATATAGTCAGTAGATTTACTCGTAGAACCGTCTTTGGCTCCTTCGAATCCGCAGGACAAAATACCTTCGACGTAATGAGCCTGGTTAACGCGATGTAATTAGGGTAACAACGGCTCGGCTGCGTTCCTCGAGTCCGGATGTTGGATAATTTTTTTTAAAAGGTCGAATTCGATGAATGAAGGTAGGGGTTTATGTGTATGTAGCGTGTACGACGAGTAAGCCAAGATTTTTAACAGAGATTATACAAGTGAAGAGGCAGTTTTTGTAATTTTGAAGGTGGGGAGGGCATAGGAGCACGTTGGGCTTATTTGTACGAGTTTGAAATTCAAAACTACTGAGGACATGCAGATGAGAAGAGGGTGATAGATGTGGAAAAATAGCTGTTTGCAGAAACGTTTTGATCGAATTTGGATATATTGGAGAATGTGAACTTGAGGATCGAAATCTTCTTTCAATAAGTAGGTGATTCTACCTGAAAATTGTCAAAAAAGGGATTTTGGGGAATTCGAAAATTCAAATTACAATCCGATTGCAATTTTTGAAGCAGAGAAAAAAAACTTGTAATTTTCAGACTTACATTTTTACGTATTTCGCATATTTCAGCCAAAAAAAAATACGCAAAAAATGAGTACTTGAACTTTTTTTTTGAAAAAAATGAGCACGTTGCAGACAATTTTTTTAATATTCCATTCCTATGTTGGGAGAAAGTTCTCATCAAAATACACATTTTGTCAGACATTTTTTGTGTGTAGCCCTTTTTAGTCCGGAGCAATGGCAGTTTAAAGTGTTTTTGTGTCAATTTAACCCCCTTCACTGCGGTAAAAAATTATGGAAAAAATTGTGTCGAAAGGACCACCCTTCCTCCACACATTCTGATTGATACCAAAATTTTACCTCTAATGCTCATGGATATAGTTTTTTTTTCTATCAAAAAACATGTTTTTTACCTTAATTTTTTTTAGAGGTACCCGACAATAATAATCCATCATAATTTCCAAAAGCCAGAAACAGTGGCATTTTACTTCAGGGTGTCTAACACTCCTATTTATCCTACAAAAGTCATTTTTTTTGCCTATGACACCTTTTTGTCCTTTTAGTGCCCTTTTTTTCAACAATTTTATCCAAAAGTCCTTTTTTTTTTTCAAAATGACTTTTTCAAATTTTCAATTATTCCCCTTTTTTCCGGAATTTTGAACTTGTAGAAAAGGGCTCATTCGTCGACTTTTTTAGAACTTGAATCACACATTTTTGTGAGCTTCTGCCCTCGCTTCGCTCGGGCTATTTGCTCTTCTTTTTCCAAGTAAGTAACTTATTGTTCAAATTCAAGAAATGTTCAAAGTTTGAATCAGAAAAATGAACTCCTTCCTTGCAGATTTTTTTTACTTCTCAGCAAAACATGAAATTTTGAAATCAAAACTATTAGCTTTGCTTTACTGGGGTTTGTTTGCTTTTCTTTTTCAAGTTTGAATTTTTTCTTTTCTTTTTTTTTTTTTTTGAATTGGGGTGTTGAATCATCATTTAAATTTTAGGATTTTGTAGCAAAATATAGGTAGCTTATTACACAAAAAAACATCGTTTTCATACCTCTCAAAATACTGAATTTCTAAAGCTTTTGCCCTCGCTTCGCCCGGGCTAGTTAGCTTTTCTTTTTCCAGTTTTAAATTTTCAAAAAAAAAACATAATTCAAATTTTAAAATTTTGAAGCAAAACACGAATAATTCGTCACACATACAAACATCGTTTTTGTACCTCTCGAACTCGAAATGATGATTTTAGAGGGCTTTTGCCCTCGCTTTGCTCGGGTCCGTTAGCTTTTCTTTTAAGGATTTTAAATTTTCAAAAAAAATAATTATTCGAATTTCAAAATTTTGAAGCAAAATAATATATGTACTTAGTAACTCGACATCACACAAGATAACATAATTTTTTATACCTCCCAAAATACCTTCCAAAATTTGAGAGCTTTCGCCCTCGCTTCGCCAGGGCCAGTTTGTTTCTCTTTTCCTTAATTAATAATAAATTCCGAACTTGAGGAGAAATCTCGCCTACTCCCTCCCCCTCTTAAAAATTCCCAAGTGTTCAAAAACTGTCCTGTTGAAAGTCCTGCTAAAATTCCTTTGGCTAAAAACTTAAATGAAAATTTTGAACCTTCCACCTTGAAAACATTTTTGACCACCCCCCCCCCCATCTCAAAAAATCCCATAAGTGCTCGAAAAATGATCTGCTGAAAGTCCTACTAAAAGTCCTTTTTAAGTCCAATTTTGAAATTTTGTTAGACACCCTGTACTTTCCTTATCCGGGAATCCCCTTTGAATTTTTTGAAATTAATTCTTGGGACTTTCTGCTTGATCTGGTTTGAGTGGCGAGGAAGAGGACAAAGTGTATTCCAAGGGTGAAAAACTTACCGTTTGTTGGAAGTGCCTATTTTGAGCCTCTTCACTCAATAATTTCTGCTTTTATGACCTCTTGCTGGAAAAACGTAAATAATGTTCAAAAGTGGATGAGAAATTATAGCATAAATAGATATTTTAAATTATGATTGAATTGATTTATTTGTTGTCAGCATTTGACTTATCGATATTGTTTTTGTTTCTGTGTTTCAGGTTGGTACCAATTTCATTTCATAAAATTATAGGAAGATGAAATTAGTGAGTTGATTTATTATTATTTCATATTTTTATTCATATGAGTTCACCACCTTTTTTTGGTAAAAATTATTCTTCATTATCACATTTGAATTCAACGATTCAAATTACTCCTAGGTATGCTTTCAACGCGGTGAATACGAATCTGAAATCCATTAGTCAATTTTTCCTTAGGAAAAATGAGTTTCTCAATTTTTTAATATGTGTAGTTGTTGAAAATGAGACGCTGAATCCCACCCCCCCCCCTCAGAAATCAACTTATGAGTTTTTCAGTGAGCTGAATTGCCCTGAAATCCAGTGGCGAATTTCTCTCTCTTACATGCTCCATTTCATATCACATTCGAACAGAAAACGCCCATGATGAGCTAAAAATGCGATGATCCTAAATGTTGAGATCACACATTCTCGAGGATAGATAGGATTGTGATGATGGGCTCTGATTTGGGTTGATTCGTTCTTTAAACCCTTCTGCAGCCTCTTTTTTGAGTGGGAGAGGAAATTAAATTCTCAGATGGGAAACCCATTGGGTGAAAAATGAGGAAATGCGAGTTAAGGAGACGATTTCACAACTCGAAAGTCAGTACTTTGTTGAAATAGATGATTGTTCGCTGCGAGCAATTCGAGGAATCTTACGTAAATATACAACTAACAACGAAAAAAATGCATTTTTCTCTCGCACCGAGGATTAAACCCAAATTTCACTCTCATTTCTCGGTAAATATCCAAACTAATGCCCACAACAGAAATTAAAACGAAAGATCACGAGGACAGCACACATTACACTACACGTGCTGCTCTCGAATCTCGTTAACCTTGCCAAAAAAAAAACGAAACCAAAAAAAAAAAAAAAAGATCATCGTACACAACACGTACGTATGTTAGGGAAATACCACACAGCACACAGACGTGTGGTCCTCTTGAAAAACGTGCTGCGATGTTTACAGCAGCAGGAGGTGGTGGTTAATGGTTGATGGAGAGAAGGACGAAGATTTCGTTTACAGAGTAAGCGACGACGATGAGGGACCAAAACGGTAGTATTTTCAGCTTAATTACAGCGAAAAATACCCGACGAACTCTTGCTCTCTCTCGCATTCAGGGTGAAAAATTTTTTCGCTAATGCGCAATTTGGTGAAGATGACAGCGGTGAAGGAGGCAGCTCAAGAGCGGCGGTAGAGTACAGTACGTTAACCTTTAAGCGCGTGTACCGGTATATACAACAGTGTACAGTGTACACACGATAGAGCGCAATACATGTCATCGATAGGCCGACCAAGGTGTGGTGGTGGCCGGAGGGCGAAGACTGAAAGAGGCGCCGCCGCCATATCCGCGCTCCTCGTCGCGGCTTTCAAACTATCGCGTCATAACATTGACTCTTCTTCTATAGCGCCGTCGACGTCGTCGTCGTCGCCGTCGCCGTCGCCGAATTTCATCGTGCAAAAGGCTCGACGCTGGTTGCTTTTAACCCTTTCACTTTCGCTGCATAAAACTGAAAACGTCGTCGAGAGAGTTTTATTAAGATGTCTCAACAGCACTAAGAGGTGGTTTTTTGCACTCAGCCCGGGGATTCGCACTCCACGTACTCGACGAGCCCTAGAATTTGCCCAAATTCGCGCCCGTGTACGTAAATTCAACCACATCAGCGTGTTGGCAGCTCAAGATGGTGCACAGGTTTCATCTTATCCCTAAGCAAAAGTAAATTACATCTCGAGAAGCGTGCTCGTGCCTGTGTACCCATCCGCCAACCTCTATTTACACACACTACAAACACAGACATACTGACACCAGGCCCAGGCAAGGCAGAGGGGCAACAAACGACGAGTTAACGCGAGTTTATCGCGATTGTATATAGTCGTTGACCTCGCTAACTGCCGACCGTTTAAACAACACATACTCGTATTCACAACGTTATTTGCATTAATTACGTCTTTGTCGTCGTCGTGCATTTAGAAATAAAATGAAGTTTTCAAAAAGACACAAGAAGAAGAAGAAAAAAAAATGAATTTACGCTCGAAAAGCATCGCGTTAACCGCTAATGTAGATTTGACCAGAATGCGTACACGTATGTATAGAGATGTCAAACCGCAAAACATAGGACCAAGTTTCCTCTACCTCATCCTATGTACGAAATTTTTTTACACGACAGCTGCGGTGACTCATACTCGGGCTCGAATCAAACTTATTTATCATGTCTATGTACCTCTCAGACCCATGGGAACTATTCAGGTCTTCTCATCTGTTTCTTCATCGAGCAAATTCTGCGGTTACTCATCACATTCAGCTTGGTAGCCAGCAACCGACCACCGACCAACCGATCGACGGTGATTTTCTTTCCTGTTTTGTTAATTGTAGATCAACAAAATGATCTCAGATTGAAGATATGTGTGCTAAGACTTGAGAACCCTTCCTTCTGCGGATGATTTTTATAGCAATCTGCAATATGAAAGCTTCTCATTCGGCACTCTGCAGGGAATCTCGATAATTGAAAGGATAAAGGTGAAAAGCACCTTGACTGATTCATTCGAGTCTTGATAAGATCAGCTGTTATAAGTGAGAAAATTTTTATCTCTCAAAGAGGAAAATGTACTGAAAATTGACACAAAGATCACGCAGTAGGTTGAATTTTTGGCCAGTTTATAACCAGCAGTGTGATTGGTTATTTTCTGAGCTCAAAAATCGATTTTGAAGTTCAGAAATACTGAAGAATTTTAATAATTTATTGCTGAG
Source organism: Planococcus citri (assembly GCF_950023065.1). NCBI lineage: Eukaryota > Metazoa > Arthropoda > Insecta > Hemiptera > Pseudococcidae > Planococcus > Planococcus citri. Next base: position 44,906,098 of record NC_088681.1, on the reverse strand, counting down.
ATTATTTCCGAGAATTTGCTCTCAATGTCCAAATTTCGTACTACATTCTGTCGAAAAATGCCCCAATATCGTCTTTCCTCCTACAGGAATTAAATTCAACCTCCCTCTCCCCATCGGAATTTTTTTATGTATGACTCGTTTCATTTCAATTTTAAGGAAAAATTGGAAAAAATTGACGAAAAAGTCTACTGTGAGTGAAAGACCATCTAGAATAATTTTGAGCTCACTAGCTGTATAAAAGGTCGGACCAAGGGTCCTCAATACCAAAAGTGGAAAAAACCACTCATTTTTTCAAAAATTCCCTAGTTTGAGAACCCCTGGCTTGACTTTCTTTTCAGGTACTATCAAGGGAATTTCTTGAGGTGTCACACTCCGATTTGGACGAGACCGCGATTTTTGGAAAGAGCATAGTCTAAAACCCCCAAAACCAAATTTTCAGCTGGCTAGTTCATTTTTCGATTTTTGGCGAATTTTTGAAAATTCAAAAGACTGCTTTTGGCGATTTATGCTTTTTTTAAAAAGTACGAACTTGATCAGTAAAAATGGTCAAAATAAGTCCCAAAACTAATACCTATTAATTATCCAAATCCAGATTTACCATTTCCAGCCATTCTGTAGCCTCCAGCGCGATTTTTCAATTTCTCCAGAATTTTGAATTTGTTTCAGAAGGCGTGAATATGCAGTTGAGCAGCTAAAAATCGAGTTGTGTATTATACTCGACCTGTTTAACGAGTTTATCTACATTTGAGCGGATTTTGGGAGTGACACCTCAAGAGTTGTTTTTTGATCAGCCTTTTTCAAAATTAAAAAATCCAAAAAATCAAAAGATAACCTTTTGTGAGTAAATTTTTGAAATTTGCGTGAATCGCTGTATTTCTTCAAGAACTAACCCCCGGAGCGCAAATTCTACCATTTTCAGCCGTTTTGGAGCGAGAGTGACACCTCAAAAAACCACTCTTGAGGTGTCACTCTCAAAATCGGCTCAAATGCGGATAAACTCGTTAAACAGGTCGAGTGTAATATACAACTCGATTTTTAGCTGCCTAACTTCATATTCACGCCTTCTGGAGCGAATTCAAAATTCTGGAGAAATTGAAAATCGCGCTGGATGCTCCAGAATGGCTGGAAATTGTGAAATTTTGATTTGGGGGGTTAGTTTTGGACAAAATACAGTGATTCGCGTGAATTTCAAAAATTTCAACACAAACGGGAAACTTTTGATTTTTTGGATTTTTTAATTTTGAAAAAAGCTGGTCAAAAAACCACTCTTGAGGTGTCACTCTCAAAATCGGCTCAAATGTGGATAAACTCGTTAAACAGGTCGAGTGTAATATACAACTCGATTTTTAGCTGCCCAAATTCATATTCACGCCTTCTGGAGCAAATTCAAAATACTGGAGAAATTGAAAACTCGCGCTGGAGGCTCCAGAATGGCTGGAAATGTTGAAATTTGGATTTGGGTAATTAATATTAGTTTTGGGACTTATTTTGACCATTTTTATTGATCAAGTGCGTATTTTTTTAAAAAAAAGCATAAATCGCCAAAAGCAGTCAATTTTGAAGTTTCAAAAATTCGTCAAAAATCGAAAAATGAATTTGGCCAGCTGAAAATTTGGTTTTGGGGGTTTTAGACTATGCTCTTCCCAAAAATCGCGGTCCCGTTCAAATCGGAGTGTGACACCTCAAGAGGTTCCCTTGTAAGTTCAAAATTTTTCCAGGTGGTCTCACATTCAGAATTTGACTTCTTTACCCAATTTAGATCAAAATACAATTTTAGAGACATTCTGATGTTGCGGAGAAAGATTTTAGTCTTAATACTCGCGGTATTTTTTTTAACCAGAAAAATCATTTAAAATTTCAACCAAGCTGAACGTCGACTGGCGTATCTTATTTCAAGGTTAAAGAAATGATCGTCATTTTCTGTGTATTACGTTGTATAATACTCGTACTCTCTTCTTGTTCACGAAGGATGACGACGCCGCCTCTAGCTTATTGCTTCTCATTTTCTAAATGAGGACGCGTAAAAAGCCAAAAACGCGTTTAATTTTCCAGCTTGAATTTAGTGTACGCGTAGATTGCGTTTAAAAACGTTACTTCGTTCGTCGAGAAAGCCAAATTGAGTTTTATTTTAGTCAGTGCTCGGTGGTGGCAGTTAAATTCCATATAGATGATGAAATGCGAGCTGGATGAAATGGTTTTCTTTTTTCATCACTTGTATAGTACCTCTGCATGGAAAGATTCGAAGAAGGGAGTGAAAAGAAGTACGGAATTTTACGTGAAATTTCAAATGGGGTTTAAATTATGTATTTTTAATGATATCGGGAGTGTATTTTTTACGATGTTTTGAGGCAATGAAAGGAATGAAAGCGGATTGAGAAAGAGTAAGAATTTCGGATTTTTTTTGGTTCGTGAAATGTTGAAAATTTTTTCTCTCATTTTGTACAAATAAGGAATGGACTCTTTATGAATGATTGAAAAAAAAAAAATTGAAAAACTCGAACCAATCATAATTTTTTTTCCAATTTTCTAATTTTTAAATGTATCCTCGTGGCAGCTTTCCCACAGATTTTGGATATCACTGCTCTTATCCCCTGCTGCCCTGAGCCAGATACCCAAAACACCATAAAATTTAAACGTGCTGTTATTTCATAGTTTTAAAAATCAAATGACGTAAAAACGATCTAAGCAGGGTGGAATAGTATTTGCTTAGCGTACGATAACGTGCTTGGAAAATTATTCGTTTAAGAGCAAATACGCAGCCGCGTCGCGACGACGACGACGATTTTTTTTCCAAGGGTACGTGAACTTTGACGTAATAATTAATTTGCAGCCCAGCTAATGACGTCTCTGGCCCACGTTTTTAAATATCAAAACAAAAATATCGATATTTTCGTCGACCTTGTGACCTATGCAGCGTCTTGTGTGAGTCGTGTGGTGTTCTTCATTTTGCTGGTTTTGCGGTGCAATACCTACGTATGTGTGAATCGGCGTCGTTTCTCGCTCTTGAGACTCGAGATGTGCGAAATTAAAACGCCGTATAGTTGGTATTTAAACGACAATAACGTAAGTAAATAATCTTCGAATACATGGAAGGTATTTAGTTCGTCTGCCTCGTCTCCCTTCACCGCAGCCCTCCTCTCGTTACGCTGACTGTGCACTCTTGCAACCTCCGACCTCCAAGAACGTAATCGTTACTGGTTACGTAAGTAGGCCTACGACGACGACTCGATCCACCATCCTCCTCATCCAATGAAACGAATGTCCTTATTTTTGACATTGAAATATTTGCATTAAATGGCGCATGTCGCGGCAGCAGCTGCAACAGAATTTAATAATTCGCCGTGTTTTTTTTTTATTTTTTTATGTTCGAGACGACGGACGATTTGCCATCGAAATCGACGCCGCCGTCGAGAAGTTGACGTAATATACGCGAACCGAACGTGTGTAGCATGCCTTGAGATTAACGCGTGGTTTTTTTTACGATGTCATGATTTCCCCTCTTGCCCCTCTATCCCATGGTTTGTTCATAGCAGAGCACTCTGATTTGCTGATGTTGAATCCGACGACCGACGTGAAAATGCGATTGATGGCGATTTTTTTTTTGCGATGGTCAGGGTCATTTGATGTTTTATATGGGAAGCAATTAAGCTGCGAGAGGGGATTTTAATGACGTGGGATTGCAGAGGTGTGAAGAGAGAAGTGTAACTGTTGCCAGGACTTGAAAAAAAAACTCGTAAGTTTTGTCTCGAGGAAAATTTTTTTTTGATAGGGAAGGCAATTATCATACTCGTAATAGGTGTTCAATGGTGACACTAGAAGTTGGACGAGTGGGATGTAGGCCAATTGAAGGATTATAGATTCGATAAATTCGATGTAAATTACGAGAGGAAACAAATTTGGTCTATGAGGATTTTTGGGGAAAGTGGATGATGAATTGTCCAATAAATCAAATTTTCATGTGCCTAAATTGATTCGATTTTTTTTTGAAAATTCAACCAAAATTTTGAAAACGTTTAGCTGAAGTTTAAGCAAAAGGCTTATCTCAGTTTTCTGGAGAGATATTTGAGCGTTTTGAGCCGTTCTGGAGTCTCCAGAAAAAATGTATTTTCTCTAGTCATTTTATTTTTGTACTGTAATGGCTTGAAGTGAACTCGAGCATGTTCAGTATTAACTGGGGGCTATTTTTGAACCAGATGAAGAATGGAGAAATTCAAAATTCGTCAAAATTTCGGCTGGAGAAATATGGAGGTAAATTTTTTGACTCGAACATTCACGTGGCTCACGTGCTCGATGATCTATCCCTCTTCCCCCTCCACTCATTCTTATTCACCCCATCAAATGGACTAACGAAGTGCCAGATTCTACGTCAGATGATTTTATTCCAACTCGACTGAAATCAGCAAAATGAAGAATTCTAAAAATTCTAATTTCTACTTCACCGCACGTTTCTCGGTAAACGGCAACGATCAATGAATCGAAAAACTCGTAGGTGGTAATTAATTGCCAAAAATTTGTTCGTAAAAAGAACCAATAAATAACATTCGAACGTTAAAATGACCATAAAACTTGAGAAAATTCTTCGTTTTCGACATATTTGAAATTTTTTACGACCAAACGAAGACCGCCAGGTAAAAACCAAGTTAGAATTTTTTTTTTCGCCGAAACAGAGGGCATTTTGGCTAGCGTTCGATATGGTCAAAATATGCACGACGATGTTACATAAGCTCGCGAATTTTGTAATTTTCAGAAAAACATGCGCGTGTTGACTACAAGTTGAGTAAATTTCGCGAATCATTAATTCATTAATTCAAAAATGAAGAGGAAAAAAATGGTCGAGTCGTAAAAAATTTCCGTACGAGTGGAACAATCGAGTATAAATAGGAAGCTGTTCTCGACGATGATTTGTTTCAAACCAGACGAGTTAGCAATAGGAGAACCGGTTTCGGTTTGGAGGCTTTTTGTTATAATTTTTCTGTAATCGTATTAGAGAATCAGCACGCGAGGTGAGGTGATCTGCGAAGGGGAAGGGGAGTGATCGAATTAAATCATTTTTATAAATACTTACTCGATAGTTGATTGTAATTCGCGACGTGTACGAATATTATACGTTTGTGCTGGAAAACATTGCACGTTGAACGCTAATTACCGACGACGCGATCTCGTATAGACGAGATGATGGCGCGGAGAGGGAGGGGGAAGGGGCGAAGGAGACGCAGCGACAAGAGCAGCTCGTATATGTGAAAGATAGACGGACCTTGATCGGTAATAAATTTCAAGTTCGTCGTATATTATAACGTATATTTCAAAGTTGTTTCTCGTAATACTCGTACCTATACTACGTCTGCTGTGCCATTTTATGTATAATATCCACACTGCTGGCTAGTGCAAAATTCGCAGAATTCGACGACGATTATACGATGATTTCCGCGCAAGCCGGAGTCATTACTACGTTATGAGTTTGATGATGAGAGTATCGATTCGATCGACGACCGACCAGTGCCAAAAATCGTGCGATGCGGACGTAGAGAGGCTGGAAGGGCTGCAGAATAAAGAACTAGAATTATCGAAGCCGTCATTACCATTACTATATGTAATATGTATGAGAAAAAATTATAATCTGAGCGAGGTTTTGAGATGGTTGCACGGCAAATTGATAACGCAGAGCAGGATGTTTGCGAGGGTGGTGGCCTGGTGGCAATGAATTCTCGCCAAAGTGAAATGAAACTTGCTATGACCATACCTAATGGTTGGTACCGACAATGGCACGTATTTACATACATATTCGATATACTCGTACGATGAGACAAGCCGAGGAAATGTCGTCCGAGACGTACTCGTACTCGTACACGTAATGCTCTTTGAGTCTCACAGCAGCAGCATTTCGCTCTTTCGGTTAATTAATCATCGGGTTTTACTAAAGCATTGTGTTCGAGCTAGGAGGGACGTCGTGTTACCAACCATTCGATACAAACTACCCTCTTAGCAGCGCTACGTACGTATTTTCCAACCCTCTACATGGGGGGCCGGCAAAAAGAAACCCAGCTCGGGTGAGTTTTTCAAAACGGAATCGTTTTATCTTTGTAATTAAGGGCGAACGCTGTGCCAAGTCTGCGTACACATACAGGAAATTCAAACGAGAACGTTCGCCACATTTAACCATAGAACGAGAAACTCAGCAAGGCACAGAGATGTCGTTTCGTACTATACTATGCGGAATGTCGATTAAAAAACGATCTGTGTGACGTTTTTTGAAGGGGCGAACGAGGCGACTCCGATGTTTATTGAAATCGTCCTACGAGATTTTTCGAATCGTCGCGTCTGTTTCGCAGCTCGATTTTAGCATAATCGACGAACCATCGGGTACATTTTGCGATTATGGAAAGGGTTAAATGTTCGGTTTCTTTGAAAGTTTACCCGAAAGTTTGGTTCGTACGATTGTTGGAAAGTGGTGGGTTTTGATTGCGGAGTAACTTGGTAAATAATTTAGCTTATTTGCGGTGGTAATATGTATTTACCCCTGTGTGGTATTGGAATTTTAAAAATATAATATTCTGCATAGTTGACTCGGTATATACTTGTTCGATGAATTCTTGAACATGGTAATTAATTTGGCGAAAATTTCAAGTTGGACGGGTTCAGTATTCATGATTTTACTGTGTGGTGGATCATTCGACGTAAAATTTTCATATTTTACCTTTCTTTCAGGGGTTCCAAAAATGCAGTCGTGGGTTCGAATTTCGTGTAACGTGTTTTTTAAAAATTAAATCCTTATTACCGGGGGGGGGGGGAGAAGAGAAGGTATTGAGATTTCGAAAATTTCGTATTTCTAATGAATTTGGGTCATTTTACGTCAATTCGATCATGAGATGGTTAGGGAGGCTGGAGGGGAGGCAGGGGAGGGGCCGGTGGTTTTTTGAATTTTTTCTTGTGGAAAAACCTTTTGAAGGAATGACCAACGGCGCAAATCGCAGCCCTGTAGCCCTTTTTTGAAGGCTGCTAGGGGGTGTCAAAGTTTTCAGAAAACTTGAAATATTATCTATTTCAGCAATGGATTTCTCGATAACCGCGATACCTACCAAAATGGAACTTTTTCCAATAGTTAGCGGAGTTTGAAAGGCTTTTTGGTGGTATCATAAAAATCAGTGTTGCCACTTTTTTTCGTACGAAAAATTAGCTCGAAAAGTTTTAAAACGTAGTTTTCGTATCGTTGCGACTCTCAAAAATTCTGAAAAAAATATATTATGGACAACTTTTCATGCTGAACAACATATTAAAAAAATTGAGATGTCATTATTTCGTAAAGTCGATTTGAAAAAATTGAAAGTTGGCGAAAAAATACGATTTTTTGATTTAAAACATGAAAAAAAGTTTTGATTGGTGAAGTTGACCCATTTGACCCCTATTTTTACGTATTCGTTGAAAAAGTTGAAAAAAAAACTTTCACTCAATGAAATGAACTCATCACAAAAAAATCAAAATTCGAAAAAATTCAATTTTCAATTCTAAACATCTTGACCTCTTTCTGACGTTTTCATGAAAAAGTTGATAAAAAGCACACTCATAGCAAAAAAATTAAAATTCGTTTTTCAAGCTACCATGTCATTATCAACTTGCACTACAAATCCTCAACAATCATTCATCGTGCAAAAAATACCCAAATACAATAAATAGTCCAGTCATTAAAGACATTTTTACAGGAAAAATTATTATCAAACAGATCTTTCGCAAATATTGTTCACAGATGTCCCCTCAACAACATACTAAAAGTCCTGGCCCGTACGGGGTCCGGAACCCCCTCAAAGGGGGGTGGAACCTCCCCCAAAATCAGTTTTTCGCCATTTTCTCCCCCGCATTGCATTTTAGCGAAAAACATGTAATAAATAAAAGAATCTACGTCAAATTTCCGATCTAATGATGTATCAACTTTCCTTGTATGTTCAAGGGGGGCGGAACTGCAACCATTTAAATGAGGGGGGTTTTCTGAAAAATAGATAAAGGCTATAGGCGCCTAAGAGGGGTGAAATGGTCCCCGAAAACGTTCGAGTTGATATTAGTATGGAAGATAGGTACCATTGAGAAACTTCCGCGTAGAAAGTTTCAGATCCACACCCCCTCCTCTTTTTGGGGAACCCCCCTTTTCTGAAACTTCAATAACATTTTTCTCAGCCCCATTTCAACCGATTTTGAAAATTTTTCAGTATGTTGTGTATATCCTTAGTAGGTATTCCCACAAAAATTTTCAACCCCCTCCCCTCACATTTACCCCTCAAAATGATGTAAAAATGAGTCTTAGAGAGGGTTGGGGGTGAAATGGGAATTTTGGGGAAAATAACTAATAATTAATGAATAGGGTGTCGTTTTCTTATGATTCGATACCGCTGAGCACGAATATGACGTCAGATTTTTTGCTAGACTCATCTAGCCCTCTCCAGAGCACTTGGCCCCCTCAATTTTTTTTATTGTTAAAAAGCATAAAATAAGTTGAGAAACGCTATTTTGAGGGGTAAATATGAGGGGAGGGGGTTGAAAATTTTTGTGGGAATACCTACTAAGGATATACACAACATACTGAAAAATTTTCAAAATCGGTTGAAATGGGGCTGAGAAAAATATTATTGAAGTTTCAGAAAAGGGGGGTTCCCCAAAAAGAGGAGGGGGTGTGGATCTGAAACTTTCTACGCGGAAGTTTCTCAATGGTACCTATCTTCCATACTAATATCAACTCGAACGTTTTCGGGGACCATTTCACCCCTCTTAGGCGCCTATAGCCTTTATCTATTTTTCAGAAAACCCCCCTCATTTAAATGGTTGCAGTTCCGCCCCCCTTGAACATACAAGGAAAGTTGATACATCATTAGATCGGAAATTTGACGTAGATTCTTTTATTTATTACATATTTTTCGCTAAAATACAATGCGGGGGAGAAAATGGCGAAAAACTGATTTTGGGGGAGGTTCCACCCCCCTTTGAGGGGGTTCCGGACCCCGTACGGGCCAGGACTTTTAGTATGTTGTTGAGGGGACCTCTGTGAACAATATTTGCGAAAGATCTGTTTGATAATAATTTTTCCCGTAGATGGGACATAATTGGTCTTTAATGACTGGACTAAAAAGTTCATCGCCATAAGTTTGAAAAAAACCTCAATCCAACGCATCTGGGTATCTCACACTTCAACACCGGACCCTCTTGTACACACACAAACTCTCGAGCTCGACCGAGTTTCCTTATCAAATACCCAAGCTCACTAAGGTACACAGTACACACACAGACTGGGGGTTTGGGCATTTCGAACTCGACGTATACGAGTTGAAATTTATGCGTCTATATTTCCGACAACTCATTCTGCTCGCCCTCGATCCGCGCGGATGTATTAATACATCCAGGTTATAGCAAAGTAAACCTGGCTAAAGGGAGGCTGAACGTGAACGCGGGCAAGGAAAGCAGAAAATGAAAAAATATTTAAACACAATATACACATACGACGACGTACAACACCTGTTCAAATACGTACATAACGACCAAGAAGGAAATGCGTTTATTCTTCGTGAAAATATTACAACAACGCCTCGTACTACGTCCACAACAATATCGCCTTCTATTCGTAGACCAGCTGCAGCTTATAATGTATTTGGAGAGCTCGGCTTTTAGAACGGACGCTTTGATCGATGCGATTAACGGTACATCGGCGAAATAAAAAGAGCTCGGAATCGGATGGGCTTCTAAAATAACCAGCAGACCTTTTTTTTTGTACTAGTAGTCGTATTTTTTGCGTTATAACTTAACCAAAAGAGCGACTTGGCGAAAGGATACAACAATAGTTTCAACGCGAATTGTTTGCTGATATATTTATGCATTATGATGGTACAGACGTTGCAAGTTCATTTACACAGTGAAAATGTCAGATCGCCTCGATGAAATACGATTATGGCTGTGGGAGATCGTTCACAACAGTTGAAAAGATGAAGAAATATGCCTACATTAGCATACGTCTTATATACGAATACATACGTATCTGTCATAATAACAAGGCGCAGGCTTCCGATACCCTGCAATTTAATGGTTACGAAAAAGTCTGTCTGTAATGTTACATCTCACACACATCTCTTCACACAGGCGCGAGATTACCAATATAATTACCATTAGGCTGTGGCCAGAATGGAAGTGAAACAAAATCAGACTAGACGTACACGTCGTACGTGTGGGTTGGCGATGGTCGAGGTTATCTGGTAATTTCATATACAGGTAATGAGTAGTCATTTCACAGATACAGAGCTCATAGACCATCCCAGAAAACCCATGGTCAATGGGGTGGGTCAAATTTGAGTTCTGAAATATCAATAAAAGATGAGGTGGAGTAGTAGAGAGGTTTCTCTGAATTAAGAAAAAATTCAACTCGCTGGATGGATTTCCTGTTAACTGAAGAATTGGCCTGAAATTTTCGAAAAAAATTCGAATGCTATAGCATTCGACACATCACAAAAAAATCAAAATTCTGAGTGAATTGAAAAAATAAACAACATTTAATTTTTTGCTATGAGTGTAATTTTTATCAACTTTTTCATGAAATACGTCAGAAAGAGGTCAAAATAAGACAACAGCTGAATGAATTAAAACTTTTTTTGATGTTTAGAATTAAAAATTGAATTTTTTCGAATTTTGATTTTTTTGTGATGAATTTATTTCATCGACTGAAAGGGGTTTGTCAACTTTTTCAACAGATACGTGAAAATAGGGGTCAAATGGGTCATCTTCACCTATCAAAACTTTTTTCACCCTTACAAAGGTAGATCGAAAGATCAGGCAAAAATTTTTCACCTGTCAAAATTTCAAGTGCTAAAATGCATTTTTCGATTTTTGGTGAATTTTTTAAAATCAAATTCAGGCCAAAAATGAGGGGAAAAGTCAAAATTTTACCAAAGCAACCAAGAAAGCAGAAATTTGGGATATACCCTATTTTCGACATGTCAAATCAATTGGAAACTGTTTCAAACCGTTTTGAGCAGTTTTGGAGCCTCCAGAAAATTTTTGAAACTCGAAATTTCCACAAAATTTCATCAAAATGGAGTTGAAAAGCTGAAATTTATTCTGCAAACTAATTTCATTGCGCTACGAAGTATTACAGGTAAATTTTAAGTCGTTTTGGAGCCTCCAGCGATTTTTTGAAAATTCTTGAGCCTCCAGCAGATTTTTCAAACTTTGAATTTTTACAAAATTTCATCAAATGGAGATGGAAAGCTGAAATTTACTCTACACTCCAATTTTAACACTCTCTGAAGATAACTTCAGGTGGGTTCAAGTCATTGTGGAGCCTCCAGCGACTTTTTGAAAATTACTGCAGGCTCCAGCAGATTTTTTAAACTTTAAATTTTTACAAAATTTCATCAAATGGAGATGGAAAGCTGAAATTTATTTTGTAGACTAATTTCAATGCGATATGAAGTCGACTACATGGTGGTTTCAAATGGTTTTGAAGCTTCCAGCTACTTTTTGGAAATTTAAATTTTCCAAAAAACGACGTACGACCTTTCAAAAAGTCGCTGGGGGCTCCAAAACGACTTAAAATCCACCAGCAGTCGACTTAGTAGCGTATTGAAATTAGTTTGCAGAATAAATTTCGACTTTCCATCTCCATTCGATGAAATTTTGGGAAATTTTAAGTTTCAAAAATCTACCGGAGGCTCCAGTAATTTTCAAAAAGTCGCTGGAGGCTCCAAAATGACTTGAACCCACCTGAAGTCGTCTTCAGAAAGTGTTAACCAGCTTTCCATCTCCATTTGATGAAATTTTGTAAAAATTTAAAGTTTGAAACTTTGGTTTTTTTTCTCTCAAAAATTCAAAAATTATGTACAGTGGCCAAGGGGAGGTGGTATGAGAATTAGGGGCTTGCAACTTCAATTTAGCGTCCCCCTCAGAAAAGAAATACAAAAAAAGGCCTGCAAGTAATTATTCGTATAAAGGAGGGGCTATACTGAATTTAACCGTAAACTTAAACTTAACCCTAGAAGTTAAACAAAGGCAAATTTTAGGTTAACGGACGTTAAATTCAGTATAAACCAAGCTAAAGTATAAATTAAGGGAATAAGTATCCCCTTAAATTCAGTATAGCCCATCCTTAATACCCTTTATTACCAAAAAATTTCCGTAATTGATCGTAATTACCGGTATTTTTGCGGAAAGTTTCGGTAATTACGCGGTAATTATTATTTACCAGCTGTAATTTTTCGTATTACCCAAATTGAATTAATTTCTCAACGTCTTAGTCGACTATACGGAATATGTAGCTCATCGAAACTCTCATCACTCGTTCGGTAATTACGGTAAATTTCGGTAATTCTGCTAATTACCGCCTAAATCGAGGTAATTCTCGGTAAATTAGAGTAATTACGTAACGGGCGGTAATTTCCCGGGTAATTACTACCTGAAACGATAAATCATGGTATCTACATCTCGCAGCCTGGTGTATACGACTGTAATATGGTCGATATTGTTTACGAGGATAGTTCGAGAGAGACGTACACGGTACAGCACGAGCACACGATATCGGTTAATGAAGCGATAGGGTCAAAGCCCTTCGGCTGGTCGACTATCGCACGACGCACGGTTGTTTATTTTCACGTAGGTACTGTACGTCGAGTATCGCGGCGCTCGCTCGCTCCGTGTAATACGTAGTGTATAGAAAATATAACGGAAACGCGAACGTAATTTTTTTTCGGCGAGAAGGGAAAAAAATACCTGCAATACACTCGTATTGAGCAAAGCACCACTAAACCAACTCTGCCAGAACTGAAAATTACCATCACAAATATACTCGTTAATCGTGAAATTGGAAACGAAAATAATGAAAAGAATCGTTAACTGAGAGAGAAGATGGTAAACGACCGTATTGTATTTAGGAAAAGAAACACGTCGCGGGGATAGAAAAACAAGCCAAACTCTACGGTCGTCGTGGTACGAGTAAATTCGAAGTTCGACGATGTTTCCAGTACTGTACGAAGCAAGTTGGACAAAATGTTGATGATAATGATGATGATGATGATGATGTCGACAACAACAACAACGCTACGCAGAGACGTACGCATCGATCAAATAAAAAGCCCAAAGGCGTTCGGCCGCGTCGATAAATTGGCGCTAATTGAGGAAAAAAAAATGAACTCGAGATTGGCAAAGCAGAGTACGAGTACGTAAAACCATCATCGTGGGTTGTGTCGTCGACGAGATGGATGAACCTGGGCGCGTGTGTGTATCTATGTTGAACATGTCTGACAAAATGTTTGTAGCGTAGAGGAAAGACTTCCTCATCGTCTGTGTACGAGTATGTGTAACAAGTGGCTCAAGAGATGAAGATGAATTGGCGAGTTGTTAAAATAATCGACGAATTGGGCGCGATGATTGAGGAAGGGAAGACCTCTCGCTCTCGCACGCATATTCGTGTATCATCAACAAATTCGTGGGGTCGACGCGACGACGTGGGGCGGTGCGGTGCCGGTGGTTTCACCAGAGGTCTCGCAGTTCGCAGTTCAGAGCTCTTGTGGTGTGTGAGCGATGGCTGCGTATGATAAGTTGTGCACGCAATTTAATCTGCTGTACGTTGTGTTGTTATGTCCTCGTCGTCGTCTTCGTCATCATCATCGCGGTGATGGTGGTGGTGTCTGAATTGTAGCATAATACTACTTACCTCGTCGTCGTCTCGTGTTGGGATATTCTCTCCGAATGCGTGTGTATGTCGTGGTAAAGCACGTTGCTCGAGCTCTCGAGAAACAAGCGGATATTTTTAGATGACTCGATACGGTCTGATATTGTAGGTACGTTGCTTCACTATCCTCTGAATTGCGACTATATAGGAGTACGAGCTGCAGGGGAGGTCAATTTTAGTTCATTGTTCAGGTTAATTAAATCGCCTATGTTGGTACTTAAGATAGCCAGTGACTGGTTTCTGTATACGTAAATGTAGACGTACTGGATGTTTTTTTCATTTTTTCCCCCCTGCCAAGTAAGTATACGAAAACGAGTACGCGAATAGGTACGAGCGAAAGAAGGAAGAGACAGGAGGTTGGATAAATTTGATGTAATACCACATTCGTGTACGTGTTTATGCGTATTTTTTTCGTTTTTTTTGAAGCTTATAGCGTAAGCTGTACAGAGGAGGGAGGGTATCGTAGTATAGTACATTTGAACGTAGAATATTAGCAGGATTTTGGCGACCAGTGAGTCTAAAATTGGCTAAAGGCCAATAATGCGGTGTCTATTTGTGTGCAAAACAAGGCCGATGTTATTTCGTATAACCTTCAGCCGGCCATCTACCTCTCCTCGGTGGTCATTTAGTTCGTTTTTTTTCCTTTCAATTTTTTTTTACTTCCCCTACACGCTCTCTCGCTCCATCTATATCTCATAGCCCGTCGATGAACTGCATAGTTGTGTATTCGAGGCGGCGTGGCGATAATTTACCAACGAGGTATTTCTCTCGCGGGGTTTTTCAAATTCAGATCATATAAAAACGACGGCGGAAGAATTCACGAGATGGAATTTTTTTTCCTTTCGCATCGTCTGAACGAATTATCAATGCATTTCGCAATACCTTATACTTACTATAAGTACGACTATACTACTATACGTCGAATCAGCAAGACAGAGGTAAAAATACAGAGATTTATATAGCGAAACCTGTTGTACCCTTTTGTATCTGACCGGTATGTATCGCGGATGGATCTGCATAAAGGGTGGAATGTTGTGTAGTCGTCGTGCTTGTGCTTACGTACTCCTCCTACCTTTACCTGTGCCTCATCTGAACCTGAGCCTGTGATTAGAAAGTGTTCATGTACGATGATCACATGATTACGAACCAATAATACCATTGTTCCGTTTGTACATATTAAAAGAGTGGTAACCTTCGCGAGTCCTTTTTTTTTTTTTTTTTGTCAGTGTCTCGAGTATATTTATTTTTTTTGTTTGTTATTTACGACGGATGATTGTTCGGTTTCAAAGATTTCTAAAGGTATTTTCGGTTGAATACGATAGGATTAAATTTTTTCGACCGTAAAAAAATACAAGTGTTGATAGAGAGGAGGGGTTTTTGTAACCGAACCATTTTTCCATTTGTACACTCCCTCGCCCCCCCCCCCCTCCTACTGTGTTGGACATCTTTCAAAAGAACCAAAGACCGATGTTTCACTGATTTTTTTTTTTTTTTTTCTGAACTTATTCTCGTTGATGAAATGAGAACAGTCGATGAAATATCGTGTTCGAGTTGATGAAATTGTTGTAACCTTTGGGACAGGATAGCGAGAGTTTTCCCCCTAGAGTCTTGTTAATGCTTTATTATCTCGAAAGAAAAAAAAAAGCTAAACGAAACGAAAGAGTAATTATCGCACGAGCGACTTCTCTAATGGCAACTCGGATTCGTTTAGTTTTCCAGTCAACTACACCGATTGTTACAGAATGTCAGGGGAAGCTGCAGGAATGGAGGGTGTGAGGTTCATTTTCGATATTTTCTATTTTCTCGATTATACTACGATCGTTTCGAATGAGTTTTTTTTTCGTTTTGTTGCATTTTGACATTTTTCTTCGACTATATTATTGCGTTTCTTATTTCGAATGAAGTTTGAAAATTGATGGAAATGAATGATTCGACGAATGATGGGAAATTAGGTATGGGATAGTATTGATTTTATTTTTATGAAAAATGGAATTTTTTTTTCTTTTTTTTCGTTGTGGATAAAATCCTGTCTCATTCCATCAATGATCGATTTGCGACAGAACTGAAAGATAACTTTATTTCAATTTTCAGCCAATCTCTCTTTTCCTCGCTCCCTCCCTCTGCCCATCTCCTTCTCGTCCTTTTCTGCTTTCAGTTTTTCCCCTGAAAAAAAATTCAATTTTCCATCTGATGAATTCGAAAGAAATTCTGTTCAAATTCGACCAAAATGAAATGTTCCAAAAATTTGTATCATATTTGATGATTATTTGAATTTTCAATAGATCTCTCCTTTCCCCACTTCCGCTCCTTTCCTCTGTACATCTCATTTTCCTTCTTACCCTCCTTTGATTCCAGTTTCATCTCTGAGAAAAAATTTTGATTTTTCATCTGAAAAATTTGAAAGAAGTTCTCTCTGTAAGAAGAAATTTTTTCTCAGTGTAGGAAAAATGTTACGATATTCCATCATCAATTTGTGAATTTAAAAATTGTCGCGTCCTTAGGCTGTCGGAAATTTGCCCCCCTCCCAATTTTTTCCATCCCCAATTCTCCGATAAATTTTCATTTTAAAAAATGAACCATATTCATAAAAACGTAATTTTTGATGGAAAACGAATCAATTAATAATTTTTGAATCAATTTGGTTAAAATATATTTTTTTTAAATTTCGATTTTTTAAAAAATTGGTCAAATAATCAAGTATTTTACAAAACAATCAATTTATCTTTATTTTTTCAAAAATACCTTGAAATGGAGGGAAAATAGTGAAAATTGGTAATAGGTAAGAAATTAAAATTTGTTTGAGTTTTCCCAACTTGCAGGGAAATATTGTGTTTGAATTTGGATTTTTGCGTGTTTCTCTCTATTTACATATTCAACCTGAAAAAATTTTGAAAAGTCATTTTTGCTGATTGCAAAAAAAAAATCATGCAAAAAATTTAAGAAAGTGTTGATAGATTAATCGATTGATCAATTTTTCGTCGATTTTTTTTAGTAAAATCAACTATTGATTTTTTTGAAAAAATTGATCGATTTTTTGATTTTTGACAAAAATTTGATTTTTCCCAACACTGCAGCAAGTCATAAAGAATCAAGTTTTCTGTCCTGTTTGGTACCCCTTCCTCTTCTCTCTCCTCTTCGGTTTCTGAAAATTCTACTAGTTCATGTCCTTGGGAAAAATTGGAATTTTTGGTCGAGTTTTTCTTCAATGCTCGCTTCTTTTCATCCCCTAATCAGCTGAATTTTTCCTCTTTCTACTCGAACATCAAAATGCTTATGTTCTCTCATTTTCTAATCGAAAAAAATTGATGTCTTCTTAATCTATTGGATTGGAAAAATGAGTAAAGACTTTTTGATCACGCCAAAATCAGCCATTAAAATAGTGAAATTTATTGAAATGAAAAATTAGGATTATAATTTCCTCCTCCCCCTTTCCCCGTATTTTTAAATCTGACGATTTTTCATCAATTTAAGTGCATACGATTTTGAAAAGTTTGGGTTTTCTCAACGTAGTTTAATTTGGGTATTTTTTTTCTTCAGCGAAATCGGATTATTGAAAATTGAAAACACAGATTTCGAATTCTTACGTCATTCACGAACAGATTCTTCGAGATATTTTATAATTTTTCGTTATAAATAATCGTTCAGTCAATCTATGTAGTTCACGTGTATGCCACTTGAAGCACGAAAATCCGAGATCGAAAATGAAAAATTGTCCATAGCACGTTGAAAAATGAAAGAAAATCAGACTGAAAGGACGAGTAGTCGAGAGGGAAAAGCTTTAACGATACGATAAAACAAACTCACACGTCTGCTTGCTCTTCGCAGCATTTCACCAACATCGTCGTTGGTTTCGACCTGATAGGGGAAGACATGCACGAGACGTGTCTGTGAAACGGTAGCTGCTGTAAAGGTGTTAGGTTACTAATAAATTGATAACAGTTGTTCGTTCCATTAATTTAAGCTTCGGTTTCGATTACTTTACAGAGCAAAGCATATACTCATCGTCGTGTAAATGTGTATAGTATGTACTAATATTACGAGAACAAAAACTCGAGATGTGGACGTTAAAAGCGGAAAAAAAGATGATTTTTCAGTTCACTCGGGCGATGGCGTTAATTAACTCGTCACAGAGGACGACGTGCGAGGGACGAGTCACTAGTCAGCGAGAAATGAGAATCGAGAAAAGGTGCGCCGGCTATAAATACGAGGTTTGTTTGTGAATATACGAGCGCCATATAGCCGACTGGGAAAAATACCACGCTCGAGTGAACCTGCATCAGCAAGCGGCAAAGCCAGAGAGACTCGCGAGTATGAAAGAGAAACATAGGCGCCGCCTCCGACTCCGACATATGGAGGTTTAAATTATTCACGTATATTATGTTTATTTATAATATGCTGTATTAGTGTATTATAGAGAGATCAATTATTGAGGCGAAATGTAATTTTTCGCCAATAAAGTAATGAATGTTTCACGTATCGAGAGTGGAATTGCATCATCGTCGCGACCGGACCGAGGCCTCGCAACCTTTCCTTATCAGCGGGTCAAAAGTAAATTTTCATGTTTTGTTTAAACTCGTCCGTACCGTCTACGTACATATACTTAACTTCTTATGGTATCGTATGTAGCCTGTATAAAACAGCGTAGATTATACGTACGAGTACTTTACTTTTATACATACCATAAGCATACACTACGGTTTTAAAAGCACCTACGTGTGTAATTAGGCGTTTTATATTCGAACCTGGTACTGGATTCGGCGTGTGCGTGGTTTTTTTGGCGCGTTTTTCAAGTAGGTACTGCTGCCGATTGCTGATGTGGATGTCTTCGTGTCGTGTCAACTGGGTTATGCAAATTTAACATATTTTGGATGAATTTTCCACGTGTTTGTGGTGTGGAAACAGGTCTATGGTCGGAGAAGTGATGTAGAAGTGTGACAGAGGCGAGCATGTGTGGAAAATACAAAATACAAGGTGTAAGATCATTTAGTTTGATTTTGAAAATCGAAATGACTCTATTTTGATATGAATTACGATAATTTTGAGAATATGGGCTGTCTCGAAGTTCTGCATTTAGAATCTTTCTGAATTTCAGTCATCATCGAGTCGAAAATTGATTATTAGTAATTTGCGAAATCAAGTTCAAAGTCACAAAAGTCATAAATTCTGTTTGGAAATAAATTTTGTAAAATGTGGCACTTGGATTAACAAGTTTCATTTCTCCGAAATTTGACTTCCTTTTCGATTGGGTAGATTACGATCCGGCCAGAGTGTCTACTGGCAAGAAAATAGCAAGAAAGAGGCGAGAAATTGACATGGCTGGCAAGAAAGCAAAAAAATAGTACAGAAATTCTTTCGAAAAAAGCAAGAAAATTTCCAAAAAATTCACATCAAAAATTTCTAAAACATTGAAGTTATCCCACCAATTTTGAAAAATGTAAAGATCAGAAAAGTCGAATTCATTCATTAAAATTAATGTTATTCTACTTTTCAAATGTACAAGTTTTCCAAAGCTTTGCCCTCCCTTTGCTCGGGCTATTTGAGATGCTGTTTATAAAACTTTTAAAAATTAAAAAATTAAATAGGTATAGAAAAGTTCCAGAAATACTCGTAATACCCAAACCATTTGAAAAGTGCGAATTTTTAAATTTTTTTCTGAACAAAACCACTAAATTTTCAACAAATTTTCATATCATTTTGCTCCAATGAAAATGTAAAGTTTTTTCGTTCTCTGAACCAATTTTTTCGACAAATTTTCGCTCTCGCAGTAATTTTACCCTTTTTTAAAAATAAAATATTCGTTCATTATGAAGAGTTTTCGGAAAATTACCTAAAATGTAGATTTTTTATTTTCTTGCTTCAACGAATAAATTTTTTAGGAAAATCTGGAGGGGGTGGTAGCAAAGATTACGTATGGGTAAATATGAGAGGGGGAGGGTATAAAACTTCATGTTTGAAAGAAAGAAAACAGCACGAAGTGGGCAAGACACAAGAAAAAAGCGAGAAATTTGCTTTTTTGGTTTCAGTAAATACTCTGATGGAGATAAGAATTTGAAGCTGTGCTCGAAATCTTGTGGCAATTTTGAAAAGAGAGCCTTCAAAAGTCGTGATTTTTTCATTTTTGAAAATTTGTTTCAAATTTATTATTTTCCAATTCATAGATTCAAGTGGAATATTTTAAATTTTTTTAGCAGCAGGAGATGAAATCTGAAAAATACTCTCAAATTTGTGAAGAGTGCATTTTTGAGAAGAAAGGAAAAAGAGGGAATTGGCGAATTTTTCGATGAAAATTCGTTGATAAATCATATTTTCTTCAATTTGTCGAATGTAGCAGAAACATTTCAAAGTTTTGAGGAGGGGGAGGGGGAGGGTGGTAAAATCTGTTAAAATGATCTTGATCGATATGTTTTTGAAAAAAAAAAAAATGGAAAAGAGGGGGTAAAATCTAAACAATACTATGCTTGAAGTCCTACATAAATTTCGAAAAATGCCTTAAAAAATTCCTTACATATTTTTTTTTCTAATTCATCGACAAAAGTGAATAAAACGATTTTGAGTTTTAAAGTAGGAAGGAAGGTAAATTTTCAAGATCCTGTGAAAATTGTGAAAAAGAGATCCTTCAAAAATGTTTTCTCGATGAGAATTTTTTGCATTTTTGGGAAGGGGAAAGAAGAGGAGAGAAGAGAAAATTAAAATCACAAAAATACTCTGAAATTTTAAACAGTTCAATTCCAGGGGGGGGGAGTAAACTCAGTGAAGAATTGGGCTTGAAATCGTGCAGAAATTTAGTTTTTTTTTTTTTTTAATTGAATAAAATTGAAATTGATTTGAACGAATTTTTTAAAACAGATTTTACATATGATCTAAAAAATGTTTATGAATATTTTTTCATCTCGAGGTATTTTTTGAAAATCATGAGCCATCTTCAGGATAAATCTGCGAAATATCCAAAAGTTAGCGTCTACTTTCAAAACTGGTTTTTCGTTTTCTATTATTTGTAAAAAAAAAAAAATCGCTTGGCCATATGAGAATATCCGCAATCATTGTAAAATGAAAATCAAGCCAGGTCGTATTTTTTTCATTTGAAGATTTTGCTCTCCCCTTCACCCTCTTCCTCTTCGGATTTTCTCAGAAAATTGATTAAAAAAGACCGGAAATGAAAAAGGCCCATAAAAATACGAAAAATCGGACAAATCAAAATTTCAAAATTAAGTACAATAGATCGAATGACTCTGCAAAAATCAAAAGGTTCGTGTTCCATGCGTTTTACAAGTTTCTAGCGGGTTCCTTTTTACGTAGGTACCTATTCTATTCACAATTTTTCAGCCCAATTCGAAGATGAATAAAAACGTGCTAAAAATTCCTCGGTGTATTAGATTTTAGACGACCCGGTTTGCTTGAAAATATCGAATTTCTATTACTTTCCACGAAGAAGATGGTATGATGGTGAAGCATGGTACGATTTTACTACTCTTTATCCTTTTCTATATGGTCAAATAAATGTACACTAAAGCGCAATCATTTACTTGGGCACTCTATCTGGAATAATAGGATCGACTTAGATGGGACGACGTTGAGGAGGGATAAAACAGCTAGAATGTTATTTCAGAAAAAAAAAGAAAAAAGAAAAAGGCAGTCAGACCTTCAAACTCTTAAAATGAAACCGAACCGAACCGCAGGTAAGATCGTAAAATCAGATCGTCGAATAATGCAAGCATTGAAAGGGCCTTACGAATCGGTTTCGTGAAAGCATCGTTGTCGTGACAAAACGCAGGCATCTTCGAAGCTCTTTCGAGTAAAAAGAAGGCGAAGAAAGGAAGAAAAAAAATAATACGATGAAAACCGGTCTTATCGAATGCTAAATTCGTTTCTGGTTCGAGATTTATATACCCGAGAAGAATACCAGAGCCGCAGAGAGATGCGAGGCAAAAGATACACAATCGTAAATTACTCTTGTATATGTACTCGATCGTAGTAGAAAGGTACCTCTAACCGTTTTTTTTTCTCTTTACCATACCTCCTTCTTGTATGTGGCAGGCATCAAAAAGCTTAAACCGTTTACTTATTATTAGTGTTTTGTATACTTACTTATGCGTTGACTGTTGAGAGAGGGAGATTTGTTTATTGAAGAGTCGACAACTTACCCTAAAGACTTAAAAGGTTGGTCTTGCTCTTTATACTCGTATGATGATGAGGTGTACTCTCGACAAAGTTTTTTGAAATCAGCAGCATAGCGCAGAGCTTATAAGCGTCGCTTGGCTGTGCGCCTTGCAGCGACGACATACTATAGTACACAGAATTATACAACAATTCGCAGGCATTAATGTTACGTAATTGAACGACGAGTACCTATTAAAAAGGTACATGAATATACGGTGTAAGCGGCAGCTGCACACCTTCAAAAAAGGTTCAAATAAAAAAGAAGGGAAACTTCTATGTGTGTTAACTTTGAAAAGTATGTATCAGAGAGAGAGAGAGAGAGAAAGATCCAGAACCACACATACCAGTTCCCCTCTTCTGCATTCACCGAATACCACCCCAGGTCGCGTAATTACCAACTCTGGACGAGCTGCTGCAGTTCATCAAAGACGACAAACCGATCGTAAAAATCATACTGCATCTGGCATCGACTTCGAGCATCGAGAATTACTCGATAATTTTGCCCGTCTGCTTCAGCTTGGCTGACTTTTTTTTTTTTACACGTTCGACTCGACTATGAGTAAAAAAATAACACATAGAGGTACCGCAGATCTGTATAGGAGAGAGCCCTGTACGTAAATTAGTATGTACTTGGATTGGTAGGACGACCACGTAATTACGCTTCCAGGATAAGAGCCTCAGCAACAGCTGCCGATTATATTCGAACCATGTGTGCATAAACATTGTAACGTTTCCAGACCTTCCCTCCGTTTACGTATACTCTCGGTGTATACAATTTATGTATACGTATGTCTGAGTGTGTACTACGTTGAGTACCTCCTCCTCTTCGCCTTCGTCTCCCGCATTTCTCTCTACGGTGTATACGTAAAGTAAGCACGCACAAAAAGCCCATAATTACCCGGGGTACTTTGGAGTCGTCCAAGTATATCTCGCTCATGCTCATAGACACGAATACCACCATCTATGAAACAATACAGGAGACTTAATTTTCAGTTTCATCGTCTTTTTCGCTGCTTAACGTATTTCTTCTGCTCGTTTTAGTGTAATTTTCCTCGATCCCTCTTCGTGTGTCTGTGTGTACGAGAACTTGGAGCTTGTGCTGGCTGCTTGATGTTTCTCTTCGTGTCACACCCACATAACCACGTTCTCTGAATACGATTATTATACTCTACGTATTGTGCTGCGTGCCTCGAGCTCCGGTGAAAATCGTCTCACATGAGGGTTGGGTTGAGTGACGTTACCCTTCGACATATAATAGTGAAAGTACACCTCCCCACAGGACACCTAGAGAGCTTCGTATAGTATAATGAATGAACATTTGATAGAGAAATATGTACGATGGTTTTGTACGTATGTATTATGATTTAGAGTAGGCGAGAGCAAACAAATCACCAATTTTCGTCATGATTTTCAATATTTCTTGTGTCAGAGGAAGACTCCCTTGAAATTACCTCTGGTGGGAGTTGAAGGAATGAGTTGGCAAAAGGAAGCTCGAGTTGGCAAATTTGCAAAACTAATGAACTGACGACGCTGATTTTTTTATTTTTCGATTGGACGAGTTGTACATAGGTGCTATTTTAGAGCGCAGGCCGCAGGGATAGCGATTTTTTTGCATCTGCTGTACCCTTTCCCCTCTTGTGTGAATTTTCATCTTTGAAGCTTTTTTCGCGATGATAAGTAGGTATAGTATTTTTACAAGAAAAATTAACGCTGAGGAGAGGATAGACGTACTTTGACATCATGTTCACGTTTATTGTGATTTTTTTTTTGAAAAAATTACGTTTTTACTTGACAATGGTGCCAATGGTCGAGAACATCGAGGAAATGTTGAGAAATCAAATTTTACTTCAAGAAGCTAGAGAAATTGTTCCAAAATTTGATTGAATAAAATGAAAGCGATATTTCTTTAGCTGATTTAGCCATATTTTTCGTCACCGATTCACAAATTGATTTCCTTGGGAGGGGGGTCAAGGGGGGTCTACAAACTCCGAAAATTGAGAAGATAAAGACCAAAGAATGATCTAACAAATTTTTTTTGCAAATTTTGTAAACTGAAAATTTGATTTTCAAACAAAAAAAATATGGCAACTTCAAAAAAAAAAGAAAAAAAATTGAAAAGTCATTCAATGCTGTCACTATAAAACTTTTAAGTGCCTAATTAAATAATTATTGATCAGAAAATCTTAAATCTCAAATTTGAATAAATGTGGCCAAAACTATAGGTAATTTTGACTGAAAAATTTTGAAATTTGCCAAAAGTGACACTTCTCATGTGAAAAATTGCACAGGGTACGAAAAAAATCATGAAATCGAATTAATAATAGGAAAATACTCGTAGATAGCTATATGAAGGAGCGAAAGTATTAATTGAAGTTTTCTGATGAAATGATCATCAATTTTAAAAAAGAAAAATTGTTTTTGAAAAGTCCTTTTACATTTTGAAAAACGGAAAATTTTCGACCACAAGTTTGAATTTTGGAAAAACTATAATACAATTTTTAAAAAATCTTAATCAGACTGGAAAATTGAAAATTGTAAAAGTTGTCGTACAAAAAGGACATTTGACCAGAGTTTTCTCACAAATTCTGCAAAAGTGACCATTTTTTGGCAAATTTGAATTTCATTTTTAATTTTAAAAAAAAAATTCATTCGCCACAATTTTTCTTAAGAAGTCACAAATTTCTCAAAAATTGTAAAAAAGGTCACCGAATCGGAATTGTGATTTTTTGGAGTGTTATTTTTCAATGAGAATTTCATTTTGAAATATTGACTTTTCACAAGAATGTGAAAAAAGTTATATTTTTTGCGAAATTGACTTTTTCTTCTGTGAAAAAAAGAAAAAAAATCGGATTAAGTAATGAAATAGAAATCATTTGAAGGTCACTTTTAGAAAAAAAAATCCATTATGTAATGGTCATTTGACTTTTTTTTTCTGTAAAAAAAAAAAATGAAAAAAGTTGGATTTATAAATTAAAAAAATGAAATAAAAATCATTTGAAGGTCACTTTTAGAAAAAAGTCCATTATGTAAAGGTCATTTAACAATTTTTTCTTCTGTGAGAAAATGAAAATGAAAAAACTTGGATTAGTAAAGAAAAGAAAAAAAAAATGAAATCAAAATCATTTGGAGGTCACTTTTAGAAAAATGTCCATTATGTAAAGGTCATTTGACAATTTTTTTCTGTGAGAAAAAAAATGAAAAAAGTTAAATTAAGTATGTAAATGAAAAAAATAATAATAATATGAAATATAAAAATCGTTTGAAGGTCACCTTTAGAAAAAAAGTCCATTGTGTGAAGGTCGTTTGACAATTTTTTTTCTGTGAGAAAATGAAACTAAAAAAAGTTGCATTACTTAATTTTAAAAAAATAATAATAATAAAATGAAGTAAAAAATCATTTAAAGGTCACTTTTGAACGTTTTTTTTTCAAAATTTGCTCATTAGCTGGCGTGTGAGAAAAAAATGAAAAAAAAAATGAAAAGTCATTTGACGAAAATGTAACTTGCCATAGACTTTCAAATGTCGCAAGTTATTATTGAAAATATTGGGGTTGAATTTTGCAGAAATTGTTTCAAAAAAAGTCTTTGAAAAAATTTGTTATATGTACAATTATTTGAAAATGACCAAAAAACCGTCGAATTTTGCGTTGAATTTTTTTTAGAAAAAGTTACTTATTCTGTACCCAATTTTTTTTCAAAAAAAAGTTGTGAATTATTGTTACTTACAATTTTTGAAAAACATCCATTGCAAAAAAACTAAAATTGAATCGTGTCACTTCAGGAATGAAAATATGGATTTTGTGAAAGAAAACGATGAAAAAATCTCAATTTCATTTGTATAGGAAACTATTAGCCCCCAGCTCCCGCCTGCTCGTTCAACAAATTTTTGTTTTAAAATGCCTCAAAAACTATCAAAATCGCACGATGTAATAAACTTTTTGCTAATCTGTTTTCACCATTTTAAAGAGCATGAAATTTCGAACATTTTCCTCGCTTACAGTAACCATCTAGCATTTTTAGTTTTCGACATGATTTAATTCAAATTCGGATTCAAAATAGCTCAAATACTGCAAACCCTAGAGGGGTAATGTAAGCGAGGGAAATGTTCAGAATTTAATGCTCTTTAAAATGAGATATTAACCACCTTTCTAGCTTTTTTCGTTTTTGATATATTTGAGAATAATCAAAAAAAAACGGCAAGAACAGTCCATTTAAACTCAAAAGTTGGGCTCTTTAATTCCAAAATTTTTGCCCCCTGCGTATTTTTTCTATATTCTAGAGAAGTTAAGCTGTCAATTTTTAAAAAAAAATAGCAT
The DNA here is from genome assembly GCF_950023065.1 of Planococcus citri. Taxonomy (NCBI): domain Eukaryota; kingdom Metazoa; phylum Arthropoda; class Insecta; order Hemiptera; family Pseudococcidae; genus Planococcus; species Planococcus citri. Next base: position 44,879,933 of record NC_088681.1, on the reverse strand, counting down.
CTCTAGGTGCCATAGATCGGGCTGGGAATTTTTTCAAGCTTTATAGTATAGAAGTCGTTGCTGATCATAAAATTCTTCATTCTCGTTTTACTGATCAATGTCACTCCCACCCTCCTCCCACCACCTCATACCACGAATTCAAAAACTTGCCATTTTTGTTTCCCGAAGTTCAAATTTTCTGGACTTCGTCATTTTATTGAGTTTTGAGTGTGAATGAGTCGGATATTACTGAATTCTTCCACTCCTGCTCTTTCTGATTTTTCTGAAATTGAGTAATATTTTTTATATTTTGAAACGTTATGTTATTTTAATGACAAATAATTTTACTCAGATTCTGAAGTTTTTCCAAATAAATCTAATAATTTTTTTCATTTTTCTTATTGTTGCAGACAAAAAAGAACAATCCAAACCACATCAAAAGGCCGATGAACGCGTTCATGGTATGGTCGCAAATCGAACGTCGTAAAATCTGCGAAATGCAGCCGGACATGCACAACGCGGAGATCTCTAAACGTTTAGGACGTCGTTGGAAGCTGCTTTCGGAAGACGAACGTCAGCCATTTATCGAAGAAGCCGAACGTCTGCGTTTGATGCACCTGCAAGAGTACCCAGATTACAAATACCGGCCACGAAAGAAAAGCCTGAAAGCGACCAAACCAACGATCAGCAGACCGCGTAAACAGCTCGCTTTGAAGAAATCCGCAGTCGTAGCCGCCGTCAAAATGATAAAAGATACGAATAATAACCGTAACAGTGGCATCATCCATCACGATGGTATTACCATCGATCTCGACGAGGTCGGCAGTACCACCGGAATTGGTTCAGAATTATTGGTCAGCAGCGGAGGTGGTGGAGGCGGATTGAAAACCATGGGCGGATCGTCGTCGATGTCGACGGTTTCATCGTCGTCTTCGGCGTGTTTGAGTAAAAATAACGATTCGACGATGGTGATCAGGAGTAACGGTATCATACAGAAGAGGACTTTGTCATCCTCTGTAGACGTAGCAAAGTTCCCATATAAGTTTACGATCGGCCCGCAAACGCGTAAAGATCGCGATCCTATGCTAGACGGAAGGGTTTCGGTGCAGGCGAAAGTGCCATCGAGTCCATCTTGCGAAACGCCCGATTCGCCGGAAAGCGCCACTTTCTACGAAGACACGAACAGCAGCAGCGGCTTGGGCGCTGGCACGTTGCTGGCTGACGACGTTTGCGATATAACCAACGCCATTATAATACCAGTCAAAAAGGAAACCATATGCTTGAGTCCGTTGATGACCATTAAATCGGACCCGGACGATGATCTCTGCTTGTCGAAAGACGACGATACTTTCTTACGAGACTGTACCTTCAAGTCGGAACCGGACGATTGCGAATCCGAATCGGCGGCCATCGGACCGGTCGGCGAAAATCCTAGTCTTGCCGATTTAGACTCTCTTACCGATCTCTTGCAAATTCCTAACGATTTCAAAATGGAACTAGAAGTAGTCGACGAACTGCCGGCCGGACTGGGCGGCAATGCTAACGGAGCCACGCATCTCGAATTCAATTGTAACGAAGAGATGACCGAGATGCTCTCTGATATCGGAGTCACCAACGACTGGGTCGATTATACCTTCGCAAATCTTATGAACACGTCTTAATTTTGTACGATAACTCGTATATTTACCTATCCCCCGGCCACAGAGCACCCCGATGAAGCCGAAGCCGAACCATCAACCCAGGTCGTCGGCAAAATTCGTATTTTTAAAAGGAAAAAAAATTTTCTCTTAATTTCTAATTATTATAATATCGTTTTATACGATCGCATACTGTGGCTTTTCGATAATTTGATGTGTTTTTCTTTCTTTCTTTTTTCATTTGTTTGTCTCGTTTTTATTTTTATTTTTTTGTCTTGATTTTATTTTTATATCTGTTTTTATTTCTTTTTCTTCTTCTTCTTCGAGATTCTGTTTTTCTTTTTTATTTCTTATATAATATTTTGTTCGCTCGTACTTTGGAAATCCTCAACAAGGATTGGCAAGATGGGCGGACGAAAGCTTGTATATATATAATTTGCTATTTCTTTCGTGAAATTTTCTTCTTTTTTTTTTTAATTTTTGCACCTTTTCACTTTCTATATTTTTTTTTCTCTTTAAAAAAAAAATTACGTTTTTAATTCTAAGTTATTATTAGTACGATATTCTTAATACCAATATGTTTACGATATTTTTATTCCCCCCTTTTTTCTCTCTCTCTCTTATCTTTCTCCTTTAATACCGAAACATGTTTTTATATATTTTAATGTTATTTTTATTATTTTTACTACCCTTTCCCACGTTGCGTTACGAGCTAAGTCAAATATATGTTCAGTGTACGCGGGCTCTAGTCAAAAAATCAGGATTCTGTATGTTATAAGAATTTTTTAAAATTATTTTCTTACGATTTTTTTTTCTCTGTTAAACATTTTAAGTCGAGTTTTATTTTTCTGTATAAGACTTAAACTTTCGCGTTGGTTATTTTTCTCTGTCAGATTTTTTAATTTTTTTTGGAAGGTAAAACGAAACACAAAAAATAACTCGTCGTATCGTTAATTTAAAAAAAAAAAAATAGTACATCAACCATGTGTGAAGCAAATGCGCATGCGCGGTTGCCAAATTGAAAATTCCTATCTCACGAAGAAGGGTATAATTATACACGCATACGCATCTCCGCCATGCCAATATCACTGTCTGAGTAATGGTGAAGGTTACCCCTGCGTTTTTCCTCGGCCTCGGTCCCCCACACACTGTTTTAAAAATTCATTCTGGGACTACTAATGTAAAATGAAGAAGCACGAAGGAAAAAAAATTAAAGAAAAAAATTTCTTGGAAAATGAAAAAAAAAAGTAGTCGGCGATGCGACGTCCACGTCCGTTTACGTTTATGAATCATTAAAATTATGTTTGTTTAGTGAACGGGGGAGGGTTAGGGGATGGGTACGGTCTCAATACGCGTATTTTTTTTCGGTAATTGCGCGTAAAATTGCGTTTTTTTTTCTTCTTTTAAGAGGTGAAGTGAGGACGTTTGCCTGGTCAGTGTTCGTTACGCGATGACCGTGATCTTGAGTTTTGTTTCAAATGTCAACGTGTGTACTGTGTGTAGATGTCGAAGTGGGTCGAAAATAGAAATATCGTGTATTTTGAAGGACTGTAAGGAGCGATGTGCTAGGTAATTACAATTGTACTCGAACGTTTAGATTTGGTAACATCGGGAAGGGGAGCGAAGGGAGGGTTTATGATGTGGAAGAATTTAAATTTGTACTCCAAGTATTCGAAATTTTTTATTACAAATATGTAAATTGAAAATCGACTATCAATTGCATCTTGAAATATTAATTTTCAAAATTCTGTAAAGAAAAAAGGTACAATTTACATTTTGTAATTATTTAGTATGGAAAATCTTACGAAATTTTGAATTTTTCCCCTCGCCCCCTCTCTGGCCTCTTAGTTTTGGTTTTTTGGCAACAATGCATCGTAAATTAAATTTTCATGTACTGAGCAGAAAAAAATAGATCATAAAATGTAATATTTTAGTACGTTGAGGATAGGTCGATTTTAAACATTTTCTCTCCTCTCATCCCCCCTCACAAAAATTCCAACCTAAAAAAATCATCGAACGGAAAAAATCGTCTGAGATTATTATTGGAAGATTTTTTGAACTTCCTTTCTAATCTCAGACAAAAATATCGGTTAGTTTTGTCCCCTTTCGTCCCTCCCCCCTCCATTTCCAATCCACAGATGATACAATCAATTTTATAATTCGAGTCGCGTTCGGTAAAAAAGGTTCTGTGTGAATTTTACCCAAGTGCAATGATAAAAGATGGCTGCTTACTTTCGTTGCCTCTTGAAATAGGTATTGTATTTTTGGGTAAAATTCACACTAAACGTTTTATGTTGTTCTAAAAATTAAAAAAATTGGATTTCAAATCAGAATGGAATAATGAAAAAAAATTACGTAAAGTTATCAGTCTTTGAAAAAATTCTTTTTGGAACCTTTGTTTTTGTTTCATAATTTTTACTTGTTATTTCACTCTCTTAAATCACTTATACGTATATGTGTCATTGGTATTTTTTATAGAAAATTTCGATTTGAGATTCTTGGGAAGAGGAAGAGAGAAAATTGAGTTTTCAATTTTGAAAAAAATCAGGGTTTCCGGTTTGAAATTTTTCTGGACAAGAGCACTCTGTTACAATAATTTAAAAATGGTCAATTCCAACGTTTTTTTCACCCCCTTCTCCACCTCCATCTCCACCTACTCTTCTTTTTCAGAGAGGACTTTGTCGATTAAATTTTCGATGTTGAAAACATCTTGCTTTTTGATTTCAAAATTTTATTCAACTTTTTGTTCTAATAATTTGAAAATGGTCATTTTTATTGGCCTTTTTCTGCTTCCACCCCCCTCTTTCCCCTCCTCTCCAGTATTCGGAATTGATTTCATAGTCTAAAAAAAAATCCATCAAAATGATTTGTGGCAGTTGTCAGTTGCAAAAAAAAAAAAAAAAAAAAAAATGCTCATCTATCGAGTCGCCCAAAATTTCAAGATTTTGAACTTATTTTATTCCTTCCCCCTCCAAAGATTTCGATTTCAAGCCAAAAATTCTCAATTCTGGAATACATTTTTTTAAAGTCTAAAACGAGTAGGTATTGTGAAATATTGGACAATTTTTGAGTTATTTTTCGTTCTTTGTCTGTGAAAGGGAGAGAATGAGAGATTAAAATTTTTGATTTCGAAAAATTTCACTTTTATGCCCAATTTATCGACCCTCTCCTCCTCCCCCTCCTCTCCTATTTACCATCGAAATAATTATCTCGTACAAATTTCACTCAACAATTTGAATCCGAATTTCAAAATTTCGAATTTATTTACCCCCCCCCCCCCTCCCTCTTCTCCCCTTCCCACCCCACTTCGATTTCAAGCCAAATTCTCGAATATCTTTTCTGAAATCAAAAACGAGTAAGAATGTGAAATATTGGGCATTTTCTTAGTAATTTTTTCTCATTGTTTGTGGACAGGTTGTGGGAGGGGAAGGGGGAATGAGACATTGAATTTTTTGATTTCGAAAAAATTCTGCTTCTTGGTTTTGAGACGTCATTGGGCATTCTGTTATGATATTTTGAAAATGTGCAATTTTATCGACTCTTCTCTCTCCATTCCTCTCCCCTCCCCTCCGCTTACCTTCAATATCTCTCAAAAAATTTGTAATGTAAAATTTTTTTTGAAAAGTTTCCTTACAAAAAAAAAATATTCGACAGAATTTCCCCAGAATTTCGAGATTTTCGAATTTACTCACCTCCTCCCCCCTTACCCACTGTAAATTTCAATTTTAGCCCAAAATTTCGGATGATTTTGTCAAAATTCGAAACTATTACTATGAAATGCTGTAATTTAACATTGAAAATATTCATTCAAATCGATTTTGTCTTCCACCATTGCCTCTTTCGACCGATAAAATTCTTTTTAAAAAAGTCTGATGTCACCATTTTTTGCGAATTTTTACCTATTTATCTAAAGTTTTAAAAGACATGGGTCGTCTTGTCATCCAAAATATTCGTCATGTTGGCTGACCAAACGACCTGAGACTGCGAGTTCATCTCATGTATGCACCATACTGTCGTATACCTTGTATTTTCAAACGAACTACTTCAGTGGGAGCGTTTTCTATCATCTCGACCATCCCGCAGCTCACAATCCAACAACAACAGCACTAAAACTCAGTATATAATATGATCTTTTGTGTCCCTAATACCTAACCTAAGACGTATAGTAAAAGTATACATAACATAGTATATTCTCTGGGTTCAGAGTCACAGGGAAGGGGGTTTAGGGGAGAGATTCGATCGTTTATCAAAATTTACCTGCTCACCTCGACCGGTCGTCTGTATTAATCAGTCTTGTCAGCTAAAAAGATAACTCGTTTTCGACTATAGTACAACAATAAGGATGCATAGCTGCATAAGCAAGTAGGTCAATGCGGCGGTGGTGGCTGTGAAGACCAAGACTGCATTGACCGTGTTCGATTTGACCAGCAGATTATATTATCTCTATGTACATACTTATACGTACAGTAGGTACATTACATACCTAGATGTACTTACTTATGTGTATGGATTTTTTTATTTTTTTTGGTACAAGGCATTAGATAATTGCGGTGTGGTCTTAGATAGGTCTGTCTTATGTGTATTTGTGAAATGCATTATTACGAGGAGTATTTTTACTTTTTTTTAGGGATAAAAAAACTGTCATTTTGGGATCAAATGTTGAGAAATTGAAACACGTCTCTGTTTGGAGGGGATGTGGAAGGGGGGGGGGGTTGTGATCGTTGTTCCTTACTTCTGAAGATTGAATCGGGAGAGTTCGATTTTACATATTATTAGGATCACGAGAAAATGAGTATGGGGGGGGGGGTGAGTGGAATTTTTTGAATCTGCAGAAAATCTACGCATCTTGAGGAATTTTCCACTGGTAAAAATTGTCGATGGAGGGGGGGGAGGGGGAGGATTGGTCGATACTTTTCGTCTAAATTAACGCAATCACGTCCCACGTAGGTAGGTAGAGGTACGTATTGGCGTACATTCGTATTTCCTGAAATACTTAATCAACGTTTTGATAAACCGACGACGAATTAATTTATTGGTCGAGTTATGCGTGTGTGTGTGTGGGGAACCTTGATCGTAATTGTACGAAAGAGAGAAAAAAAAATTGATAACAGAGCTGTTAATGGGCACGCGGTCGAGAATATTCGCCTAACTCGACATATCTCTGGTTGCGGTGGCGCGTTCTTGCGATATAATTAGAGTTCTCTTCGTTTATATACGATAGGTACCTACCTATCTACCTGAATACCTACCTTAATTCGAATAATATCGCGGCAATATGACGCAATATGAAAATAAATTTCTTCGACGATACGACGACAACGATGTTGGTTTCATTTAGGTAAAAAAAAAAAATTGGTCAATAAAAAACTTGAAAATTATCAAAATAGAATTTGAAAAAAATGATACCTTTACCTTATACAATATTCTGGTTTATATAAAACGCGTCCAGCTGAACGCTATACGCTAGTCAGATCATTATGTATTTAGTTGCATTACGAATGGAAATTATTATATTGTATATATTTTTTCTATCGAAATTGCCGAATATACGTTCGTGTAGATATTTATATAGGAGAAGGAAGACGTGTTTTGTTACCTGTTTTCGTGTACTTTTTTTTTCTCTTACTTTAATTTAATTTTCCTTTTTTTTTTTTTTCATTATTTTTATCGTATTAATAATAATTTTTACATCGCAGAATTTTTTTTCTCTTTAAACGACGCTTTTAACTTTTTCTTTTTTTTTACAAGCATTCCAAAATATAAGTTCGAAATTTTTTAAATCAAATTTGATTTTATGGGATTTATTTTTTATTTTTTGTTTCATTATACCAATAGTTTTAAAAAAAGTAGTTTTATATTTCAGTTTGATCGTGGTAGTAATCGCTTCGAATAGTATTTATTTTACCATAAAAGCAAAAAAAAAAAATTTATCGTAAGTTCGGCCTGTCGTTCGAACGATGCGTATACGAGAAAGGAGGAAAACGTCGTTGGGCAAAATTTTAGGCGTTATGCCAAGGCTAAAATAATGTGACGAATACGCATCGTACGAGCGACCAGGCCTGTATTAAAATTAGGAGTTAAATTCACATTAGTGTACCAGGTCGCATTTAATTTACCTAACTATATGTTTTAAGAGATGAATTTCACTATGAAATTACATGTACCTGTTAAATACACACGTTACTGTTTTTTTTCTTCCCCTCCCCCTCCCTTAGTGTATCTAGTTGTTAAAATTTTCATTGTGTAGTTTTATTAATGGTCCTGTTTCTAGGTTTATACGTTTCGAAAACGTTTTTTTTTTTTTTATTTTTGGAATTGAAATTGAAAAAAGAGCTAAAAAAAAAATAAAAAATTGGTTAAGTTGAGCGAATTCGGCTCGATTGGTTTTCTTTTACCAGTGAACAGTTTAGGTATCACTTAAAAGAGTCAGAGAGCCATGTGTTTTGTTATATGTGCGTATCTCTCTGTCTCTCTCACTGTTGTGGGTCTCTCTGACTTATCTAAATGAGTAATTTACTAGAGTGGATGTACTTATTTAAGCATTTCTGTGTTATTTAACGATTTTAATGATCTCTCGCGCTAATTTATTGTTTAGTACTGTGAAATTACTATATTCTACATGTACTAAGTGTGTGTATTACTTTGACGTAGCCGAATTCGCCATCATCAGGGCATCGAGTCGTTATACTTTAATGTGTACAGCATTGAAAAGTTTTTCTTTTACTTTTTGTTTTGTATAAAAAAAAAAAAAAATGCTTGTATAGATGTTGTGTGAAAAGTATTGTAGATTTTTTTGTCCCTTTTTTCTTGATGCGAGGAAAGAAAAACTGCGGCAGTTTGCGGTGGTATTTTGTTTTCGCGAATCGATTTAATGTGCCATTAACTGCTTGACGAGCGCGAACCCGATCCGACGAATGTGTAAAAGTTTTTCTTTCCTCGACTTGGATTTTTTTTCTACCCTTCTCTGTCTCCCCCTTCTTATTTTTTTTTTATTATGTGTGTTTTCCTCTTTATCTTTCTGTCTGTCTCTCTCTCTGTTTTTTCTTTTATTCTGTCTTAATACGAGTTATTTTTATATAAGTCCCGATACCTTTCGTATGTTATTGCTTTGTTATGTATATTTTTTTTGTATTTAATTTTTTTTTCTCTTTTGGGTTTTAAGTTTCGATGTAGGCTTTTTTGTCTATCTACCATTTCTCTTTTCTTTTTTTTTTTTCATCTTTATATACGAGTACCTATAATTATTCTTTTAGAATTTTTACACGCTATGTAGTGTTATATTATAACATAGAATATAACTCTTTCATTTCAATGTGTTTTTATTATTTTTGCGTCAAAGAAATAATATGTTGAAAAATTTATCGTGTTTTATTTATTGCTTGTACATTGAGTATGAGTATAGTAGTGCGCGAATGCGAATGTGCCATGCCATTCACGTGATCATCGCATCGTCGTACGGAAGTTGTTTTTTTTTACACTGAAAGGTCGTATGGTGTGGTGCAGATTTCACGATTCGATGTGTGTGTGTGTGTGTGAGAGAGAGAGAGAGAAAAGGAGAACAGAAGGGAAACAGAAAGATATGAGTTTTCTAGAAATTAGATGTGTGATGCGAAGTAGATACTTATTGGGTCAGATGTTTTTCTCCTTTGAGGATTTTGGAATTTGGATCGAAGAAAAATAGTACTATAATGTATGGAAATGAGGCAAATTAGTACATATATAAGATGAAATTTGCAATTTTAATGGGTTACACACGGTATCGAATGGCAACCTGTATCAATTAATTGGAAAAGAATCAGATGATAAGGTGATTTCCGATTGGATACGTTCGTTATCAGAAGTCTTGTTTGTTTCGTTTCGAATGAACCATCATCGTTACAAGATGATTAAGCGCTGAGAAATGGTATTTGTCCATCTAGATATACTTAACTAAACTGTGTAGATAGTTTATTAGAATTTGAAGAATTGATCTTATGATTAATTACGATTATTAAGAATCGAATTACAAGTGTGCTAGAGGTGAAATTTTCTTCTCTTCTGCTGTTTTTAATGAAAATGTAGTTATAAGGATGGGAATAGTGAGAAGTTGTCTTTGGTAAGTTGTGCTCAAAAGAGACGTTACGAAATCTGAATATCACCTTCAAAGTTGTGGGAAAATTCTAGCGAAACTGGATTACATTGAGATGTTTTTCAACTTCAACCCTTTCTCTTGTTGGAGAAACGTGGGGTGTTGCGTTACTGTGAAAAAAATCCTTTTAAAAATAAATTGCATTGAAGATGGAATAATCGAAGTTACCAAAGAAGATCATCTCTTTCATGTTTCTTACAAAAAAAATGTGTTGGAATCATGTAGGTATTGAATTGATGCCCGAAAAACTGAAGAAATTTATTCATACTTATCAAAAAAAAAAAAAAACATAGCAGCAAAATTAAAAACAATTTTTTTTTCATTTAAAAAATTGAAAAATTTACCTATGACTTTATGAAAAAAAATTTATCAAATTCTGAATTGAAAAATGGCGAAACTTGAAAAATGTTTCCAAAAAAATAATACGGTACCTAAGTAATAAAAATTCCGGATGTGAAAAAAATTGAATGCTTTGTTAAACTTAAATACCTAAAAAATACTTGAAGTACGATGAAAAATCACGTTAAAATAAAAGTAAACATACGGTATGTAAAGAAAATCTCCATTCAAATATTCTCTACTTTTTTCAGAATTATGATTTTTTTCGTCTTTTTTATTTAAAAAAAAAAAAAAAAGAAAAAAACAAGCACAACATTTTGATTAAAAAGTTTTCGGCTTGAAAATTTTTTCACTTCTTACCCCTTTATTTTCCTCCTCAAGAAATAGTGATCAATTTCTTTAAATTTGGTCTTCAAAACCCTACTTGTTTTTTGCCTAAGTTTTCGAATTTTTCTCAATTTTTCCCTGTAAAATTAAACTTTTAAACCTCTTTATGATTTCCTAATTTTATTTTAATTTTTAATTACAAAATTTTTGCTTGAAATTATTTTACTCAGTTCACTCCCCTTCAATTCATTTGTCAAAATTGTCAAAAAGTTGCCTTTTTCCCACTTAAAAAATTGCGTTATTACTTCTTCTTTTTCAAGGATTTGAATTTTTTTAATTTTTTCTAAACCAAATACAAAATTTTGATCAAAAAGGTTTGAAATTTTTTTAAATGTATCTCTCTTCCCCCTCTTCACTCTGACTCGAAATATTGAGAAATCTCTTCCAACATTTTTTGCCCAAAATCTTACCATGTTTTTTTGCCAAAGTATTCAATTAATATTTCTTATTTTTTCCATCATGAAATCAAACTTTAAAACCGCTCATTATTTTCTAATTTTTTTGAATTCTGAAATTTTTTTCATTTTTTTTTTTTGGTTTTTTTGATTATGAAATTTTAGTTGGAAAAAATCTTGTTTCATCCGCTCCCCTTTAATTCTTCTGCCAAATTTGCTGAAAAGCCTCCCTATTTCACATTTTAAACAATGTCTATTTATTCCTCGTTTTTTTTTCAACTTTTGAATTTTTTTCTCGTCTTGTTCTCATAAACAAAGCACGAAATTTCGATCAAAAAGTTTTTGCCTTAATCTACTTCCCCCCTTGAAATATTGAAAAATTTCTTTAAAATTCTTTGTGAAGACTCTTGCTTATTTTTTTGCCAAAATGTCCAGAAATTTCTCATTTCTTACATTGTGAAATCAAACGTGGAAACCTCCCATTATTTTCTACATTTTTATAATTTTATATTTTTCATATTTTTTAGTATCTAGATATATTTTTAAGAGTTACAAAATTCCGGCTTGAAAATATTCTGATCCGTCCTCTCCACTTCAATTTGTATGCCAAAATTTCCAAAAAATCTCTCTTTTTTCGATTAAAAAAATCTCATTAGCTAATTCCCCACTTTTTTCGTTTTTTTTTTTTTTTTTTTAGAACTCTGAAGTTCCTGGATTTTTTGAAAATTTTTTCTGCACCTAAGTATGTTACAAAATTTTGATCTTAATTTTCTGATTCGAAAAAAATTCTGAGCAAATGTGATCTGTCACGAGAAAACCAGGTTAGTGTCCAAAAAATCGATTTGTTTTTTTTTATGGATATTGGTAGTAATCAGTGTGCAGAATCCGCCTGTGGTGGTTAAAACGTTCGCGAACGATTCTTTTGACCCTAAATTCAAGGTTGAAAAAATAGAGCAACTACAAAAAAAGTTTGAAAATTTTTTTTTTGTGATTTTCTTGAAAAGTATGTTCTGGGGAGTCAATATGCAAATTTTGGGGGTAATCGGCTCACATTCGGAGGATTAGTGCCATTTTATTGAAATTTGAATGAGGCTTAAGCTGGAAAAATCAACTCTTTTCACCTTGAACAAAATTTTTGAAAAAATTGAAAAACTCAATAAAATAACTTTATTTATATTAATAATTCATTTTTAGTAGTTTTCGTGAAATTTTTGGCGCAAAATTTTAAAAAAACGAAAAAATCAATTTAGGGAAATTTCGATTATCGGCCTTTGGCAACCCTGATTTTGAAAAAAAAAAGTCAGGTTATGTTGGCACCTCTTGTGGTCAAAAGTGGTCCAAGTTTCACGGACCTACGAATCATAGATCGCCGAACACATAGATTCAAAACTTCAAATGCCCGCCCTGTAAAATTTATGTTTTGGACACTAACCTGGTTTTCTCGTGACAGATCACAAATAATTTTTAATCTCTTCTCTTTTGCCAAAATTGACAAAAAGGCCCTCTTTTTTCCATTAAAAAAATGTTCAGTCATTCTCCACTTTTCTCATTATCCGGTTTTTTGTTGTTGTTTAGTTTGTTAGACACCTCAATACACATGAAAAAATTGAGAAATTTTTCAAACACCTGTGAAAATAGCTGAAAATGGGTTTTAAAAAATGAATAGTGAAAAAAATTATTTAGGAATTGGAAAAATTGATTTTAAAAAATTGACAAAATAGAGCAGATACTTATACTTACCTACTATTTTGTTGCCTGAATTTTTGCGAAATTGAGATGTTTTTTTTTTTAATTCTTAGGTACGTATAAAAACGATGTAAACAATGCAAAATCGTGTTCTAAAAAAATTAGGAGACGATTAAATTTTGCAAAATGGAAAAAAATTTTAAGAAATGGGATATAAAAAGTTATTGATAAAAAAAAAATGCAATAAAACTTTTATTGAACGATGAAATTGAGTTGAAATTTAAAAAAAATAGGTGTAGGTAGGTAAGGTATAGTAAAAGTATAGATGTACTTACCTATGTTATGTATTTCTTTTGCATATTTTAATGGGAGCATGAAAATGAGAAAAAAAGAACTTAAAAAGACACAATAATTCTAAAATTTTGATAAAACTGCAGCAATAAATATTTTTGAAACGACCCAAAAAAGGGAGTAAAAATATAGAAAAAAAAACTCAAAATTTCAAGAAAATGAAAAAATTTACTTGAGAAAGAATTATGTTGCTTGATAAAAGTGACACGAAATTTGAAAAAATTCAAAATTGTTTTTTTAAAAATAAATTGGAAAAACTGAATAAAAATGAAACAAAAATCACGAAATTTTTTGAAAAGATGGATGTAAAATGTGCTACTTATTTTATAATTCTATTTCTCACAAGCTTCCTTAAAATTTCCTCTTTAGGAATCTTTGCTTCAATTATTGTTCTGGTTTCTTTTTTCTTTTCGAAAAAGGAACCTACCCCCCCCCCGGCATTCAAAAAAAGTGTCGCCGAATGTAATTGCGAGCTTAAATATTTGTCGTGATTTCTTCTCTAGGAAACTTTGCCTCAATTGTCCTGGTTCCTTTCCCTTTCTAAAAGGGATCCCATCTCCCCTACCCCTTGCATTCAATAAAAGTCAGTAAAAGTGACGGCGAGTGTAATTGAAATTTGTGAGTTAAAATATGTCACGAGATACTTAGTTTACAAAAAAATCAGAATTTGTTTTTAAAATTTCTAAATCACGCAGGTACCTAGTTCGAAAAAGTTATCAAGTTCTTAAAGGTCATATGTGCATAAACGTATCACTTTTCTCAAACCTCAATACCATTAAAATGGCTTTGATAAATAAATATTTACTCCATATCGTACGATTTCTGTTTGTACATATTTTATAAACTGACTCGCTCTGATAATAAACTTAGTAGGAACACTGATAGATAACGTACCTAATACATACATAATTATCAATTGAAATTTTGTCAATGTGAGCAATTTCACGTTCCCCAGTATTCGTAATCTTATCAAAAATAGAAAAAATATGATTATATACTCTTATGTAGGTAATCATGCTCGGTGATTATTTAAGTATCTATTTTTACAGCTTTTATCAAGTGGCTTAGTCCTATACCTATCAAAAAAGATCATTTCATGCACAAATCCAATTTTGCGTGGGTATTTTCAATAATGATGATTCTACGAAATTTCAGATTTCGTCTCGTTTTTCAATTTTTTTGCTCCCAGTATATCAGAGGAGGATCTATCCTGCAGCAAGACATTATTAAAATGTACTCTTCGTAATTGAAGAATTATACCTTCGTCTAAAAAGGCAACGTGGTACCTACCTACCAAACCATCTACCTCTCAAAATACCTGGAAAGGATATGGATGATGATTCTTACCATCCGTGGAGACGAGCCGAACGTCTGAGATCACCTTGAACATCCATTTCCTTTCCACTGAATAATTCAGTGTTGTTTTTGCACCTCGTAAAAACAAAACTGACTGTATAATTATATTAATTTCTATAAAAATTTAGAGGAATTAATTCAAACTTGCTAGATCTTCCACATGAACTACGAAGCGTTTAGGAGAGGCGTGGTTGAGGCATTTACCGTAAATCCTCTGTCTTATATGTACGTAGACATAGGTACGTTGCTATATGTATATTTTATTCGGTCATAGCATGGACAAGCCATAATACAGGGTGTCATTAATGATAATACCGGTGCCAAGACTTTATTCTTCGGAGGGAGATAATCTGGCCCTAATCAAGTAATTCTGTCATCCCATTTTTTGGGCGAGGGTGGCAGAAACCAAATCAGTAGGTCATTTATTTATTTATTTTTTCAAAAAGAGGGACTTCAACGACTGAAATTTGTATGGAAGGTAGTACTTCGAGTAAATATTGCACGAATATATCAATAACGTAGGAGGTAGGACTGAGAAACAGAAAAAGGCCTCTTTTTCTCAAAAAATATGAAAAAATGAAGTGACATGAGCCCAAGTGGAAGAAATACACTGCTTCGTGTGTATTTTCATGTTGAAAAATTCATATTTGTTACAATCGTCGACTATACAGAGCAACAGATTACCAAGTTTTATAGTGATGCTTGTCTGTACTTATGTACATGTAAAGGCAGTATCCGATATGAGGGCTGTGAGAGGGGTGGAGGAGGAATACAACATCAAACGAAAATATAAAAATGTTTAACGCTTCGAAGCTATACACCGACAGACGGAGGAGCCTTGCTTCTTGGAGAGGTGAATTATCAGTAATCAAAAGGAAATTTCCGTTTTATTCATCGTCCCTCGTACTATGTGTTTTAACCTCGCCACGACCATTTTACTAAAAATAAAAATCCTTCTATTCAAGGATTCATGATTCTCGCTGTAAAAAAAAACACAGAATTTTTAAAACCCCGAATAAAATCGCCCAGCACATGTATTCGATTAAAGTAAAAAATATATCTCCTGCGAAGTTTACGACTGTTGAAAAAAAAAATACTATACGTGTATTCTATACCTACCTACCCCCAAAGGTACACTATGTATCTTCACCTCTGGTAAATTATTACCTAGCGAAGGGATAAGTTATATGGCATAATACCGGATCACACACATCTATAACAAAATGATAGAACTACGAGTAAAAATTTTTTTAATTCTGCAAACACGATAGTATTTTTTCTACAGGTTATACGTTAGTGATTATTAAATATGGCCGCTAAAATGTCAACCCAGAGGTAATAAAAACCAGGAAAATCCCTTTTATAAAAACCAAACAACGCACTATATACACTATGTAGTAAGGAGGTTGAACAACTTTGGATCAATTTCAAATGTATAAATGTAATGTAAATCACAAATAGTTGGCAACAGTACCTATCTACACTCTACAGCTCGTGTTTAGCTAAATACGCAATAAAACGTGAAAAAAAAATTAATTTAATAAGTTGTTTAATAAAAACCTCATTTAGTTGTTAGCTTTTACTGGGCTTCTATTGTTTATTTACATTCGAAAAAATATAGGCGGAGTAATGGCGAGCGTGTTTTGTTGATTGTTAGTTCAATTTATTTAAAATTCTTTTTCTTTTACCCTTCAAATTCTAATTATTTATTTAAAATTCCGTTTCTTGGCTACCTTATACTGAAAAAGTCGCTAAGGTTCGATTTTCTCTTTTGTTCCTTTCTTCACTTTGCGCGTTGATTATTTTATTACTCTTCAAAAAGTGAAAAAAATGTGTTTAATCGATTTATTTAGGTATTTATTTTTTTTGGCTTAAAATAAAGGTAATGGAGGAGGAGAAAGAAGAGGTGGAAAGGAGAAGTGTTGACATTTTTTTATTTAAGAGCTCGAAACTAGAAAAATGGTGTGTTAAAGAATCATGGAGAGGAGGGGTAAGTTTGTTGATATTGAAATAGAGAAAATTTTAATGCAAAACAAACAAACAAACAGAATACCTATTAAGCGACCGAATTACCAATTATTGATTGGACCTCAGGTAGGTACATAGGCTATATCTAGACCTTACGAGGGAACTAGAAATTTTTGAACTGGCACTCTTCGACTTGAATGAAACCAAACTAGATTGAAAGAGAATGCCCAACCCACATAGTCTCAATTTCAGGAGCCAAAGTTCATTTTTGGATTTTTGTAGAATTTTTGAAAATTTAAAAAAAAAATAGTTTTGAGGGCAACTTTTTAAACTTTTTTTGAAATATCATAAATTTTTTTGAGTAAAGTGAATCAATGTGAATAATTCTTTCTACTTAATTCAACTTCCACACATCAACCACTAGGTACTAGTTTTGTGCCATTCTGGTCCCTTCAGCAGTGATTTTTCAATTCTCAAAGAGACTTCAAATCACTCTGGTGGGGTTAAAAATGAAGTGTAGGACCTATAACTTTGGCTGGAGCTTATTTGACACTCTCACACCAATTTTCAGTAGTTACAGTGAAAACCCGGGTGTTCTAGTTCAAAAGTGAATTTTTGACCAATTCGTACCTACAGGGTGTCCATGAAATATTGTGAACACCAAAGAAAGTTTTATAAAAACATAGGTTGGCAACGTGAAATAGATGCATATGATTGGTGGAATGTTATCACCTCTGTCTAACAAGTAACAACCAATCATGTGCTATCATTATTATCGTTCAGTGTAATCAACCAAAACATTTAGCAGAAAACTTTTTTAAGGGTTCACGATATTTCTGGGCACCCTGTATGTGAATTCAAAAAAAGTAGTTGTGATCTAGAAAAGTAAGTATACACAAACACACTGAATTTCATCTCTCAACTAGGATCAAAATCCAAGCAGCATCCAATTGCCTCAGAAATATAATCTCTTACAATACCTATGATACAATTCATTTTCGTATTTGATGTGATATTACCAGCCAAAGATACATCTCCAACCTCCAAGATTTGCCAAGAGAGCATGGCTGTTGCCTCCTATACTACAATGACCCACATGTCCATGTGAATTTTGACCCGGTGTTGCACCAATTGTCAATGTAATAATTGTCAACCAATGTTGATTGATTGGCATTCATGTCAACACGGCTCAACACAAGGTTAAAATTTACATCGACATGTGGGATCCAAATGTTTCGGATGTGGATGGATCAACATTGGCATCAAAATTTACATTAATCTCCTGCTATGTAAAGTTATTACTTACATTTTAGTTTCAAAATTGTAAATTTTTTCCAAAAATGATTTCCTCAATAGTGACCAGGTCACCTCCGAGAGGTACAGTTGGAAAGTCTGTACTTACCTACTCATGAACTCTTTATAAGTAGGTACTTATTGAAAAAGGTGCTCCCAATAACTACATCTTCATCTAAGCGTACTTACTGAACAAAAAACAAAAATACATTTTCATGTCAACAACATGTCAATGTTAATGTTGATGTGAAATTCAACATCAGCAAATACATCCAAAATATCAACGTCATTTTCTAAATTTGAAAAATCTTTGAAGATTTGGTCGAGGTTGGTGTTGATGTATTTGTGGACAGTCAACTTTCATATTGACATATCATCAACAAAACTCCAAACTAAGGGTAAAGGTATCAATTAGCGACCCTCTAGTTTATTTTTTGAATTTCTCAGAGCCAAATTGAGCTGGAAATGTTGGTGATGGCTTAAACAATAGCTTGACATGTCTACTTCAACATCCTGAAATCCCCAAGACCCAACATTTTCATTTATCATCTTTTTTTACATTTTCCCGAAAAGTTCAAAAATTCAACAAAAAAAAGTGACCCAAATATCAACCAGCTAAAAAAAACGTGTTAAGAATGAATAAAAAAACACTGAAATCAAAGTCTGAAGGCGTTAAAACAAATATTTATTACTTAATACCCGAATATGAAGTATTTAGAACGTTTTTACAAATTATGAAAATTGTTTACTAACCAAAAAAAAAAGTGACCCTAATATTGACCTCCTCAAAAAACGTGTTAAAATTTCCAAATGAGTAAAAAACACCAAAATCAAAGTCTGAAGATGATAAAACAGATATTTTTTACTTGACATATCAACACAAAAGTACCTTGGAACATTTTATTGGAAACTTCGGTCCATTTCTTATGATTTTGGTTTATCTTTTGGCATGTCTGTAGCAAAAAACAAAGTCTTGAAATTGCCAAAACAATGGAGGGGGGGTCGAATTTTGACTTTTTAGATATGGACTGCTAGTGGTACATAAGCCAATGGTATTGAACATATGTGAGGGCGCATACGGAAAGGGACCTTATGACCAAAAAATCAATTTTCTTTTTCTTCGTCAAATTTTCGTAGGAACTCTTCAAAAATCGAGTGGAATCCCTCCATAGGCCCCAATTTTTATCATTTCATCGAATTTTCTTACTTTTAGGCGAAGCATGCATAAATTCATTACTCACAAAAGTTGAAAAATGACGCAAAAAAATTGAAAAAAGACGTGAAAACGTGTAAAAAATGAAAATTTTACAAAAACTCGTGACTTTAAAAAGACATGAGTGGAAAAAATCACAAAAGATTTTTTCCGGTAGTGGAACCTGAATTCAGGACTTCTGGCAAGATGATCCATCAGTACAGACACCTAGCCACTGCTAGTGGTTGTATTGGGTTGATTCGGTTATAGATAGTAGCGTATAGCGAGCACAACCCGAATAGTATTCTCGCATATTCGCGAATATTCTCAAATGCCTGGAGAATATTCTCTCAAAAAAATAAAAATCATGACTTTTTTCAAAAAATTTAAGATTGTTCTACAATTTTCCAACAATTTACAAGTTTTAAAACTACTTTTCTTTATAAATTTCCAATGTTCCTTCATAATTTGAAAGTTACCAAAACCGTCTCATGGAAAGTTTCCTATCATCTCTAAACTAAGCAATAATGTTCTAATTTTTTGAAAATAATCTGCGGAATATGCGCATGCGTAAGCCAAAAAAAGAATATTTGTGAATTTGCCCAACAGTAAACCTGAATGTTTTCACACTTGGTCTGCGCACGCACCCCAAAATTTGATAATGCGCAAGTGGTAGGAGTTACGCTTCGACACCTGTCGTTCGTATGTGTGATTGACGTTTGACATGATTGATGACAATGATGATGTCATGCCAGTACACTGGCTACGCATGCAATGCGCTACTAGTTATATCGTGAACCTGTGCGACATTTTTTTAACTCGCTACCCGCTACTAGCGAGTAGCGAGAAGCGAGAATTTATGATACCGGTACAGTAGTTACCCGCTGTCAGCGAGTACCATTTTCAGCTCTAGTATGATAAGTACATTTTGTGCATCACATTGCACATCATGTTGAGATGGCATGTTGAGGTATCAGAAATAATCAGAGCTGTGGGTCCAAAATGATCCCAAAACCTGAACTGATTAAATCTCGATTCAAATCCAATCCCAAAACCCAATAAACCCATCCTGAAACCAAAATTGTAATAATTTATCATTTTATCTCGATCCCGGAACTGAAACAAAGCACAAACTCACTTCTTTTTCATGATTTCAAATTTTTGATTTTTTCCCCAATTTGAATTTGATAAATTGTCATTTTACAACATTTATCATCATTCATTCAGATCCTAATGAAAATTACTCGACGAATTGAGCAAAATATACATTTAAAACATTAAACTAATTACGCCATTGGATTCACCATGTCCAAATCTCCCATTTTTTAAACTCCTTGCTGAGTCCATTAGTCAATTTGCGCTTGAAATTGGTTGAAATGAAAATTCTGAAACCAGAACCGATTCATCCCAGAACTGAAACACTTTTTTCAATCCCGAAACCAATTCCAAAACTGAAATAAAAATTTATAAGAACAAAATTAAAACAAATCCAATTCCGAATTGAATAAACCCACAGCTCTGGAAATAATGGGAAAATGTCAAAATTTGTTATTAACCTGTCTTCTTTATGGGCAGAAGATTCCTACTGAATAGCTAATTGATCACTTTTCCATCATTATAGGTATGTTGGAAAAAACCATAGTCGATGTAAATGTCGACATCGACCATTTGAAACACAATTGCACAAAAAATCATCAGAAAATCGTTTCAAATGTTGAAAAAAATACCTAATACCCATTTTACTACATCTTTCCACAATTTCAAATTTAAAAACTCATTTTGAATTTTTTATTCATCGAATTGATCCCTTCTATAACAAGACGACTCGAAATGAATTTTCGAGTCTAGAGGTAATTTCTAAAAAAACCTCGATATTTTTCAAACAGGCCAGGTGTTTGGCAACATTTCGTTCCTGAGTCATAAAACGAACAAACATCAAGCACATGTCCCTCTCCACCTCTCTCGCAGCCCATTACAGTGTATTAGCCGGAGCTTTTATGACAAAGGAGTAAGAATACAGAAACCCCTGCCAGTAAGCAATCAAGTTCGGCGTATTATCGTTTTTGTTTGTTGGTTCGGCGACCTCGTTTGAGAGAGCGATACCATAACGTCGCCGTAAAAGAAAATTTTCATCGAAAAATAACCCTAACCATTGAAACGTACAAAAAATTGGCTACCTTTTTAACTTTGAACTTCAAAAAGAAAAAGAAAAAAATCGCCGTTTTCCGCGCAGGTGTTCGTTTCGCCGAAATAGGATAAAAATTTACGAGCGTGCTAAGGCCGAGGCTACCGGCGCGGCGACCGTCGCCTCGTATCTGTGGTAAATTACCGCCGAGCACTTGGCTCTGCTCTGAATTAACAGATTAAAAAATAACGAATTTTAACTAGTATAAATTAATGCGGTGCCGGTGCCCGGTGCAACGTAAAAAGACGTGCTACGAGTAAGTACGATACGTACTTATGTATGTAGTAGATGTGGTACTTGTGCACAGAGCAGCGTCTTCCCCATTATTATGTCCTTGCACAATATTGTATTATTTCCGAGTTAATAGGTCGTTCTCATACACTCTAGCAAAGATCATTAAACTTGCACTATACGATGACCTATACAAACACATGTACAATACTCTCTACTGTACCGTATCTACTTACCAGGCACTTATATTCTAGCATCATCACGATAGCGGAAAAAAAATTGCCCGGTTTTTTTTCAAGCAGAACCCAAAGCTACTTTTAAAATAAGATCACGAAAACGTTTGAAATTTCGGCTCTCGAATATGCCTTCTAGACGAAAATTTTCCGAAAGGTTAACATTGATAATTATAGCGGAAAATAAAAAAAAAACTTGGCCGACAAATTTTCTTCGAAATGATGACGATTTTGTAACTGTCGTTATTTCGTAACTCGTCCGAGAACTTGAGTTACGTGTCATTACTCTTGCGAGTTTCGCAGGCTTGAAAACTTTTTTCTGCTGCCGATGTTTTTTCGCAATGCTATTTTTCAAGTACATTACCATCGAGTTTTTTCTTTGCTTTTTCCTCGTATATCGTTCTATCTCTATCTCACTCGCGTCGTTCTGTTTTCTTCTTTTCAAACATTTTCAAACAAACGTAGCCCGTTATTTGAAGATCGATGTATAACGTTGGGAAATTACCAGTAAAATAAGCAACAATTTATTATGCTAATTTGAGGTAATTTTCGAAATGAGACGTTATTTTTTCTTTTACGAAATTTTTTTTGCCTTTTGAGAATTTTCAACCGTTATTTTGGTTGTTGCGAAATTCTGACAAATTATAAAGACAGTTCAACCAATAGGTACCTAGGTACATCGATGAATAAGAGAATTTATAACGATGACTCTGACTCTTCTATCAATTACTTTCGGGAATTCCTTCAAAACATTGAATGCGAAATAATGCGAATGCGATTCATCATAATTCGACTCACATTAAAAGAATCCAATGCCAAAATTCTTCAGAATATTGCGAGTAGATAACGCTTTTGTGTTACGTACGAGTACTTCATCAATTTTTTTTTTTTTTTTTCCTTTGTGTATAAGTATTTTAGAAAGTACTGTTGGTATTTTGTCACAGTTTTTGCAGTATTTCGCGAGTTATCATTCAATTTTTTTTATAATTTTAATGAAAATTTTGATTCTGCAGATTTATTTTCATTGTTAGAAAATTTTTTACTATACATTTTTTCAATGTTTTCATAAGCAATGTTCGATTAGGTATTTTTTTGTAAAATTTTGATATTATTCAAAAATTTTAAGCCATTTTATTAATGTTTGCAATAGGTACTTGGAACATTTTATTAAAATCGTTCTAATTTTTCATTATTGAACGATTTTTGTTTCAATTCTGCTCATTTTTCACTAATCTAAAATACCTAATTGGTATTTTGTTGATGTATAAAAATTTTATGAGTTTTTTTTTTCGTTTTCAATTTCAATTGTTTGTAAAATTTGAAAACTTTTTCTATGTTCTCCTAAAACTGGTCAAGCTTTTTTCAGTTATATTTGACTCACTTTCATGTAAGTACCCATTTTTATGCCCACCTATTAATTTTATTTTTCAAAGATTTTTGGAGATTTTATTCACATCTTGTCTAATTTTATTTAATATTTTACAAAATTGTCTTTATTTGTCCCAATTTTCGCCATTTTGACGTTTTTTTAAACAATTTTTTAAAATTTACAAAGGTTTTGGATTTTTTGAATTTTTTCTGATTTTAGCCAATTTTTTGCAGTTTACGAACTTCTGTGATGTTTTTTTCTAAAATTTCGACTGTGGGCTTATATTTTCAACTTTTGCATGGTTTTTGACCACTTTTGAGTCAATTTCACTCATTTGCTGAGAACCTGAGAAATTTTGTGCATATTTTGTGTTAAGTATTTTTTGAAATATTTTTCAAAAGTTCAGTATTTCTGCAGCAATTTTTCGCCGTGTTCTGGATTTATTAAATTTTACAATTTTTTTGCTGCTGATTTCAGAATACCTATTTTATTCATTTCTCTGCAATTTTTGCATTTCAAATATGTAAGTATGCAAAAAAATTGCATTGAAATTGAGTGAAAATTTTCAATTAATTTTTAATATCAAATTTGAATAATTTTTGCCTTTTTTCACATCATTTCAACCATATTTTATCGTGATTTCTTGAAGTTTTGATATTGATTATCTATTACAATTATTTTTTTCTTATTTTCAAGATTTTTTTTTCAAATTTATGCAGCCACTGCCAGCATATGCGGCATCTATCTGTACATTTGAAATGGGTAAAAATCGCGGAGGTGAAGTGTCAGTCCGTTGACCTCGCTTCAAAAACTATAAATATCGGATCGGTAGATCAGTTGGCTTGTATCTTTTGAGTCGTCTTGTTTCTTCTGTTGTGTCCAACAATTCGATCGCGCTGGGGTTGCAGTGTCTGGACAATCGGAGTTCGTGTTTAACTGCAAATCTTCGAATTGCTTGTTCTCTATATTGAGATCACGGTGAATGGACTCGTTTTTCTCGAAACGGTATAGGCTCGAACTTTGCGACGAAGAATTAAATTCTGGCATCTTTGAATGATGTCGAAGTTGCATTTGCTAGCACAGCCCCATAGAGCAATGCCATAAATCCAAATTGGCTTGATTACGGCGAGATACACCATTCGCTTAGCTTCGATGCTTAGCTCAGACTGGGGTCCCAATAACCAGTACAGGCTGCGTATTTTCTCTTTGATTTGAAGCTTCTTTGAGTATAGATGTTTATTCCAAGTGAGGTGAGAATCTAGGTGCATACTTGGTATTTGGTCGATTCAGCCCTTGGGATGATCTTATTTCCAATCATAATTGGTGTGTAACTATGGCTACATAGAGCAAAGTCCACATGAACTGGCTTTTCATTATTTGCCAGCAGTTTCCGCCTGCTCATCCATCTGATGATTACGTCAAGTGCTCCCTGAAGGGCACTGATAGCTGCATTATAATCTCGATTCACAGTTAGGATAGCTTTGTCATCAGTATACATAGCCAGTATGAAATCGTCACCAGTTGGCACATCAGCTGTGTACAGAAGATAGAAATATGGGGACAGGTTAGGTACCACCTTGGGGTACTCCAGCTTATCCAGCTACGCAGGGGCGCATGGATGAATTAACTCTTCTCTGCAAGACACAGAACTCCCTGTTTTTGATGCATGAGGCAACCACATTTAAATATGCACCTTTGAGCATTTTACTTAGCTTGTACTTCAGGCCTTCATGCCAAGTCATAATGATCCTGAAGCCAGGGAAACCATCTCACATTTCCAGGTCTTATAGGCCAATTTCACTGCTCTCAACTCCTTCTAAACTATTCGAGAAACTGCTCCCGAAGCGCTTGGTTCCAGTATTTGAAAAAGTCATTCCTGATTTCCAGTATGGATTCCGGAGCAAACACTCTACCATTGATCAGCTGCACAGAGTCACTCTATAACAATCAGCAGAGCACTAGCGGAAGATTTTATTGATTTTTTTTTGTTTTTTATTATTCTGGCAATATTTTCCTGATTTCCAATCATTTTTGTTGTTGTAAATTTCACAAATTTTCTGAAAATCCAGTTTTGTTGATACCTATGTAGCTATTTTAGGTGCGGAAGCTGGAAATTAATTAATGCTGCTAAAAAACTGATTTTCTTTCAAATTCAATGAGCTAAAATTGAAACTCTGTCGTCTCAGGTAGATGTGAGCTGATCCCAGTGAGAGAGACACTTCAAAGGGGGGGGGAGCATTGAAGTTCTGTCAAAGGTGATATTTTGAAATGATCGAACGGGAACCTAGTCATCTATCTGGTACCTGAGGTGGATAATTTTTGCTCCAATTTGGCCCTCGAAGCATGATTTCTTCGTACTTAATTCATTTCCAAAATAGTAATTTTGATAATTTTCAGTTGCTCGTTTTTTAAAAATCTGATGAAGAAGTCAAGTGTGGAGAATTTCAATTCGGATTCGCTAAAACGATTTATTTTTGGTTGGGAAACCTCAAGAGTAGGTAAAAACACTAAAGAAATACATTACACGCAAAATTTTTTATTGATAAAAAAATATACCGAACGTTTCGGCAAAACTTGTTGCCTTCATTAGCGGCGAATAGAAACTGAACATGAAATGCGAGAGAAGAGTAAAAACCACATCTGTAGTAGGATTTCAAAAAAAAAAGTCTACCGTTCAAAAATTGTAAAAATTTTTCCTTTTTATCCATTAGGGTGGCTCAATAAGTAATTCCTCAACCCCAATAATTCTCAATTCAAGTCGTAGGTCGTTGAAAAAAATAAATAAACGAATTTTCTAATAACCTCTTCCAATTATAAATTCAAACAGAAAGGTCGCGAGGCCTGGAACTTGGAAGAAACATAGGGTACCCATCGGGCCATCGCACACAAATTAAAGAGTTACGAGCAAGATTAAAAGATAGGACGACGACAGGACAGCATCGCGTCGAGGCTTCGCACACATAAATACTCAGGCAGGCACAACGAGAATGTGTAATACAAAACGATAGACTATTCATGATTTTTGATAAAAGGACGACTCCCCTTTGCCTTTGGATTTCGTTGAAATAAATTTCAGGCTTGGTAATATTTAAGGGCATAGGGCGACGTTGAACTGCAGCAGGATTGACAAGCATAAACACGAACCAGCTAATTGAACAAAGGGAATAATATATTCAACTGTGCGAACTGCATATTGTAGGCCTATTTTGGTATAGGTACCACCTCGTCCATGCTAGAGAGAAAGAGGCTGGTAAACGTGGCGAGGCAAGGTGAAACGATCAAACTTACCCTAACCCTAGTTTTTGATCCGAAGTCATAAAATTTTCATTTCTCAACTAAATCCAACTTTATGAATAGTAGTATGTTGCTACCCTATGCAGCATCGCATATCGTGTATATTCGAGTCGAATAAGAAAAAATAGAAAACCGTTCGACGATCCCTTATTTCGAAGGACATCTGGCGGCGGCGCTCCAATCAAAAGGAAGCTGCGATATTTTCAATTTAAACAGCTCGATGCGCTTATACTGTAATTCTGTACCAACCTTTTTTTTCTTTTCGTCGCTCGACGAACGTGGTTCTTGGTATACGAGTACTTTGCACATAAAAAGCCAATACGACGATATGGTGCGGAATAATTATTGGCAACGTGAGATTCCGCATCAAGTATCTAATTTCGAATCTAGATTAAAAACGGAAAGAAAATTATCGAAAGGGAATAATAAAAAGGAAAAAATAAGGTGACCAGATTTAAAATACGAGTACCTACCTTACGCTCTGTAACTATTAAAACTCGGTACCTACCTAATAATAATTTCACGTAGAGAAACAAAAAACACATTACCACATCTCGAGGTTGATTTTATTAGCTCGAGATGGACTGTGAAAGCGTATAATTTCGGTATTCTAGCCAATTATAAGTTTTACTGCAGGGTGCAGAAGGGGGAGGGGGTGCAAACGGGCAAGAAAAAGGTTATAAAAGGTACTGCGTTCATTCAACAAGCGATGAAAAAAAGCACCAGATCGATAATTACCCCACAAAATAGAAAATTATCGGAATTAATTTGTGTTTCAGTAATTAATACTCGTATACCTACTGAGTGTAGAGTCGACATGGGGAGGAAAATATAAATTTTTAATGATTCCAGTATACACAATAAAATGTATATTCTCGTCGTCGTAATCAAGGTTAAAATAGAATACACACAAAATTTCTACTACCACGTTGAAAAATTTTAATGTACACCGTATATTTAAATGCGTGTGTGACTCATTGAAACCCGTAAAAATGTACACTTTACGACGAAATCGACGGTTCCAAGTTTATGGTATATAGTCATTTTTAGGAGGGCACTGACATGAACTTGGTCCGAAAATGTGAAATGCTTTGCCGCGTATTAAAACATACGAAGTACATATAGGTACCTACTCGTACGTACAAATACGATAGTAATTATATGGGATTTGTTATCGAATGTTTCGTTTCGTGCGACCTTGGACGGTTCACTCGAGTAAAAGGTAGGTATTTCGTTAGGAAAATTTTAATTACCAGAGATGATTTTCACTTTACGTTTTTAACGGCTCGAACACACCCCCCGAAGTACATACCATAATAATAGCTGGGCAGAAATGCAAATATCTGTATGGTCAGGCATATTGCAGAATAATATTACGATCTGCTGGTTCGAAAGTGGAACGTTCAAGATGGTCATTTGAGAAGTTTCATCTTTAAAACAAGGTTACAAAAATGTGCGTCTTGTGAAATAGAAAAAATCTTGACGTTTTCAAGGAAGGGGGTATTGTTGTGATTCTAAAAAGGAGAGCATACCTACGTTTTCCAAAATTTTGAATTATTTTTGGCAGGTCAGTGTCTGTCTATATAGTGGAACAGGGCGTCCAACAAGACACAATGTTACCAAAATTTGAAAAAAGTGCTCAAGAGTCTTATTTTTTGTTTCTTTTTTTATGGGGCTCAGGGTGATGAAAAATGCATTAATGGTAGTCCTATAGGAAAATTCTAAAAAAATCATGAGGTAGGTACTTATCATTTCAATTTCAAAATTTATGATGGATTTTCTTCGAGGGAGGGAGCGTAGGGGTAGATGGAAAAATTCATTGCAGATTGTTTAGAAAAAATTTTGAAGCGACTCTTTCATTTTGATTGGAAAATGTTTACTCTCATTTTTGCGAAGTTGTGGTTTACAAAATTAAAAATTTTCAAAAAAATGTAATATTGATGTAAGAATTTGAGGGTTTGAGGTCATTTCGGTACCTACATATTTAATTTTTCGTTATCACTTGACCAAAAAATTTGAAATTCACCCTTAAAGAAAGGGGTTCAAAATTCAAACATTTTCTGTATCAAGTAGGTATATTTTGCTAAATTCACGACTAATAGCTTGTCATATTTTGGAATTAATTTTTCGCGGTAGCTTATGCAAAAATGTTTTTGTCGAAATGGACACTTCTTTAGAAATTTTTTCAAGGTCGTCAGAAATGTACTTTTCATACCCTCTTCCCCTCTTTCTCTTCAACAAAATATATTTGCAAAGTTTCAATCGCTCAGTAGAATCCTAAAAGTTGTCTTACAAAGGAAGTATAGTAAAACTCCCAAAACCAAATTTTCAGCTGCCCAAGTTCATTTTTCGATTTTTGGCGTCAAAATTGACTGTTTTTGGTGATTTATGCTTTTTTTCTAAAGTACATACGTACTTGATCAATAAAAATGATCAAAATAAGTTCCAAAACTGATATTAATTACCCAAATCCAAATTTCACAATTTCCAGCCATTTTGGAGCCTCCAGCGTGATTTTTCAATTTCTCCAGAATTTTGAATTTGCTCCAGAAGGCGTGAATATGAAGTTGGACAGCTAAAAATCGAGTTGTATACTACACTTGACCTGTTTAACGAGTTTATCCACATTTGAGTCGATTTGAGAGTGACACCTAAAAAATGGCTTTTTGACCAGCTTTTTTCAAAATTTAAAAATCCAAAAAATCAAAAGATAACCGTTTGTGAGGACATTTTTGAAATTTGTGCGAGTCGCTGTATTTCTTCAAGAACTAACCCCCGCAGCGCAAATGCTATACTATTTCAAGACGTTTTGGAGCGACAGTGACACCTCAAAAAAACACTCTTGAGGTGTCACTCTCAAAATTAGCTCAAATGTGGATAAACTCGTTAAACAGGTCGAGTGTAATATACAACTTGATTTTTAGCTGCCCAACTTCATATTCACGCCTACTGGAGCAAATTCAAAATTCTGGAGAAATTAAAAATCGCGCTAGAGGCTCCAGAATGGCTGGAAATGGCTCAAATGTAGATAAACTCGTTAAACAGGTCGAGAATAATACACAACTCGATTTTAGCTGTCCAACGACATATTCACCCCTTTTGGAGCAAATTAGAAATTCTGGAGAAATTTAAAAATCGCGCTGGAGGCTCCAGAATGGCTGGAAATTGTGAAATTTGGATGGGGGGGTTAGTTTTGGACAAAATACAGCGATTCGCGTGAATTTCAAAAATTTCCATTCATACGGAAACTTTTGATTTTTTGGATTTTTTAATTTTGAAAAAAGCTGGTCAAAAAACCACTTTTGAGATCTCACTCTCAAAATCGGCTCAAATGTGGATAAACTCGTTAAACAGGTCGAGTATAATACACAACTCGCTTTTTAGCTGCTCAACTTCATATTCACGCCTTCTGGAGCAAATTCAAAATTCTGGAGAAAATGAAAAATCGCGCTGGAGGCTCCAGAATGGCTGGAAATGATGTAATTTGAATTTGGGTAAATAATATTAGTTTTTGAACTTATTTTGACCATTTTTACTAATTAATTACGTGCTTTTAAAAAAAATGCAAAAATCGCCAAAAACAGTCAATTTTGTACCTATTTTCAAAAATTCGCCAAAAATCGAAAAATGAACTTCGGTAGGTGAAAATTTGGTTTTGGGGGTTTTAGACTATGCTCTTTCCAAAAATCGCAGTACCGTTCAAATCGGAGTGTGACACCTCAAGAGGTTCCCTTGTTAGATTTTGACGGTAATAGCATAGACATAGGCTCCTATTTGTACTCGTAGATCGACGCAGAATCTCAAACATTTTAATTTAAGACTAGGCCATTTTTCTATAACAGGTTGGGAAAAAATGACGATTTTTTCGAAAATTCCCCTCTCTGAGGACTCCAATTTCTCCTCCAGAGGCGCTTACGGAGCTAACATTTTTTGTAGGTTATTTTCAACTCCAAATGAAGGTCTCTGCTGAATTTGATCTAAATCCGCAGAAATTTTTTTTAGCAAAATATTTTCCAATATTCATGCCAAAATACTGAAAGATATTATTTCTTAAATTGAGGAAATATTTTGGAACGCAGTGGTGCCAATTTTGGACCATTTTTGCCAATTTTAAAAAATCAAAAAAATTTCATAAGTTTTTTTCGATTTTTTCGATTGGCAAAAATGATCTAAAATTGGCACCACTGCGTTCCAAAATATTTCCCCAATTTCAGAAATATGTACCTAACATCATTCAATATTTTGGCACAAAAAAAAATCAACAAAATCAAACAGAAAGAAATAAAAATAAAATAAGTAAATAAGTATGTACGTTGGGAAAATAGCTTAAAACTATTGAAAAATTGAATCGACGAAATTGCACAGAAATGAATGAAATATTCTAAAATTAGCAAAAATCCATAGAATGGCGAGAAATTAGTGCAGAAATTGAAGTTTTGAAAAATATTGCAAAAATAACGCAATAAAATATGCACAAAATTTTCAAGGTTGTTAACAAATGAGTAAAATTAACTCAAAAGTGGTCAAAAACGGTGCAAAAGTTGAAATTACGATCTACAACTGAAATTTTAGGCGAAAACCATCACAGAAGTTCCGTATATTGTGCGAAAAATTTGCAAAAATCATAAAAAATCCAAAAAATCCGAACCCTTCCTCAAATTGACAAAAATTGGTAAAAAAAAATCGTCGAAAATGACGAAAATTGTGACAAAATAAAGGTAACAATTTTGTAAAATACTAAAAAAAAATAAGTAAAAAGTGAGTCAAATCAATAATTAAGATATCTTGAATTTTGTAAGAAAAGTAGGGAATTTTTAAAAGACATTCATAAATTTTGAAGTAAAAAATCAAATGGTGACAAATTATCATTTTATCAGCGAAATGACAGATTTTCAGATTTTAAAATAGATGTTGAAAAAATACCAAAATGGTTTGGATTTTCATATACATACTCATAAATTGTAATATTTACAAAGTTGGCTCACTATGAATTTTTGACTTTTTGAATTGTTGAGATTATCTTTAATTCGTCCCTATTCACTGAATTCCGGGGGGGGGGGAGATTCAAAAATAGGTAATTCTATAAAATTTGAGTATAATTTGTAAAATTAAGGGGACAGTATTTTTTTGCAGTACCTATAAGGTAATATGAGAAATTTTTCAAATTTGAACCCATATTTAAATCAATACCAATGGATTTGTTCAACTTAAGTACTATCGCAAAAAAAAAAAAGTACTAAAATACATATTTAAATTCTACAGAAAATCTCTAGTCATTGCAAATGGATTTTGAAAAGTCATCTCTACTGGTAATATGAGAAGTCATTTGTGTCACAAAAACTCATGAATGTTATTGAAAGAATTACCCATAAATCACCTCACAAGTCACTTGTCTCGTAAAATGTAATGAAAACCACCTCGATAAAAAATACTGGGTCATAAATTTTGCGAGGGAAAAAAAGTCAAAAATACAAACAAAGTCTTAAAAAGGAATTATGTGCCTATATTAATATGTGTATTAATTCAAGGCTATTAACAATCACCAATTTTATGCAAAATATTGGTAGGTACAATATATTAAAAGGTCGTAAATTTTGTCATAAATGAGTCAGGAAATGGCTCATTTTGCAGAAACCAAAAAATTATGCAAAAATTAAAACTTTGATGAAAAATTAATATCTCGAGAGAATAATTTTTAATATTATTCATTTTGCAAAGAGTCATAATTTGTATGAAAATTTTGTATTTTAAAAATCTAAAAGTCATTTGAGCACGAAACAGTCACAAGTAGGTACCCATAAATTGTCCAAAGTGCAATTTTGAAATAAAAATTTCTATAGTTCTGTAAAAAAGCAAGTTTTCTTAAATTTATCTCCGGTTAAAAAAAAATTCCACTCAAACTCTATTTTCTGCCGCCTCTCACATTCCTCCCATTTACCTGCCAATCCAACTACCCATTCAAACATCTCTACTATTTCATTGTAAGTACCTTACCTTACCCGCTGATTCGAAAATATGTACCTAAATTTGACATTTTTTCCCATCTCACATTTTCTACGATCTGGTGCATCGACCTTGGACCTCGATAACCGGTGTACGTGGCACAATACAGGAAAATGTCCTTTTATCGAAAACGATGCGATGAATGGTATGATGAGGTATGTATTCCATCATCGAAGTCTTACGCAATGCAATGGCAAAAAAAATGATGCTTTTAAACTACGAGTATACTTACGACCGCGACCTCGCGTAAGAATGCGACGTTTCTACGACTTTACCCCCTCGTGCCCCAATCCACGCATATGTGCGACTAGTCATCACATCTTGAACGCGTTGTTTTATCATATCAATCCAGCTCGGACATTTTTTAAATAGAAATTTCGCAGTTGTACAAAATTCGCCGCGAAATACTATGATTAATGGGCGAATTACATACAAGTCGAGATCCACGCAAGTTTTCTATCTAAAGACCATAGCGCCATTCAAGGTTTATAATTTGGCATTATGCCTTCATCCGCTACCATTTTATGTTTTTCTAAATATTCCTGTTCGCTTATTTATAATTTCAAACACTTTTTTTTTTGAGAGAGAAAAGAAAACGAATTATCATCGATGTGTAAATGGAGGTTCGCGTGCTGGAAGGTCTTCCATGGGTGATTTACGACCGATGTTGCTGATTCAAGTGCCATCTCTGTGTGTTCAAAGGTTATTGAATTAGATCGACCTTTTTTTTTTATTTATCATATAAGTAGATAGGTAAAAGCTACGAAAAGATGAGGCACCTACTATTATGGTGATTATTTTTATATTTCTCAAGTCCTCTCTCCCCTCCTTTCTGATTTCTTCTTTCCTTTGGTTATAAGAGTACTCGTCTTTACAACAGCTAGTTTTACGATCGAAAAGCGTATATGTATAGTTTTGGGTTTAATCCAAGCTTACACACTGGAGAGTTAATAAATTCTAAATAATTTGGACGAGGGTCTTTTCATTCGTATAATGACCCAATCACCTATTGTACTTGTATATATTTCACCATTGTGTATATGTACACTGTACAGTCATACTCATTCACTTTCTCACACACACACATAAGCACATTATAAATTCTGTTGTAATGATTCGATAAATTTACTGAATCATTAAAAATGATTCCAAAATAATATTGGAGTTGGAAACCATTGATAATGATTTTTAAATCATCGAAAATCATTGACAATTTTTCAGAGACGATCGTCAAAAATCTTTCGTTGAATAATTTATCTAGCTGGTTACCAAAGTGATTCGAAAGTGATTTAATATTTGATTTTATGATGCTTAAGTATGGATAATTAACCTAAGTAATTTTAAATTTCTCAAGAGTTTGAAACGTTTGGTTGTAAAAATTATGTAGTAAAGATGAAGAATGGTTTTTATGAGCCAGTTTAAAAATTTAATTAAAAATTAGGTAGGTCTAGGTAACTTTTTTTTAAAATGACGATTCGTTATTTTGTATGTTTTCATTCTTAGATTGGCACTTACCTATGAAGAAAAGGTCAAGCGATTGCATTTGACCTTCGGGTCAATTATCGAGAAAATTTGAAGCGAAAATTCCCCATTTATCATTTTTTTATTTTGAATTTGAAGCATCTATTCAAATAGGTAAATTTGTAAAAGATAATACATGACGCTTGAAATGTATCCGATAAAATGGACCAGTGAGACCATAAATCCACGTGGAATAAGTATATAGTAAGATCTAGTGATGGGATTGCAAAATTTGATCATTATAATTTTGTTACAATGTAAAATTTTGTTTGCGAGCTGCCCAAGTTTTCAAAAAAAAAAAAAAAAAAAATCAGAATGAAATTTCTTGCGATAAAAATTTTGCCATTTTAAATAATTTTTCCGAAATAGATCCTTTGTTTACGAATTGTTTTCGAAATGTAGGTACCTGTCTTCATGATTGTTTTGAAGAAATCCTCGATTTCCTATGAGAATTTCATTGGTCAAATAATTGCGATCCAATTTTTTAGTTTAACGTTCCACGTGAAAATTCTTGACGATTTTTGCAAGATTTTGCTAATTTTTGAGATACCCAACTACTTTATAAATTTCGAACAGTTTCTAAAATGTTGCCTATTTTTGAAAATTTTCATTTGCCTATTTTTACGCCATAATATTATAGTAGGTATTTACGATGCTTCAAGTAATTTGCCTCATTTTACTCCACTTTTATGACATCATTTTGATCAACTTTATTTTCACAAAATTTTGCTCCAATAATCGCGAAATATTTTTTAATTTTTTGTCGTTTTTTAAAAATTTTTTTCCCAGTCATTTCAATATATGTGATTTTGTCATTTTCACAAAATTTTAACATTTTATGCAATTTTTTCTTCGGCAAAATGTATTTTGGAGGGGGGGGGGGTGTTTATAATTGCATGATTATATTACACCCGTCGTGTAAAAGGCAGTGAATTTATTTCAACCAAACTCATTTTTGAAAAAATGTGACTCACCTGGTTCTTTCCGTGGACTCTTCATTTATAATATATCATTTTCGACATGTTTCATTGACGTTTAATGCATTTTTCGCTGAATTTTTTAAAATTTTCTCAAAAATTTTGTGGTGCTGGCTTAACTGATTGCAGGTTTCTTATACTTTTTGGGGTGCTTAGACATAGATAGTAAAAAAAATTGAGTAAAATCAAAAGACATGACTCAAAAACGTTGGTCAAATTCAGGTTGAAATGACCCGTGATTAAATTGCGCCTCATATGCATCCCAAAAAACCGTCTATGACTTTCAGTTCAAGGTCGAGTTTTGATCGAGTAGAAATTGGCTGCTATTTTCAATCATTTTTTTGATGATTTTGAGAATTGTCAAAAAATATCAAAATAATTGACTGATAGTTTTCAACAATTTTAAAAGAAATGTAAGATTGATGAAAACTTGATCCTAAATCTTCCTACATTACAGTAATTTTATTTAATCATGCAGTAACGATTTCATGATGAAAATTCAACTCGATTTCAAGTTGATTTCTTGCTGAAGGCATTTACTCAATTGCAAATGTTTGTTGATTTTTCTTTCTCTGTAGACCTTAAATGCATTGGTACAGAAGTTGAAGTCAATTATAGGTTGATTTTTACTAAGTCATAAAAATGATGTGAAAATTAATTCAAAATTGTTCTAAATTTGTGATTATATCATAATCAATGCCTTTTTTGAATTTTGAAGTTGGATTGGTTTTTTACCAAAAGCTCAAATGAAAATACGTCAAAAATTGATTCAAAATTGTTGCAAAATAATTGATAACTTTTTAAATCAGAAGTTGGATCTATTTTTCATCGATTTTTTGTCAAAATGATGAAACTTGAAAACTTTGTGCGAAATATTTACTGTATCAATTTTTCTTTGAAAATAGGCATTATTAATTCAGCATATAAAAGTTGAAGTTGATTTCAAGCCGATTATCGGTTATCACTCAGAAATGAAAATGGTGTGAAAATTGATTCAACATTTTTATA
Organism: Planococcus citri; assembly: GCF_950023065.1. NCBI lineage: Eukaryota > Metazoa > Arthropoda > Insecta > Hemiptera > Pseudococcidae > Planococcus > Planococcus citri. Next base: position 44,844,401 of record NC_088681.1, on the reverse strand, counting down.
TGTAAACTTAGGTATATTTGTGCTGTTGTAATCAATAGCTTTTTTGAATTTAAAAATTATGAATCGATTTTTCATTGATTTTTTGTTGAAATGAAAATAGTCAAAACTTGACACAAAATATTCATCAATTTTTTTCTTAAAAATATAAAATTTTCTCTGCACATTGAAGTTGAAGTTGATTTTGACTAATTTTTGCTGAAAAATGAAAATAATATGAAAATTGCTTTAAAATGTTATGGTTGATTTACAGCACAGAAGTAGTAAAATTAGATCAAAAATTGATAAAAAATAGATATCAATTATTCATCGCTGACATCAATTTACTACTTGCAGATAAAGTGTGCAGAAAAACATGTAAGTAGTTTTGCAAAAAAAATCAATTATGGAGAAAAGAAGTGTTACAACATTTGGCATCATTTCTAAGGGGCCATCTCGACCCAATTTTTGAGTTGTGGGAGAGTCGAGGTGCAAGGATTTTCCAATCAAATCATTTTAAATATCAATTCACATAATGATATTGCAATAAATATGAACAGTGATTTTCTGAAAATTTAGGGTTGTTTTTCATAAACTTGACACAAGATTGATAAAAAAAGAGTCGATAGAAAGTACTTACCTACATAGGTACTCAAGAATCATCGACATAAGTATTAAGTCGATTTGGCATCGAATCACAAAAAAGTGTTGAAAAATCAACCGAAAAAATAGGTAGGTAAGTACACATACTCTTCATAATTATTGACAGAAAATATGTGGCGATTTTTCGACATGAAAATATGCTCGACAGTAAATTTTGCTCGATTTTATACCAATAACGTTCAAGAATAAGTAGATAGATTTTGCGCTGAAAAAAATAATGAAAAGGAAATTTATTTCCTTAAACTCGACTTGAAATTTGAACCAACTCGGCCCTATTTTTTTTCAAGATTGTGTCGAGGATGGTTTGTCAGGTACCTTCTTTAAGGCCTTTTTTCTTCACTTTTATTTCAGGAATTTACAAAGTGATCAACAATTCATAGATAAGTATTAAAACTGACAAATTTTTAATTTTCTAAACGTTTTTAAAAATCTGTCAAAAATTTAAAAATGGACTTTGGAATGTGAAATTTTGGCAATGACGTTTTTGTGACATGCTCTTTCCTTTCGATCTAGCTTGATTTCGTTCAAATCAAGAACTGCCAGTTCAAAAGGTTCCCTTGTAAAATTTTGTAAAAATTTGAAATCAGTGTTAAGTAGGTAGGTATATCAATTTTTCGGCTTATTTTTTCAATACTTATAGGGAATTTCCATAATTTTTCTGCTGACCTTAATACTTACCTACTTACGTATAAGTATAACCCTATGATGAGTCATGAAAATTACTCATTTTCCCACCCTTGTGAAAAAATCATGTCACGTTGAAATAATTTGAATGTTTTTCTTGCAAGATACATATGTATTTTTAAAAAAATTTTGTTCCAAATTTTCATCCAAAATCACCACAAAGTTGTATTATTTTGAATTTCCCTCGCCTATACTGAACAAGAACAGCAGAAGACGAATTCCTCGAGAAATGATAGATCTATGATTTAATATCGTAGCATTTTAATATGTATTTTAATGTTACGCCAAAAATTACTATTTCTTTTAATTTTCTGTGAAATTTGAAAACAGGAACTCGTTTTGTTTTGAAAATAAATAATTCAATTGAAAAACATACTGTTTTGATGTAATGAACGTGGAAAGTTACCGAGATAATTTTGGCATAGTTTTTGTCAACTCTTTGCAGTAGATTTCAAGTGCATTTTGCGTTGGTTTCTGAGAATAATGCTCCCCTACCCACCTTTTTTCCTTAAAATTAATGCATTTTCCCTACTTTCATTATAACTGTTTATTTCACACGTAATTGGCACAATCCCTCTTCCTCATCCTTCACTGTACCAGTGTACCTAATGATCTACGAAATTCTTTATCGACTCATCTCAAATGAAAAAGTGTACATACCCTCTTCTGGCTCTTCTCCTCTCTCACTCAATATACACATTAATCTCGAAGCTTTCGCAAGCCTCTAAATTTTCGGACTCGCCGGTTTCTATCCAGTTCAGCAATCAATGAGAATGATCTTCAAAGATATGTCAATAAATTTTGACCACACGTGATTTCTCACACTGTAAACGAGTGCTCCAGATCCGGTAAATAAAACTTGCACTTTTTGTCAGTTATTGCGGTGTGTGGTGTTTACTGCACCATTGTCATTATCACGTTGTACACAGGCAGGGCATGGGCATGAGCATGGGCAGACACAAACACTCTCGAACGGAAATCGCATCCTCGCTTATTTACGACAACACGTCCATAAACAAGTTCTTAAAATTATTTGAACGTGTACGAAAAACACTCGAGAGTATTTTTCTGTTGCATGTGCATGTCGCAGACTCTAAACCGGTAAATCCATCAATGTCCAAATGTGTCTTATTGCGCTAAAGCGACTCGACTCGACGAAGCTCAGACGTCGTCGTCTTATTCGTCGGTCTCGGTCCCATCGTCACAGCGTCAAAAGATATTGCATAAAATACGCTCGGGTATTATTTTTAAAACGCGTGTGTACGAGTAATAACTTACTCTTTTAATTAGGATGGCATAAGACGCATTAATCTATCGAATTAAATGCATCGATGCACGTGTGCGAAAAAAAAAATCGCTCCACTCTGTAGGGTTTATTTAGTATGTACTATAGATAAACATATGTTACGTGCTGCGTTACGTATTATTTGTCGTGATAAGACTATACATGCACATTTATGCATAGCATGCGAGAAATCCTCTAATCAATTTCTCGGTTTGTTTTTTTTTTACCCTCTCTTGAAATCGAAGGAACGCGACACTCGATTAAAATTCATGGCGAAAAATTACGACAACGGTATGACGAATACGGTGTCGTTCCTTATATTTGTAATTTTTTAAGTCAAAATAGGAAACTAGAGAAGTATAGATACGTATACGTAAATAACGCGACGACGACCAGTTGATAAGGGCATGCAAAGTAGGAAAAAAAACCGCAACAAAAAATAAAATTACTGCATCTAAGTAAATTTATATGGCTCGTATTTCAAGGCTACCGCACCGTTTGAAGTCTTTTTTCCGAATTCTTCGTTTTCGGTGACCAATGTGGAAGGCAAAAATAACCGATTAAATGATCAGATCAAGATCAGCGATTAAAACCATTAGTATGCAGTTTTTAGCCAAAATGAATTTTTTAGAAGCCACGTGTGTTATCGAACAGACTCGAAAAAAAACCTTTTGCGGTAATAAAATTTTTCATTTTATGTCCATTTTTTATTGAAGCAATTAGGTCATATTTGTGCGGGTATTTTTTTTTACCATTTACCGATATCTATAGGTGGGCAGAAGTTTACGTGTGTAGGGGATTTTATTCGATTCGTGTATTTTTGCAATATGTAATGTAATCTTAATACGGTTGTAAAATCTCTTTCATGTTGCTCGACGTATAAACTTCTTATTGCGATTCTATATATACTTAATAATTAGGTAAGTACCTACCAATTTTACCATGTCTATGGGTACTTGGGTATAGGTACCTATGTTGGAGAGTTTTGAATGTAGAAATGAAACTTTTACCAAGTTATATGCCCATTACCTACTTTAACAGACAGCACACTTTTGAACTTTTCGTGATGTCAGACCTTCTGCGTCACCGTTGTAATTATACCGGAATCACTCCTGGAAAGCTTTTAAAGTGACTTTTCAAGTGTCACAAGTCTCAAAGGGAAATGTCAATCGTGGTTTGAAAAGCCTGTCCGGGGTTTTCGAACCAAGTACGATTCGCTTGGCTTGTACGAAAAACTATATCAACTATATAAGGGGAGAATGTGTTCGCGAAGGAAACGCGCTGGCGAAGTCACTGATGCAAGTAGTAGTGCGGCTGCGGTTAAAAAGTGTATTTTCTATGCTTATAAGTATAATGTAGTTTGCTGATTACTTACGACAACTTGGAAGTACATTTTTTTTAGGTTTGATGATGATATTAAATTCAGGCACAGTACACGATTGGCGTAAGCAGAGGTTACTTGGAATCAGGCTTTGGTAGGATGACGAAAAATTTTTACGAATCAATCGGGCCAACGTTTTTGGGAAAGAGCATGGTCTGAAATCTCAATTACCCAAAATTTTAGCTGCATTGATTTTTCGTTTTTTAGCAAATTTTTTAAAATTCAAAATTGACCATTTAAGGTGATTAAAGCTTTAAAAAATATATAATATTTACATCGATTTAAGATTTAAGTCTCATCCGTCTATGTGGTAGGTATACTCTTATTAATCGACTTTCATCAAGTTTTGTTGACTTTCGCTCACTCTGACCAAATTTTCATTCACTTTCACTTATTTTCATTAACTTTAATTAACTTTTATTATCTCCTGGTCAATTTTCAGTTTTTCACTCACTTTCATGACTTTTGTGTGAGCTTTCATCAACTTTCATTGATTTTTGCCCACTTTATTTGATCAACTCTGATCAACTTTAATTTACATTCATTGCATTATTGTGAGCCTTTCGTTAAGTTTCATCGACTTTGGCCAACTTTTCAACAATTTTAACAACTTTTCGACAACTTCCATTCATTTGCATGACTTTTCGTCAACTTTCAACAACTTATGCCAATTTAAAGACAGTTTTTGTCAATTTTTGTCACAATCCACAAGAAATGTAGAAAAAATGTTCTGGAATTGAGAAGAAATAAAATTAACAAAAAAATCTACAAAATTGTAAAAACTAAAAAGTGTCAGATAAATAAATAAATTCGCACAATAAACATTTGCCAAGATTTATCAATTCTCTACGAAACCTAAAAATTCATGAAATTCTGTGCACAAAATGAAAACAAAACATTCTGAAAACCACCGTAAATCAACGAAATAAAGATACATACCTATACCTATAATTTTGAAAATCGAAAGGAAACGTGTTGCCAAATTTCAAAAGAGAATTAGATACTTCACTGTATTCCGATTTTTGCAAAACTTGCTCAAAATTCAGAAAATACATAATTATTGTTAAGAAATTGAGAAACAATATTTCATCTAAGTAGGTACAATTATTATAATTTTGTTAAAAAGTGTAAAAAGAAAAACCATCTGAATAAAATTACAAAAAAAAATAAAATAAAGCACAACGTGATTTTGAAAAAAAAGCACAACGCAATTTCAAAAAAAAAATGCACAACACAAATTTGAAAAAAAGCACTACACAATTTTGAAAAAAAGCACAACGCAATTTCAAAAATGAAAACGCGATTTCAAAAAAAAGCACAATGCAATTTCAAAAATGAAAACGCGATTTCAAAAAAAAGCACAATGCAATTTCAAAAATGAAAACGCGATTTCAAAAAAAAGCACGATGCAAATTTGCAAAAAAAAATGCACAGCGCGAATTTGAAAAAAAGCACCACACAATTTTGAAAAAAGCACAACACGATTTCGAAAAAAAGCACTACACAATTTTGAAAAAAAGCACAACACGATTTCGAAAAAAAGCACAATGCAAATTTGCAAAAAAAAAAGCACCACATGATTTTGAAAAAAAGCACTACACTATTTTGAAAAAAAGCACTACATGATTTTGAAAAAAAAACACTACAAGATTTTGAAAAAAAGCACTACATGATTTTGAAAAAAAAACACCACGCGATTTCAAAAAGAAGCACAACGTGAATTAAAAAAAAAACACACAACAAAAATTCAAAAATAAAACGAAATTTTAAAAAAAGCACAACGCGATTTTGAAAAAAGAGCACAACGTGAATTTGAAAAAAAAGCACAATGCGATTTCAAAAAAAATGCACAACACAAATTTGATAAAAAGCACTACATGATTTTGAAAAAAAAGCACAATGCAATTATGAAAAAAAGCACCACGTGATTTCAAAAAGAAGCACAACGCGAATTTAAAAAAAAAATGCAATGTAATTTCAAAAATGAAAACGCAACTTCCAGAAAAAGCACAACGCGATTTTAAAAAGAAGCACAACGCGAATTCAAAAATAGAACAAAATTTAAAAAAAGCACAACGTGATTTTGAAAAAAATAGCACAACGCAATTTAAAAAAAAGCACAACACAAATTTGAAAAAAAGCACAACGAGATTTGAAAAAAAATGCACAACACAAATTTGAAAAAAAACACTACATGATTTTGGAAAAAAGCACAACACAATTTCAAAAAGAAGCACAATGCAAATTTTAAAAAAAAACGCAAAGCAATTTCAAAAATGAAATTGCAACTTCCAAAAAAATGCACAACGTGATTTTGAGAAAAAGCACAACGCAAATTCAAAAATAAAAAGAAATAAAATAAAAGTATAACGCGATTTTGAAAAAAAAGCACAATGCAATTTCAAAAAAAAGCACAACGCGACTTTGAAAAAAATGCACAACACAAATTTGAAAAAAAGCACAGCACGAATTTGAAAAAAAGCACCACATGATTTTGAAAAAAAGCACAACGCAATTTTAAAAAAAAGCACAACACAAATTTGCAAAAAAAAAGCACAGCACGAATTTGAAAAAAAGCACCACATGATTTTGAAAAAAATCATAAATTAGTGCAACGTAAATTGCATAAAATAAATTAGGTACTTACTTATAGCCAGGTAATTATAACAAAATAAATAATAATCACAAATTGTTATGAAATCGACAAAAAGCTAACAAAATGGAGAACATTCCAACAAAAAAAAAAATAATAATTAAAGAAAAATACGAATCATATTTCAAAGTCTTGACAAATCAAAAATTGATCAAAATTGGTAGAAGTACCAAACACAAAAATGATATCTTAAAGTCTAGAAAAACTTGATAAAATCTCACGAAAGTTTTGATAAAATGCAGAAGTCTTAAATTTTATGGAAAACTGAAATATTGCGAAAACTGCATAGGTAATATAAATACTTAATAAACATATAGGTATATATAAGTAATTGCTTTAAATGTCCAAAAAACTGTAAATTTTTTTATAAAAGATTAAAACGAAGTTTGATTGATGAAACTTTGGAAATCTGCTTAAAAATGATCGAGAATAACGAAGAAAACAAATTACGAAATATTGCAAGAATCGCATAAAATATGTATCAACAAAGTTGACTAACAAAAATTTACAAAATTGATCGAAAAAGTAAGAAAATTTTTAAAAAGTTGATAAAATTCATCAAAACTCTATAAAATTATACAAAAAAAAGTAATTGAGAATGGAATGAAAATTTCCGAAATTTAGGTAAGTATTGAAAACTGAATAAAAATTACCATCGACTGTTTGAAATTTTCAAAAGAAAATTGACAAAAATTGACACAAAAACGTCTGAAAATTGAAAAGTTTATTTATGTACCTAATTCATTTTTTTACTCAAATTTTTTAAATTTCGAATGCATGTATTTATGCTCATTAGGTATTGAGTAATGTTGCCAAAATACGTTGAAAAATTGCACTTGAAAATTTGCTATACGTGAATTTATTGTAAACCTGTGCCCTCTTTATTATCATTTTTTTTACTAGTAAAATGTTTAAACAAAATCTGTGATTACTTATGATGTAATTTCATTTTTCGCCTTGTTTTTCACAAATTTATTTCAAATATTTAACAAAGTTTCATAGAATATTTGGCATAATGTTTATTTCACTTCTCTATTTCATCAAATTAAAAGTGCTACATATATTTTTTTCTGACCATAACGTCAAAATGACTGGAATAATTTAAATATTTACTAGTCAAGTCACCATTTTGGGGAGGAAATAGCATGGCTAATGCTGGTCAGCTGTCAATACAGTCGTACAAAATGGACAATGGGGTGATAACAATTTGCTTTATACCTAGACCTACAGCAATTTGTCATCGCAAGAACAATATAATAATATTATGATAGGCGATGACGTGACATGGAAGTTATTACAGGCAGGTATAGTTCTCACATCAACACTGGGCGATTTTCGAGATAAGGATTAAAAATTGCAAGGTGTTTTATGTACGTAGGTAAGTATAAAATGCATCGGTGCATAATCCCAGTTGACCACATGCTAGCAAAAAGCTAGCGTTTTATTCGCGTTTTGATAAGTTGCTAGCAATTTACTCGCTTTTTGTGGCCAGCAATAATTATCTCGCTAAAAGTAAGCGATTTTCTTGCAGTTTTTCGCTAGCAAATTCAATTCTAGCAATTTTCGAGCTGTTTTCCAGCGACTCTCAGCTAGCTTTTACTTCACTTTAACTTGCTCGCCTTATGCTAGCGTATTACTAGCGGATACTTGCTCGCAATTCTATGCTAGGACAGTTCAAGCAATATTCTCGCATATCTCAGCTAGCTTTTACTTCACTTCATACATGCTTGCCTGATGCTAGCGTATCACTGATGGATACTTGCTTGCAATTCTATGCCAAGAAAGTTCAAGCAATATTCTCGCATATCTCAGCTAGCTTTTGCCTCAATCTATACCTGCTCGCTTAATGCCAGCGTATCACTGACTAATATGTACCTGCTCACAGTTTTATGATAGGAAACTTCAGGTAATATTCTTGCATCTCTGAGCTAGCATTTACTTAGCCATCTGGCTCTAGAAAAATGTAAGCATATCTCTAGTTTCTGCATCTGGTGACTTGGCGTTTTCTTTATAGTCAAATGATAGGAACGTGCTACCAGATCTTACGCATTTCTCACCAATAAACCTTTTTCTGCGTTATTTATTGTAGCAAATGCGAGCAAGTATCTTTTCCATCCCTCAGCGCGCATACAAAAATCATTAAAAATATTCCTGCATATGACAATAGGAGTAATTGCACCCCCCCCCCGCCGATCTTCCGGGGCAACTTTTTTCTTAAAGGGGACAACAAAATTTCATCAAATGGACATGGAAAGCTGTAGTTTACTCTACACTCCAATTTTAACACCCTCTGAAGACGACTTCAGGTGGGTTCAAGTCATTTTAGAGCCTCCAGTAGGCTTTTGAAACTTGAAATTCCCACAACATTAATTAATCAATTGGAGTTGGCAAGCTGAAATTTACTTCGCAGGTTTCAAATGGTTTTGAAGCTTCCAGCTACTTTTAGGAAATTCCAATTTTCCAAAAAACGCCATACAACCTTCGAAAATTCGCTGGAGGCTCCAAAACGACTTGAAATCCACAAGCAGTCGACTTCGTAGCGTATTAAAATTAGTTTGCAGAATGAATTTCGACTCTCCATCTCAGTTTGATGAAATTTTGTGAAAATTTAAAGTTTCAAAAATCTGCTGGAGGCTCCAAAACGACTTGAAATTCACCTGCAGTACTTCGTAGCGTATTGAAATTAGTTTTCAGAATAAATTTGAGCTTTACAACTTCAATTTGAGTTTCAAAAATCTGCTGGAGGATACAGAACTGCTCAAAACAAGTTGAAACCGTTTCCCATCGATTTGGCATGTCGAAAATAGGGTATATCCCAAATGTCAGGTTTCTTGGTCAATTTGGTAAAATTTTGATTTTTTCTCACATTTTGGCCAAAATTTGATTTTTGAAAATTCACCGAAAATCGAAAAAGGTACTTTACCACTTGAAATTTTGACAGGTGATGAATTTTTGCATGATCTTTCGATCTACGTTTGTAAGGTTTGAAAAATTTCGTGCACGTCCTATGTTGAAACGCGAATTCTGCGATTTCGGCTGACCTTTCAATCAAAATTGCCGCCATTTTGTAAGTAAGGCCAATTTTTTTTTCAGCAAGTTTGCTTTAAAATGTTCCTTAGGATGTCCCCTTTGAGGAAAAAGTTGTCCCGGAGGATCGGCAGGGGGTGCAATTACTCCCATTGCCGTGGACTAAAATGTTGTTCAAAAATTTTGAAATTTTTCCTTTTCATGGTTTGTTTGATACTTCATTTTCAAATTTTAAATTTTGACAATTTTTCTATTTAAAAAAAAAAACTTCATTTTTTATTTAATAAAGAGATTTTTCAACATAAGCGCTAGCATAATGCTAGCGAATTTCTAGCGTCGATCTCTCTCATGGTATAGTTTGCTACTCTTAGATAAAGTGTGTCATCAAGTTGAATATAAGCTCAAGGTGGTATCTTGTTGAAAAGTAAGAAGAGTGACATCACTCTTCTTATACTATCCCAAGATGCTAGCGTTATGCTACCTCTGAGCTGGGACAGTCGCCTAATTTTTGGAATTTCCTGGAAAACTACCACCTGTTAAAGGTAAACACCCAGAATTTTTAAAAATTAATTAATAGTAATTACTTTACTGATCAAAGTTTTTCTACGCTAGCAAAATGCTAGCTTCTTGCTAGCATAATTTGCGCTAGCGTAAATGGTGCCGGAATATGAGACACTTTTTGCAAAAATTGCTAGCAAATCAGTCGCGATTTAGTTGCATGTACGTAGCAGAATGCAGAGCAAAGTGCCAACAAAATGCTAGCTTTTTGCTAGCTTTGTGCCAGCTACGTGCTAGCTATTTGTGCGCAATTCTGCTACTCTAATGCGACCTAATCGCAACTGATTTGCTAGCATTTTTTTAAAAAAGTGTCTCAAATTCCGGCACCATTTACGCTAGCACAAAATTTGCTAGCATTTGGTCAACTGGGATACTCGATTACACGTACGATAACGATTATTCATATATACGAGTAAGGGATTTTAGAAACGATGACACATTCATTTTCAATGATGATCGTATATTTAAAAATAAAATAGAGAAAAAAAATACGCGAAACATAGGTAAATGAGTAATTATTAGGTGTAGTTTTTATCAATTTAAAAAATGATGTAATTGACGTAATTTACGCGATTCATCGAATAAAATGAATAACGAAGCTAGAAGTTTTGTCACAAGGTATCAATTTGCACCAAGAAGTATTGTTCTTTTCTTAGAAGTACCATAATTTGCTGGTTGCAAATTTGCGAATGCGATAAGTTACATTTTTATACGTCTACAAAAATATAAATTACGATTCATCTGGGACAATTTGTGTGTAGCCCACATACCCAATCAGAAACCCATAAAGTACACTTGGAAACGTATTTAAAATTGAAACGAGCATCGACGTTTTTTTTAATGAACAATTCGACTCGACGACTTAATTATACGAGTAAGTACTTACTGCGATCGAATGGAAATCGCATATTTTTGTTATGTTTTGAAATTTACAATGTTATCAAAACAGCAGAATATTAAGCTTATAGAACTTGGCGCCCATTTGGCTGGACGCCCATAATCGCGTAATTATCGTTTACGATAATCATTGGAAATGACGTGCATCTCGCATCATCGGTAGTTTTTTCTTCATAATTCTTCGCGGTTGTGAATTTTTAATGCGATTTGTTAATTTTTTCGCGGGCCAAAATGATACGCAGCTACAATATACTTAAGTAGATATATGACAAAAACTATACTCTGACGTATTGTTTTCATATCACGGTAAATAAGGGGATCTTATAAGTTAAAGTAAATTATAGTCGACGTGTATATTTTTAGAGACAATTAAGCTTCGTTTTGAATATATTATAATTACGATTAACATTGTATAGGTTGCGAGTTTATACATTGAAAAAAATTCCGGCAACGAGGAAAAATACGTGATGAATGGCCTTATTGTTTGGAAATTGTTTATGAAACGAAAGTTTTAAAAAGCAAAAATTTCGTGTTCGCAGGAGAAAAACGTGCGTATAAGGTATTGGTAAGGCAGTCACGATGTAGGTATCATTCATTGTTTTCTCATCATCCGCGCGAGCGAGTGTTTTTTTTTTTTAATTGTATCATCCAAATGCTATCGGGCATTTTTTTCTTCCCTCTCTTTCTAGTCTTTTTTTTCTTTTCATGTAAACGCCGAGTCATCGATTATTGTAATCGTTAAATTACCATCAGCTGAGGCTCTCTACGTGGCAAACGTGATCTCATTGCTGGCGCATAAACTCTTTTCTAACAGCGTTCTCTTATCAGCGATGGAAATGTGCAAGTGTGACTATATACGCGATTAATTAGTATAATCGTGATAATTACCGGATTTAGTTATTATTGGTATACGAATGTATTATTTCGCGACTGGTTGAGTCAGCGAATAATATTAATCGCGAGTTGTGAAAAAAAAGCATGGATTTGTCGTCGACGATGCGACGCCATAGAAGACGTCGTTTCGGAGTATTTTACTCTTTCTATATCTTTTACTAATTTTTTGTTCGACTAATTTTTACCGACGTATAGCTGCACATATAATCGGTCTAATCGAGTTCGATTAATTGATACTTGGACGAAAATTTTATGAGTCACGTGTTCATTGATATTCGAGGAATCGGAAACATGTTCTAGTACCAAGTACGATGAACATTGAAAAACAGGTGGAAAATTATCCAGGATCATTTAATGTCAAATCAGTGGGCTATTTGCACATGGATTCGGCGATCTTAGAAATATTTTTCATGTGAATGGACCTCGATGAGAGATGACGAATGGCGCAAACTGCAATTCTCAAAGTACTCATACATTCGAAACTTGAAGAATTTGAGTAAAAAAAATTAATTACATGTAAACTTTTCAATTTTCAGACGTTTTTGCGTCAATTTTTGTCTTTTTTTTTTAATTTCAAACAATCGATGGTTATTTTTATTCAGTTTTCAATACTTACCTAAATTTCGGAAATTTTCATTCCATTCTCAATTACTTTTTTTTTTGTATTATCTTTCATAGTTTTGATGAATTTTATCAACTTTTTAAAAATTTTCTTACTTTTTCGATCAATTTTGTCAATTTTTTGTAAATTTTAGTCAACTTTGTTGATATTTCATGCGATTTTTTCAATATTTCGTATTTTTTTTTCTTCGTTATTCTCGATCTGTTTTAAGCAGTTTTACAAAGCTTCATCAATTTTTATAGGTAACTTTTTTCCATTTTACAACTTCATTTTAATCTTTTATATAAAAATTTTACAGTTTTTTGGACATTTAAAGCGACACTTACTTGGGTCATTCCGCGTAAAGTGAGAATATCGTGTCCAGACGGGATAGCTCCAAAACTGTAAGGGCGACAATAATTTTTTTGGGGTCTATGATTAGGGGACGTTGTCCTCTACATTTTAGTATAGATTGGGCAAGTGGGGGGTGGGTCATTTTCCCATTCCAATCAAAAATATAGCTGAATTGTCCATCGTTGTGTGTGTCCCAGGTCCTGTTTCAGTTGCTTTGTTATCAGTTTTTGGACCACTGATTTGAAGTTCAACTTGAATGAATGAAATATTCTATTAGATATAAGTTGAATAGGTATTCACTTAAATAATCTTCTATTTTTTTTTTGAGGTTCCTCAGTGTGAGTAAAACCAATTAAGAGAACTGTCACATGGTTTTTATTTTAATTTGTCCATCGTCATGCTCGATTTTGTTTTGGTCATGCAGTGTATTTAATACGCATTTTTGAAGTTCTAATATGGCAATCCTGATTACCTTTTTCATCATAGCTACATGATCCAGGTATTTTTTTAATGTCATTGGGAGAGGGACTCATGCCACAACAATAAATTTCTCTAAAACCAGAAATTCTTGATACCAAAAGTGTATTCAAGTGCACCAAGTTGAATAAGGTATCAACTTTTGAAAAAAAAATAAATCCCCTCCCTTAATTACTGAAAAAGGGAAATTTTGTCCATAGGCATGGCCAACATTTTTTGTCCATCGCCGTGTTTCAGCTTTTTAAATAAGCAATTAGGCACAACAAAAGACCGATTGACCAGGGCTGTAAGATAATTTATGTTGGTAAATTACGGCGGTATTTTACCATATTTTACCGTATTTTACCAAAAGTTTATTACCGTATTTTACCATAATTTACCAAAAAGCCAAATTAACACTTTTTTTCATCTTTCCTTCATAAATTTCCAAATTTCCATGGAAATTTATGATTTGAAAGTTACCAAAAATTTTCCCCATAAATTTCCAAAAAATGTCCATGGAAAATTTTCTATAATCTTTGATAACACCTAAAACATATGAAAATTTACTTCAGAGGCAGGTCAGAAGTTCAGAACTTCAAAGTCAAACTAAGGTGCACCAGGGCAAGTCAGAATGATTTTTCGCAATTTCAACTTTGACCAGCTGTTACTCCCCTTCTAATGAACCAATATGGATCAAATTTATTATGTAGGTTCCCATAAGGGTTCTTAACCTATGGTAAAAATTTGAGCGCGATTGACACAGTAGCTTTCGCTCAGTGGAATAAAATATAAACTGTCCTGACTTACCCCAATTGGGGGAAGTCAGAACAGGCTAAACTTTGCAGAGGCGTAGATCACAAACCGAGCGTCCTAGAAAAATTGCATGAAAACATAAGTTGTAGAGAATTTAATTCTCTTTGAGATCACTCTCATCAGATTTTCACTAGGACGCACGGTTCGTCCGCTATATGCGAAAAACTAAGAAATAGAAAGTCTGTATTTTAGACCAAATTCAAAATAAGTTCAAAACAACAACAAAATACAATTGAACCAAAGACATCTAAAATGAAACTGAATCGCGAAAATTTTTATGCCGTGATGAAGTAGGGGTAGTACCCTCAAGTCACCTTTAGTAGCACTTCACCAGATATAAACCTCTAGGCGCTAGAGCAAGTTTTCTAACTTACCCCGAATTCCAACTTCCCCCGGTGCACCTTACATAAAATTACTCTTCATATCCAAATTAGTAAAATACTGTATTTTACCATATTTTACCGCCGTATTTTACCAGCGAATAAATTACGGTAATTTAACAGCCCTGTGATTGACACAACGACAGACATTTTTGACATTGACAGTCATCCAGTATTCTCATGATGTCGACATCGACCTTTTAGTTAACCTAGCCGACTACTCCAATGCAAACTAAGGCCACTGGTTATGTCACCAACTCTGTGGATTTCAAATTAGAAACAAACGCATCTGCGCATGTCTCAGGAATTGATGCTTGTGAACAGTAAACGGAAACACCACCGCGCACCCCCACTTCAACCACTAATCCACTGACAACAAAATAAACACAGGCGTTTTCTGAGACATGCGCAGATGCGTTTGTTTCTAATTTGAAATCCACAGAGTTGGCGACATAACCAGTGGGATAGCGTATGAGTAGCCGTCTAGGTTAACTAAAAGGTCGATGGATGTCGATTGTTTGTTTTATCTGCTATCACAGGCTCTCATCGTGTCAAACATGTCCATCATCGTGTAAAAAAAGAGCCCCCTCGCCCCTAATAGTGGGGCTCCTGCTCCGGAAACATGCTCAATGGTCTCCACCAACCCAACATTAACAATTTTGGCCAAAAAAATTTTCAAAAAATAATTTTACAATTTGAAAAATTTTAGATCAAAATTTTCTCACTTTACGCGGAATGACCCACCTATATGCATGTTTATTATTCATATTATGCAGTTTTCGCAATATTTCATGGAATTATAATTTATTTGTGGTATGTATATACTTATGCCTATAGTTCTCTAGTAGGCAAATTTAATAAATTTTCTATAAAATTTACAACTTCTGCATTTTATTCAATTCTCAAAATTTTCGTGAGATTTTATTAAGTTTTTCTAGATTTTTAAATCATTTTTGTGTTAGGTACTTTTACCAATTTTGATCAATTTTTAATATGTCAAGACTTTGATTCGTATTTTTTTAAAAATTATTATTATTATTATTTTTTTTTTTTTGTTGAAATGTTGTCCATTTTGTTAGCTTGTTGTTGATTTTATAATATTATTTGTGATTAGGTAAGTTTTGGTATCTCTTACCTAATTTATTTTATGCAATTTTCTTTGCATAAATTTATGATTTTTTTTTTGTAATTTTCATTTCTAATTGGAAGAATTTCACACTTTTTTTTCCAAAATTTTAGTAATTGTAAGGCACCTCTACCTACATTAAATTGTTTCTCAAATCTCCAATCATTTTTTTTGTGTGTCGATTCTATCGGTTCTTTAAAAATACATAATTATGTATTTTCTGGTAATTTTTCTGTATTTTGAGCAAACGTTTCGCAAAAATAAGAATACCTGTTAGTTAAGTAGGTACCTATCTAAATTCTGTTTTGAATTTTGGCAACACGTTTGCTTTCGATTTTCAAAATTTTGGGTAAGTAATATCTTTATTTGGTTGATTTGCGGAGGATTTCAGGATGTTTTGTTCTAATAATGTTTGTGCGAATTTATTTATTTAATATCTGACACTTTTTAGTTTTCACAATTTTTTAGATTTTTTTGTTAATTTTATTTCTTTTTAATTTTAGAACATTTTTTCCACATTTTTTGTGGGTTCTCACGAAAATTGACAAAAGTAGACAAAAACTGTTTTAACATTGACAAAAGTTGTTGAAAGTTGACGAAAAGTCATGCAAACGAATGAAAGTTGTCGAAAAGTTGTTAAAGTAATTGAAAAGTTGACCCATGCAAGTCGATGAAACTTAACGAAAAGCTCACAATAATGCAATGAAAGTAAATAAAGTTGATCAGAATTGATCAAAAGTAGGCAAAAATCAATGAAAGTTGATGAAAGCTCACACAAAAGTCATGAAAGTGGGTGAAAATTGACCGGGAGATTATAAAAGTTGATTAAAGTTAATGAAAACAGGTGAAAGTGAATGAAAATTTGGTCAGAGTGAGCGAAAGTCAACAAAAATTGATG
The DNA here is from genome assembly GCF_950023065.1 of Planococcus citri. Taxonomy (NCBI): domain Eukaryota; kingdom Metazoa; phylum Arthropoda; class Insecta; order Hemiptera; family Pseudococcidae; genus Planococcus; species Planococcus citri. The sequence goes on along the minus strand of NC_088681.1, from coordinate 44,827,752 downwards.
AAAGTTTACAAAATATTCATGTAAGTGATGAAAGTCGATTAAGAGTTTATAAAAATTGGTGAAAGTAGACAAAAAAGAGTGAAAGAGGGACGAAAAATAATAAATGAATTGAAATTACCACATAGACGGATGAGACTTATTAAATATTAAATTTTCATAAATGAAGTAATCTTCAAATTTTGAAAACTTTAGCGAAAAATTTACATTTCTAAAATTCTATTAAAAACCAAAAAAAAAGTTGAAAATGTTTTTTTTTGACATTTTTTTACTTTTTTTTCAGTTATTTTATTCAAGTTTGGAATAGGTCATTCGTATTAGTTTTCTAGTCTTGTAAACCCCTTGGAAAGGTGAAAAAAAAAATTCAAAAACTGTTTTAATACATCAAGCAAAAAATTTAAAAAAAAAAAAACGTACCTATTGGTTTTCAATGTAAATTTCAAAATTTGAAACCTCACTAGAAAAGTGATGGTCAAAATTGGAGACTCAAAATTTTTCCCACAGTCTTTTGAGGTCCCCCTACAACTTTTCTTTGAATTCTGCCTCCAATTTTCCAACAAAAAAAGTCATCCTCTCTTTCTCTTCTCCTCTCACCATTCCATGGCGTAGTTGGATCAGATCGGATCAGTACAGAAATCACGATGGTTTTTCAATGTTAAAATTATGGCGATTGCTTGAAAAAATTTCAAACGAGGTTGAAAGACCGCAGACAAGGTCAAATCTTCATTGAATAATTTTAAGTGACCCTTCCCTCCTTTCATCAGCTCTAAGAAAACTTATTCCAACTCCAAGTAGGTATCTTAATCATATCGCACGAATATGTTTTCATCGTATAAAGTTGTTTAGCGTTTTGAATGTTCGTATTAGGTACCAATACAATATTTCATCTACTTACCTCAATTGTAATGACTACTCTTCAGATTAAGTCTTCGGAATTACCGAATATATTAGCTCATACACTGAAAAAAAAAAACAATAAAAATTACTATTTCAGTACAGTAACCGGATCCAATCCAAAAATAATAGTGATTTTTACTCAGCCAAAAAATACATTTTACTATAGAATTAGGTAAAATTTATTACTCTCATAGTAAAATTTACTAATCTCATAGTAAAATTTACAAATCTCATAGTAAAAATCGCAATATTTTTGAATGGGATCCGGTTACTGTATGAAATAGTAAAAATTATCCATAATTTTTTTTTCCGTGTACTCGATTATTAAATGCTTTTTGCCCATAGGAATAAATGCACGACTGATTTTCCTATCAGAGTAGTAGGAAAAAAAACCTCAAACAAAATTTAATCTCGTATCGAAAATTGTTATAATTCTTTTCACGGTAGATATTATATGTAGGTACCTACTTACGAATTACGTAATAAAAGATGGTTTTTTGTATGTATGTTCTGTCAAACACACCTTCTTATAGTTTGATTTTATACGTATATCGAGAAACATTATTTCTTTTATTGGCTCAATATGGTAAGCCATTAAATCGAAACAGTAATCCATAATTTACATACAAAACCGAGTGAAAAAAACCAACTCGAGGAATAAAATTACACCGGTAATTGCTCCATTAATCAAACTTTCAAGTTAAAGTGCGGATTTAATTTCTCAAAAATTTCAACGTACCGCCGAAAATTTGGCTAAATGGAGAACCTTGACTTAGTACAATGTAAAGGTAAGAACTTATTGTTAAATCGTAACGTAGCAATTAGAACAGGTAGAAAAAATTTTGCAGCACGATTTTAATTATGGTTTGATGCTGAACGTGAAGCAGAGAAATGTTGGTAATTACAAAAATATTATCGTTTTTACCTTGATTTTTGCTAATTTTTTCTCTTCTTTTTTTACTTTTTGAGAGACTCGTTGATGTGTTATGGATACCGGAGCTTTGAAGGGAAAAAAATCATCATTGGTAACCTTGCGAAATAAATGGAAAATTTTGCTCTTTATTTATACGCACCAGAGGTGCAATGTGATGAATTTGGTATCTGTCTGGTGCAGAGCATCAGCCTTATTTTTTTTTTTTGTTTTTTTCGATTTGTTTATCGGTAATGAAGTGTAGATGTGGAAAATTGAGAAAATCGTAATTCCTACTTCCGTGTCGATTTGATGACGAATTTGTCATTTGAAAAGACGTCATTACTCGTATGTGAAAAATAAAATAGGTCCAACGAAAATGCCAGTATGGAAAATTTTACTGTTACCTGCGTCAATTCTGAAAGTTAGCCTTTTATTTTTCGTGGAAAAATACGTCGTCGGTACGCCTCAGCCTGGAAAACTCTCGTATATTTACTCGTTCGTAAATCTGTCATCTCCCATGCTCGTACTTTTTGCCCAATACGAGTAAGAAAAAAACTTTAAATTTCAATTCTGGAGGAAAATAGTCTTCGTATTCAATCGCACGAACGTGTCATCTTGGGCCACGTAGAATTGCACGTGTACCTGTACATGGCGATGGCCAGGTAGGTACCTGGACACAACACAGGTAATGAGATAATGCCGCATATTGAGGAATGCCGACAAAGGGAAGTTCGTATGTGTTGAATTTTTATCAAGTTGCGGAAACGTGATGTTTCGCGTACCTACAGTGATAGATTGGTCTCTCTATGTTAGATTTCAGAGTGAGAATGGTTGAATTAATGCCATTGTACCGGTGGTTAAATTCATGTACAATGTACAAGGTTGACTGTATATTTCAAGTTCATTTGAAGACGTACACCTCTTGTCATTTCGTTTCTTCGACTCGATGTCTCTGTTTAGTTTCTCTACACAGAGAGTCGAGTGTTGGTGTGATCTCCCTTTTTTGTTGCTGGTGTAGATTGATGCCTCAAATTTTAATTTGCCATCGTTACATAAATATTACTTTGTGGGATGAAAAATGTCTGGAGTAGAGTGAGTCTCGCTCATTCCCGAAAATTCAGGATGTTTCAAAAGTTGAAATTGTCCAGGTATATCGAGCGACAAAAATGTTCGCGAATGATTCGCCAAAAATTATTCAATTCGTTCGCAAATGATTCACCAAAAATTATTCAATTCGTTCGCGAATGATTCACTAAAAATTATTCAATTCCTACTTGAATGATTCACCCAACATTGAGTAAATGAATCGATTCGTTCGCGAATGATTAGCCAAAAGTTATTAAAATCGTTCGCGAATGATTCGCCCAAAATTGAATGAAAGAATCGATTCGTTCGCGAATGACTCGCCAAAAATTATTCAAATCGTTTGCGAATGATTCGCCAAAAATTACTCAATTCCTTCGTGAAAGATTCACCAAAAATTGAATGGCAGAATCGATTCGTTCGCGAACGAGTCACCTAATACGAATCAATTCGTTCGCGAATGACTCGCCAACAATTATTCAATTTGTTAGCGAATGATTCGCTAAAAATTATTCGATTCGTTCGCGAATGACTCGCCAAAAATTATTCAAATCGTTTGCGAATGATTCGCCAAAAATTACTCAATTCCTTCGTGAAAGATTCACCAAAAATTGAATGGCAGAATCGATTCGTTCGCGAACGAGTCACTTAATACGAATCAATTCGTTCGCGAATGACTCGCCAAAAATTATTCAATTTGTTAGCGAATGATTCGCCAAAAATTACTCAATTCCTTCGTGAAAGATTCACCAAAAATTATTCAATTCGTTCATGAATGATTTGCCAAAAATTATTCAAATCGTTCGAGAATGATTCGCCAAAAATTATTCAAATCGTTCGTGAATGATTTGCTAAAAATTATTCAAATTGTTCGAGAATAATTCGTCAAAAATTATTTCATTCATTCACGAATGATTCACTAAAAATTATTCAATTTCTTCGTGAATGATTCACCCAAAATTGAGTGAATGAATCTATTCGTTCGCGAATGATTCACCAAAAATCATTCAATTCGTTCATGAATGATTTGCCAAAAATTATTCAAATTGTTCGAGAATGATTCGCCAAAAATTATTTCATTCGTTCACGAATGATTCACTAAAAATTATTCAATTTCTTCGTGAATGATTCACCCAAAATTGAGTGAATAAATCTATTCGTTCGCGAATGATTCACCAAAAATTATTCAATTCGTTCGTGAATGATTTGCCAAATATTATTTCATTCGTTCACGAATAATTCACTAAAAATTATTCAATTTCTTCGTGAATGATTCACTCAAAATTGAGTGAATGAATCTATTCGTTCGCGAATGATTCACCAAAAATTATTCAATTCGTTCGTGAATGATTTGCCAAATATTATTTCATTCGTTCACGAATAATTCACTAAAAGTTATTCAATTTCTTCGTGAATGATTCACTCAAAATTGAGTGAATGAATCTATTCGTTCGCGAATGATTCACCAAAAATTATTCAATTCGTTCGTGAATGATTTGCCAAATATTATTTCATTCGTTCACGAATAATTCACTAAAAGTTATTCAATTTCTTCGTGAATGATTCACTCAAAATTGAGTGAATGAATCTATTCGTTCGCGAATGATTCACCAAAAATCATTCAATTCGTTCGTGAATGATTTGCTAAAAATTATTCAATTCGTTCGCGAATGATTCGCCAAAAATTATTCAATTTCTTTGTAAATGATTCGCCATAAATTGAGTGAATGAATCGATTCGTTCGTGAACGAGTCATTTATACGAATCAATTCGTTCGCGAACCATTCACCAACTGTTATTCGATTCGTTCATCGCGAATGATTCACCTAGAAATTAATCAATTTGTTCAATCGCCAATCGGTTGTGAATGATTCGATTCGATTCGATTCACTTCGCTTGAGAACAGATCAATTCTTACACAATAGTTTCACAAAAGCGGAATAAATTGTCAATTAATTGATCCGTTTGCGAATGATTCACCGCAATTGTTTCAAAAAAAGTGAATCAATTCGTATAAGATTTTTTTCGAAGAAAAGTCGGTTTTCTCACGCATAACGCGCGAGTGTTTTTTTAAGGTACCTACCTAAAATAATAATGTAGCCTGTAGGTAATTTACAAATTTTTTGAGCATGACGAAAAAAAAATGAAAAAATAAACTTAATACTTACTTTTAAGAGAAATTTTGGAACTGGACAAAGCTAGATCGAAGGTGGTGTTTTGTCATCAAATATTTTAGGAGAAAATGTTTTCAAACCCCGAATTCATCCTACAATAAGTGATTTGGAAATTTTCAGCCGCTCAGTATAGAAAACTCCAAAAGTGGTCTTGGATTTTTATGGTAATAGTCCAAGTCGACGCAGAATCCCAAGTATTACATACCTAATTCACTCTCTTTGAGGACGCATATCTCTCCTCCATGGGCACTTCCGGAACCCATATATTTTTTTTTAGTGGCTTTCAATTCAAAATGAAGGTCTCCATTGAATTTTCTCAAAATCATTCAACATTATTTTTTGGAATACAGAATGGAAAATTTTCTGATTCTATACATTTGATTAAAAAATACAGGTAGGTAGGTACCGAAGATACTTTTGTAATATCCAGTCAAAATAGAACTCTCGCGTAATCTTTTCTTGAATAGGTACCTGGAATCAAGCTGTTCAAACTTGGGACTTGAAATGCATTAAAGATATTGGCATCAACTTACATAATCTGAACATGTGGCACCTCCCTTTTATTTATAATTCATCTCGAGCAGTAAAAATGTCAAAAATAAATTTCGTCGTTGTACAATAACTTTCACTTCCAAATCGTGCGTATTTTTTCAACGCAAAAGAGGTAAAAACTTTTCGATGAGTCATTGTTCGGGTTCAAAATTCAAGAAAATATCTATCAAGCTCGAGTAGGTACCTACTACCTACAAAGTGAAGTTCATACGTATTATTCAATGACCCGTCAATTTTTACCTTCTGCGTTGAAAACGTTTCGTGATGAAATAAAAATCTTAAATAATTTCTTTCGAGAAAAAAAAAAACTTTACCTAACCACATGAACGTCAAAGTAAAACGAAAAAAAAAACGCACACATACCACACGTAAAACGAATAATGTTGTGCAATATAGACTGAAAAATTGTGTAGGAAGCCAAATAACATATTCGGGTAATTATAGGCGTAATTTCAGCGAAACGTTCTCGACGTTTTGCGCTCGCTGTGGGTACACGATCATAATATTATTTTCAAAGAAGGATTAATTTTAAATTTAAATCGAATATTCGTGCAACGCAAAAGTACCTAGACCTACAACAATTTTATGGGTAGCAGGCCAACTTCGACATAGTATATTGCGTGAAACGTATACCCAAGTACGTTGTACCAATGTACCTAGTAGAAATTTTTTTTCAGCTAATAAGAATTTTTTTTTCAAAACGCGAGTATTCCGGTTAAACGTTACCTACCTATATAGCAACTTTTAGTCAAATTTATTAACACGTCTGGTTTGAAAATGATTACTACGGCTCGAGTGCTTTGAACGTGACGTGTTCACTTTACGGTTTTAAGTCATTAAATTAAAAGAGCGTGAGAAGCGACAAAAGATAGCCATTTATTATACAATGTTCTCCTTTTTATTTTATACATGATAGCGAAGCAACAACAACATTTCCAAGGAATAAATGTTTTATTTGCTTTTATTAACGTAGCACCATCGAGACAATTTCCTCCATTACATTTTGATTCATCTGCATTAAACCGCGAAACAGGTCTCAGCGGGATAGCTAAATGCTGGAATGATTTTCTTTTACACGGGCGCGTTGAAAGGGAAAAAATTTACCAAGTTTTTAAATACTTGTTACGTGATTTTAATGAGTTCCTCGGAAGCAGCGGTTAATGGGTACACGGGCGAGAGGAGCACTTCGACGACATGACTTTCTTGCCAACTTAACTCATACATATCGTAAGTGTGAGTGTATTACACGCATTATCGTAGGTAGGTAAGGTACCTATATAAATTCTGAAACGATACAGTACTTACAATTTTTTTTTTCATTTTGTAACATCCCAAGTACCTATACCTACACGTTTTAGTACACCTATTTATTGGTATGTGCTGCAACATTGTTCAACATTAGTTTAATGATGTTTTTTCATCATAAATTAGGTGCGTTTAAGATCACTGAGGACGTCAGTTAGTGGCGCTGAAATCGTAAAAAAATGGAGTCATATTTGAATTTTCGAAAATGTAGGTAGGTACCTACACTGTTTTATTCTTTTCCAACTGGCTACCATGCATTTTCAGCGTCAAGTTAGGTTACAAAGCCCTGCCTTTTGCTAAAGTTGTCACAGTCAAAATTCCAAAAAGTTTTAATTTTTATCTCTAAATCTACTCAAAAGTATCCCCCCCCCCCGAAATAACCCGAAAACCTTGATTTTATATTGAGAAGTTGGAAAAAAGTCTCACTTTTTCAGCATGCGAAAAAGTGTTTTTTTTTTTTGCCAGAAGTCCTGCTGTTCGCTTAAATTGTTAAATCCTTAGCCAAAAATTGGCAAAAACTGTCGCTTTTGAGCAAAATTGCTAAAAAAATTATTTTTTTTCCTAAAATTACCCAAAAATGTTGTAAAACGTTGCAAAAAAATCCGGGTTTTTTATAAAATTTGGGGAAAATAACATTTTTTTTTCAATAATTACAAAAAATCCTACTTTTTTCTTAAATTGTCAAAATCTTATTTTTGATAAAAAATTTCATTTTTTCGAGCAAAATTGCTAAGAAGGTCTTACTTTTTTTTTTAGCCAAAAATTGCCAAGAAGTATCTAAGTAGTACCTATCACTTTCTTACCAAAATTTTCCAAAAAGTCCTGCATTTCGCTGAAATTTCCAGCCAATTTGCTTTTCACCAAAAATTGTCAAGAATTGAATTTTTTAAAAAAATGACAAAACTTGTTTTTTAGAAAAATAAGGGGATGGCCTTTGAGGGGAAAGAGACAATACGCAGTAAAATTTTTGTAAGTGGACTGCCAGTGGAACAAGTCAGAAGCTTTAAATATCTCGGTTGTGTGATATCTTATGAAGGAGAGGTCGACACTCAACTCAAGATCAACAAATTCCTGAGAGTAAGCGGGGTGATAAACTGAAAGTCAAGAGCCAAAACTTGAATATAAGAATTTACAATACGCTGGCAAGACCAATGCTGTTGTATGGAAGCAAAACATGGACCTTGAGGAAGGATATAAAAAACAGAGTAAGTAACTGCAGTGGAAATGAGATTCATGCAAGCCACAGCAGGATATACAAGACACGATAGGAAAAGGAATGAAAAGACATCTTGAATGAGCTAGAAGCAGAACCAATCATTAGATGGGCGAAAGATTACAGAAAGAAATGGCGAAGACACGTTTTTTTTTTTTATTAATACAAACCCCGGTCACACTAGGCACCGAGGGTTTTAATTCAAATAATAGAAAAAACAATCTTAAGCCTAAGGCTACTAGAGTATTAATACCATCGCTAAAGTAAAATTACAGCTTCACCCCAAGCTTAAGACAAGGGATGGGAAGGGGAATGGGGGGAGGGAGACGGATTCACTACCCTGACCCAAACCCCTAGGTGGTTGCCCAAGGCCCAGTTGTCACTTCCCAGGTTTCTTTTGCACGCTTACCTGTTCAGGTCACGACCAAGCCACCAACCCATATAGGGGTGAAGTTTGAAGAAGGGGGAGTGATTTCACCTAGGAGTGGTCCCAACAAGTTGGGGCCCCTAGTTATAAGCCACAAGGTACATTGGAATATTTGTGGGGCAGTCAGTGCACTTGCTACTGGCTTCTCACCGACTGCCCACAGTGAAGATTGTTATAATTCGCTAAATTATCTACATATTATATTACATTATTAAGGTTATAGTAACTTAAGTTTCTTCTCCAATCTGTCTTGAATATCGACTTGACTGGACTATTTTGGCTGCTTTGTTCGGATTCATGATGTTTGGATGAAAAAATATGTACCTACAAGTTAAAGTATTTACAGGTTAACAAACTACTAGCTACACTGAAACCCTATCTACAGATATGTGGAAATATGAGGTGGAAAATGCCTATTTATATTTTTCCGAAGACTTGTTGATGGAATGCGTGACAAACAGTCCCCTTGAAAAATCAAAGAATACACTCCAACTGGCAGGTGGAGCAGAGGAAGACCGAAGAAAAAACTTGACAACACATCAGCGAGCAATTCTTCTACAGTTCCCAGATGGGCTGAACAGCTCACCGGGTCAAAGCTCGAAGATGATGATGATGGCTAAAGATCACCTACAGCATTTTGTAAAAAAATCCAAAAAGTCCCACTTTCCTCCCAAAATTGTCCAAAGTGTCATATTTAGACAAACATATCGAAAAATATAATTTTTTCTAATAATTGCTAAGAAAGTCCTGCTTTTTGCTGGAATTTTCGAAAAATAATTTTTTTTCCATAAAATTGATGAAAACTTTTGCTTTAAAGCCAAATTGCTAAAAATTTTATTTTTTCCCCAAACTTTCCAAAAAGTTTCACTTTTTTCCAAAAATTATCCAAAACTCTAGTACATATTTTGTCAGAAATTGTTGAAGAGCTCTTCCTTTTGCTAAAGTTGTCAACGTGCTGCATTTTAGCAAAATTTTTCAAAAATTCTCTTTAATTTGAGCATTGCTTGTATAAAGGGTGCGTGAAATGAATAAAAGGCGACTCCTCGGATTATATTACACAACAACGAATGTATTTGAAGAGTGATATTCCAAAACTCGCTTTGTCCATTTTCACAACTTTTCAGGAAAGAGGAAAAACAGTTTTCCTTTAAACAGGTAAATTGGCTTTTTAGGCGAGTTTAGCACTTTATTCGGGTGGGTTTATGATGTAGGAGTAGGTATACACTTCATCCACTAAATACTGCTGAAAAAAATTTCAATAAAAATGGACAAAGCGTGTTTTGGAACATTATTTTTTTTTTTAATTTTTAGTGAATTGGCTATTTAGGTGAGTTTAACACCTCATTTTGGTAGGTTGATGATGTAGGAATGTGAGTTAATACTTCATCTACCAGGTACTGCTGAAAACCCAACTTCGATAAAAATGGACAAAGCGAGTTTTGGAATATCACTCTTCATTTATAAAATATTTACAACAGGTTTCCTCACAAAATGCTTCATAATTCGTTTCATAATCGGTTCAATATAAATAATCGATTCATTTTTACAAAAATAGCCATTAAAAAAGGCATGACGAAAAATTACAACATTAAAAAGTAAAGGGAAAAATTAGAATGAAATACCTACACTAGATCGAGTAGAAAAAGAATGAGAAAAGAGCTACATTTTATTTGGCATTATGCCAACTTGTTCAAATGATACTATTTACAAATAGGTAACTTGACAAAGTTTGAATAAACAAGCATTGTAAAATATAATATCTAGTGGCCAAAGTTTGTTTTTTTTTTCTCAAAAAGTTCCAAATAGTGTCACATTTTTCTAAAAATTGTCCAAAAATCTCGCATTTTTTTTGGCAAAATTTGCATAATTTTTTGTTTTGGTCAAAATTACCTACCTGTTAAACGGTTTTCCTAGTTACTGAAATTGTCCATGTGTTGCTTTTTGATGAAAATTCCGTCTGAAAATTTTCACTTTTTTTTTTTCAAAAACTACCCAGAAGTGTCACTTTTTCCTCAAAAATTGCCAGGAAAGTGTAAGTAACTTTTTTTTTCAAAAATATTTCAGGAATTCTGCTTTAAGCTAAAATTGTCAAATGTTTTCGTTTTATTTTGCTAAAAATTATCAAAAATTATCTACTTATATTCTTGTTTTTTTTTTTAATCGAGAAAATTGTTCATAAATTGTTGTTTTTCGCCAAGAATTCCAGAAAATCTCACTTTCAAGTCTGTTTAAGTGGGAGAGGGTTTTCCAAGGATGGACTGATTTTTAATGTTGAAGAGCTTGTTTGATGTTTGGAGGGACCAAAAGTTTTGCCATTTCTGAAGTGTGCTTTGGGTGAAGATGGATTTGAGGTCGTCAGTGGTGATAAATGTGAAAGGAAAGGGGATAGAGTAGTGGCGAATTTTGCATTTATATCTACAATTTCATTTTGTGTGATTCCAATGTGGCTGGGTACCTTTTGATTTTTTTGTTCTTTTTTTTAGTTACTTACCAGAGTTACATTTTTGGAAGAAATTGAGTGGGAGCCCTTGAGCTTAGAATTGTAATTTACCTATCTAGCGTTATTTTGAAAGTCGATCTTATACAATTAAAAAGCTCAACATTATATTTTTGAAAATTTTGATAAGTATCTGAAATAAATTTTAAAGTGCTTTCAAACAGCCAATGCCCTTCCAGTCCCCAGTTTTGAAAAATAAGATCGCAAAATATTGAACTGTATCGTGGCACATCAATTGTTGTTAATTTTTAGACGCTAAGTTCGAATATTTATTTACTTTTTGGATTCAGCCCTGCTGGGCCTCTTTTTAAAATTTTAAACAATATCGAAAAAATATTTTGAATCCAATTTGTTTTAATTCATGAATCATCGAAATGATCTTTCTTTTGGTATAAGATATACCTAATATATATGTTAGGTACCAAGTCCGAAATTGTACAATTCGGGGTTGGTACAGCCAATTTTGTACCATCTCCGAAGTGTCCGGACCAAGCGTGAATATTACTTTTTCATCGGACTTGGTTTGTACAATGCCCGGAGGGTCCGGACAGTGTGTTCGACTTGGTACAATTTGTGTTGTGCAAAGTTCGAAATATAGTTTTATAATGAATGAATTCCAATTTTACATCCCTTTATTCCATAAATATTGAACTAAATTAAAGGAAATTTAAAGATGACTCTAAAATACACACCACCAGCAGAACTTTCAGGTGCTGAAATTCATTTGTTGATTTTTGGGGAAATTTTTAAAGATTCAAATATTGCTATGCTCACTTCTCAAAAAAAAAAAATAAAAGATCAAATTGAGGTACTTACTAACTAAAATGCTGAAATTTGGTTTTGACTCTCTATTTTTAACTTCTCGAGTCGTTTGGTGGTGGTTTTGATTTTTTTGGGCGGTATTTATGCACAGGCAACTTAGGCAGCTGCCTAGGGCTGCAAATTTTCGGAGGCAGCAAATTTTGAAGCGTTTTCATCTCGATTTTTGCGATTTTTTTTATATTTCTAAATTGTATAAGTATAAGTATTTAGAGCAAAATTAAAATTTAGCATAAACCTGGATTAGCCATCGATCTTTATGACCTTTTCGATAAATTTTTTCAAAACCATTTTGTATTAGTATTAGTTCAAATCCAAAATTTTTTCAATTTTTTAAAAAATTACTGGAGAAATCTGCTATTAACTCATAAAATTGATAATATGGTAGGTACAAACCAAATTTCAGCCTTTCACGACAATTTGTTAAAATTTTGACTTTGAAAAATCCATAAAAAAATGAATTTGGAATCTAAGTATTAGTGCGTAGTTTTCAAATTAGTAAGGCACGAGAATTTCACGACTAGAGAAGTTGAAAATAGAGAGTAAAAACCAAATTTCAGCATTTTAGTTAGTAAGTACCTCAATTTGATATTATTTTTTTTTTTTTTTTTTTTTTGAGAAGTGAGCATAGCAATATTTGAATCTGTAAAAATTTCCCCAAAAATCAACAAATGAATTTCAGCACCTGAAAATTCTGCTGGTGGTGTGTATTTTAGAGTCATCTTTAAATTTCCTCTAATTTGGTTCAATATTTATGGAATAGAGGGATGTAAAATTCGAATTCATTCATTATAAAACTATATTTCGGACTTTGCACAACACAAATTGTACCAAGTCGAACACTTTGTCCGGACCCTCCGGGCATTGTACAAACCAAGTCCAATGAAAAAGTAATATTCACGCTTGGTCCGGACACTTCGGAGATGGTACAAAATTGGCTGTACCAACCCCGAATTGTACAATTTCGGACTTGGTACCTAACATATATATTCTTTTCAAAATTCCATCGATAAGCACCAGTCTACTACGAAGAACTACACGTCTGTTTTTCTAACCCCCTCTCCTCTCCTATCCTCGCTCATCATCAATCCAAGAAGTATGTTCAGTACTGCTATAATACCACTTTGAAAAATTTTCGTGAGTACCTTAATTTTTTTGACAATTTTATCGCAATTATTTAGGCCTACTTATAGAATGAATCTCGAAGGACGTCTGTTTTACCCTTCGTTCAAGGTCACGGTTTATGCCGACGAAACGAACAGGGCATTTTGCCGGTGAGCGAATTCCGTCCTCTATCCCCGCCTCAGTGTCCAATAAATTTAAACGATTCGCGCCACTAGAGTAATTTTTGCGGTTACGTCGCTCCGTCTTCAAGGAGAATCCTCGTACATCTGGCCACAAATGTAAACCTACTGTATTGTGCGGGCAATAATAATCCATAGTCAGACATGCTGACTACCGCAGTACGTATTAGAGAATATAGATATACAAGCGACGTAGACTGAACAGAAGTAGCGCGAAAATAATCAGCTTAATTAGCGTCGAAAATACGAGTACATTACGAGAAATCGATAATAGCCTGGAGGAATTTTTGTACTTGGACAATGATAATAATACACTCTCGATTTAGTTGGTTTGGGGTACCGTCCAGTACGTATTTTACCTATACAAAGTACGTATCGTCACAAACGATAGATCACGCAAAATAACGTATAATTTAGAAAATTGACGCACCGCACACGGTATCGTAGATAGAGACAGATAGATGTACAAGATAGAATGTTAATTTTGCACAGAATATACCTACCAGTGACGAGGTACGAGAGGAAGGAAAAAAATTGCTGCTAGGATGAGTAACCAGCATAGAGCAAGAGCAGTAGTACAGCTCGAGATGAGGAAGGGTCAGACGAGGCAATATGATCTAATAGCTGCGGTGCGGCGGTAGGTACAATAACACTAACTAGCGTTAAATTTACAATAGCTTGAAATGAAATCGGCTCTCTGTAGGCAGGTGTAATAAATCATTGAATTCCGAAAGAGAGGAGATTGATCTTCGCCCTTGTTTGTCCTTGTGATTACGACACGTTTGCCGTAGCCGTACCAAGAGATGGGAAGCGCATGAGAATCGGAAATAAATTCATTACTACAAATATTTATCCTTGGCTGCTGCGGCGTGGTTATGATTAGTTACAATACGCACGAACCGGATATACGGCCTAAGAACTAACTTCGTCCACTATCAATTAGAACTCGGACGATTATATTTTCATGGGACATTACCCGCAAAAAATTTTTCAGACCATTTTTTCGGCTACCTATAACGTGTATTTAGAGAGAGATGAACACCCCTTGCCTTCGCCGCTCAGCATTTTGAGAAGAGGTGTGCCAGTGCAGATAGTACACCTAGGTACCTATTAAGTTGATCTACGTATACGCGATTGTGAGTCCCAAATTTGTATACAGTGTATCCTAGAGGACCTATGCTGGGAAATTTTGATAAAAATATGGATTATTTTTTGTATTATAGTGAAACATGAAATCTGACAAACTTCTTCATCTTTTACTTTCGGCCAAATTTTGTCGACTTAAACGAATTGTTCTTCAACTTTCATCGATTTTTATAACTTTTATATGACTTTCGTCGTCTACAGGCGAGTTTTGTCGAAAATCGACGAATTTTCAAGTTGAAAACTCATCGAAAACGCTGTAAAAGAAAATGAAAAATACTTCTTTAAAATTGAATACAATTCCGGAACTTTGATCTAACTTTCAAAAATATCCAAATTTTTAGGAAAGGAGGAGTCCCAATAAGGACATTTTCTGGGCCCAGACAGTTATCGTCTTGACCACTATTAAATTGTTGTAATAAATGTCCCAAATACGAATCCGTGGTTAGTTAACCCAAAATGACCATTCTTTGGGCTCCAGGGGTTCCCAAAGTTGAGAATAAAAAAATAATAGGAACCACTGAGTATCTATTATTTTCAAAAACTTTTTTCAGCGTAAAATATCGGTTTGAAACTGATATACCTACATTATGCGAGGTGATTTTCCTGTTTTCGACCCTCGTCGGGGCAGAAATTGAGGGTTTTAATTTTTGGAAATTTTGGGAACCATCATTTTGAACATACCCCTTTGAACCCCGCTCAAAAGCGTTTTACGGTTTATTAATATTTTGAAAGACCTCCGTACTAAGCTCAATAAAATTTTGCGCTGGTACTCAAAATTTCAATTTTCCTATTTTGGGAACCCCTGGAAAACTAGAAACCTGCAATTTGTGCCAAACGTAACGCTTTGGGGTACAAATATTCAATTATCTAGATGAAAAAATTTAATCGAACTCTCTGTATACAATCATATGTATTTGTAATTTTTAACCCTTTTTTTAGAACCCCCCCCCACCTTGGGCACCCCTACCTAAAAAAAAAAAACGTTTATGCAATTTTTTCAAATAAATTGAAAAATTTACATTTTGATAATTTGACACAAAATAGCTCAATTAAGGTGCACTGGGGGAAGTTGGAATTCGGGGTAAGTTAGAAAACTTGCTCTAGCGCCTAGAGGTTTATATCTGGCGAAGTGCCACTAAAGGTGACTTGAGGGTACTACCCAGTATACTTCATCACGGCATCAAAATTTTCGCGATTCAGTTTCATTTTAGATGTCTTTGGTTCAATTGTATTTTGTTGTTGTTTTGAACTTGTTTTGAATTTGTTCTAAAATACAGACTTTCTATTTCTTAGTTTTTCGCATATAGCGAACGAACCGTGCGTCCTAGTGAAAATCTGATGAGAGTAATCTCAAAGAGAATTAAATTCTCTACAATTTTGTTGCTGCGCAATTTTTCTAGGACGCTCCGTTTGTGATCTACGCCTCTGCAAAGTTTAGCCTGTTCTGACTTTCCCCAATTGGAGGAAGTCAGAACAGTTTATACCTATTTTATTCCACTGAGCGAAAGCTACTGTGTCAATCGCGCTCAAATTTTCACCATAGGTTAATAACCCTTATGGCAACCTACATAATAAATTTGATCCATATTGGTTCATTAGAAGGGGAGTAACAGCTAGTCAAAGTTGAAATTGCGAAAAATCATTCTGACTTGCCCTGGTGCACCTTATGAAAGTTACCTACATGAAAAATCAAATGAAAAATTATCGAGCACTTGCTAGTGTGTTTCAAATGTAAATTCTTCAATGTATTTGAAAGAATATGCATTAAATGGTTTTTAAATCGTCCAAAATTTTTAAAAATTTTTGCTCAATTTTTAAAAAATCGTCCAAAGGGCATTCCCCCATAAAATGGTGAAATCGACCCTTGATCCATGTGGTGTCGAAAATGGTCCTAAAAGTCATCCTTGACGTAAAAACTATTTGTTGACCTCCCACCCTCTTCTTCTGAGATACTGCCACTGAACATTAAAAATTCAAAAATTTTCGTCTTGGCGGAGGGGGGGGGGGGTTGATGAAAAATTTTGAAATTTTCACAGATTCTATAGGTACATCACGTAGGGATACTTACATAGGGTGATTTTTTGAAATTTCTCCCCCTCAATTTTTTATTTACTTAGTTTTTCAGGGAGTTGAAAACTTTGAAAATTGAAAAAATTGAGGGGGTGGGGGTACGTGGCTGAATTTTTTTTCAAAACTTTAAGGTACTATAACATATAATTTTCCCACGGGTTCAAAGGGGGGGGGGGTGCAACATGCTAAAAAAGAAGAAATCTGTGAACATTTCAAAATTTTTCATCAACTCCCCTCCAGGATACAAATTTTTGAATTTTTGATGTTTAGGGGGCAGTATCTCCGAAACGGGAGCGGATGAGAGGTCAAAAATTTGTGAGTATGAAGAATTTTTACATTAAAGGTAGGTAACTTTTAAGACCCCATATGGGTCAAGGATCGATTTCAAAATCTTATATAGGGGAAGGTCTTTTCAAAAGATAAGTCCAGACTAAATTTTAAACATTTCCAAAAAAAATTGAACACACTATTATAAACTTGACCAAACATTCAATTACATAATAGTTTAAAAAGATCCAACTTACGATAAATCAAACACTTTTTTAGAATTTGACCAATAAATTGTTGAAAAATTGGCTGAATTCTTGAAAAACAGATCAAAGTTTTTTTAAAAAATGATTATGCTTCTTTAGAAGTAATGAATTGAAAAAATTCACCATGTTTGAAAAAAATAGGCCAAAAATAGATCGAAAATTTCATCAATTTTACATTGTTCATTTTTGCAAAAAGTCAGCGCAATATTTGAAAAGATTAAAATATACAATAAGTTGTGCACATTAAAAAAATATAAGTATAATTTCGAATAATTTATCAACTACCTACATCTTGAAAAATTGCACAACCCCCCCCAAAAAAAAAATTAATCAACTTCTGGCAATCATTTTCTAAAAAAATTATCAAACTGTTCAAAAACTGATCAACTGTTCAAAAAAGTGACCAAATTTTCCCAACAAATTGGTCTTTTCTAAAGGAATGATAGAATTTTTCAATAAAATTGACCAAGTTCTTTAAAGTATTGTCACGTTGCAATTTGTTCAAAAGTGGAGCAAATTTTCAAATAATTTAAATGTAGGTACCTAGCGAATTTTCCCAAAAATTTACCATTTTTATAGATATTTAGGTACATAGATTGGTCTAAATTTAAAAAAAAATTATAACCACACTTTCAAATTTGAATAGTGCAGGACTAAATTTAAAAAAAAACTGACTAAATTTCAAAACTTTGTGCAAAATTATTAAAAGATGTGTACCAAATTTTCATAAAGTTCACCGCAAAGAAGGAATTTATCGACCTTTAAAAAAATTGATCGAAACTTCCATAAATTTTCATTTAAGTTTCAAAAAATTGATTAAATTTTTGACGAATTGGACAAATATCAAATAATGGCCAAATTTTCGAAAAATTGAATGTTTTTCAAAAAAATAATCACACTTTTAAACAAATTGGTCTAAATTGGCCAGAAATTGTACAAACTCCTGAATTGCAAGAATAGCCCAAAAGTCAATATGACAGAAAACTTGTGTTGGTATATAAAATTGAATAGTTTGGCAAAAGTGACAGTTTGCTGAAAATGTCAGAAATTAAAACAAAACGTTACAATTTAAAATTGCACGAAACGTGTACTTTTTATTCTGAAGGTAAAAATTGACCATCCGCAATAGTCGTTCCTAAATTCCGCAAAATTCTCTCAAAACCCAAAAGATACACGCGAACTGGACCAAAACGAAGGGAAAAAAGGACAAGGAAACGCCAACACATCGATTACGTTACATTTGGTAAAAAAAAAACTAAAAATATACAGAAAAAATTCCCAAAGGTCGCGTTGCGTCGCCAGCATTCGAAAAATACGTCGGTGCTGAACACGCATACATGAAAAATAAAAATATTTTGAGCGAAATAAAATACATAATATGTGGAAAAAAAACAACAACGATTCGATGTTGAAGAAAAATACGTAGGTACTTATTCACGTAAAAAAGGATTAAGTATTGATACATGCAATCTGAGGAAAAATGATCAAAAGTACTCGTACATAATGATATTTGTAAATAGGTAAGTATCATAAAAAAATTATTTCAAGTAAGTAAGAGTAAATTTTCACTTAAGTTATTACATTGAGGTACAGACAAGTGTATGGGCGAGAGGGGGGGGGGCAAGAGTGCCAAGAATGAGACCACTTTTGATAGCTCGAATTGCACCATCCTCAATTTCTAAACAAACCTGAATTCAAAAAAGAAGCTCAACTCGGTGAATTTGCATCAATCTGCATCGAAATCGCCAATAAATAAAACGAAGGCACGAGCATAAGAACGTCCTTGACGATAGGTTTTTCACGTCAAGCCAGCAGGCAAAACTTATTAAAATTTCGCGTTCGTCAATTTTTACGGCCATTTTCACGGATACAAAATTACCTACCTCCGAAATGCATCAACACTGCGAAAGGGTTTAAACATGTCCGTAAAATTCGCAATACATTCGCAAGACTCGTCGTAAAATTCGTAGCAGGTATTAGCAACCTATCGAGCGACAAAGATGACCATTCGAGCTGTCAGCCCCCGATGGCATTTGCGCCGAACTGGTAACGACGTACGAAAGAAAAAAAAAGAACTAGTAATTGACGGAAGAACGCAAAGGTAATTTTTATTTCGTTTTCTTAGAATTTAATAGTCGCTTTATGGAGCGGTATAAAATGTAAGTATGCCGAGGCAAACGAACTGACAACCTTGGAAGCGCACAGCGACGTCACTGAGCACCAAGTCAAACATACACAGAATGTGTTTAACAAACAACAACGTTGAACTTGATGAACCACCACCGGAATACACCATACATAAAGTACATTTCTCTTTACGCTCGCTTATGGTCTCGCATCTTTCTCTCTCACTCTCTATACTTCCATTTTCATCTCGCTATCGATCAATTTCAGCGAGAAAAGTTGAAGCTGGAGCTTTACAGAATGGCTAATGACGAACAGATTTTTTCTTTCTATTCGCCAATGTCAAGTTTATTTCAATTTTAATTGACAAATCAGATCTTCAATATGCCAACGCACTCATTTGGCTCGACTTTACTTTTCAATTATTTTTCAAAAGTGGATAATGAATTATCCTACGCACTGTATAAGGATAGGATAATTCGCGAGGTACGCGAATTTCAACTTCAATGTACCTATAGGTATAGTGTCGATGGTTGATGATATTTTGACGAACATGTCTTACCTTAGGTTTTCACGTGGTGATTTTTATTCTGATTTATTGTGTACTTGAACTTGAGTACTTCTGTGGATGCAGAACAGTCCAGCTATTTGTATAAGTAGATTGTAATAGTGAATTGGATGGAAGTTCAACGAGTGATTGATGGCCTTATGTAGGTTTCGAGCTTTGATGAGTTATACCTACATTTTCATTATTTTTTCTGATGCCAAATCCGGAATACCTACGAACAAATGGCATCCCTCATCTCTACTTTATAGTTATAGAATACGTAATTAACTTGTGGTCTTCTACGATTAGCTTAATATAATGCTACGATTCACAAAATTTTTCACACAGGGTGCGGTACGAAAATTGGGAATGCCAATACCATGTGTCTAACAATAAGTGCAAAAGTGATACATATATTCAAAGGGGTAAAAAAATTCAATTTAAGTAATAAGTGAACAGATCAAATATTTTGAGTTTTTTGCAAGAAGGAAGTCTCATCTGAAATTCTGCAATTTTTTTTTCATTTGTCAAAGCAACTCCAAACGTTGGTATTCTGCACCCTAAAATATCTAGAAGCTGCAGAAGAAGGGTAGGGGAATATAGGCTAATGAGATGAGAGTCAAAATCAAGAACACAGACCGATATGAAGATGGACAAATAGGATGTACCTCTTTCATCAAGGTGGGAAACTAAATGTTGGCTGTGAAGCTGAACTAATGGATAATTTTGATAAATTATGGTGCTGACTTTTTTGGGAACGTGATGTGGTAAAAAAAAATTAAATCGGAGAACTCGACGACTTCATAAATTTTTGTATGTTTTATTGCTTTCGCCAGCTGTGCTTTAGTCCCTTCTCCCTCTGAAAATTGAGCGGTGTCGGGAACGTTCAAAGTTTAACTATCTTAAAAAAAAATTGTTCGAAAAATTTTATAAAATTTCTTAATTTGTGCATTAGAATTTCGATAAATTGTCCAACTCTATATTTTCAACACAAGATTATCAATATTAGCCCCCTTCCCTCGGCAAAAACTTCCTGAATTAAAAAACAAAGAAAACTGAAGAAATAAATAATTATGTAAAAGAGAATTCGGTATAAATTTATCAAAAAATTTCAAATTTCTGTGCCAGAATTCCTTTGAATAACTTCCATTTTAAAAAAAACTTTCCTGGTCGAGTTGACAAAAGTTTGCAAAAAAGGTGGACAAAAATTTCAAAATAGATGATTCGGTCATTTTTTTTTCATGTTTGGCCACTTTTACGTCAGTCTCAGTATACAGGGTGTTCCGTCTGGGAATCGGCTGCTAAAATTCAAATGTATATAGAACTCGAGGAGTCGCACAAAAACGTAATATTATGACCGGTTACCTGTGAATTGAAGTAGCCACGTGTTTCACAAAACTCGAAATTCGCTAATTTTGAAAAAAAATCATCAAAAATAAGGAAATATGTTTGAACCATTCAAATGATGCCCATAACACATAGTACTCGAGTGGATGAACGAAAAATGATATTAATGACTAATTTATTCCTATCTTCAAAATTGAAGGGGCAAACTTGATCAATCCAGACAGACAGGTCATTGACCTTGGAAGGCCAAACCGAATGCCAGATGGCTTTCAACTCAACAGCCAGATAGAGAGATCAATGACCTTACGAGGTCACAGGTCAGTGACCTTCGGAGGGGTGTTGGATGACCTTCAGAAGCCTGACAGTCAGATCAATGACCTTACGAGGCAATACATGGATGCTAGACGCACTTCAAAACCCAGAGAGACCGGTCAATGAGCTTAGGAGGCCAGACAAGAGGACAAAGACTCCAGACGGCTCTCAAAACCCAGATAGCCAGGCCAATGACCTTTGAAGGGAAGACTGGAAGCTAGAGAGTCTTCTTTTTTTGGTTCTTCCACTCAAATACTATGAGTTAATGAAGTTACTAAACATTTTCTCATTTTTGGCGAATGTTTCAAAATTGGTAAATTTTTGCCCAAAAAATAGGGTAACTTCTTCAATAATTCACAGATAATAAGAAAGTGTTTGCGTTATTGAAATGGCTTCAATAACCCGTGGCCTGGTGATCAAATGAACGAACAAAATGAGTTATGACAAATAGACTATCTTTCAAAATTGAAGGCGCAAACACAATTTGAAAATTCAAAATTTTCAAAACCTAGGGCACGACAAGTTTGGAAATTTTGAATCAAGTTTGCCCCTTCAATTTTGAACACTTTTTGTTCGTTCACTCGAGCACTACCCACTTATAGGTTATGAGCATTATCATTATTTGAATGACAAACATTTCCTTCTTTTTGACGGTCTTTACAAAATTAGTAAATTTAGAGTTTTGCGAAGTACGTACAACGTAGCTCCTTCAATTCACAAGATAGGCAACCAGTCATAAAAACTCATGATTATTGAATTTTACTAACGGGAACCTCCTGAGGTGTCACACTCCGATTTGAATGGGACCATGATTTTTGGGAAGAGCATAGTCTGAAAGCCCCAAAACTAAATTTTCAGCTGCCCAAGTTCATTTTTCTATTTTTGGCGAATTTTTGAAAATTCAAAATTGACTGTTTTTGGCGATTTATGCTTTTTTTAAAAAAAAAAGTACGTACTTGATCAATAAAAATGGTCAAAATAAGTCCCAAAACTAACATTAATTACCCAAATCGAAATTTTACCATTTCCAGCTATTCTGGAGCCTCCAGCGCGATTTTTCAATTCCTCCAGAATTTTGAATTCGCTCCAGAAGACGTGAGTACGACGTTGGGAAGCTAAAAATCGAGTTGTATATTACACTCGACCTGTTTATAACGAGTTTATACACATTTGAACCGATTTTTAGAGTGACACCTCAAAAGTGGTTTTTTGAGGAGCCACACTCGCTCCAAAACGGCTGGAAATGGTAGAATTTGCGCTCCGGAAGTTAGTTCTTGAAGAAACACAGCGATTCGCGCAAATTTCATAAATTTCCTCACAAACGGTTATCTTTGATTTTTTGGATTTTTTAATTTTGAAAAAAGCTGGTCAAAGAACCACTCTTGAGGTGTCACTCCCAAAATCGGCTCAAATGTATGTAGATAAACTTGTTAAACAGGTTGAGTATAATACACAACTCGATTTTTAGCTGCCCAACTGCATATTCACTCCTTCTGGAGCAAATTCAAAATTCTGGAGAAATTGAAAAATCGCGCTGGAGGCTCCAGAATGGCTGGAAATGGTAAAATTTGGATTTGGGTAATTACCTAATATTAGTTTTTGGACTTATTTTGACCATTTTTACTGATGAAGTATACGTACTTTTTTAAAAAAAAGCATAAATCGCCAAAAACAGTCAATTTTGAATTTTCAAAAATTCGCCAAAAAACGAAAAATGAACTAGGGCAGCTGAAAATTTGGTTTTGGAGGTTTTAGACTATGCTGTTTCCAAAAATCGCGGTCCCGTTCAAATCGGAGAGTGACACCTCAAGAGGTTCCCTTTGTAAGTAGGTATCCATTTTTTCTGCGTTTTTTAAAAACATTTTTTAATATTTAATTTTTTCATTTCATTTTCACTTCTTTAAATAGATATTTAAGTTATTTTTCATATTTTTTGAATTACAATTTGAACTTTTCACTCAATTTTTTCGGATCTGAGAAAGCATTTTATTTATTGGCGTTTCAACGAAGTTTCGTCGTTTTGTTTTTTGTTACATTGATGCTGTGTTTCGATTTCACCTTTTTTCGAGTGTTCAGCCCATATTTTCATTTCCTTGCGCAAATTTTTCGATTTTGATGTTTTTCTAAACAGTCGCCCTACTTTCAGAACCGAAGAAGGCAGATGCTGTGAATGAAAAAAAAATTAACCAGAACAAAATAAAACAAAGCAAAAAACGTATGTGTTTGATTAGAGAACTTCAACATTAAAATCAGTAAAATTCCATCTGAAATTGGGTCAAATCCTCGTGAGAACTGTAATTTTTCGATCTTCTTTGTTCGCTCCTCCTCTGTTATCTCAAACCTTATTCATTAAGGTGAGTCAGAAGAACAAACATTCGTCCAAGACAATAAAACTAATACCAAAGAAAAATCACCCTTGATTTTTTTTTCTAATTTTGGAAGTTTTTATCAGTACTCGTATCGGTATCTACTCAACTCCTAATAAGTAGGTACTTCTTTTAAACCCAGTGAAATGATGATTCTGTTAGGTAAATCTTCGTGAGAATGACAATTTTTCAACCACCCGTTTCTGTTCTTATCGCCTTTCTTTTCAGAGTTATAATTCTCTAGTAATTTTTTCCCATGCTTTGTCTTTAATTTTTAGAGCATTTTTTCGTGTACTGGCTTATGGGTATCTAAATAGGGTATAATTGTTTGACCTGCTATCTCGAACTTCATCCATCAAGGTCTATCAGAAGAATGGAGATCAACGTAGAACATTCGCCCAAAAGACATTCGAAACACTCAAAACAACTAAGTAATTACGAGTACTTGAGAATAATTTTCCCTGCAAAAGCCCATCTGCCTAGATAGGTATGTTTGTTTCATTAGGTAAACCAGGATATTTTCAACTCTCTGTCTGCGATAAAACAAAAATACGTGAAGTATAAATTTCTGGGTACTTTTTTGTATGTTGTTTTTATTATACTTGAACCGACACAATATCCATGACTTTCTTCGTTTTCGAGTTTATTTTGTCTTTTTTTTTTCTTCTTCAGTAAGTATACCTACCTGTACCTTCTCTTTTCAAACATTCGATTGTTATCCTCACGTATGTTTCTTTATACAATGAATCCATCGTGCAGTTGATATCACGACGGGGATTACTCACAGTCGCGTGATTGTTTGTAGACGATGGACATTTTTTTTCTTTTTCCTGCGCCGACGAAGCGTTTTGGATCTTTTTCAAACGTTTTAATTGATATTATTTATGATGAATACGATGAACTTGAACTCGTCGGTTTGACATTATTAAGTTGTTATTATATCATGGTTTTTTTTTCTAGGGTTGTGGTTAAGTTTGGTAGGTATACTTCGCGTAACATTCAAACTGGCTCGAAATAATTTTTTTTTTCAATTTTCAAATGTGCTGTGCTCTATTTTTGTGAAATTCTTTTTTTTTATTCTTATGCAGCCCTTTCATTTGATCAGATTTCACTTTGAAATTCTCACCAATTTCCCAATCATTTTGAAAATTCATTGGTCTCTTCAAGGGCGTATTCAGGGGGGTGATTTGGGGTACAATCACCCCCCAGGGCCAAAAAATCCTTAGGTCAATATAATTTCCTACGATTTCTTGAATTGAATCACAGGAAAAAAATCATGTTGTTTTACGTTTCTAGGGAGATAATTTGCTACAAACTTCAAAATTCATTGAAAATCACATTATCTCCCTAGGTAGTTGCATTAATCTATGTACTAATTATTTTTGTTTCTTGAATTATGAATTTCTAATGCTTTTGTTTGCTTTCCTTTTTTTGAAATTGAAATTTCTGGAAGCATATTTTTCGTTATTATAAGGGAGAAAAAGTGCTCCTTTTGCTCCAGCTTACTGATCATTATTGGAATTAAATACTTAGGTACAGGGATTTTTCTCTCTCATAACAAAAAATATGTTATCCAACTCAGGAGAAAAAATGATTTTTGACAATTTTGAATTATTTTTCTCGCGACGCTTGGGCAATAAACCTCGAAAATCGTCAAAAATCATTATGGCTCCCTAGTTGAACCAAATACTAATTCAAGTCTGAAGACGTGAGGAGTGTCAAGTTGAATCCAGAAAAATCAATTTTACAATCAGAAATGTAGTATTTTTTACTCTTTATTGAATTGACAAATTTCCAAAATTTTTCCCTCGCTTCGCTCGTGCTTATCTGAATTTCATTATAAATAGGTATAAACAACACAGGATAAATTTCAAAAACCTCACTTTGATCAACACGTTTTTCAAGCTGAAATTCAGCATGAAAATGTCTGAAATGTGCCTACTATTGAAATTTTCATACATATGAGCCCGTTGGGAATTTTGTGATTTCTGTCCCCTACTTATGAGTCATTCATCACCCCCCAGGAGGAAATCCTGGATACGGGCTTGGCCGCCTCTTCACGAAAAGGTTCGTCATTTGCCCCTTCACTTCTCTCTATCATCCATGAAAATTGGAACAATTTTTCAATAATTTTCACGAATCTGTTTCCATTTTGAGAAATTTTCAGAAAAAAGTAAATTCGGCTCATTCGAGCAGCGTGATCAGTGACATGAGTGATTTTTTGGTATTTGGCTTCATCGGTATCGTGTTCCGGTACATTTAAACGCTTCATTACTTTCCACATTGAAACTATATTGAACGATGTTTGATTCTGCTGTTGTTGTTGGTGGAATAAAAAACACTAGATATACTCGAGCTTAAATAAACTGAAAAGTTGACCCGATTCGAGCATATTTGGATACCTAATGCGCGACTCGTCGAACACCTGCCATTGCCAAGTACACATCGCACGAGAGCGATTTATCGTATCGTAATTTTTCCACTTATCGATGATAATATAAAACCCGACACATATCACGTTGAGAAAACACTTCGATTAATTTTCCAAAACTCGCGACTGCGATCTGCGACTGAATGAATACGAAAAATAAAATATGAAAGTAAACATCTGTCATCGAACTCGACTCGAGCCATCATAAAACCAAATTTATCCCCCCAAAACAAAGCTTAAAGGTCATTTACACGTCGCAACGAACCAGACAAAATAAATATTGATTGCGAAACGCGCGACTAAATTCCAAACCCACCAAACTGTAACATAACAATAAAAAATGCTTCCATTCAAGGTACCCATACCCACAGATACACGTATTACCATTTTTTAATATCTTGTTTTTTTACGCTACGTATAGAAAATTTTCCAAAAATTTATCCCGGTAGCGTTTTGTGTTTTTGTGACCTTCCCTACCCCTCTTTTCCATCTCCCTTTCTGTTTTTATTTAATACAATATCGAGTCTCGTTGTAGTACGTATACATACGTGTATAGTATTTTGCTGTAATAAAAATATTATGTAATCGAATCTTGGCGCGTATTCGTTGTTTTTTATATTTTTATATTTTTTTTTGCAAAAAATATATATTAAATATTTTCCATACCATATCTACACGTATGAAAACATATTGGAATATTTGCCAGCGTAATCAAATTGTAAATTTCTCAATGGATTGGAAAATGTGTCCGGTACGTGGGCAGGGGAAGCGGGGATCTGGTTAAGAAATAATGTACGAGTTGTTGGGTTGAAAGAGCTGAAAAGAGCAGCGATGTTTTTTGTTTTTGTATGTTTTTCTTTCATCTTTATCTAAGTAAATATCACGATATAGATGTAAAGTAGCGTATCCAGACTTGAGAGTCGCAACCCACGTTGCAAGATTTCAGAATAAAATAAACTCGGCGAATGTGTAGCTAAGTATGAAATTTTGGAACGAATAAAATTCAAATTTTAAAATAATTTTCTTGATTAATTTATGAATAAAGCGAAGTACAAATAGGTGAGTTAAATACAAGGGAGATGGATAAATAACGACAAAGGGTAGAATGATGATTGATGAAGAGAGGAAGAGGGGGAATACTTAAATGTGATTATTTTAATGAAAATTTGCTTTGAAAGACCGTTTTTTCCATTTTTTCGAGGCGATAAGCTGAGCTTTATGTACTGGCAGAAAAATCATGTAGAGGGCTGAGGCGATTGGACAGAGATAGTTTTCAACATACTTAACAAAAATATGTGCAATAAATATGCGCTATAAAACCCCATCATCAGGGGTATCATAGATTTTTTTAAAAATTTTCGCACCCATCGAAAGAGCCAATGTTTTTTTTTCAAATAGTAACAAAATTATGGAAATTTAGCAAAAATTCGTTGATGAAAGTGATTTTTGATCAGTTCTTTTGAAATAACTTTTCAAAGTTCCTGGTATGTACTTCTTCAAAATCTTGATAGCAACTATTTTACTTACTTAGGTACAAGGGAACCAGGGAACCTCTTGAGATGTCACACTTCGATTTGAACGGGACCGCGATTTTTGGAAAGAGCATAGTCTAAAACCCCCAAAACCAAATTTTCATCTGCCCAAGTTTATGTTTCGATTTTTGGCGAATTTTTGAAAATTCAAAATTGACTGTTTTTGGGGATTTATGCTTTTTTTTTAAAAAAGTACGTACTTGATCAATAAACATGGTCAAAATAAATCCAAAACCTAATATTAATTACCCAAATCCAAATGTCACCATTTCCAGCCATTCTGGAGTTTCCAGCGCGATTTTTCAATTTCTCCAGAATTTTGAATTTGCTCCAGAAGGCGTGAATATAAAGCTGGACAGCTAAAAATCGAGTTGTATATTACACTCGACCTGTTTAACGAGTTTATCCACATTTGAGCTGATTTTGAGAGTGACACCTCAAAAGTGGCTTTTTGACCAGCTTTTTTCAAAATTAAAAAATCCAAAAAATCAAAAGTTTCCCGTTTGTGTAGAAAATTTTGAAATTCACGCGAATCGCTGTATTATGTCCAAAACTAACCTCCCAAATTCAAATTTCACAATTTCCAGCCATTCTGGAGCCTCCAGCGCGATTTTACAATTTCTCCAGAATTTTGAATTTGCTTCAGAAGGCGTGAATATGCAGTTGGGCAGCTAAAAATCGAGTTGTGTATTTTACTCGACCTGTTTAACGAGTTTATCCACATTTGAGCCGATTTTGGGAGTGACAACTCAAGAGTGGTTTTTTGACCAGCTTTTTTCAAAATTAAAAAATCCAAAAAATCAAAAGATGACCGTTTGTGAGGAAATTTTTGAAATTTGTGCGAATCGCTGTATTTTGTCCGTCACTAACCCTCCAAATCAAAATTTCACAATTTCCAGCCATTCTGGAGCCTCCAGCGCGATTATCAATTTCTCCAGAATTTTGAATTTGCTCCAGAAGGCGTGAATATAAAATTGGGCAGCTAAAAATCGATTTGTATATTACACTCGACCTGCTTAACAAGTTTATCCACATTTGAGCTGATTTTTAGAGTGACACTTCAAGAGCGGTTTTTTGAGGAGTCACTCTCGCTCCAAAATGGCTGGAAATGGTAGAATTTGTGCTCCGGGGGTTAGTTCTTGAAGAAATACAGCGATTCGCACAAAATTCAAAAATTTCCTCACAAACGGTCATCTTTTGATTTTTTGGATTTTTTAATTTTGAAAAAGCTGGTCAAAAAACCACTTTTGAGGTGTCACTCCCAAAATCGGCTCCAATGTGGATAAACTCGTTAAACAGGTCGAGTGTAATATACAACTCGATTTTTAGCTGCCTAACTTTATATTCACGCCTTCTGGAGCAAATTAAAAATTCTGGAGAAATTGAAAAATAGCGCTGGAGGCTCCAGAATGGCTGGAAATGGTGACATTTGGATTTGGGTTATTGATATTAGTTTTTGGACTTATTTTGACCATTTTTATTGATCAAGTACGTACTTTTAAAAAAAAGCATAAATCCCCAAAAACAGTCAATTTTTGAATTTTCAAAAATTCGCCAAAAATCGAAAAATAAACTTGGGCAGATGAAAATTTGGTTTTGGGGGTTTTACACTATGCTCTTTCCAAAAATCGCGGTCCCGTTCAAATCGGAGTGTGACACCTCAAGAGGTTCCCTTGTTAGATAATTGATAGAATAAATCAACTTGCTCTCAATTTTTTAAATAAATTATTTTCCTCTCGAAGATGATTTACATCTGTGCCAAGTTGTTATTGTATCAAAACCAATAAAACAAATACAACGATATTTCATGCACCACATCTTACACCCACGTAATGCTATTCTAATACTTACATCACATGTGCAAAAAATAATGACAAAAATGCTCGTGAAAAGCGCCACACGGTAATAATTTATCTCTTAGGATAATTTATATCGTCATATTACGTAGAAGAAATAAGGTTAAATGACTTATTAAGAGAGCTCGAGCCTCGATCAAAACCAATATTTCATCTAATGAGTACCGAGTAAATTTTTTACACTTTCCATATTAAATCCAATAAGTATATTATATTATATGCCTACTCTTTGTATATGGATACAAACGTGACGAGTTACAAAAGTTGGTGATCGATATCACGTCCAACGTGCTGGCGAATTTACCGGTTGTTCGTTTAATTTATAATTTGGATGAAGGGTCGGAGGCGGGGGACGAAGAGGTGATTGTCGATTATACAATCGAACTGTACAGCAGATATACAAAAGAGAGAAGTCATCGGCGAAAAGTCGTCTATAAGGTACCTTAGTACCTTACCTATACTATATGGATACTGAAGAAGTGGCTTGGCATTGCGATGGCGTTTTCTAATACCCATATACTGGGTCATCTTAATAACCACGCGGCTACGTTGTTGTTGGTGTTGTTTTTGTTGTGATGCAATTCACGAATTTCGTGACCGCTCGCAGCGGCCTAACCGAGGCAACAAAATGGAGAAAAATTAATGTCCGTCGGTTATAAACGTTTAATTTAATTTGTAAAAAGGTCTCCGTATTTTTTTTTCTCTTTTTTTTTCATCTTATTCTCGGCGTTGTATGTATACCATAGAGTGTGTAACGTGATACCGTTAATTATCTATAATCTGTTGTGTATAGCTAAGGTAGGTACTAGGTAGGTACGTTATTCGTCGAGACAGATTACATGAACAAGATTTTCAATAATTAAGATTGCGAATTATTAGTTACCTACCTTACGTAGGTACTGGTGCTCTTTTTATATACTTTTTCACACAAATCGAACGCCAAGGCAGCCCTGTTGTCGGCGAGATCATTTTTTACGCGTCTATTGAATTTCGAGCATTCGTGAAAGCGACCTGATTAAGTATCCTGCATCAGCATTCAGCATTCGAGCAAGGTGTAAAAGCACCTACCCTCCGCACGTACCTGTGCTCCGTTCATGGTCCAAATCTGAATGACCAACATTTATGGTATTGATTCGTAAAATACCATAAGTACATAGTACATACATACACAATAACTAAACTTGTAGTTCGTTGTAAGTACTTTTTTCTCTGGGTACATTTCCCCTTACCCCCCCCCATTTTGGGAGGGGCGGTAAAAAGCACCTAGAAGGATAGTGCTAGGTTAGTGCTGGTTAGTGCACGTATCGCCGACGTTAGTGCACGCCCCCTTTACCCCCATTTTTTAAAAAATATGTGGTCGGGTACAGGGTAACGTGGTACCCCCCATTCGCGGAAGGGGGTTAAAAACCACCTAGAAGGATAGTGCTAGGTTAGTGCTGGTTAGTGCACGCATTCCCAACGTTAGTGCACGCCCCCTTCAACCCAATTTTTAAAAAAATTGGTGGGGTACAGGGAAATGCTGTACCTCCTCATTCACGGAAGGAGGTTAAAAACCACCTAGAAGGATAGTGCTAGGTTAGTGCTGGATAGTGCACGCATTCCCAACGTTAGTGCACACTTTCTTCACCCCTTCACCCTCATTTTAAAAAAAAATTGTGGGGGGGGGGTACGGAGAAATGATTTACAAAAAAAGGGGAAGAACGTTGTTGAAAGGGTTAAAACCCACATAGTTCGATTCAGTTTCGTTAGCTAGTGCTGGTTAGTGCACACACTTATACAATTATTCCCCCTCCCCCTCCCTCAATATTAATTAAATGAATAATTTTACACCCTATAGTCCAGTAAAATGAGCATCGAATAAGGAAAATCAAAGTGGCAAGCTGATTTTCGGTATATTGGTCCATTTTGATGTCCTGAAAACGAATCCTAGGAGTCCCCCTCTGTACCGAGTGAGCTCTCCCCCAAATCGGGTGTTTGGCCAAAATCTTGAATAGTACATAATTGAATCTAGCGCAAAAATGGTTTTACAAAATCTTCTTCTACTTGTACGTCAAATTTCCCATCACATGAGCCATTGATCAATTTTCCAGTCCCAAGGGGGGTGGACTTACGGTGCTTCGAACATAGGGGGGGTTGTGGGAATTTCATGTTTCAAAAATCTTCTGGAGGTTCCAGAACTACTCTAAACGGTCTTGATTTTCAAAAATTCACCAAAAATCGGAAAAGACATTTTATAGCTCTTGATAATTTGTTAAATGATGAATTTTTGCCTACCTTTTTAATCTACTTTTGTAAGCTTTAAAAAATTACGTGCATTGGAACGAAAAATCTACGATTTCAGCTGACCTGTCAATCAAAAGGGCCATGTTTTTTTTTGAGGACCAGGGCTAGAAATGTTCCTTGGGACTCCCCCTTTAAGAAACAAGTTGTTCCAGTGGATCGGTAGAGGGTGCAATAGATCTTTACTTATGTGAGCCCCCGACTATGAGGGAAGGAGCTTTTGAAAATTCACAATATCTCAGTCATAAGATGTGAAACTACATAATTTTTCATGTAAGAAAGAGTCTGTTTTTCCACCCTCAAAGCGGAAACTTGGGCCAGATAAAAAAACATAACAATAATAACATAGACATGCAAGAAAATAGTGGAATATATTATATTGGCACTACAGAAAAAGGGATTTGAAGGACATGACATTTGAACAACAAAATATGGCATTTCAAGGACAACTTTTAACAACGGTTCAGCGCAACAATTTAGGTAATACGAAAGACAATTCAATTTTATACAACGACAATGAAATGTACCTAATCCACATGCAAATAAAATTTTGACCGCCGAAAAAATTACTGTCCAGAAAAATAACTCATTTTGTAATGAAGTTTTTTTTTTTGTGAAAATAAACAAATAAGTTTTACAAATGGGAAGTCCTACATTTTTTGAAAAAACTCTTGTTTAAAGTTGAAGTCGAAAAAGTTTTGCTTTCCAAAAAAAATTGATTTCAGGCAGAAAAAGTTGTGTGTTGTTTTTAGTTGCTAAAACTGTGAAAAAATCATGTTTTTTGGTCAAAGTTTTCAAAAAGTCTTTCTTTTTTCCAGAATTATCAAAAAAATTTGCTTTTTACAAAACTGCCAAAAAACCTGTTCCTTTTGTGAAATTGAAAAAAAATCCCAAATCACTAAAAATTGATGAGAAGTCTAGTGTTTATTTTTATCTATTACTTTTTTTTGGTAAAATTTGTGAACAAGTTTTGCTTTTTTGGTCAAAACGACCAAAAAAATCTTGCTTCTTATTAAAACTATCAAAAAATCTTACTTTTTGTGAAAACTGAGTGAAAGTGTGTTCAAAAACTCGCTGGTGAAATTTTTAATCCTCCAAATTACTCCCATCTCCTTCTGTTGCCCAAAAAAGAAAAAAAGAAGTAAGTACTTATGCTGAAGATGAACTTTTTTTTTATTTTCTTGACGTACTTTTTATCAATTTTTGTATCCCTTTAAGTAAATAGGATGTGTAATTCGTATTTTTTTTACGTTGTTCATTATTTCATTTCTTTGGCATGTGCACTTTGTTGTTGAATGTATTATAATGTATAAACGTGCATTAAATTATTCTGTCGGGCAATATTATTTTATATCATCGTTCAAATTTATTTACTGTCGTTTAAAAACTTTTTTTGTCGTGAAATGATTCTTGTACCGTGCAATATCTTTTTTTGTTGTTAAAATGCCCTTTTTTCGTCGTGAAAACGCCTAATTCTGTTGTGCCGATGAGTCACACCCTTAAAAATATACCTACCTATACAAAATATAGAAATAAACATTACAACATTAAATTAACTACTGAAAAGGATATGAATCAGACAATAAAATTCTGGTTCTTCCATTCGTTGTTTCGCTTATGGACAAACATTTTCCAGCTTGCAACTGTTGAAACTGTGTACCTACTTACTTGATCAATCTCGTTGACCATTCTTCAGCCATGGCGTGGCATGGCTTCAATTATGTATTTCATGAATTTTTTGATGCCAGTTACTTCATACACATTGAATTCACTTAGAGCGGTGGCTGGAGTAAACTCACCAAGAGTGGCATACTTTGCAGTAAAATTCCGAATCGAGTCACCGGCAAATGACATGATTATTGTTTCAGAAATGTACAGTTGGACTTTATCAAACATAGCTTCTTCGAAAATTTGCCTATTTTCTGACAGGAAATATAGCTTTTGTACAGCATTCTGGATATGTTGACGAATTGGACATAGCACTTCAACTTTAATTATCTCAACTGAAACACGCTGGGATACCCTGTTGATTATAACATCGTACCTATTTCAACATCTCAGGTTTGCAATTAAAATGACCGCCTTGATTAGGGATGTATTCAGGATAAATCAAATGAATATGATGATCTCTGCACTCTGCGTAGGAAGGTCTGTCTGACCTCTGTGAACAAAATAATCAAATAACATGGAATATTGTCAGCAAAAATTTATTTTGGAATCATATATACAACATTACATCAATAACCAATCCATATCATAAAATTTGTAATTTTTCTACCAAGTTTATAAAAAAAAAAATTGTAGAAAAAGTTTTACATACTTCGGTAATAGAAAACACGAAAAAGGGGCATATTAACAAAAAAAAAATATTGCATGGGAAATAGTATATTACGTGACAGGAGCGGAAAGTTAATCGCGTTACTGTCCAATCCTGTCACGTATACTATTTTAATTTCATATGAGAGGAAAATAAATGCTGAAATTTTAAAAAATTGTTAATTTCGAATTTGTAAACATATGCGGAAAACAGTTACTTTCCGCACTTGTTTTGATAGATGCGTTAAAGACGTATTTTCCAACCACAAAACTGTCTAGGAAACTACTCATTTTCCGATCATATGAAATTAAAGAATCATTTTGCGTCGAAAAAAGATTTTGAATGACAGTTAATGAATTTGAACGACGATATACAGTAAAGTATTGTCCGACAGAATAATTTAATGCGAGTTTGAAATAATGAACGACATAAAAAAAATACGAATTACGCATACAAAAATTGATAAACAGCATGTCGAAAAAATTAAAAAAAAAAACAGTTCATCATCTTCTTTTTGGGCAACAGAAGGAGATGGGAGTAATTTGGAGGATTAAAAATGTCACCAGCGAGTTTTTAAACACACTTTAGGGCAATTTAAATATTCAAATTCAATTTAAAAAATTAATATACCTACCTACAATAAAAAATAAATAAAAATAAAGTTGAATAAATCAATTTTATTCAATAAATTATTTTTAAAAAATATCTATAAAAATAAATTTCCAATCAATTTAAAACATTTTTTTGATCGGTAGTTTTGATGAAAAGCTAGACTTTTTTGGTGGTTTTGACCAAAAAAGCAAACTTGTTCACAAATTTTAGCAAAAGAAAAAAAATATATACTTAAATAAAAATAAACAGTAGAACTTTCTATCAATTTTTAGTGACTTGTTTTTTTTAAATTTCACCAAAGAAAATGAAAAACAAGAAAAGAAAATTTTTCAAAAAACAGAAAACTTGTGGCAGTTTTTTTGACAGTTTCGTAAAAAGCAAATTTTTTTTGATAGGTACAAATAATTCTGAAAAAAGAAAGACTTATTTAAAATTTTTGACCAAAGAAACATAATTTTTTCTCAGTTTTGGCAACTAAAAAAAACCACGACTTTTTCTGCAAGAAATCAAATTTTTTTGGAAAGCAAAACATTTTTGACTTCAACTTCAAAAAAGGGAAAATAGCATGTCCAAAAAAACAACAACAACAGTTCATCTATACAGCGCAAGTAAGTACCTACCTAATGCTTTTTTTGCTTTTTTGGGCAAACAGGAATACTTTTGGGCAGTTTTAACGAAAAGTTAGATTTTTTGACAGTCATTTTGCCAAAAAAACCAGATATTTTTTTATATTTTCGATGAAAAACAAGATCTTTTTGATGGGTTATAAACGTGTTTACAATTTCAGCACCAAAAAAAAAAAAAAAACAAAAAAAAAACAAAAACGGTTGAACTTTTTACTAATGTTTAATAGCAATTTAGACTAAGTAGGTATTTTTTTTTTAATTTTACAAAAAAAAACATGAAAGGAAAATTTAAAAAAAAAATAGAAAACTGATGTCAATTTTTGAAAAAAAAGGGATTTTTTGGCAGTTTTGTAAAAGCAAAATTTATTTGGTAGGTAATTCTGGAAATCAGAAAGATTTTTTGAAAATGTTTGAAAATCTTGACCAAAAAAATCAAAACCACAACTTTTTCATAATTTTTAGGAATTTCTGTGAAAAATCAATTTTTTTGGAAAGCATTCAACTCGAAAATTTTTTATTTTTTTCAAAAAATAAAGGACTTCCCATACGTAGAATTTATTTGTCTATTTTTACAAAAAAAATTTTCGGTTTCTTGCTTGATTTTTTCATGAAAAGAGTAACTTCTCAACTCCTAACCAGCGTATTTCTTCATTTTTTTCCTACTATGCCTCGAGTTGTGTTTGTGGGATGTTGTGTGATATTTCCAACCATTACTTTGATGAAATTCAAATTCCCTACAAAATTGGAGCATTCTGATACTCATATGTACGCCGTAACACAAAAGTTTGAAAACCCGAGTAAGTACTCTTCAAAGTAATTTGAAAACTTACCTTGCTTGTGCTGGCTGTTGATTCGATTCGATTAGACGGTGCTGAAATTGAACTCATAATTTTAGAAAAACAATTGATACTAATCACGACGATCGACTTGAGGAAAAATCTGCAGATCCAAGTGATGTTGACTGTAAGGTTACCAAAGCACTCATTAAAGCGTATGAACCTTTTGCTGTCTATACAGGAGTTGCGCTAAGGCTTTATTCTGGAAAATATGCGTAATAGAAGCAGCTAACAATTCGTTTTCTGTTGACGTAAGTAAAAGTGCCAAAAACATAGGTTGCCGGAAAAGGTACAAGAGAAGAGTTCACGTGCGTAAGAAGCTATACTTACATTTTATTGGGAAAACATTTCATAATACTTTGCAATAAAAACTGTAGGGACTTATTTCGATTATATTCACAAGAATGATTTTGTTATGATTTGACGTAAAACTTGAAAAACGCGCCTACTCTCTCCATCTCATTGGAGTGTATCGTTATGAAATTGAAATTCAAGACGTTGATGAGAAAAAAAAAATTAATGAAAAACTTTTACTTCGCGTTTGAAATTTAGTATTTTGTAAAAAACATGAGGTCACTAGCTCTGAGGACACTCAGTTGCATGTGCTTAAGTATTTACTCAGTTCCATAAGAAGTCAAATTAAAAAAAAATTTCCCTCCATTTTTTTACTTAATGCAGCAAAAACTGTCAAGACTCCTCCGATTTTCTACAGGGTATAAGTAAGAATGTACCTACTTGGCTACTTACCTACAGAGTAGAGAATTTTTTCAGAAAAATTATGCAGAATTCAGAACAATAATTTTTGATTTTCCAATTTCTGCTTAACTTCTTACGTTAGAACAAATTCCCAAGAAGTGAATTGTATTTCGAAAATTTTCAGATTCTACTCCTCTGGCTTCTATAATAATTTAGCAAAAAAGAGACTACGTAAAAGGGCAAGGGGAGGAATACTAAACAATCAAAAACAATTACCGCTCGGCGCGTTTTATAAAAGTTGGTCGCGAGATGAGGAATAGAAGAGATAAAATTTCAAATTGTCTGGGCTAGCGATGCTACATACAAAAAGTAGATATTTTCTCCAAAGTTAGACGATCTTATACGTTATGGAAACATTGAAGTAATAAATTCTATTTAAGTTAAAACGCACGATACGATAAATTATATTCGAATCGGGTTATTTTTAATTATTAAAGAAGACCTTTTCGACATTTTGTTTTCGTATTACGAGATAAAATACTTACAGGCTGAATAAAGGATAGAGCGAGAATACGTAGAGTATAGCGCGAAAGAATAGAGTAAAAAGTGATAGATTTTTATTAGAAGAATACCGAAGGCGATAGACGCGAGAGCTGGCATTAATTAGATTACAGGAAAAGAACAACTTCTCTGACAATCGAGGAAGATGTTTTTAAGAAATTGGAATAATTTATTACCACATTGTAAGCCCATTTCTGGTATTTTGTCGGCACCGGCCGTTAATTTCGTGTTCACGGTTCATTGGCAAGCGATGCAGCGAGCTTCGCTATCGCAGAAGGGGTAGGTACCTACTGAGAATTTAACACGAGATGCTAAACGTTACGTAAATCGGTTACACGCGAAATTAGATTTTCAATCGTCCAAATAAAATAATGGACAGGTGATGCGGGTGTGGGAGGCGAGTATTTGGTGGCGACCGCAAATTGTACGTGTAAAATGGTTCGTTGGTGTTTCAAAAGCTTTCAACTCTCTGGTGAACTTTATATGCTCGTACATGCATATTGCATATTATATGGCATACCTAAGATGTAGCGTAAAAAATTTATGATCCTGAATTTTACTGATTTGTTGATTTGTTGTTCATTTCGAGTTGAAATTACTTCGTAGAAATTTTCTGCTTCGTGAGTAACATTTTGTAAGGAAGTTATGAATTCTCAACATGGGGCATAAAAATTTATAGATAGGCTATTCGGAGGATTTTTTTTTTTCAGTAGACAGACACCCACTCAAAACATAATGTACGAGTTCAGTTGAATATTAATAACTCATTCTAAAAGCCGAAAGGTCCTTCCAGAAAGATTAGAAGTCTCTGGAGAAAACTGAAAAATTTCTGCGGGTTGCAAAATGGCCCAAAACTAGATGTTTATGTGTAGGAGTTGAATTTAAGAAATTATTCACATAAGTTCACTCTGCACAAAAAAATGTATATTTCATTACAAGGTTTCACCTGTTTTGATAGATCGTGTGACACTTTTCCAAAATTTCAAAAATCATTAATCGATATTGTGGACTCAAAATTCTTCAAAAAAGCTCAAAAAATATTTTCGTTGCAATTTTTGAATCACTTGTGAAATTTTAAATTGTTTTGATAGGTCACATGACACTTTTTCTGAAATTTCAAAAATCATAAATCAATAGTTAACATAAGATAAAAATTCTTCAAAACTGCTCACAAAATGTTTTCGACGTAATATTTGAATATCTTGTGAAATTTTAACCAATTTTGATTAGTCGCGTGACACTCTTTCAATATGTAATAAAAAAATTATAAATTGAAATTGTGTGCTCAAAATTTTCTACAAACTCTCAAGAAACATTTTTGCCAAATACTTTTCGTGAAATTTTAACTTGTTTTGATTGGTCACATGACATGCTTTCAAAATTTTAAAAATTGATAAATTAATAGGGTATCGTAAGCTCACAATTCTTCAAAAATGCTCAAAAAATGTTTTCCACGCAATATTTGAATTTCTTGTGAAATTTTAACGAATTTTAATAAGTCGCATGACACTTTTCCAAAATGTCAAAAATCAATAATCCATAATTATTAAGGATTCTAAATTCTTCAAAAAAACTCAAAAAATATTTTTGTTGCAATACTTGAATTCCTTGTGGAATTTTAACCTGTTTTGATACGTCACAAGACACTTTTTCAAAAATGTCAAAAATCATAAATCAAAATTGTGGACTCGAATTTTTTTACAAACGCCAAAAAAACATTTTTTGCCAAATTATTTGAAATTATCGTGAAATTTTAACCTATTCTGATTGGTCACACGACACTTTTTTAATAGATTTCAAAAATCATAGATAAATCAATAGGCTAGGTGTATCATAAGCTCAAAATTCTTCAAAAATGTTTAAAACTGTTTTCGACACAATATTTGAATTTCTTGTGAAATCTTAACTCATTTTCATAAGTCGCATAACACTTTTTCAAAAAGGTCAAAAATCATAAATCAAAATTGTGGACTCAAAATTTCTTACAAATGCTCAAAAAACATTTTTTGCCAAATTAGTTGAACTTTTACATTCAAAATAATGAATTTAACTATCTAAATTATATGTACAGTATTTAATTAATTTTTTTTATTATTATTACCTATAATTTCAATTTTATAGGATCAAAATTTATTGAATCTGTTAATATTTTGATAGGTCACATGACACTTCTTCAAAATTTTCAATAATCATAAATCAATATGCCATTATAAGCTCAAAGTTCTTCAAAAATGCTCAAAAAATGTTTTCCATGCAATATTTGAATTTTTTGTGAAATTTTAACCCATTTTAATGA
The DNA here is from genome assembly GCF_950023065.1 of Planococcus citri. Taxonomy (NCBI): domain Eukaryota; kingdom Metazoa; phylum Arthropoda; class Insecta; order Hemiptera; family Pseudococcidae; genus Planococcus; species Planococcus citri. The sequence continues at coordinate 44,788,083 of NC_088681.1, read as the reverse complement.
GTTGCATGACACTTTTCCGAAAATGTCAAAAATTTTAATTAAAATTGTGTACTCAAAATTTTTCACAAAGGACTCAAAAAATATTTTCGCCAAAATACTTAAACTTCTCGTGAAATTTTAACCTGTTTTGATTTGTGCCAGTATTCAAATTTTGAACTACCTTGTATGACTCTGAATGTAGTCTTAGATTTTAATGACAATTTGGCTTAAGTTGATGCAGAATCTTCAGACTGTACGTATAACATGGGTCATTTTTCCTCAAAGTAAATAGGGTGAAATAGTCTCCCCTTCTTTTTGTTGGAAATTCGCCCTTCTTTAAGGTCCAAACATTTTTTCTAAGCGTTCTTATGTATGTACCTACTCGAAATGAAAATCTCCACAACATTTGGTTAAAATCATCCAACTTTCTCAGAGATTAAACCAAGATTTCGAATAGCCCAGTCATGGTAACGCCTTTGCTCGCCTCCCCCACACCATCAAATTTCTATGAACCACTTTCTCAGCTTTTAACCTTCTCCCCATAACAGCCTCTCATAATCAAGTTTTCTTCAACACGAAGTGAACAAAATCCAATTACCTAGTTGAATCTTTTAAAACTTTTCCAACAATAGAACACTGCGTTACGTTGAGCGTCTGTCGCCACCGCATCGGCACCGGCGTCGCGTCTTTGCAGCCACGTAAAAGTAACGTAATTCTATTTCAAAATTCACTCTCGCATAATAAATGAAATATCAAACCGCTTATTAAATCATCGGTTCTTAATGAATAACGTACGTTTGGTCAGCTCGATCTCGCGATCGTCGTCCTATCTCGTAACCGCATTAATGCCCAAATAAATTAAGTGAAAGTTAGACAATAATTCAACATTTACGAAAAATGTCGCAAGTAGACTGACGCGGACGCTGCCCAGTGCCCAGTCTGCTGTTATTCATTTTACAACGATGAAAAATTACTTTATCGTCGTTTAAATTAAAGTGACGACGCCGCAGTCACCGCCACATCTCGCCACGTCAATACTCGTAATTCCGCGTCTTGCACATTAGGAAGTTGGTAATAGCGATTTGTCAACTGGCGAATCGTTTTGGTGGGGCTATTCTGCCATTCTGGTTCGAATTATCCGGGTGATTCGGCATATACAGTATACGATGCAATTAATTATTAGGCCTACTGTGTGAATAGGACTCGTTAATCGAAACGTTTAAAATACCTGTACGAGTCAGGTTTTATTTAGCCTTTTGTAATGTTTTTATCACTAATCCGAGCTTATATGTAGAAGACCAAGTACAATTACTTATGTAATATTTTTGATGAATTTTTCTCCGCCAGAACACTTTCAGTTGCTTTAGTTTCTTCGTGAAACTATACCATATTAACAATGTCCCTGATTTATGGACAATCGTCGTCGAGTTGTGCTATAAAAATGTGATCTTCAAGGCCTTCAGATTATACGTGAGATACGCTTGTAGATGGAAAATACACGAAGTGGTCTTGATTTCGTTGACAAATTTTTTAGAAAAACACATTTGTTTACGTCTGAGACGTATCGTGCTCTGCTTGAAATTTCGAAATTTCAACATTTTCCTACTCTAACAATAAGATATTTACATATGTATGCATTAGTTCTATGCGAATAATCTCGACTTTATACGTACCGGAAGTGGTTTGGAAAAGAAAAGTGGGAGCGAGTTGTGCTTCAAAATTTTTCAAAATAGTAACAATTTGCGCTGTTCAAGATATTCTGGGTAAAAAAAAGTTGAAAAAAATACTTCAAAATATATTTGAGAATTAGGGTTGGAGACAAGCTGAGGGGAAGGAGGGTCCATGATTACCAAAATTTTAGAAACTGATGACTTGAAATTTTTTTCAAAGCGTTTGTTTTATTTCGTGTAAACATGAACTCCTTGCGACCTATCAAAATGGGTTAAAATTTGTCGGAAAATTCAAATATTTTGAAACAAATGTTTTCTGGGAGTTTTTGTGAAATGTTGACCCTAAATTAGGTCACGACTTTCATTGATTTTTGAAAAGTAATACTTATGTGGTCTATCAAAATAGGTTAAAATTCCACGAGAATTTAAAATAATTTTAAACTAAAATGTTTTTTGAGCGTTTTTGAGCCCATAAGGTCTATTGATTTATGATTTTTAACATTTTAAAAAAGTGTCATGTGACCTATGAAAATAGGTTAAAATTTCGTGAGAAATTCAAATCTTTCGATAAAATTACCACGTATTTGTGCATTACTGAAGAATTTTCAAGTTCACATTTCACAATATTGATTCATTATTTTTAAAATTTTTGAAAGTGTCCTGTGACCTACCAAAATAGGTTAGAATTTCACGAGAAATTCGATAATAAGTACATATTTTGATGAAAATATTTTTTGAGCATTTTCGAAGAATTTTGAATCCATAAAATATTGATTCGTGATTTCTAGAAATGTTTGAAAAAGTATTATGCGACCTATCAAAAAATGTTAAAATTTCACGAAAAATTCAAATATTTCGATGAAATGTATGTTTGAGTATTTTTGAAGAATTTCGAGCTCACAATACAATATAGCCTGATGATTTATGATTTTTGAAATTTTTGAAAAAGTGTCATGTTACTCGTACTTATCAAAATGAGTTGAAATTCAACAAGAAATTCATGTGCTTCGGCTAAAATCTTTTTATGAGCAGTTTTGAACAATTTTAAACCCAAAATGAAGTCATCATTTCCGGAATTTTTGAAAAAGTGTCTGTCAGTCATGTGACCTATCAAAAAAGATCACACCGAGAAAAAATTTAGTACTTAATAGCACAAATAATACAAACACTCGAAAAAAAAAATGAATTGGAAATAAAATCTTTCAACCCATTTTGATAAGATTTCATGGTTTATGGCACTTTTTCAAAAATTTCAAAAATAATTAAACACCTATTATTTAAGTACCTACCTATTTTAATATTCTTCAAAAATGGTCAAAAACATTTTCATCGAAATATTTGAAATTCTTGCTAAATATTAACCCATTTTGATGCGTCGCAAGGGACTTTTCAAAAACCCCAAAAATCACGACCTAATTTGAGGCTTAAATTTTTTCAAAATTCTAAAAAAAAAAAACTGTCGAAATATTTGAATTTTTTGCAACATTTTAATTTATTTTGATAGGTCGAAAGGACGCTTTTGAATTATTTCACAAGAGCTCCGTTTTCACTTGACATTGGAGAGGGGATGTTCCCTGCATCCCTGCTAACTCATAAACAAAGTTTTGCGTACAAGTCGCGCTTTTAAAATAGAGGTTTTTAGCCCCCTTCCCTTATAGCCACTACTCCATATACTGAAAAATCCACGTTTTATGCATTCTTACAAGGGAACCTCCTGAGGTGTCCGCCTCCGATTTGAACGGGACCGCGATTTTTTGATAGAGAATGGTCTAAAACCCCCAAAACCAAATTTTCAGGTGCCCAACTTCATATCTCGATGTTTGGCGAACGTTTGATGACTGTTTTTTGTGATTTATACTTTTTTCAAAAAAGTACGTACATGATCAGTAAAAATGATCAAAATAAATCCTAAAATTGATATTAATTCCCCAAATCCAAATTTTGCCATTTCCAGCCATTCTGGAGCCTCCAGCAGCGTGATTTTTCAATTTCTCCAGAACTTTTAATTTGCTCCAGAAGACGTTTATGAAGTTGGGCAGCTGAAAATCGAGTTGTGTGCTATACTCGACCTGTTATTAACGAATCTATCCACATTTGGGCCGATTCTGGAGGGGCACCTCAAGAATGGTTTTTCGACCAACTTTTTTTCAAAATAAAAATACCTACCTATCCAAAAATCAAAAATTTCTCGTTTGTGAGAAAGTTTTCGAAATTTGCGCGAATCGCAGTATTTCGTCATGAACTAACCCCACGAGGGCGAATTTCGCAATTTCCAGTCATTCCGGAGCCTCCAGCGTGATTTTTCAATTTCTCCAGAATTTTCAATTTGCTCCAGAAGGAGTGAATATGAAGTTGGGCAGCTGAAAATCGAGTTGTGTGTTATGCTCTACCTGTTTAACGAGCTTATCCACATTTGAGCCGATTCTGGAGGGGACACCTCAAGAGTGGTTTTTTGACCAGAAATCAAAATAAAAATATCCGAAAATCAAAAATGTCTCGTTTGTGAGAAAATTTTCGAAATTTGCACGAATCGCTGTATTTCGTCAATAATTAACCTCAAGAGAGCGAATTTCGCCATTTCCAGCCTTTCAGGGGACTCCCTTTAATTTTTGGATATTTTTATTATGAAAAAAGTTGGTCAAAAAATCACTCTTGGGGTGTCCCCTCCAGATTCGGCTCAAATGTGGATAAATTCGTTGAACTGGTCGAGTATAACACACAACTCGATTTTCAGCTGCTCAACTTCATACGAGTATTAACGTTTTCTGGAGCAAATTAAAAGTTCTGGAGAAATTGAAAAATCGCGCTGGAGGCTCCAGAATGGCTGGACATGGCGAAATTTGGATTTGGGGAATTAATATCAGTTTTGGGATTTATTTTGATCTTTTTTACTGATCATGTACGTACTTTTTTGAAAAAAGTATAAATCACCAAAAACAGTCAATTTTGAATTTTCAAACGTTCGCCAAATATCGAAATATGAAGCTGGGCAGCTGAAAATTTGGTTTTGGGGGTTTTAGACCATGCTCTTTTGAAAAATTGCGGTCCTGTTCAAATCGAAAGCGAACACGACCTCAAGAAGTTCCCTTGTTAGTCTTATATAGGTACTTGGTCTTTCATTGGGTGGGGGAGGGGGGATATGAAGTAAACGTTTTTTTTTGCGATTAAGCTGGGATATCTTCCCTAAAAAAAATCAATTTTGAGGTGTCTGATTTTTCTTTCACAATTTTCTTCTGTTTTCCTTCTCCAATCTAATCCAAGTATTACCTTTAACAATTTCTTTATTTCATTCATTCCTTATTTAATACCAAACTACCGTTATAACTCGTGTGAAAAACAGGGTGAAAAATTTCAATAAACTATTCGTAAATTTTCGCGATAATAAATTTCAACAAGTTTATGCATACGGTATACCTACTCGAACGGGACAATTTGTTTGGATAAGAAAAACAGGAAATTTACTGGTTTTTAGTAGGTACCATACGAGTAGGTACGTATGTATATTATGCTTATACAATACACGAAAACATATAACTGTAATTTGGTATTGCAATGGTTTTGTACATGTGTACTGTACTGTGTAGTAACCAAGACAATTATTGTATGTATACAGCTCGACACAGAGGAAATTCGTCATACTGCATTTTTTTTTTTTTTGGATATACCTACGAGGGAAAACGCTGGGTCATAAATCATCGACGAATAAAATGCAACTCCTGGTACAAGTATTCGCTACTGAAGACATTTCAGCAATATTTTGCTCAAATTTGTTGATGTTCACCTTCGTTTGTGTTTCTGTGTTGTGAGTTTTTCACTACGTAGCTATATCTACTAACTAATTATTCGTACGTATTGGTACCTACGATTTTCTCATACTTACACATGTACAAGTTGTGGTGGCCAAACCCACGTCGTCGTCGTGGTCGAGGTAAAAGGGGACATTGATGAAATATGAATTTAGTCTCGAGTAAATCATCGTGCTACATATGCGAAGAAATAGTTACTCCGGAGTAAATTAACTCTATCGAGTAGGATAAATTTTCGATTAATAAATTTACTAGGTACATATTGCGTCGCGAAATTCAACGATTAAAGAGCACGATAGCGTGTTAGGTGATATTCCCAGGCCAGATGAGATGAGAAGAGTAGGGTACCTACACGGTGTAGTATACAAAAGTGCATCCGATGATTTACTCTCATTTATCAGTTTTAAAATCTCACTGCGTACGTAATAAAAATTATGGTGACAAGAAAATGCCGTCAAACAGGATTGGCTTGGCTCGATGGTACGTGCTTTATATTTAATTTAGTCGTCGGTGTGAGTGAAAAATTGGGCGGAGGTGGCGCGTTTGTCTCGATAAAAGTATATACGAGTCGCGGAGTAGGTAATTTATGCAAAAGGATACTTTTCCGAGGGTCATCAACACAATTGGCGATTGGCTTTAGTTGATTTATTACAAAAACCTATACGTATTGTCACTTTTTCAAACTTACCCGGCACGACCTTTTCTGTGTCTACGTTTAGTACCTATGTAAAAGGGAACGAAAATCGTGCAAAAAGTAGTCTATCCGGATTACGTACAAATAACGTTTATTTATCGGGCAGGAAGTTCGCCTACCTCAACCCCTCCGACCCAACTTCTTATCAGCTATCCAGCGAGGGTCGAATTACCAACATAATGAGGTATTGAAAAAACCACCCAATTCGAAAGCTTAGGTATATTTCCTGACATAAGGACTATGAGCCCGATGGTGAAAAATTTTCGCGTAATTACTCAATACTCGTTATAAAATAGGTACCTATATCTAGTAATTAATCCAAATCGAAGTTCTCGCTACATCATCTGTGGGCGCTTTCAACTCGTGAAATTTTGTTGCTTCAATTTTTGCATTACTTACGCCTGATTTAAAAGCACTAGTCTTAATTAAAATGCATTCTGAAAATTTAATTACGTATGAAAGCGTTTCTAACGAACAGGCCAGCTTTTAAAAGCAATGACTGTAGCCGAGTTCAGAACACATCGTTCGAGATAAATCATCTCGAAAATGTTTCCCAGCTCTGCGATGCCGTCGTTAATTACAAACGGTAGAAAAAAATTCATAATCATCTCTTTGATCTAAAATTTAATATACGTTTGATTTTTCATTCGCGTTGGATTCGTTTCGTTTCTTTTTTCTCTCTCTTTTAACCCTGATCGCTGAATTTTTTACGTGGGACGTTTTTAACAAAAAAAAAAAAAAAAAAAAAAAAAAAAAACTGAAAAAACTGTTTCACGAAAACACAGAAACGAATGGTTTTCTTTTTTGTGTGATAGGTATGTTTTCGTTGCATGGTCTCCATTTTCGAAATGATGGCCGAGGATTCCTTTTTCAGTTCATATTTTTTCATACTGACATCAAAGAAACTGGGTAAACCGAGTCGTAAATTGTGATTTTTGAAATAATTTAGATACCTACTTGGTCATCGAATAAAAACGTGTAAATATCTTTCTCGAAGACGTTTGTCCGACTAATGTAATTTCTGGCCAAGGGTGTTTTGAAATTATTCACCATATCGAATGTACATACGAGTGGTCTGGTAGTCTTGGATATTTTGAACGTTCTCCTTTGAGATTTATCTATGTACTACGAACAGATGATTTTGGTACCTAATTGAAAAATGAAGAGGTGTTCTTTTATTTTCAAAATTTTTTGGGACAATTTTCTAATTAGGAATTTTTTTTCACAATATTTTAGATTTCTTACAATTGGACATACTTTTACAAAACAAGAGCATTTAACGATCCTGGGGAGAAGGAATGGAGGGAGTCAGGGTCAAGTGTCAGCCAGTTGTTCTGTTTTTTAGGTAATTTGAATTTTTTTTTTCTTTTGAAATACAGCGCATACCTATTTATTTTATTGAAAAAAGGGATACGTAAGTACCTAATTCTCATCCGAGCAAAGTATATTAAGATCGAAAATTTTCAAAAAATTATAAAAAACTTGATCAAAATAAGAATAGATGAAACCATCAGAAAAAATAATTTCCCAATTTTTAAGTTTCTTAATAAACTTGAGTCAAAACAGGCCTTCATGAATTATGGAATTTTCAAATTGGCCCATGTCCATCTCTTGACTACCCACGTCACATGGAGAATTTGTCAGAATATTTTACAAATTTGAAACCATTATTCTGAATGATTTTTCTGTCAGTTTGGACAAATTTCTGATCCTAAATTAGGTAGTAGGTCTAGGTACCTGTGTACCTATGGGGAATTACCATTTGACATTTTTGGAATGATTTTTCAAACTTTGGACGAATCATTTCATTTCTTAAAGGGGGGACAGGGTTCAGTTTTCAACATTTTCTACGATCCTCCCTCTCCGTTCAGCTCCGCGATACCTGTGAGCGACGGATTCATTCTGATGAGTCATTCACGAACGATTGCTTCATTTTGATGAATCTTTCACGAACTACTGATTCATTTTGATGAGTCGTTCACGAACGACTGATTCATTCTAATGAGTCGTTCACGAACGACTGATTCATTTCAATTGATTGTTCACGAGCGACTAATTCATTTTGAAGAATCGTTCACGAACGACTGATCCATTTTGATGAGTCGTTCACGAACGACTGATTCATTTCAATGAGTCGTTCACGAACGACTGATTCATTTTGGTGAGTCGTTCACGAACGACTGATTCATTTCAATTGATTGTTCATGAGCGACTGATTCATTTTGAAGAGTCGTTCACGAATGACTGATCCATTTTGATGAGTCGTTCACGAACGACTGATTCATTTCAATGAGTCGTTCACGAACGACTGATTCATTTCAGTGAGTCGTTCACGAACGACTGATTCATTTTGGCGAGTCGTTCACGAACGACTGATTCATTCTAATAAGTCGTTCACAAATGGTTGATTCATTTCGATTGCTTGTTCACGAACGACTGATCCATTTTGATGAGTCGTTCACGAACGACTGATTCATTTCAATGAGTCGTTCACGAACGACTGATTCATTTCAGTGAGTCGTTCACGAATGACTGATTCATTCTAATGAATCGTTCACGAACGACTGATTCATTTTGATGAGTCGATCACGAACAACTGATTCGTTCTGATGAGTCGTTCACGAATCACTGATTCAAACCGGTTCACTTGTATCACTCATGTATGTACTTGCATGAAGCTATAAAAATGGTCCAGGATTTTCGGGCGAAATTTTCACTCGTATTTCACAAAATCTTATTGATTTAAAAATGATTTACCATGATCGTATTCAAGTGTGTGGAAACAAAGCCGATACTTGGGTATACTTAGCTCTTCTCTCAGCTCTCTTTTGCCTCCATCCGGTTTTTGAGGTTAATTCGTCAAAAGATTTACTTTTGGATTCGGGGTCCCACCTCAACCCCTTTTATGGAATTGCGTTGATCTCTTATAGGTACATACATTCATTTTCTCACAATTTCAAAATGATTTTTTTCCGCAGTTTTTCTAAGATTTTGAGAAAACAACACACGATTTTTCAATATGTATTCTGTAAATTTTTCAATGGTTCACGGATCATTTTCAAAGCATCTTATCAAGTTATTACCTACTATTTTGAAACGAATTTTCGCTTTCGATTGTGTTTCCTTACGGATTCTTACACAGGTATAGGTACCTCACTACTTTGGTGAGATTTATTTTTCATTGAGTCAAAATTAGCTCAATAATTTTTTGAAATTCTACAATAATGTTACCGAGCTAAATAGAAATTGACCCTACATCGCATGACCGGATCATTTTCTTCTCATGTGTTGAGAGTTGATTAAAAGAAAATGGAGAAAAGTACGAGCTGATGGAGTAAGAATACATGCAGGACTTACTGTAATACTCTTATACAACTCGTCGAAATATGCGTATGAATAGAATAACAACGAAGAATTTTTTATGGAGATTAACTCGGCAGCTTTTTCAACTGTATCACTGGGTACGCCGGCACGCCGCAACCACCTCTCCGTCCCCTTTTCTCCTCGAACTGTTATTATCGAAAAAATGTTTCTCGTACTAAAGCTAACATAAACCATAGCCTTTTTTTTTACGACTCGCCTGTCGTAAAACAGATAAGATGGAAACGTATATATACTAAAGAAACATAGAGAGAAAAAAATCTAAAGCAGACAGCTCTCGCTGTTTTGTAATCGTGACTAAGATAGTACCCAAGTCTAAAATGGAAATTTGGAGGTTTTAAAAGTTACGCGAAGCGGTTACGCCGCGCCTCGTGCGTATACAATTTTCGACCAATCAAAATGGGAAAACGGTGATGACATTTTTCTTATTCTTTTTTTCTCCTTAAGCGCGATCTTTTTGTGTAAGTATCTCGAACTCGAAGTATGGTACGTAACGATTTAGTACCTACCTCTATTTTGTGTCGTCTTCGTCTTTCAAATAATCCGCTATGTGTTCTCCCATGGTCCTCGGTGTTGGAACGGAAATGACTCGCAACTTTTTTCAACTCTACGCACCTGTGACAGTTTACCAAACCCGAGTACGACAACGGTAAAGAAAAGAGGTAGCCTATAATTTTAATTAAATGTTCTATTCGGATTTGGTAGATACTATGAAGGTACTGTGCTAGTGCTATTCTTTCACTGCTTCAAAAGTAGGCAAATTGGCCGAAAGTGGGAAACGGACTTGCTAGCTTGATTTTTGTGAATAGAGGAAAAGTGAGTAAGTTGATTTTAGGAAGTTTTGTGCTACTTGGAATGCATTATTTGTTCAATATCTTGGAGGAAGAAAAACTTATGTTATGTTTAAATTTTCAAAAATTCAAAAATGAACTTTAGAGCCTGAAATTTTGGTTAAAAATGAGGGTTCGAAGACAATCATGCTCTTTTTGATCTATATAAGTAGATTGGTTTCGTTCAAATCAGTGAGTGCCAGTTCAAAAGGTTCCTTTGTGAGCAAAGTTTCAACAATTTGGACCGATCTCTTGAGAGTCATATTCAACAATTACCTGGATCTATAATGCAATAAAATACGAAATTTGGCAACTTGCTTCAATTACCCAATTTCAAAAAGTGAACATCTATCGATTAGTTCAATCATCATTTTCGACCCCACTTGGGCGATTTCTTACCTGGTTACAAATTGGCACTTGAGCCGAGTATCGCATTGATGACGATTAACTTTAAGATACTTGGCAACATCGCCTCATTTCGTTGTTGCCGAGTAATCTATATTATAATTAGTTAAAAAAAAGTACAAAACGCTGAACGTTCTTCGAATCGATGAAGGAAAGAGCCAGCAGAGACTCGAAGCCTATGATAATTTCCTGTTCAATAGCTCAATCATGATGCACGTTATTAAAAACTACTCGTTAAGCATGACAGGAGGCTGCACCACATATTAATTGCCACGGGATACCGTCATTTGTTACAAATCCATACAATCAAAACAATCCACGATATTCTTAACATTCGACCTTGTTCTCAGTGTATATACATATGTACTTGCATATGTAAGTACACTCGAACGTATCCGAGTACACGATAAATAATCTTACAGTATGAGGAAAGAGGAAAAATAAAGGGGAAAAAATTCAGTGCGAAGGATCTTGACAGCGTGGCGGGTGTTTTAACCAAATTCCGTACATTTTGCCTAAAACCTCGCATTACTTTGAATTATTCGTGAATGTAAGTATGTACGTACCTACGCCGGAATGCGACGGAATGGTGTGCTCGTGCAGGTTTGAAATTAAATTCACCATCTAGAACTTTACCTACCTGTTCGGTAACGAGTATATTATTTAAAATAACGACCAGACTACACGAATATACCATAGTGATATCATGAAACCATAATATACAGTAGCGAAATGGTACACAGAGTGACAAGCGTTCGCTATATATATGCGGAAGTAAACACTACAATATATTTAACCTTCGTTAAATGCTGTTAGCACGTTTAGTATTCCCTTATTGCAAGATATACCTACTACCTAGCCCTGTATGCAGCATACTATACATATATGTTTAAAATTATAAATTATTTTTATCATGGAATTATCTATCGGTTGATAATTTATTGCTCATTTAAAGCTAGGTATACCTATATGGATAGATGTACCTACGATGTACGTGTGCGCACTGATTGGCGATTCGTATTCGCGCACGCGGTGCTGGGGCTCTATGGGCGCAAGCGAAACCTGAAAGTTATCCAGAAAGGTCATCAATTTACCGACACCTTAGCTAAACTATTGCCAAAGAGCTAATGATCGGGTAAAACAGGCAATTTACTTCTAACAAATTTACATAAGTTACACGTGAAATTTGAGGCGAAGGTCGAGGATGCAGCTTTGTACAAAATATCGTATGGGTATAAGCTACCGAAATATAATGCATCATTGGAATTAAGGGCATATTTTTTTCATGGGAGCTGGAATCCCAAACCCAAAAAAGTACCTCATGGTAAAAAATGTTGAAAAAGAACGCGCTATGAAAGGCTCGTCATCATTACAAAAAAAAACTTCAAAAAAATCTCCATAATAGAAAACAACTGAAAAATATCCAAAAAAATGACCCAAAACAAAAAATTACTGATATCTCCTTTGCAGGGAGTTGGAGAATGATTGGTTGGTACCTCTACCTATTTACCTACCTATGAACCTACTTCAGAGTCTTTGAAAAATGAACAAAAATTTCGCAACTTCCGCCCACTTCTTCAAACAAGTAGGTACACATTTCCATTTCCAGCATTCATGAAGTATCCATAATCAAAATTGAGTGAGCGGAAGTTGGGAAATTTTTGTTCATTTTTCAAAGACTCTGAAGTAGGTTCATAGGTAGGTAAATAGGTAGAGGTACCAACCAATCATTCTCCAACTCCCTGCAAAGGAGATATCAGTAATTTTTTGTTTTGGGTCATTTTTTTGGATATTTTTCAGTTGTTTTCTATTAATATGGAGATTTTTTTGAAGTTTTTTTTGTAATGATGACGAGCCTTTCATAGCGCGTTCTTTTTCAACACCCCCTTTTTTTTACCGTGAGGTACTTTTTTGGGGGATATCACCAATTTTTTCTGAAGAGTGCACCATGCTCATGTGAAAATGAATGAGAAGGCAGTGGTTGGGGGAGAGTTACAAATCTTTTCTCTCTAAGAGTCTTGTTCAGTTCATATCAGTGGTGTTCTCAAATTTTGTATTTTTATAAGTTTTATAAAATATAAAATATTGGGTTAGATTTGCATTCACTTTCACTTAATCATGGTTTCCTTAAAAACCCTGTGGTTGAGGGATTAATTCTCTTCTGGAGATTTTTTTGTTCTAGTGAATGTTATTCATTCATTTATTAACTATTTATTTTAATTTAAAAGTAGCGTAGATGTAAAAATTTGGGGAAAATTTCACTTGATTTGGTAACATTTTGTGGAAATTCCAATTCCAACATTCATAAACCTACTGGAGGCTCTAGAACTGCTCAAAATGGTATAAAGCCATTTCCAATCAATTTGAATTGTCATAAATAAATTACGTACAAAATTTCAGCTTTCTAGCTTAGCATAGTGAAATTTTGACTTTTTTCATTTTTTAAATTATTTCTTTTAGATTTTAAAAAAAGCAAAACCAATTTTCAAAGTCGAAAAATTCAAGAATATAAAATGAAGTGATGACAATTTTTTAATAAAAAAAATAGTTACTTGAAAAAAATCAACTTGGAAAAAAAATTTTGTACAAATGAAACTATTTCCAATCGATTTGAATTATTTGAAATAAATTGAAAATTAACATACAAAATTTCAGCTTTCTAACTTGATATGGTGAAATTTTGATTTTTTTTCATTTTTAAATGATTTCTTTTAGATTAAAAAAAAGCAGAACCAAATTTCAAGGTTGAGATTCAAGAATATAAAACGCAGTGATAGCAATTTTTCAATTAAAAAAAAACAATTACTTGAAAAATAAAATCAACTTGAAAAAATTTTTTCAATATAGGTACAAGCGGGATTCGAACCCAGGACCTCTTGCGTTGTAAGCCGAAGCTTAAGTCATGCAGCCACCGTGGCTGCGTTGTGAAACGCGCGTTTCAACTCCATACAACGCCGATGCGCCGAATGCAACGTGTGATAAACGTTTTAAATGTAACTGCCATTCAGAATGTGTACAAAATTGATGTTTCTTCGAGTTATTTGAACAAAGCGGCAGACTTTTAGACTGAATCATTTTGAATGAAATTTGAAATATAGATTACTAAAACAATAGAGAAGTGCCTTTTGTATGTTTTAGCTCACTGGCAAAAATACTTTCTGAATAATGAGAGTTTGAAAATTTCAAATTGGGTAAAAAAGTGGTTAGAATTTGTTTTTCCAAAAATCCCTTCGTAGCGACCTGAATTGTGTATAAATACAGCATCATGCAAAATTTCGTTAAATTTGGTCGAGCAGATTTTCTGAAAAGTCTATTGAAGAAAATGAAGAAAAAAAAAACAGTGAAAAAACGACATGTTTGAAGATCTCGTTCACTTTTGGTATTAAACCTACAACTTTCAAATTTTAGTATGTTGATAAGCTCGTCGAGATCTTCAAAATGACATATTAATATTTGAAATTGGTGCAGTTGTTTTTGAAATCTGAAGGTACTAATTTTCGCGTTTGTTGGTCTCGGAAGAATAGGCGTTTGCGGTAGTGGCGACGTTCTTTTTCCCAACCCCCTCGCCGTGCTACCGCCCGGCCTGATGAAAGGAACAGTCCGTCAGAATGCACATCGAAAAGTTTGACATCATTTTTAACTATTCGCTGATTTTTTTTCAGGTGCTATGAAGTTAGCAATGTACTTAAGTACCTACTAGAAATGAAGAGTTGCGATAAGGCCATTTTTGGCCCCGGACAGTTCGTTGAACAGTCTTAGAATGTTGTAATAAATGTCCCAAGTACGAACCCGTGGTTAGTTGACCCAAAATGACCATTTTTTGGGCACCAGGGGTTCCCAAAGTTGTGAATAAAAAAAAAGAATTTTCGGAACCACTGAGTATTACTTATTTTCAAATTTTTTTTAGTGTAAAATATTTGTTTGAACCCGATAAACGTTATGCGAGGTGATTTTTCTATTTTTGACCCTCGGGAGCACTTTGATAGTTTTGATGAAAAGCATAAGATCTTGTTGGTGGTTTTGACCGAAAATAAAGCAAAACTTGTCCACAATTTTAGCAAAAAAAAACCAGTAGAACTTTTTATCAATTTTCAGCAATTTGGACTATTTTTTTGGAATTTCACAAAAAAAAAACATGAAAGAATTTTTTTTAAATAGAAAACTTGTGGCAGTTTTTGTAAAAAGCAAAATTTATTTGGTAATTTTGGAAAAAAGAAAGAATTTTTGAAAATTTTAGCAACTAAAAAAAAACTACCTGAGTAGCACAAGCGATGCCAAAGATGATGGATGAGACAAGATCACTAATCTGTCACTTGTCAACACAACATTTGTTGACACCAACGTCAATAGGTACATGAAGAGTGAGAAGTTGATATCAAAATCTATTGTCGTCACCCTTCATTTTTGTCTCAACAAGGTCTCAACATTGTCTTGACATTGGTGTCTTTTTTAGTTTTTTTCAAGTGTAAAAGTAGCAAATTTTGATTGAAAATGTGCGAAATGTGCCCAAAACTCTTTCTTTAATTCAAATAAAATTAATCTCAAAAATAATTATTCCCCCTAAAAAATTTTTTTTTGAAGGAAAAACCTTGCCCTGAGTATAGGGATTGAACCTAGGTTGCTACTGCGCCCAGTGTTGTCAGTTTAAAAAAGCACCATATGTTTAAAACGTTTAAAACAGTGTTTTAAACATCGAGAAAAAAACAGACAGTGTTTAAAACAAAATTCTGTTTAAAATGTTTTTTTTTTGTTTTAAACAAGTTTTTTTTCAACTCCGATTTCCTAAAAAAAACACGTTTTTTTTTCAATTTCTAGTTGAAAAAGTTGTGAAATTGAAGGAACTGACTTTTTAGATTTTCATTCTTCTTCCTATACCTACTTTTTTTTAAAGGCAAATTTTGTGTTTTGATTTCAATTTTTCAATATTTCTTGTGCCTTATAGCTATTTTATGACGTCACATCTTAAAAGTTGATGATTTTGTCCATTTTATTGTCAACTTCAACTTTGGATCAACAAGATGACCTGAATCTCAGTATTGAGATTGAGCATAAGGTCTACAAAGGTAAGTATCTACAATTCTACAATATAGGTATTGAAGTCTTGCAGATTATTGTAGATAGAATTGTGGACAGCAATGAGTGGCAACCATCAGCATTTCCATCATAAGTTTTGAAAATAGTGTTAATTTTTAATCAATTATTGTAAACATGGTTAGATTAACCCCTTTGTGGATAATGTTCCAACTTTTTATAAACCAACAATCATGTAAAATCAAGTTAATACTTTTGTTGTAGCCAACTGACAATCTCATCAGTTCTACACAGGCACAACAACAATTTCTGCAAGCAATTTTTCCAAATTCAACTTTTAAAAAAAGCACAATGCAAATTTAAAAAAAAAAGCACAACGTGATTTTGAAAAAAGCACACCATGATTTTGAAAAAAAAGCACAATGTGATTTTGAAAAAAAAAGCATAATGTGATTTAAAAAAAAAAAAAGCACAACGTGAGTATGGAAAAAAAACAACACGATTATGAAAAAAACAACACAATTAAAAGAACGCAATTTTGAGAAAAAGTACAACGTGATTTTGAAAAAAAGCATAACACAATTTTGAAAAAAAGCACAACGCGATTTTGGAAAGAAAAGCACAATGCAATTTTGAAAAAAAGCACAACACAACTTCGGAAAAAAAGCACAACACTATTTTGAAAAAAGCACAACTTTGAAAAAAGCAAAATGTGATTTTGAAAAAAAAGCATAACGTGAATTTGAAAAAAAAGCACGCCGCAATTTTGAAAAAAAAGCACGATGTGATTATGAATAAAAAGCACAATGCAATTTTGAAAAAAGCGCAATGAGATTTCGAAAAAAAACACAATGCAATACTGAAAGTTCAAAAGCTCAAAAGCACAACATTATTAGAAAAGCACTACGCAATATCAGAGGCACAACGCAATATTGAAAGCACCTCACGAAAACAAAAGCTCAAAAGCACTATGCAACATCAAATGCACAGCACAATACCAAAAGCTTGAAAGTATAATGCGACACGGATAGAACTTCTCTGGAGCACAGCCAATGCGCAAATGACAGGTGGGATTTGATTACTAAGGGTAGCTACCTACTTTCATTGTCTAGGTACTGAATGTGTGTAAATGAAACACCTGCAGGTGTTCTAAAAATCTTTCTCAAAATTGAACAACAAAGAAATGTTTGAAAGTGAACAATGGGAAAGATAACACTGTAGATAAGAATATTTTATGGCCCCTGTGGTGTTACATTTTAAAACGGATGTCGGCTTTGCTTTTGATAAAAATATAACACCACAGGGGTCAGCTTCACTTTTGATAAAATCTTTTCCATTGTTCAATTTTGAAAAATAACTTCGAAAATTGAACAATAGAAAAGATTTTACAACCCCTGTGGTGTTACATAAATTTTGAAATTTAACTGACGTCGGCTTCGCTTTTGTCGGCTTTGCTTTTGATGTGGCCCTTTTCCCTTTTTTATTCTTTTTTTGGTGCAAATTTTTGTAATTAATTGCAATTACTCAAAAAGCTACTTGAGTAAGTAATTACATTTTTAATTACGACATTCCCTGCCTCAAGTTAAGCCTCACCTATGTATGAAAGTTTTAAAAAAATCGTCCCATTCCTCTAAGAGAACATTCGAGCCAAAGAATTTTTCAACTTTCAGAACGAAAGTAATAGTGTGCTAGAGATTTTTCAAAAAATGAAGGACTCCCATTAGTAAAATTTATTTTGTTTATTTTTATGGAAAAAAATTTTCTTTACAAAACGAGTTATTTTTTGGAATTTTTTTGTCGTTATTAAATCGAATTGTCTTTCGTACTTATTACCTAAATTGTCATGCTGAATCGTCGTTAACAAATTGTTGCTGAAATACGCTATTTTGTCATTCGCATGTCTTTTTGTTCAAATCACTTTTACTATCGTGCCAATGATAGGTATAGGTACACTTCTCAAAATGAATCAGTTGTTCGTGAATGATCAATCAGAATGAATCAGTCGTTCCTGAACGATTAATCAGAATAAATCGTTCGTTTGTGAATGACGAACGACTCATCAAATTGAATCAGTAGTTCGTGAATGACTCATCAGAATGAATCAGTTGTTCGTGAATGATCAATCAGAATGAATCAGTCGTTCGTGAACGACTCGTCAGAATGCATCAGCCGTTCGTTAACGATTCATTAGAATGAATCAATTGTTCGTGAATTATTAATCAGAATGAATCAGTCGTTCGCGAACGTCTCAGTCAGCAGAACGTGCTTGTTTTCAAAAATGATTCCGTTTTTGCGGGGAAAAAATCAAATAAAAGAAAATAGGGTGACTTCAAACGAACAATTACCATACCTATACACATCTAATTCAAAACTACAGCAATAACGAAAAATACTTATCTAAACATTTTCTTACTGAGCCATTGAGAGATAGAAATTATTTTCTCAATAAGGTGTGAACGGTTCTTTCACCCTTTTCGACATTACCCTTCTCCCTTCCATTCCATCAAATTGATTAATCCAAATCCAAGTAATATTTATTCATGTACGCATGGAAAAAGTAGGTACCTCTTAGCAAAACTGAATTTATCAAACTCAAGAAAATGCATACAAAAGTCGTATACCTAGTCATTAATATTGCCATTGTAAAGCCACTTTTTTCAAATACAAAAACATCTGAAATAATATTTTAAAATTGAAATAACTTCCTTTCATATACCTATTTACACAACATCACATAAAAGTAAGTATAGTACAAGCCAGCGCATCATATGCATTTTAGAATGAGTGTGAAACGTTACCAGTACCCATGTTGGTATGTCTGTATAGAATTGTAAAATACAAGTAAGTATGTATAAATAATTATTCATTTATCAAAAAATATGCGAATACGAATATCTGTGTATTCCATTCGAGAGTGCATCTTGAAAGGGCGTTCTCACATTGTGCACACACATTGCGTTGTTGGATATAAAAATTGAAGAATAAAATGTAAATTTAATAAATGACAAAATACAATCGGTCCGAAAATAAATTTCTACAATAGACACATGTCGCATTTTTCTTTTTTCCTGTATATAGCATATCTTTTGAATTGAGGGATGAAGGTTTTTTTCAAAAGGTTTCTTAATGAAAAGTAAAGTACCGTACAGAATCTAGACATTCTAGACGTTGAAGGATGAGCTATTTAAACGCGGTTGGGCGCCTGAAGGTTATCCATAGTGATTCGTAAAATGAGCTCGACGTCGACGACTCGACGTACACTTATTCCTCATCATGGTACTGGCTTTCGTGGGTGATTTAACTTCAACATTACGTAATGGTACACTCGAGTTATAGTAGATGCTGATACATCTCATCTATAGTCTCTTCTTAAACCGCTTTCTATGAAAATTTTTCTCCATCTGTCTGTCTCTGTTTCTCACACATACCTAAATTTAGACGTAGCATCGTCAGTTCACAAGTTTTCAGTCTTTTCATCAATTATCGATTTTCTATAGTCGAATTTCCTTGCTCTATTGAATCAGTCTTGTTGAGTTACAGAAGCGATTATACTAAGTATATCCGTGACTGTTTAGTACCCAACTATAGGCTTATCTATATACCCATGTTCTATGTGCTATAGCTTTCCGATTCCTGTTTCTTTTCTTCAGTCTTTAATACCTAAGAAGAGAGAAAAGTTACAACAAGGTTAGGTATCTAGAAGGTAGGTAAACTCTGTGGAATACATTTCGAAGAATTTTTTTCCAGTGTCTATGTCCCACCTGCTTGCGCAGGGTGCAATAGACCGGAAAGTAAGGTGAATAAGATTGCATTGTTGAATGCATCAGACTTGTATAATTTTCGGCGTCGATGGCGACATAACCATCAATGGTGACTTCTCCAAAGATCCTGTCTCATGACCAAGGCCATTTTGCGGATAGGTAACTACCTACCAGTACCTAACTTGCCATTGAATTACAGGTTCAGATAGAGAGAGGGGGTGGGAGGGATATAAAGAAATTTTCACTAATGGATTACGAATCACTGAACTTATAATATAAATACTACGGTAGGTATGTTCCGTTATAGGTAGGTACATTTACGTATGCAGTCGTATTTTCGGTTAATGAACTTTACATATTATAAATATGATTTTATAGGCGATTTAGGGTTCTGTGTTGCGTTTGCAATGCTCCGTGTACGAGTTGCCAAGATGACATGCGAGTTTTGAAATTGAATCAAAATTATTAACATATTACTACCAGAGTATACTCGTAAGCTATGAACTGCTCGAGTTGCTCATCGCGACGTCAAAACCATTCAACATTTTAGACATTGATTTAGGTTACCGAGTGTACAGCTCATTTCTCCGAGTATGTAAAATGGACGATGTAATGAAGTATGGTCATATTAGTAAGGCCGTATTAGATTCTAGTGTGTTTTGTCGGATGCTTCATTTAAAATTTCCGTTGAATGTAAAATGCCTGCTTCGTTATTTGTTCCAAAAGCAAAAGTATTCGATTTAGGATTCCGCAAATCGGATGAGGCACAGTGGTCCAGGAGACCCCCTGTCAAACTATACGTTCTTGATACCGCAGATTTTGAATCTATTATCATTTTTTAAAAATGGACAAAAAGGGCGTCCGCCGAAAATTTTTCGTACTTTCAATTTTTGTCAGGATGAATCAGTCGTTCACGAACGATTCAGCACAATGAATTCGCTGACCTTGGACGATTCTTCAGAAAAAATAACACATAAAAATGGCTCAAGAAAATGAATCAGTCGTTCATGAACTAACTTACTCAACATAATGAATTAGTTGTTTTTGAAGAACGATTCGTCAGAATGAATCAATCGCCTGTAAGTGATTTTTCAGTATGATTCTGTCGATCACGAATGGCTCATTCAAATAAATGAGTCGTTCGTGAATGATTCGTCAGAATGAATCATTCATTTGGAAATGACTCGGTAAAATGAATCAGTCGTTCATGAAGGACTGATCAGAATGAATCACAAGTATTCGAACAATTCGTCAGAACGAATCAATCGTATCTGAGTGACTCTATTTTATCAGAATGAATCAGTCGTGCGCGAAGAAAAACTCATGAAAATAAAATTAGTCACTTATGAACGATTTATCAGAATGAACGAGCTGTTCTTGAACAATTCGTCAGAATGAATCAGTTGTTCTTAAAAGAATTGTAAGAATGAATCAGTAGTTCATGAAGGACGGATCAGAATGAATCACAAGTATTCGAACAATTCGTCAGAATGAATCAGTCATTCTTGTTCGCGAACGATTCATGCAACTGAATCGGTTGTTCTTAAATGATTCGTCAGAATGAATCATACGTTTGGAAATGACTCAGTAAAATGAGTCAGTCGTTCATGAAGGACTGATCAGATTGAATTACAAGTATTCGAACAATTCGTCAGAACGAATCAATCGTTTCTGAGTGACTCTATTTTGTCAGAATGAATCTGTCGTTCGCGAAGAAAAACTCATGAAAATAAAATTAGTCACTTATGAACGATTCATCAGAAGGAACGAGCTGTTCTTGAACAATTCGTCAGAATGAATCAGTTGTTCTCGTTCGCGAACGATTCATGCAACCGAATCAGTTGTTCTTGAAAAAATTGTAAGATTGAATCATTCGTTTGCGAATGAATTACAAAAATGAATCAGTAGTTCATTGAAGGACTGATCAGAATGAATCACAAGTATTCGAACAATTCATCAGAACGAATCAATCGTTTCTGAGTGACTCTATTTTGTCAGAATGAATCTGTCGTTCGCGAAGAAAAACTCATGAAAATAAAATTAGTCACTTATGAACGATTCATCAGAATGAACGAGCTGTTCTTGAACAATTCGTCAGAATGAATCAGTCGTTCTCGTTCGCGAACGATTCATGCAACCGAATCAGTTAGGCTATTATTAAAAGATTTGTAAGAATGAATCATTCGTTTGCGAATGACTTACAAAAATGAATCAGTAGTTCATGAACGACTCATCACAATGAATGGCATGTTCTTGAATGATTCATTAGAATTGATCAGTCGTTCGAGGATGACTCATAAAAAATCAATTGTTTGTAACGAAAAATTGGATTTTTTTCCATTTTTGAATCGAAAATTTGGATTTAGTGAAAAATCAAGCGTCCTTTAAAGAAAATGAAGGAGGTTTGGAGGAGCAAATGTGTGCAGCATAAAATTTTCCAGTGTAAAAGGCAGTCAATTTTTTTCGATATCATATGGCTTTCTTTTTGAAATATAAGTAGGTACCTAATATTTTGAACGAAAAGTAGAAAGCTCAAAACTGAACTAATCTGAGGACGCGCCCAAAGTCGCAAATGTCTTAAAATTCAACTCAACCCACCTCATACGTACATATAGGTAATAGCAACTGCGTTTACAAAGGAAATTTACTCTAAAAAAAAAATAAAAATAAAAAAAGGAGAAAAATGTAGCCGACTCGATGGTCATTTAACGTTGACCTTTTTGATGTACAAGATGGACATCTGTGTGACACAGTGGTCAGGTTGTTGTCGCGTTGAAATTACCACTTGGCCGGTACCATTACCGAACTCTACGGAGCGTGACAAGTTCATTGCTTGCGGTCGTACGCTGTATGTTTATAATTTGAAAACTAAAAACATTATTGGCAACGCGGTGCGACGACGACGGGAAAGGAAAAATTTCCATCCGTTCGGTCTTCGGTCGTAGTCGGACAAATTAGATACACGTTGGCGTTCTGCTACGGTTTGGTGGAGAGTCGGTGGTGGTCGGTGTAAAAGGCTATAAAAACCCCAATGAAGCCTGAAAAATTCACCTCGGGGGCTTGGCTATGGCTGCGGTATGCGGCGCGTTATTAGATGCTACGGTCGAGATAACCATCGTAATTTCGCCCGCTTGTCAAACATTCTCACCCTAAAAACCAGGGTTTCTTAAAAACGTACCATTAAGATTTTTTTACCATTTTTTTCAATCTCTGTAATTTATCTTAATTAGTGTATTGTAAGTTCGCTTTATTTTAATATTTTTTGACGTTTCATTAAAACGAAAATCAGGTGTAGACTAGTTTTTATTAATGAAGTCTCGAGCAGGAAAAATCCTCTCATTGGGTTCGAAAACTTGAGACGTCCTTAACGTGATCGAATTCAAGTGTGAGGTACCTACTTATTTGTCTAATGACCACGTTTTGTCGACGTTTCCTTTTTCACGTTCAGATCGATGAAATTCAATTCGTGGAAAATTGATCACCTGCTGATACAGACTGGTTTATGTACCTACATTAATTGATTCAAGAGATGGGCAGATTCGTTTGCTGGTCAAAGAACGACTGAATCTGTAAGGTTTAGAATCCAAACTTTACAGATTCAGTCGTTCTCAAGTGTTATCCAAATGTTAGATAACCATTGAGTGAGATTGACTGAATTTTTTTCCGAGTCTGAGATCATCATTCGTAACGACCGGATCTGTTATATGAAGACTCAATCGCATATCTTGAAGGTTGAGAAAAGTAACTATTTTCTATTGGGGAATTCCTCAATAGTGATCAAAATGTTTGTCAGAATTACAATTAACCTTCTAACGGCTGATTTATTCATCATTTCTGATCAGTCGTTCGCGAATGACTGATTTGCAATTTCTAATAAATCGTTCGCGAACGACTGCATATACATTATTTCCAAAAAATCGTTCGCGAACGACTGGTTCATCACTTGTAAGAAATCGTTCGTGAACGACTGATTCATTATTTCCAATGAGTCGTTTGCGAACGACTGATTCATGATTTTCAATGGATCGATCGCAAACGACTAATTCATGATTTCCAATGGATCGTTCGCGAACGACTGGTTCATGATTTCCAATGAATCGTTCGCGAACGACTGATTCATGGGTTTCAATGAATTGCTCGCGAACAACTGATTCGTGATTCCCAAAGAATTGTTTGCAAACGACTGATTTATCATTTCCAATGAATCGTTCACGAACGACTGATTCATGATTCCCAATGAATCGTTCGCGAACGACTGATTCATGATTTCCAATGAATCGTTCGCGAACGACTGATTCATAATTTTCAATGAATCGTCCGCGAACGAATAATTCATGATTTCCAATGGATCGTTCGCGAACGACTGATTCATAATTTCCAATGAATCGTTCGCAAATGACTGATTCATGATTCCCAATTAATCATTCGCGAACGACTGATTCGTGATTCCCGAAGAATTGTTTGCGAACGACTGATTTATCATTTCCAATGAATCGTTCACGAACGACTGATTCATGATTTCTAATGAATCGTTCGCGAACGACTGATTCATGATTTCCAATGAATCGTTCGCGAACGACTGATTCATGGTTTTCAATGAATTGTTCGCGGACGACTGATTCGTGATTCCCAAAGAATTGTTTGCAAATAACGACTGATTTATCATTTCCGATGAATCGTTCACGAACGACTGATTCATGATTTCCAATGTATCGTTCGCGAACGAGTGATTCATGATTTCCAATGAATCGTTCGCGAACGACTGATTCATGGTTTTCAATGAACCGTTCGCGATTGACCGATTCATGACTGCTTTGAACAACCAACTCACTTACTAGGACGAGAATGACTTCTCTCGTTCTTATACTTACCTAAGTTTTTCACAATCGGCAAACAACTGATTCGTTTCACCAACTTGGAACTTGGTTCACAAAATACTAATTCATTATCACTGAGGAGTCGTTCATGAATCAATGATTTATCCCAATGAGTCGTTCACAAACAGACTGATTCATCCTTGATTAGCCTTATTAGTCGTTCACAAAATAAATGATTCACCTTCATCGTTGATCGTTCGCAAGCCGACTGATTCATCCCAATGAGTCGTTCACAAACAACTAACCTGATTGATTCATCATTTCATATGAGTCGTTTGCGAATGACTGATTCACTTTGCCGGATCATTTACAAATAATTGACCCATTAGTAGTCGGGAAATCGCGATTGATTCATTTTTTCAGTCAAGTTGTTCACAAACGACTGATTGGTCATTTTTAATGGGACATTCGCAAACGATTCACGATTGATTCATTTTAATCAATTGTTCACGAGCGACGGATTCAATTTGATGAATCAGTCACGAACAACCCACTCATTATAAAATGAGTTGTGGACGAACGACTGATTCATTCTGATGAGTCGTTCACGAGCTACTAATTCATTCTGATGAGACGTTCACGAACAGCTGATTCAATTTGATGAGTTACTCACGAACGATCGACTCCTTCTGATTGATCATTCACGAACGACTGATTCATTCTTATGAGTCGTTCACAAACGACTGATTCATTCCCATTTGAGCTAGTTACCACGAAATGATTCTCGTCGAAATATCACCATTTTTTCATATTTTTTTGTAGGCAAGCAAACTCTTTTCTTGGTTTTATTTTCACAACTTTTTTCTCGAGACACCCTGTACCTCAATCTTATGAAAAGTCGTGAAATATCATCGAATTAAATATGAAAACGTGAAATCAAATACGACCAGAAACAACTCATAAAAGAACGAAGCAACGATACATCCATTTTGACGAGCCTATTTTCGATTATTTTGTTTTGTAGGAACGACGTCCGCATGGGATGACGATGGCACGGCGGTCTCGCAGAGCGCAATAATAGACCGTTGGAAATTAAACTAAATGTGGCGTACTATCAATTAAATCGCTCGACTCTACGTATTACCCCTATTGTTGAGCGAGAAACAAGAGAGTTATTTATGAGACGAAGGATAAAATTATATTATAGAAGCTATTGCGTGGTCACGATTATCGTGCACGATGGACAGTCGATCGTGACATTGAAATGACGCGCGTGTGTGCTGGTCTTGGTACAGCCTATAGTGAGCACAAGCAGATATAATACGGCTAGACTGTGAATGTACTGTATAGTATAAGAGACTCTATACGCTCATTATTACAATCAGAATAAATTCAACGTACCGCCACACCGCAGCAGAGCGAGTTCGAGGAAGCCACAGTTTCATCCTATACTGCGAGTGTGTGTCCGTCTCTCTAAGCACCTATCATTGGTGTACCTGTAGACCTACGTACCTAAGACTTTCAATGTGGATTCTCAAAAAGCTCTTACTCTCGAGCAATTACACCGACACATCCTGTTCAAAAAATGCCTCTTTATCAACGAGTAGGTTCAAGATACTCGGGTACCTCAGTATCTGCATACCTCACAGAAAACACACAACACCATAGGCATGTAGTTCTCTAATAGACCAGTAATGGCATCGAATAAGAAAAAAAAAGATTTTAATTAAAAAAACAAGACTTGTATAAGGCGAACGATTCATGAAGAAGACCGGATACCGCCGAAATTTAATTGTTATGTCTGCGCCAGATGTGCGTAAAAAGTAACCACTTTAAATCGTCCGATATGACAGATTAATAGGTTTACGTGGTTTTTTAACGGTGTTGGTTTTCTTCTTCCTCTTCTTCTTCTCTTACTTACCAACTCGTAGGTATTTTTTTTCGCTTGCTTAAATTTGTCTCTTATGTGTAACGAGACATATCCTAAAAATCATATCTTTACATCAAAAAAGAAGGGTTACCCATCGACCTTTGAATCATCGTCAAACATATACGAGTATCTACCTATAGGTATACCTATTCCCCTACGTATAATTTATTACTGGTGTATTTGAACCAGTTCTGTCACAACTTACATGACATCATAGAGATAATGATCTTTTAACCATATTAAGGGTGGGATTAGAAGCAAAAAAATCACATCATCATCTTTATTGATTAGTTTCTATGAAGAGGTCCTCGATTTAATTAATATTGAAATGTTTTCGCCTGAGGAAATTTTCATTTATAAAATGTGTATTAATTTTACTTGCTAATTTATCGCCGCAAGCTCTTACCTGATGTATACTTATATTGTAAACTAATTCTATTTTATTTGATGTTTTAATTTATGGTATGTTTTTATTGCAGATTTTGCCAACGAGTTGTTTCGTACGAGTATTATACATATCTATGGTTTATTCCTTCTTTTAACTTGGTTGCGCTGTTTTCCAACCTCGCGGTAATTTGCAAAAGCACGAAGCTGTATCTTCTAGTTTTACTTCGTCATTATCGAAATTAAGTTCAGTTTACTCAAAAGGTAACTTTTCTAATTGATAGAAACGTATTTCGCTGATTAAATAGCTAGGTACCTACTTAATGTTTAAGATTGAAAAAAAAAACTACAACTTTCTTACGAATATAACTAAAAGTAATGGAAGAGTCATAATTTGCACCGATGCACTTTCTTCAATGTTCATTTTTGTGGAGAGAGAGTAAGGAAGGAATGGATATAGTTTTTTCGTTTGTGAAATTTTCAAGAAAGTCCTCCTATAACCCTCTTCCCCCTTTATCCATAGTTTTTTTAGTTTGTAAAATTATTCGTTTGGTATACTTACACTATTTGGCCACAGTCACCCCTCTGAAAAAAATTTCTGAAATCTTGGGCAAAAGTAAGGATACCTATGAGTCATTCCATGCCAAATCGGCGGATTTTTGCACGAGGGGTCTTCGATTTTTTTCAAAATCAGATCATTTGTAGAGGTCATCAAACGATGACGAATGACGTAAACCGGACATTTTTTCGATTTTTTTTGACGGAGCTGTAGCGCTTCAAAGTTCTCCAAAATGGCCGAAAATGGAAAATTTCAGTTGCAAATTGCTCCGGTTGTACGTGGTATAGAATTTTGAACTTTTTTTCAAATTGTAGTACTTTGAGAGGGTAATCGACGAGTGATGTCAAAATCAGTGTTGCCACTTTTAAAAACCTAAAAAAATCGATTTTAAAACTTATACTTAATTTAAATATAACCATGATGTCCGCCAGTAAAAATTCTGAAAAAATTCTCAGTTTTAGTCCTTTTTATGTAGAATAACATATCAAAAAATTGGAGGGGCCTTTTTTTTCATTTTCGAGAAAAAAAATTACAAGTTTTACAATTGCTGCAAAAGTACCATCAGAAACCTAAAAAATGAAAATTTTTGCATTTTTGAAATATTTTACCAATGTGTAGACGATAATGTGAAAAAAATCCCCCTCCCCCCATTTGTCAACGAATTGGCATTTTTCGTGCTATAAATTTTTATTTCAAGAGTGAAATATATGCATTTTTCGTCAATTTGTCGACAAATTGGGGGGAGGGGGATTTTTTTCACATTATCGTCTACACATTGGTAAAATATTTCAAAAATGCAAAAATTTTCATTTTTTAGGTTTCTGATGGTACTTTTGCAGCAATTGTAAAACTTGTAATTTTTTTTTCTCGAAAATGAAAAAAAAGGCCCCTCCAATTTTTTGATATGTTATTCTACATAAAAAGGACTAAAACTGAGAATTTTTTCAGAATTTTTACTGGCGGACATCATGGTTATATTTAAATTAAGTATAAGTTTTAAAATCGATTTTTTTAGGTTTTTAAAAGTGGCAACACTGATTTTGACATCACTCGTCGATTACCCTCTCAAAGTACTACAATTTGAAAAAAAGTTCAAAATTCTATACCACGTACAACCGGAGCAATTTGCAACTGAAATTTTCCATTTTCGGCCATTTTGGAGAACTTTGAAGCGCTACAGCTCCGTCAAAAAAAATCGAAAAAATGTCCGGTTTGCGTCATTCGTCATCGTTTGATGACCTCTACAAATGATCTGATTTTGAAAAAAATCGAAGACCCCTCGTGCAAAAATCCGCCGATTTGGCATGGAATGACCCAATATGTACATGAAAAAAATCATTGAAAATGATTTAAAAATTGATGAGTTTTGAACATCAATCATGTGTCAAATATGATGAAAAACTGAAAGAGTATAAGAAATATAAAAAATGGGTTTATAGGTATACATAAGTGTTGCTTTTTTTATTTAATGAACACCTCTCCTCCATCATTTTCCGCCAAAGTATCAAGAACGTGCAGCCCCCTCCTCTTCAATAGCCAATTTTGAGTCAAAATTACGTATAGTGGAATTTTAGGAATGATTTTTACATTCTCCTTTTCCATTGACGTTTCTCATTTTAAAAGAAATTATTAAAATAGAATGTCCTCCACACCCCCCTCGTCGCTCACATTTTTCAAAATGAGGAACTGTGCAAAGGGGACTAAAAAGTTCGATCTAAAAAATAAATTAGATACTTGCAGTCGGATCCAGCAACCACCTTATTAAGTGACATAATTTTTCAAAGTTGTTTTCAAAATGAGGGAATTGGAAGGGCGCCCAGGAATTATACCGACAAAATTGGCAAATATTTGAACTCAGTCCCCTCGAAAACCTGACGACAAACCGCTTTTAAACTGAGCACTGAAAAAATGTTAATCTTAATTTTTTTCGAATTTTTAAATTGTACGTAGCCACTTAGGTACCTACCTACTCTCGATTTATATACTCACTGTGAAAAGATGAGTTATCACCATCAAAGTTTGGTGTGAGATTTTCAAAATAGTTTCCGTAGGGTATCGATTTTGAATCCTTTATTTGATCTATTTGAAACTCGTTGGTAGGTACATACAAAAATAAAACTGTTCTGTTTTTAACCCATTGGATTTCACTTTAAGGACAAAACTGCACCGAAGAAGAGGGAATGAGGAGGGGATCGAGATAAAAGTGATCGTGATCTTGGAGTTTAGTTCAAAACTCTAAATCATTTTGAAGGTTGAAGGGGCTAGGAGTGGAGAGACGGGGTATATTTGAACGTAAAAATGATTTAGATTTTCGAGTTCATCGCAAAATTTTATGTGACTTTGATAGGTCGCATTAGTATTTTTGAGTAAATATTTCAGTACTAAAATTTGTGATTGGGGGTAGAGAGGAGGTGGATGTTTCAACCGGAAAATGATTGAGATTTTCGGGTTCATCGCGAAATTTTATGTGACTTTGATAGGTCACATTGAGGGTTTTGAGTAAATATTTCAGTACTAAAATTTTGATTGGGGGTGGAGAGGAGGGGGGGGGGTGTTTGAAGCGAAAAATGATTAAGATTTTCAAGTTTAGCGCAAAATTTGATGTGATTGTGATAGGTCAATTGCATCCATATTCTTGAGTAGCTAAGTTAAATAAATATTTCAGTGTCGAAACGTGAGGTACTAGTGGAGAGGTGGGGTATGTTCAACTTTAAACCAAAAAATGATTAAAATTTTCGGGTTAAGTAAGCTGACCCCATCAGAAAAGCTAAAATACAAATTTCAGCTATTCTGGTGGGGTCAGCTTGGTTTTCATGGGAGGGGGCTAAAATCGTCATGAGAGTCTATTTTACTCGAAAGGGACCTTTTAGAGACAATGGAACTCAAAATTTAGAAATTTTAAAGATTTTTCTTTGAATTGGTTTTTTTTCAAATTTTTGAAAATTGAGGGGCCCACCGCAACCCGAATTTTTTGAAAATGGAAAAAATAAAAAATAGGGAATTATTTTCTCACCAAAGGACACCACTTTGTGGGGTTGGAAGGAGGAAAGACTAAGAATAACCAATTTTAGGACATCTCACATAATTATACGAATTTCAGCTATTCTGGGGGGTCGGCTTGGTTTTCATGGGAGGGGGCTAAAATCGTCATGAGAGTCTATTTTACTCAAAAGGGACCTTTTAGAGACAATGGAACTCGAAATTTTGAAATTTCAAAAATTTTTCTTTGAATTAGGTTTTTTTCAAATTTTTGAAAATTGAGGGGCACACCGCAGCCCGAATTTTTCGAAAATGGAAAAAATAAAAAATAGGGAATTATTTTCTCACCCGAGGTCACCACTTTAGGGGGTGGGAGCGGAAAAAATCTCAACTTCAAAAATAAGGACCACCCTAGGGTCGGTATAGTACTTTGAAAAATGAACAAAATTACTTTGGTATTATGACTTTTTGCCCAACTTGCAAATTGAAGGGGCTACAAACGATTTTCAATTTCAAAAAATAGTGATGAAAAAATGAATGTGGAAAATAAATGAATTCATGCTACGTCAAAAAATAAACAAATTTTATCGTGATCATTTTTTTTCTTACTGTAAATTTTAAAAAGTTTTTGAAGCTCGAAAATTGTAAATTTAATGAAATTTTCAGCAAATCGAAAATTGTTGAGATTCAAAAACTTTTTATTTAAATAGAGTATGAAAAAAAAATGATCCTAACAAAATTTATTTATTTTTTGACGTACCTAGCTTAGTAGGTACCTTTTCATTTTCCGCGTTCATTTTTTTCATCGCGATTTTTTGAAATTAAAAATCATTTGTAGTTTCTTCAATTTGTAAGTTAGGCAAAAAGTCATGAAACGAAATTTTGTTTATTTTTCAAAGTAGGCAGGTATTACCAACCCCATGGTCAAAATGGGATTTTGGCTCCAAGATTTTGAAAACGTATTTTGCCCCTTCAATTTTCAAAATAGGCAACTTGCTTTTCTTACGTATTTTTTTACTCGAACCCTGCAGTTATATCCAAATTTGAATAATCAATACGTCTACGTTTCTTACGTTTTTCTTGTTTTTCTTTTTCTTTCGGAAGAAAGAGGGTGAGGTATCCATGATTTTTTTGATAGTAAATCCCAATTTTTTATTCATTATCATAATTTAACCAGTTTTTAATTGAATTTGAATTACTCGACGTAAAAAGTCGAAAGTTCTTAAATTGATTTTTTTTTCAATCAGGTATCCAGGTTGATCATGAAAGAATTATGTTTTTAAATAAATACGAATCATTTAAACCTACAATTTATGTATTAGGTAACCACGCTTTAAGAATCGATGCGTAAATAACTCGCAGCACCTTATTAATTTTTTTTCTCACCAACCAACTACACTACGCTGCTATCGAAAATTAAAATCGATTAAATTCTCACACAGGCACGAATATCCGAAAGTAATTTTCCGATAAAACGATCTCTTACCCACATAGGCGTTTTCTGAACCCTGCGATGCGATCATTATCGACGATTGTCATTGAAAAATCTTTAAAAATCGGGCATTACCATTATTGTTCATTTCATTACATCACCGCAAGATCTCGATAAATAGTAAGTTAAAATGGTATAAAAAAAGGGGGTAAAAAGAGAGAAATATTTGCTCGTAAATATACCAACGAATCAATAAAATGAAAAAAAATACTCGCCTATTCTGTCGCTAAAAATCCATCATGAAACCAGTTTGCTTAACATTTTTCCATTCTGAAAGATGGATTTTTTTGTATAAGTACGTAGGTATTTAAAAAGAAGAAAAAAGCGGCGATTGTATAACCATTGAATCGTATCTGTGTAATTTGAACCATCGAACTGTCTGCATGAAGTCACACACCAATTGGAAGGTTTCACTCGATGCTGCTGGCAAGGTTTGATCTTGAAACAGCGCGGTGTAAATTATTCGTAGTCGAATTTTCAGTGTGATGAGGAGATACGTACGTAGATTTTTTTTTTTTATTTGTTAGAAGGCCAAGTTCACGGCTGTCAAAATACACGTAATGGCCGACGGGCGAACTTTATAATCGTCGGGCTTGTTGCGCGAATCGAAATTGCCCGCATTGAATTATACTTTAACGATGATTTCGAACACGAGTCCTTGACGTCATTGATAAATTGTAATTTAAAATTAACCATATATCGAGTACTTAACTTTAGAGTATGGTTTGTCACCGATTCTTCTATTTCTGAGACAATAATCAAAGGTGTAGTATACGATGTAGGAATAATTAAAAAAGTTTAATAGGTAAACGATGAGGAAGTACTTGTAAAGAGGCTTAGGTGTGCTGATAAGTACTGTATGTATTAATTGTAATATAGGTACCGGTGTGCTTTGTTAATTAGTGATTTGCAGCTGGCAACGGTTTACTTTATACATTTAGGTAGTACTTAGTAGGTAATATGTACATAAGTACACAGTCACCATGAAGTGTTGTAATTTTTCTTATCAATCTTCCTACACGATTTTTTTAAGGCGTACGCGAGATATTTACCTTATTGCATAGCATTATAGGCTATGTAATGTGTATTAACATGGTAATCGTTCTTGGCTGCGTTGGATTTAGAAGCATTTTATCACCAGTATGATTAACTCAAGGACGAAATTTTTAAACATCTACGATCATCTGTCGACCAAACGCAAAGGTACATTGACTTCGAATTTGGTCACATCGACGAAAATCTATATCTCCGGCAAGGTTTACAAAATCGACGAAATTAAGGTCACTCGAAACACCAACGATCCAAAGGCCAAAGCTACCGTTGTAATTACTCTGAAACGAGAAAAAAACGACGACATCGTCAAGAAGAAAATTGATCACTTTATGATGCATTCGGTATCGCCGACAGCATCAACGTCCCAGGCATCGACGACAGCCACCAATGGTAATCATACTCGTGATGAAAATTCCAAACCGAACCAATCTCGTTGAAATAAGAAATCGAGTAAATTTACACAATATTACGATGGTTCGAGCGAAATAAATTTTCTATCCAATTTCGGTTTCTCATTTCTGCCACGCCAGTCTTGTTCTTTTATATTATGTACCTAGATATACTACTGGTGCTGGTTCGATGAAGGAAAAATTACGCCTACGAATAATAAAACACGGTTCGTATTACGAAGCAGTTCTATTCAGTAGGCTGGCTTATTTATAAAAAGAATAGGTAAGTACTTTGGAATGGCGTCAGACATCAACGCATGAAGGTAATTACAAACGGGCAAACTAGATCTGGCTTTACAATAGCATAGTACTAAGGCTACAACGAACCGTAGATGTGTACGATGGTATATGAAATAGTCGAGAGCATTTTACAAAACGAAGTACCTAATACACTAAAGTCACAACCAACCAAGATGATAAATTAGTTAAAGCTGGCCACGTCCTGCTAACAAATAATAATAAAAACGTTGATTCGAAATAATTTAATGGAACAAAAACCCCATACAAAAGAACACTTGTAGCGTTCGTCGTCGTATTATTACGGTCATTTTTTAAATTTTCACCACGCCGTGGCCGCATAAGGACCGCAGAGAGAGCAGACCAGACGTTTTAAAAGCTGTGAAAAATCATAACTTTGCGGACCTGCTCGGCCCAGCCCATGCGTAGCGTTGCGTTATAATTTACTATGAAACCGGATAATATTGCTGGTCCAAGATCAAAGATGTACCTACCCAAAAAAAAAAGTACACCCTTGTAGCAGAACTGGGTGTCGAGTCATATATAAGCTAATTTCACTTCGCTGTGGAAGTGTCAAGTGTGGACGTACTATAGAGGAGGGTTTCTTCTTTGATTCGATCATTATAATGATCACGAAGTCGTTCACAATTATACATCGTACGAGTACCTATACCAACCATACACCGTCATTCATCTCCATCGAACAGAATTATTCATCGAACCAGGTGTACGCCGTCATTACCGTACCTGAGGTAGGTTATAGGTAAGTACAGTAAGATGGAATTATTTTTCCTTATAGTTTTGATTCTATTTTGATTCCATGAAGCCGACCAACTCGAGGAATAACTTATCATTCAACATCTGACAGCACTCAGAAATTCCTGGACTTGATTGAAGTGCATATGACGAGGTTTGATTTAATTTGTTGTCGTTGTTTTCATTCGTCTTGGGCTGATTCATTCGTTTAGCGTTTAGAAGCTTCATTTTCATGTCTGATTTTTATATGAAAAGAAGGTATAAATGCATACCTTACATTGATTTGAATTTTTAATTTCATTAGAAGAAGGTAGAGGTACCTACCATCATTCACCACAAAACCTATCTACATCGAAAGAGTATGCCTTAAAACCCCTGTATCCAGAATTTCAGGTCTTAAAGTTTATTTTTGAATTTTTTTTGCAAATTTTTGAGAATGCCTTTCAAAAAAGATTCTCAAAAATTCGTTTTATCGTTTATGCATATTTTTTTGAATAAATACGTAGAAGATACATTTGAAATACACTAGCAAGTGTCGGTTAATTTTTCATTTGATTTTTCCAGTAACTTCCATAATTCAGCTTAAATTCTGAGATTTTACTTCGTTGAAATCATGAAAACGTGATTTTAACGTTTTTTCGAAAAGTAAAATCTCAGAATTTGACCCAAAATAGTTCAATATAGGCCTAATATTATGAAAGTTACAGGAGAAATCAAATGAAAAATTATCGAGTACTTGCTAACAGTGTGTTTCAAATGTAAATTCTTCAATTTATTTGAAAAAACATGCATAAAAACGCCTTTTTAAGGGTGACTGGAGTGGGGGGGCTCTGAAAAAAAGGTTCAAAATTACGAATACATAATATGTGTCATTCCGTAGGTAATGGGCCTATTTGGTCGATTCTATTTATCTAGACAGATAATCAGAATCAATCATTTACGTTTTTATGGATTTCGATGTAGAACATAATTATCCGACTATCACGTGTTAAAGTCAGGGATGAAAAGCCTTATAATGAAACTTCAGCTTTTGGCTTTTAGCTTGAAATTTCAAAATTGAAACTTTTGGCTTTAGCTTTCGGCTATCTCAATTTTTAAGGCTTGCTTTAGCCAGACTTTCGGCTTCCAAATGGCTTTTCCTTATATTTTCAATTTAACAGCTTTCAGCTATATGAGGTCTGGAAATTAAGTTCTGGGAAGTGTTTCTGAGAGGTAGAAGATACAACACTGGTGTGCTCGCAAATACGTTGTTGTGTAGATTAGACCTTCCTTTAATACTGTTATAAGTTTCAAGTCGATCAGGTGAATTTTGTGTGATTTATAGCTGTGTAATGTGAACAACTTTTAAGGTTGCGTCATAAAACTTTAAGGAGTGACTTGAGGAGGATGCTTGAGTCAGGGAGATCAGACTTTGAGTTGGGGGAGAGGTAAATGTCTTGAAAGGTCAAACGCGATGTTAAAAAAAATTAAGGAAATGTTTGAGGAAGATCAGGTGATCAAAACCTCACAAAAAGTAGGCCATGAGATTCTTGTTGCAAAGTGGCTGTGAGGAAATGTCCTCTGAGGTGTGTAAAAAATAATTTTCAAAGGAGATTGACCTCATAAGTCGTTATTGTAGTCTTCCTTCAACTCAAAGCATCATATTTTTAGTCAATGTTCCCATTTAGAAAACTGTTTTGTGTCCCTCAGAGGTGAATTTTTTGAAATTTGAGTGGTGGTTTTTGAGTCCTCCTCAAAAATGCAATGGGTGTTGATTATCAGGTAAAAACCAACTGAGAATGAAGTAGAGGTCCCTAGGAATCAAATCTGGGATGTAGAAATAGTGAGGAGACACTAAGATGTCTTGAGAAGGTGACCATTCCTCCAAGAAGTAATTTGCAACCCTCGTTTTCACGATGTTGTACCAAAAGTTACATTTGAAAAATACGCACCCAAAAAAAATGGAACAACTTTACGGCATTGAAACTTTGAACATTACTAAAGGAAGGTCCACCCTCCAGTGTTGCATCTTTTACCTCTCAGAATGGCTTCCCAGAACTTAGTTGCCAGACCTCGTATTTCATTAAGCATTATTTAGCTTTTAACTTTTGGCTTTAAGCTTTTGACTTTAAACTTTTAGCTGATACGCCATCAATTTACAACAAAATGGAATTAAAAATTAGATCAGGCACACTGATTTCATAATTAGTGATAGTGGAGAATATTCAATGCTAGAATTATTTTCCTTTCTTTTCATTTCAGTAAATCACATTAAAATAAAATTGAATGAAATTTTTTCATTTTTTGTTTCTTCTAAATTTAGAGAATTCAATTCTGCAAAAAAGCCTTTGAAAAAAGCCAAAAGAATGAAACTTTTGGCTAGCTTTCAGCTTGGAAAAAATGAAACTTGCAAACTTTTAGCTTTTGGCTAAGTGCGATTTGTCAAAAATACTCAAAAAATGTTTTCGTTGATGTAGGTACAATGGTACATATTTGAATTTCTCGAGAAATTTTAACCTATTCTGATTGGTCGCATGGCACCGTTTTCCACAACCTCAAGAATCATGACCTTTAGCTTGGGCCAAAAATTCTTCCAAAGTGCTAAAAAAAAAATGCAGTAAAAATTTTTGATTTTTCCCCACAATTTTAAGCCATTTTGACAGATTTTATGGCACTTTTTCAAAACCTTCGATAATCATGACCTAATTTTGGTCTCAAAATTCTTTTAAAATAAATTATAATTGGAGCATTTGAATGTTTTAACTGTTTTAAGTATCGTAGGCCACATATGATACTTTTTCAAAAACCAAAAAAATCATGACCCGACTTTGGACTCAACAATTTTTGAAAACGTTGGCCAAAATATTTGGATTCTTCGCAAAATTTCAACCCATTTTGATTGGTCGCATGGCATTTCTTCGAAAACCTCAAAATCGTGACCCAATTCTTGGCTTGAAATTCTTTCAAAGTGCTTCAAAAAATTTGTAAATATGAAAATTTTTGATTTTTTCTGTCGAAATTTTCAGATTTTTTTCGAAACCCCGTCTTGAAAATCGTGATAATTTTGGGCTCAACATTTCAAATAAATGATCAAAAAAATTTTAATCAAAATATTTGAATTTCTTGTGAAATTTTATCCCATTTTAATAGGTTACATAGACGGACACCCATCGCTAAAATCCCGAAAACGTTGACCCGATTTGGGTTCCACGTTTTTTGGAAACGCTCAACAAACTTTTTTCTCGATTATTAGAATTTCTCGCCACATTTTAATTTACCTATTTTGATTGGTCCAATGACAGTTTTTTCCGAAATTTAGAAAATCATAAACCAATTTAATAGGTGGCAAAGACATTTTTAAATGATTCTATACCTACATAGCCACTGTGGAATTTTTGAGACCAGCTGAAGTAAATTCAGTGTGTGTGAGAAATGCCTAGTAATTCGACCCCCCCTCCACATTGTGCAACTATGAAAAAATTCAAAATACGAACCTATTTTCTGACGTTTTGTACTCATTACTCCTACTGTACGAGTATAAAAAGCCAATTAAATTTTTTTGGCCTCAAAAATTGCAGCCTGCTGTACACTTCGCCAGTTGACCTATAGACTAATCGCTGTAATAGAATTATTTTCGTCCGAGGAATTAATTGTGAGAGAACTAATACCTACCCAATAAAGTTGATCTACTTTGTCGTCCTTTTCGGTGTGACTATAAGTTTCTGTCTTGAATTGGCAATTACTCGTACATCGTCGAACGTTCGGAATTTTCACCGGATAAATTCATCGTACCTATCGAAGTATTCTCACGCCCAGCTCCGGCATCTGGTGTATGTTTGCTTATCAGTATGTGCAATGTTGTTGGCCAAACGTCTAATTACAGTGATGGAAAAACAACTACCAATAAGATTCCACACACGCATTAATAATATCCTACGCTTCTCTCCAAGTTCGGCGTTCAACGTGCAGCTTCTTGAGAACGATGATTTTCCGCAAAATTCCACTTCAATTGCATTCGTCGGTTATTATCCACCTCTGTATAAAAAGTATACCTGTAGGTACGACCCATACCTGTGTATCGATGAGCAAAACATTAAGGTTAATAATGCGGTAATAGTCGAAGATTACGCTTAGGTGAACGTCCTTCCAGACGTTAAAACATCTAATAACGATTAAAACACGTCAAGATAACTGTCCATTATGTAGTTTTGTTATTATTTAACTTAACTGCAGTTGTCTGGCTTTATCAACGCCCAAACGTTTATAATTAATTTTTACCTTTTAGTTTTACTACTCGCGGACAGCTCGCAGACTTGACGTGATTTTTTCATAAGGTTTGCTTCGTTGATGTGATGGTGTGAGAAGTGAGAATGAGAAGCTACTTGGTGTATGATTTTGATGATTTATGTGGCCTGCGTCTCGTCTCGACGTCGTCGTCGTCGTCGAGCTCATTCTCGCAGATTGATATACTTTTCCGTCGACTTTTTCTCGTTTATATAAATTTCACTTTCTATAGCGTTATTCTTCTTATAGGCAGGTAATAAGTATACCTAATAACGAAATAATAAACCCGTATAATTAGGTAGGTAGTTGATGGTGACCTTATCAATAGGAACAATGGTTAGCGTTGACATCACCCTTGGTAAGTATACACATCTTCTCTATGCTTCTGGCATTAGTACCTACGAGTACCACGAGTACCACCGTATAAGCGGAAGCATTATCCAAGAGTAAAGATTGGCGTACAATTCCATCGTCTTCGTCGACTATAGGATGAGATACCATCGATGATATTCAATCGCTGCAGCACGCTGTGGTGAACTGGTGACTGATAACGCATGTCCGACGTACGAAGACCGCAAATTGCGGAAGTTATATCTATACGCTTTTATATTATTAACCGTGCCATCAGCAGTTTGCAGTTTGGCGACAGATGGCAGCTATCAACCTTAACCCGTCACCGTGTGTACATACTTTCGACCTTTGAATTTCAACACGTTCTATATAACACGACGCGACCGACACGTTAATCTAAAACAGCTGCTCGATCGAGATCGACACACAATAATGCATCGTAATAGAAATTTTACCGCTTCCAAATGCGAAATCGATTAAGCGGCTGTGTAAGCAATTATCTTCCATATAAAAGAATACACTGTACTCGTACTCGTATACCTAATACTAAATTATTTCGTGAGAACATTTTCTCATATAGCTAATTAGATATCCGTGTCCAATCGAATAATAAACTAGTGAAAGTGTTACATCACTTTTGATCATCGTCGTCGGAATTCAGCAATTCAGCTTATCGTCCTGTAGCGGTTTTCAAAACTTTCTGCGTGCGGTACCTATATAGGCTATACTAACTAAGTAGGTATATGCTCCTTACATAGCGGTTTATTGTGTACATGGGTTTGCCTCAAGTTGACGTTTTGGGTTTGCAAGTCTTATCGTATTAGTTGTGACTTGAGTTCCTCGAGGTGTATTTTTTTACTTGTAGACTGATTTTTCCAACATAGGTCAATACGCTACGTGAATATGAATATGAACCTGTCAGAATCGTGGGCTAGACAAGATTGTACCGAAAATCCAATTTATTGATGTTTTCATACAGATTCTTTCAAAGTATGTACATACATACAAATGTATTTAATGGATTCAGTTGGGAGGAAGTTGGATGACCTTGAATAAAAATTCGCTCTTGTTCAAATTTTCAAGGGTGAACATGGGAATGAATTGAGAAAAAAAGTCGGGAGGATTTTGACCAGAAACCTTCACTTGTGTCCGTTGAATTTAAAGAGACTTAAGTGCCAAAAAGTAGTTTTTGAGCTATTCGCGTTTAAAATTTTAATTAGGGTCATTCCACGTCAATTCAACCAAGAAGTGGTAAGGGGGGGGGTCGGCAATTTTTTTGACATTTTTCCTGTGGTAAGACCCTTTAAAGGGATGGACCAATGGCGCAAATCGCAGCCTTCTAGCCCTTTTTAAAGGCTGGTAGTCAGTGAACTTAAAATATCATCCATTTCAGCAGTGGATTACTCGATAACCGCGGGAACTCTTTCCAATAGTTAGGGGTTTTGAAAGGCTTTTTGGTGATATCATAAAAATCATTGTTGCCACTTTTTTTCGTACGAAAAATTAGCTCGAAAAGTTTCAAAACGTAGTTTTCATATCCTTCCTACTCTCAAAAATTCTGAAAAAAAGTTATTATCGACAACTTTTCATGCTGAGAACAACATAGTAAAAAATTGGAATGGCATTATTTTGTAAAATCGACTTTAAAGAAAAAATGCGATTTTTTGATTTAAAACATTAAAAAAAGTTTTGATTGGTAAAGTTGACCCATTTGAAAAAGTTGAAAAAATCCTTTCACTCGATGAAATGAACTCATCACAAAAAAAATTAAAATTCTGAGTGAATTGAAAAAATTAACAAATTAATGGGTCAAACATCATCAATTAAAACTTTTTTTCAAGTACGCGCTTTCAAAAATGAATTCTGTGTCCAAATATAAGAAAATTTAATTTTTGGTTTTGAATCTCCGCTGTGGATATCGTTTTGGGGTTTACAATCAAATGATTTTCAAAAATTAAGTCTGATCTACACCATTGAAAATCCAAATTTTCAATTCACACCAATATTGCACTTTTTTGGAAAATTTTCATTTTTGTACCTCCCCAGCTTTGGAACCCATTTTCGGGTTTGGGATTGAATGGTCTTCAAAAATTGATTCTGGGCCATTGAAACCTCAAATTTTGATATCAATAACATACTTTTTCAATTTTTTTTTAAAATTTTGGTTTTGTACCTCCCCTTTTGAAGCCCATTTTGGGATTTGGGGTAGAATGGTCTTCAAAAATTGATTCTGGGCCATTGAAAACTCAAATTTTGATATCAATAATGTACTTCTTTAAAAAGTTTACAATTTTGTACCTCCCCATTGGTGCCCATTTTGGGGTTTGAGGTCAAATCGTCTTAAAAAATGAATTCTGAACCCATAAATTTGAGATTTTGATACCCATATATATATTTTTTGATAATTTTTGGTTTTGTACTTTTGTATACCTCCCCTTCTGGAGCCCATTTTGGGGTTTGGGGTCAAATTGTCTTCAAAAATTGATTTAGCGCCATTAAAATTTAATATTTTGACATCAACAGCGCACTTCTTTAAAAAATAGGCAATTTTGTGCCTCCCTCCCTCTTTGAAGCTCATTTTGGGTTTGGGATCAAATAGT
The DNA here is from genome assembly GCF_950023065.1 of Planococcus citri. Taxonomy (NCBI): domain Eukaryota; kingdom Metazoa; phylum Arthropoda; class Insecta; order Hemiptera; family Pseudococcidae; genus Planococcus; species Planococcus citri. Next base: position 44,746,656 of record NC_088681.1, on the reverse strand, counting down.
TTTCAAAAATGAAATCAACACTCTTGAGAACTTCACCAATTGTGTCATTCCGTGTCCGTAGGTAAAGGGCCCATTTGGTCGCTTCTATTTATCGAGATAATCATGTTTTTTAGTGAAAAAGTTGAAAGAATCGATAATCAAGGTTTTGATGGATTTCGATGTAGAACATATTATCCGACTATCACGTGTTAAAGTATCAATGCCGCAGGTGCGCCCCAAGCAGAGACAAATGGAACTAAAGTAATTCTAAGAAGGGCCCATTTGGTCGATTTTGTATTTTTTGCAGTAAATTCGCTTCCAAAAAAATACCCTCCGAATTATACTGCACCTAGTCGCCAGTGGCAACATGTATACCACTCAAAATTACTGAACCAGAGGTCTGGGTTCAAATCTCTCCTCCAGAAGAAATTTTTGAAAAAATTTTTTTTACGATTTTTATTTTTGCAAGTTGAATTTTGACAGAAAATGTAATTTAATCATTTTTTTCTGCTTTTGAACAGAGTAATGAATTTTTATGAGAAATTATAATTCATTAAATCATTGTTTTTCAGGCTTAAAATGTTCTAAACATGAAAAGATTGAGTAAAAAAAATTGTTATTGCAGGTGGGTAGTAATATTTGACATCAGAAACAATAATCTTCAATTTTAGGTATGAAGGTTTTGGGATTATATGAAATTTCAGCTTTTTTCAGAAAAAAAAAACTTTGAAGGCGATTTTCTCAAAAGTTGAGTTTTTCAAATTTTTAGTTCTGGATTTTTTGGAGGTTTTTTTGCACTTTTTGGGCTTCTATCCAGCTCATATGATTGCTCCGGAGGTCTACTTCACCCCCCCCCCCCCCACCCATAACTCAATATCGACCAAATGGGCCCATTACCTGCGGAATGACACAATTATTCACAGTTTCAAGTTTCAACATTCAAATTCACGAACTGTTGAAATTGAGTGTTTGCAAACAAATATATTCTTTAAATGTCCTATCTACTGTAGTGCACTAGTAGTCAGGTGGTTAGGGTTGTATAGTCAGACATCCGTAGGTCCCAGGTTCAAATCCCCCCGAGGTATAGGTGTAGGAATGTTCTAAAAATGTTATAGGCAGGAAAAATCATACGTGACGTGGACATCACTAGGATGATAGGGTAGGGTGGTTCATGTAACATTTTTTTTGAAATCTCAAGGTCTTACCCCCTAATTTTGTTCCTTTTGATGAAAAAAAGACACCAAAAAATTTTTGTTGAAAAATATTAATATTTAGAGGTCGCGCACAAGCGTTGAATTTTGAGAGCAACGAGGGCTCGCAAGCATAATATTTCCCACAACGGAGCCGCGGGAAACACAACAAAGCTTGACGGGGTTGATTCGGCGCAACTATACTGAGAGCTACATCCCCACCACAACTTATTAAGTGATAATATATATTTTTTGATTTTTAAAACAACCATTCCAAAGTATTGATTATGATTTTTTGGCTGTAGAATTCATTTGGACCTGAATTTGGAATTTGGAAATTGAAAAATTCCACTTTTCTAAACTAACAGCTTTAAAATTATTAATAGTCAATAAAACATCAACTTTTTGTGCTGAATCTTATTAAATATTCGTATGTGAACTTAAATTTATCCTATATGTACATTTTTTCCCTTTGATTACCAAGTAGAATAGAATACCCGGTAAACACACCGAACGCGAATCGCCGGCGGAAATCGCGGTCGCGAAAATCGCGTTCGATTCGCCGGCGAATAGAAGGCAGAAATCGCAGTGAAAAAAATGAAAAATCTCGTTGCAAAAATCGTAGGCGTATCGCGGGCGAATAGACGGCGGAAATCGCAGTGAAAAAAATGAAAAAACTCGTTGCGAAAATCGTAGGCGTATCGCCGGCGGATTCAGCAGTGATATTTTCAACGTGATACTCGCGTTCTATCCGCCGGCGAATCGAACGCGACAATCGCGCTGAAAAAATTTGAAAAAAACACTGCTGAATCCGCCGGCGATACGCCTACGAATTTCGCAACGATCTTTTTCATTTTTTTCAGCGCGATTTCCGCGGTCTATTCGTCGGCGAATAGAAGGCGAATTTAGTAGAGTTCTTTTACAATATTTTTCATGCGATTTTCGCATTTGTTTCGCGTTCAATCGAGTGAGCATTCAGATGTTCTTACCCAAGCATGCAATAACGAGCAGAATGTTGTGTTTTTTTTTATCTTTTCGTTCGTGTTTATTTAAAATTGGTTTTCTGGTGTTGAATTTTGATTAATTTTTTTGGAGTGATAACGAACAATTTTTTTTCGTGGTGTGTACATAGAATAAATTTTTCGGCGATGAGTCAGATTGGAATTTTTTTGTGATTATTTCTAATGAATTTTTTTTAGCAATTTTTGACACGTTTTTGTGATTTTTAAAATAAATTTTTCACTGTATTGATTCAAATTTAATTTTTTTATTCAGCTTGGAATTTTTCATGGTGATTTTGAACTGTTTTTTAGTGATGAATTCTGATAAATTTTTGATGATTTCAAATGGATTTTGTATGGTGACTTAGAATAATTATTCTAAATCACCATAATTCAATTTTTGTGTTTTTGGTTATTTTAATAAATTACAATTGATGTTGTTGCATTCTTGTGTGAAGTGATTTACCCAAGTATAGGTACTTCATCGTTTTTTCTTTTGTTATTTCCTAGTTTGTCTTCCTACATCAGGTTATTTATTTTGTTTTCTTGATTTTTAATTATGTAAACAAGTAAATTACTCGTAAAATTAATTGAAGAATACGTTCTGATTCTAATGTGGGAGAAGAAACTAGGAAAAAACCAAAGCAAAACATCATTGCGATTATCGCCTTCGAATCGCCTCGAATCGCGTTCTGATATCGCTGCGATTTCCGCCGACGAATCGCCTTCGAATCACGTTCTATTTCAACAGCGATATCGCTGCGATTCCCGCCGGCGTATCGCCTTCGGATTCCGCTGCGGAAAAAGCGGACATTTTCGCCGGCGATTCGAACGCGATTCCCGCCGGCGATACGCCGGCTGCCAATACGATGATCGCCTTCTATTCGCTGGCGTATCGCGTACTATGTGTTTACCGGGTAGGTAGTAATACAACCTTAAATTCATACTTTTTTCTGTACTTTTGAAATCTTTTGTATTTCCTCCTTTAATGAGCTTCGGATTTGAAAAATTGCCATTGAATCTTCATTAATAACATCTAAAAAAGCCCACAAATGACTAGCCTTACTTATCATACATTGTGGAGGGGATAACGTTGTTTAATACTACTTCGATCCAACGAGGGAACGCAACGCTGCATTTCCCGGCGCGCAACCGTGGGAAGTTTTCGCTCGACGCGCTCATACCTTCTCAATCTTCAACTCTTGTGCGCGACCTCTAAATATTATTTTTTTGCCCTGAAATTTTTTGTGAAGTGTTTTCTAACCAAATGGAACACTTCTAGAGGGTAAGCTCAAAAAATTAAAACATAAAGTTTTTTCTATTGTTCTTTGAACCACCCTAATGATAGGGAAATTCAAAATATAACTCCCCAACCCTATTTTTTTGATTTTTGAAAATTATTGCACCCCATTGATACTGATGGCGTGTAGTGAAACACTTCTGACACACACTTGGAAATGAGTAGTGTTTCCTAGTAAGGAATTGCCAGTGGTGATTTACTACACACATACTAGACAGTAGTGAAATACCATTGATTTGCGTAGGTGGATCAGTAGTGCTACTCTACTGAGAAATCAGCAGTAATTCATCACTCATAATTTTGAATAACGGAGAAGTAAATCACTAGTGGCAATTCCTTACTAAGAAACACTGCTGATTCTCCAATAGACACCAGTGTACTTTTTCTACGTAAGGGTCATCCCACGCCAATTGGACCAAAAAGTGGTAGGGGGGTTCGGCGATTTTTTTGAAATTTTTCCTATGCAAAGACCTTCTGAAGGGATGACCAATGGCGCAAATCGCAGCCCTCTAGCTCATTTTTAAAGGCAGCCAGGGGGTGTCAAAGTTTTCAGTGATCCTAAAATATTATCCATTTCAGCAGTGGACTACTCAATAACCGCGATACCTACAACTAATTTCTATTTTTAAATTTTTCCTAGGTACCTACGTGCCACTCGAATTATTTTTTTATGGGCAATTTAAATAAAATTAATTATATTTATAATGTTTTTTTCGGCTGGAAAAACTCATAAATTGATAAAATATTTCAAAATAGAATCCCGAAAACATACCATTCGATATACTTATCACTAGACTTTTCACGATTTCTCGAAATTTGGCCCCTTTTTGGAGCTGAGAGGGACATTGTGAGGTGGGACCTGAAAAGTAAGTTCATATTTGTGCTTAGCGACCTCGAAAACATGCCATTCGTTATATCACTCGACATTTCACGATTTTTCAAAATTTTGCCCCTTCTTTGGGGCTCAGAGGGACATTGTAGGGTGGGACTCAAAAAATAAGTTCATATTTGTGCTATGGCGACCTTGAAAACATTCCATTTGATATATCACTCGACTTTTTGATGATTTTTTGAAATTTTGGCCCCCTGGTTGGGGCACAGAGGGACATTGGGAGGTGAGACACATAAAATAAGTTCATATTCGTACTCAGCGACCTCGAAAACATACCATTCGATATATCACTCGACTTTTCACGATTTTTCAAAATTTCAACCCCCTTTTTGGGGCACAGAGGGGCTTTGAGAAGTTGGACCCAGAAAATAAATTGGTATTCGTATTCAGCGACCTCGATAACATACTATTCGATATATATCGCATTTCTAGATTCTTTTTCAAATATATGATTCAGTTGTGTGTTACTTGAAAAATCAAGCATCCCCCACCAACCCCTTGGGAGGGTTGAAGACCAATCAATGGTGGTGTGATTAATAGTTGGGTGAGTAGACTTTGTAAAAAAATTTTCAGCAAAAACGAATGATATTAAGTGGTAACTTTGAGCAATTCATTGGGCTGACTTTTTTTGAAACACACTTTCAACCCCTATTTTTAGACACCCCTCTTGAGGGATGGGTATCGAGCGTAGTATCAAGTTGTCGAGAATTTGAAGGGGAACATTTTTAGTCCTGGTAGTTTTTCTCGTAAACATAATATTTTCGGAGTAGATCGCAAGAAACGTGAATCGGAACCGGTTTTAGCCCCCTAAAAAAATTAGCTCCAGGGTTAGGAGGGTCGGTTTTTTTTTGGTAGTTCAGGGAGTTCGTCTGAACACATTCCCGAAGAAAAAATTAATGTGCCAATTTCTTCCTTTTTAAAACCACTATTTGCCTGCTCTAAAACTTTTGGACAACGAAAATTTATCAAGTCTTATTTTCTTCTTTTAAAAAAGTTGCAAAAATAAGAAGACTGTTTAAAAATCACCCTCAAAACAGTTTTTTTGAATTTTTGAATTTTTCATAAAATTAGCCAAAAATCCAAAAATGAACTTCAAAACCTGAAAAGGGTTCAAGACATTCTCAATTGATCATATTAGGTCTAGTTCAAGTTCAAATCAGAAAGTTCCATTTTCAAAGGGTTCCTTCGTTAGCAAAAGTTGTCTTATACGAGTGAATCATAACGAAATTCCTTAAATTTTCAATAAATCCAAGTCGACGTAGGTACCTAATATGTAGGTATCCGCTTTCTCGACAATTTTTAAAATCGCGAACCTCTTTTCAAAATATATTCATAGCTTCTATAGTTTCAAGATAAAAGCGCAAACTTATACCATTAAATTGTGCTCATTTTTCAATTTATCTTTCCTCCTTGTTCAAAAATCTTTTTTTTTTCACTTCATGATTTTACATTTTTAATGATCAAATAATACACCACACTTCACATTGTATCAATTCCAAAAGTATTTCTATTATATGTGATCTGTCACGAGAAAACCAACCTAGTGTCCAAAATGTAAATTTTACAGGAAGGGCACTTGAAGTTTTGAGTCTATGTATCAGGCGATCTAAAATTTGTAGGTCCATGAAACTTGCACCACTTTTGGCCCCCATGAGCACCAACATAACCCGATATTTTTTTTTTCAAAATCATCGCATTCAAGGCTGCCAAGTCCAATAATCGAAATTTCCCAAAATCGATTTTTTTCGATTTTTTTGAATTTTTTACCAAAAATGTTGCAAAAACTACCCGAGTATGAATTACACTAGGCAACAATTTTCGACCTTTTTTTTGTGTTCGGGTTGAAAATGGGCTTAATCGATAGTTTAGACCCTAAAACAAAAAACAGAGTGGGGATTTTCAATTTGAGTTGTTTTTGTAGTCAGGAGAGATGATCAAAGTTGCAAAAATGGCCGTTTTTGCCCTATTTCACGAGTTTGTGGAGACATCAGTATTATGTTTCAAAAAAAACCAAAGTCATATTCGGATTCTACGCACTTTTTTAAGTAAACAATTTCACCGGATTTTTGATTTTCGAAGTTTCAAGCGCATACGGAAGATTTTTGTTTGTAACATATTTTAAAACACGGAGCGCGCGATGCTGGCGTTACTCCACCACGTAATGGTGGCTCGGAACCGTGTTCGCGCGGGCGATGCTCTCGCTCCAAGTTTTAAAATATGTTACAAACAAAAATCTTCCGTATGCGCTTGAAACTTCGAAAATCAAAAATCCGGTGAAATTGTTTACTTAAAAAAGTGCGTAGAATCCGAATATGACTTTGGTTTTTTTTTAAACATAATACTGATGTCTCCACAAACTCGTGAAATAGGGCAAAAACGGCCATTTTTGCAACTTTGATCATCTCTCCTGACTACAAAAACAACTCAAATTGAAAATCCCCACTCTGTTTTTTGTTTTAGGGTCTAAACTATCGATTAAGCCCATTTTCAACCCGAACACAAATATGCCGTTGCCTAGTGTTATTAATGAAAAATAAGTTATTATTATTAAATTTATCACGTTTTGTAACAAATTTGTTCAATGTGAAAAGAGTTGATTTTTCCAGCTCAAGCCTTACTCAAATTCCAAAATATGGCACAAATCCTCCAAATGTGGGCCGATTGTTGCAAAAATCTGTATTTTGACTCCCCAGAACATACCTTTCAAGAAAATCAAAAAAAAAAAAATTTCCAACTTTTACTGTAGTTGTTCTATTTTTTGACCTCAGATTTAGGGTCAAGAGAATCGTTCGCGAACGTTTCAACCCCCACAGTCGGATTCCACACCCTAAGTACTACTAATATCCACCATAAAAAAAATATCGATTTTTTGGACACTAAGTTGGTTTTCTCGTGACAGATCACATATTTGTATTATAAATAATTCACTTGGGTATCTATTTTATTTCAGAAAAAAAATCAAATCATCGACAATGAACATCAACCATCATCTTCACAGCCTAATTTTCATTCGATAGACGCAGAAGGCGGAGTCGCGATCGTTTCTTTTCCAATCTTCCTTTAATCAACATCCAAACTATATTACCTCATAAACTAAATCCACAACAAATCAACCACTCTCACTTCCCAATCTACTTTTTTTTTTGTTTTTTCAATTACACACCGAAACGGACACCGCCTCAGGCTACAATTCGCCTATGTTTTTTTTTGATAAATGTCGAAAAATGCACCTAATTGGTTTTGTATTATATTAAACATGTACATATATTTATAATAGATCGCGCGGTAACTAGTAGCGCGAGCCAAATGAACAGCAGTCAGGATTGTAGATTAGTGTTAAATCACCTGCGGCCTTCGTCCGAGCGGGCTTAATTTAATTATTATTTAAATTTTTATATGTAAATTGATCGCCACAGCTACAGCCGCGTTATAATTGCTACAACATGACCAGCATATAAATACACGCGTATCGAGCATCGGCTATATACCTATACCTTGTCATGTACCATCTACTTACTTGATCTGTCTATAGTATACCTCTACCTTATCTATCTACAGGAGAACATAACGGAGCGCGGAGTGGAGCCTGCGAGACTGATAAATATTGACATTTGACAGTTCTATGCCTTCTGCGCGAGTTGTTTAGTGAGTTTTTTTTTCTTTTTTCAATTTAATGATTCGTTTCTAGTTTGTATTACACATTTGTTTGATGTGAAGGGGGAATAAGTCGACTGTCGACTGCGGAGCAACATAAACACTTGCACGAGTGTTCAAATGTGTTAAGGTATTTTTTCCCCAGTAAGATCAACAAACGTTCGAGTTCAATGTTTTTCAACAAAAAACAAACAGAAAGAAGCATATGAAAATTAGACAAGAAGTTCAACTTGTAAATTGCTTATCTATTTAATGTAGGTACCTATTAGTTTATTATTTGAATAAATTATTTAATTAGACCCAACTTGAGAAAGGGAAACTGTCCTAAATAGGTATAATACGAGTACACCTACATTATACAAAATTATGAATGTTTTCGACGATTCATTCGTTCAAGTTTAAGATCATTCACTTCACCCCCTCCACCCACCCACTTCTCAAAGCACAATGCTCCTCAGCAACTTCATCATTGCCTACTTACAAAAAAAAAAATACCGAATTGAAATCAAACCTCTACCTCAAAATGTTCCCAAAACCACGAGATAGAAATCTAAAATTTTCGATCTCCCGATTGATTGCGACCACTTTTGAGACGATCTGGAGCCTCCAATGCAATGGAATTGCTCCAGAAGGCGCTGTACTTCGGCAGCTGGAATTTTAGTCCTACCATAAGTCGTCACCTTAAAGGCAACCGTGTATGTCCAGAATTTTTGATTTTGAGGTTTTGGTATCGCTGGAAAGCTGTGACTGAGACGAACCCAGTGGTGTCACAACAATATTTTTAATCACTGCTGAAATGGATGATATTTCAAGTTCACTGAAAACTTTGACACCCCTAACAGCCTTCAAAAAAGGGCTAGGAGGCTGCGATTTGCGCCATTGGTCCATCCCTTCGAAGGGTCTTTCCACAGGAAACATTTCAAAAAAAATCGCCGACACCCCCCCCCTTACCACTAAAGTTGAATTGACATGGAATGACCCCAATTAAACCTTTAAACCCGAATAGCTTGAAAACTACTTTTTGGCACTTAGGTCTCTTTAAATTCAACGGACACAAGTGAAGGTTTTTAGTCAAAATCCTCCCGACTTTTTTTCTCAATTCATTCCCATGTTCACTTTTTTCTATTTTTTAATCATGGAACAAAAATTTTGAGACTCCCTTTTCTGAAAAATACTGAGATATTTTTTGGAAAAATTACTTTTTTTCATATTTCAGGTAAATCAAGAATTTTTGTATTTTTCGTTCATTCCTTCCTTATTTTGAAAATTTGAATTTCTATAAATTTTCTCTCATAGTGATGATAAATTGGGAAGAAGAATCCAGATCTAAACATCTGAAAATTTTGAATGAAAAAAAAACAAAATGAAATGCTTTCTTAAGTAGGTAGGTGAAAGAAATCGATAGTAACAATTGAACCCCTCCCCCTTACATTCAAATAAAATTTTAGGAAAAGGTCTGCTTTTGTCTTTTTTTCTATTTTTTAATCATGGAACAAACATTTTGAAACTTCCCCATTTGAAAAATATCGAAAAATCTTCTCTTATGTGATGAATGATAAATTTGGAAGAGGGGGAGAAAAGATCTAAACATCAGTTGAAAAAAAAAATCGAAATGCTTTCTTAAGTAGCAAAAAAGTCGATAGTAATAATATTGAACCCCTCTAGCTCCCCTCCATTCAAATTAAATTTGAGGACGTGTCCTGGTTTTGTATTTTTTTTTATTTTTTGAATCACGGAACAAAAATTTTGGGAATCCGCCTTCTAAAAAATATTAATGTGTTTTTGGAAAAATGCTTTGTTTTCTCATACTTATTTTAAATTAAAAAATTTTGAATTTCCCACTTATTCTTCCCTTATTTTGGAGATTTCAATTTCTAAACATTTTCTCTCGAAGTGATGATAAACTTATAAATACTTATAAATAATTACCTATATTAATTAAATTAATTTTTTAAATTTGATTTTTAATAAAAATAAATTAAAAATTTTTAACTAATAGTTTAATTTTTTTAAATAGCCTAATTTGAATTGAAAAAAAATTGATACCTAGTAATAATATTGAACCCCTCATCCCCTTTCTATTCGAATAAAATTTGAGAAGTTGTACTGCTTTTGTGCACGTATTTCAACATCACTACCCTCGAGGAGAGATTTTTGGGTGCTCAAAGAGAGGGAATTTTCGAAAAAATCGTGATTTTTTTTCCGCTCCTGTTGCTAATACGTTGGGGAATATTTCGCATTGATTATGCCAAAATATAACATATTGAAAGATATTATTCATTCCTGAAACTGGGGAAATATTCTGGAACGCAGTGGTGCCAATTTTCTGATTATTTTTGTCAATTTCAAAAAATTGAAAAAAATTTATAGAGGTTTGGTTTTGGCTATTTTTTCGATTTTTCGAAACTGGCAAAACTGATCAAAAAATTGGCACCACTGCGTTTCAGAATACTTCCCCAGGTTCAGGAATGATATTATCTTTCAATATTTCTACATAATTATTGCGAAACGTTTGTCAACAAATTTTAATATCTACCTCCAAAAATAAGCAATTTGCGAATTTTCAACCACTCAGTAGAGCCCATAAAAGTGGTCTATGATTTTGAGAAAAATAACATAGATCGACGCGGAATCTCAATCTTGAGACTGGGCTATTTCCCCAAAAACAGGTTGTGTAGTGACAGGAGCGAAAAAACAACAATTTTTTCGAAAATTCGTGTTTTTTAAGGGTCCAAATCTCTCCTAAAGAGGCACCTCCACAGCTAAAATTTTTTGTGGTTAACTTCAAATTTAAAATAAAGGTCTCTGCCGAATTAGCCTATTTGTTACGTTGAATTTTCCTTAGGTTCATGCTCATTCATTATAAAACCTAATTCATCATATTGAAAAAATAAATGAATAATTAATTAAATAAAAAAAAAAGACGAGAGGAGAAACGAAGGGAAAAATTCGAGTAAATGCATAGTTCGCGTTTAAAATAAAAGAAAAAGGGTGGTCGCGATTTTGAAATATGAAATATTTGTATAAATTTACGTCGCAGGTTAATTAAAAAAGAGGGCAGAAAAGGTAATGAGAGGGAGAGAGGGGAATAGAGAGAGGTTAAAAAAAAGGGCCTCGCGTACTTCGTGACTAACTAGAAGTAGAAATATACAGAATCGAGGAATTTTTCGGGTTGGGTTTTGTGTGTAGGGTGCGTTTAATTACTTCGAGGTTACTTACGACTTACAAGTACGGTTGACTCTGAGAATTGGAAACGAAAAAATCCTTGAAAGTGTGCGACCGATCAGCGCTGTGTTTGCGAATTGGAGCGACAGCAGCAGCGACAACAGCGACATTACCATCAGATACGAATGAAAGAAAAAAAAACACAAGCTTTCGTAATGATTTTTCATTTATTCGACGATTATACGACGTTTTACGCGAAGCGATAATCGAATTGTCGTTATTGTATTTGATGAAAGAGACAAAAAAAAAATGAGGAAAAAAGTGCTCGAACTTATACAAGATGGGGAAAAGATGTTGAAAAATTTCACTCATCGCTGGAGAAGTGAGGAAGGGTAGAAGGAAAAACCAACATAAAGACGCGACGATTCGATTAACGAATAATTTATTCGCGTCAAATTTTTAGCGTATTGTTTGCCCGCGTTACTCGTCCGAGTCGTCGTCCTTTTATTATTGTCAAGTGTAAACCACGTTTACAAGGATGGAGTAGTTGAATGAGAAGAGGAAGAAGGAAATGTACGGAAAAGAAAGGACTTATAGAAAGGGTAGAGTGGTGTAGTGGAAAATTAGCTGAAAAGTTTTTCAATTAAGTTCTTTATTTTGGGGTACTGTAGAGAAGGCAGGAGGTGCGGCGGTAGCGCGGTTACCAAATCATATTTAATCAAGTGCGATAAACGGCAGCGTGCGGGTGGCGTGCGCCACCGACGCGAAAAGCATCCGGGTGAGGTGCGCGGTGCGTAACCGACACAGATGTTTAAAGAGTCCGCCGAGGACGAGAAGAGCTCTGCGAGCTCGACATGTACTATGATTTGCCTATCGGCGACGTTGCAAAGGAGCAAAGAGCTATACGAATACTGGTTTTTTGGGCTGGATGTCGGTCGATGGTTCGTTCGTTCGTTCGTAACGTGTTAGCGTAATGTGTTCCTGATTAATGTCGGTCGACCAGGCAAAGAGAAGAGAGTGGAGTCAGTAAATGGGTAACTCGGTGCACAACTTACGCGTGTTCAAAGAGATTGTCTGAGGTTTTTTTTACTCTTTCCTTCTCCCTGTTTGCTTCTGTTGTTTTCTTTTTACGACTGTGTGTGTTTGTGTTGGTAAAAATACTTTTTCGTTTAAGAGTTATGAATGACGTAACAATACAGAAGTAATTTGTTTTCGGATTCGAGGTTTTCTGAGCAGCGCAGGAGGAGCATACGACGACGTGAGGTTTCTCTTTGATGTTTCTGATTACAATTTCGCCTCGACGATGGTTCAAGAAAATAATGGAAAATGGACGAGAAAATTGGAAAATGTGAGAGATTTATTTGACGTTGTTTTTTTGTTGTGTCGTGTAAGCAGAAAATGGAGGTTTATTTTAGTTTTGACCCTAGAGGCGTTTCCGGTGTGTTGAGGTTGTGCGGTGGCGTTGATGTCGTTTGCAGAAATTTTGGAGTTTCAATTTTGAAATACTCGAGGGTAAAATTTTTCCTAATAGTGGTTTTGTACATATTTTTAGACTGATTTTCGCGGTTTACTTTTCAAGTAGAATGGTACTGTACTCTTTAAAGAATTTTTGAGGGAGGAGAGAGGAAGTGAAAAAATACGAGAAGACTTGGTGAAAAAGCTTTTGTATTTGCAGCTTGAACCGTTTCTCAAATTTCAAATTGACCTACTTGTTCTGAGATGTGGGTTTTGAATTTCCTTTTGTACTAAAATTGACCGCCTCGGACGCTTTGTTGTTGTTGTTGTTTTTTTCTAAAAAGCCTTTCAACTTTTGGTTACGTTTTTTTAAATTTTGCTTTCTAAAATTGAAAAAAAAAAGAGTCAAAATATGGTCAGAGTTTTTCCTAGGATGAGAGTCCACGTGTATTGTTTTTTCTGACTGATCTATTTGACAAAATTGAATGTTTTGGTAGGTAGATACGCAGATACACCAGTCTCGTGAATGCAGTTTTCAAATTTTATATTTTATTTACTTACCAATTATTAGTTGATAAAATCAACCTTCACCCGGGCATCTTAACCTAAGTAATTTGATTTACTGGTATGAGTTATTCATTCATTGATTTGTGAATGATTTTTCACCTTTGAATAAATCGTTCGTGAACGAATCATTCGCAAATTTTCATGAGAGATTGGGAATGTTCTGCTTTGTACCTATTGCCGTTTCCCTATTACAATCTGATTTGGTTTCAAAGTAATTCAGTCATTCTCGAATGATTTGTTGATTCTGAGCAAATCGTTCGCGAACGAATTGAATCCAGTTTTCCAAGGGCCAATTGTACGACTCTTGTTCAAATTCTGAACTAAAAGTTTAACTCATTGTTTTTAACCAGTTAACCTGCGTTCAACTTCTTGACCAAGAGTCGTACAAGTGGCCCCAAGAGAAAATTAAAACTGTCTAGTATCGTATTCTCGGTAGTGGGATATCTTTATCTACCAAAGCCCTGGTTGACCGATGTGGTTGTAAGTTGTAATGTGGGAGAGTATCCGGGTTGTTGGTTCGCAAGTTAGTTGCAACCTATCGCATACTTAGCCACAGAAAATAATGCCTATGATTTCCCTAAGTCATAAGGAGGCCCATACTGTACCGCTAAGCCTAGTCTGGATCGAATTTCAAGAAGAGGGCGTAATATCTGTATGCACCACCAGACCCATCCAGATATTGAAATGAGTGTGATAAGTACATACCGTGGGGCCTGTTCAAATCACAAGAGATTGAGGAAAATATCCATCTGTACCACATGGCCCATTCGGATATGTAACTGTGAAAAGGAGAACTCAGCAGCAACTACACCTGTACCAGCAGGCCTGTGTGTAAGTAAGCAAAGTCCAGAGAGAGAAGGAATAAACTATAAAGGCAATGTGCCTGTACAACTACACTTGTACCAAGAGGCTAGTGAGTAGTTGAATGGGTGCGAGAGAGAAGAGAGAAGAGCGAGAGAGAGAGTGAATGCGAGTCAAGAAAGCAACACCAAGTTAGCAAGAGAGATAATAATTTCATGGCAGATAAGTTAGCCAGAAAAGCAGTCTATACTCAAGAAGTAGTCGATGAAAATATTGACAACATGACTGACCAACAGGCTTTGGTGAATTTTATTCGCAAAAAAAGGATGCAGCAGAGAATCAATAACGAAGTTGCTTTCAACAAGTTACATGGGCCCCCCACATTTATAATTGTTTCATCGCGCACAGATGTCAGTTACAAGTATATTTTATGACAGTGCTGCCAGTTATTCAAAAAATGCCAAAGTTGCCCAAATCATACCACTTTGTGGTTTCCTAAATCGTACCATTACATTTGCATTATATGCAATGAGTTCCCTAAATCGTACCAGGAGACTAGTTTCCCAAATCCTACCACTTGAAAACCTTTGCGGAAACTGAAATCTCTTCTCATTGAAGAATAAATTACTCTATTGATATGTAATTTGATAGACAAGATTTCAAGCTACAATTTAAAAAAAAAATCAGTCAAAAAGAGTGAAAATTGGGCTCTCCAGGTCCTAATAACCAAGAAGAGGTACAATTTAGGCAACCTTACCCTACTGGCTAGGTTTCTTCACTACGGTATTACTTTGTGGCTCTCTCACTTGTCCCATGGGATCACACATACCCCTACAGTATAGGAACTTGACAGAGGTGCGCCGCGCTAGTGTCACCTTGTTTCTGATTGGCTGATGAAAGGTCACATTGGAATGTTATGTTGTCAAAATTGCTAAAAATTGCTGATAATAATGGGACCTTTTGTTAGTTCCAGCGCTTTTGACCACAATTTCCTAGAGCGCGACATGTCAAATCCATATTATTACCCAATTGACAACGAAAAACGCGATCCGCTAGCGAAAACGCTGGCGGATAGCTAGTTTGTCCTAAAAAGTCGCTAGCGTTTTCACTTTTCGCCATTAAAAACGCTATCTGGAACTCTTTTCACATGGCGGAAATGACAGCGGATAGCGAAACCGCTACTGACAGTTTTTATCACAGAGCATTTTTGAGGGCAAAAAGCAAAACCACTGGCGTTTTTGAGAGCGAAAAGCGAAAACGCTATTTCAGGTATTAATTTACTTCAGCATTTCGCGTTTTCGCTAGCATTTTTGTGATACATGTTAGAATTTGGAATAGTTTAGCTACGAAAACATCTTTTAACATTTTGCTGTTGAATTTTTCGCGAAAAGGAACTTGAATTAAATAATTAAATCTAAAATGGATTTCAATTTAGAAGGTTGAAAAACATTTATTTTGATGCTTCATTCGACAAAGTTGAAAAATTTCATTTTTTTTCATCTCCCTCCCTAAAAAATTTCATTTTTTCTCCATCTCCCTCCCTGAAGATTGAGTCTTTAGTATGGGATTAGTGTTGTATCCGATTATAATCGATTATGAAAATAATAGATTAATCAAGGTGAAATGTAATGTAAATGTGATTTTTCTGATAATCAAGGATGAATTAATCGATTATTTTGACAAAAAATCTCACATCCAATAATCGCATGTTCAGTTTTTTTGACAAAATTTTTCAATAATAAATTTGAATAAGTTTTCTGCAAAGAGTTGGATTTTTAGGCATGAAAAATCTAAATGAGAGGTACTTTTTGAAAAATATTTCGTTATTTTATGAAAATGAAAGTAAAATCAAAAATTTTGTGGAAAAATGGGTCCAAAATACAAAAAAACGTTGTAGTTTTGCATGATTTATTCCAAATTCGATTATAATCGATTATTTTTGAACGATTAATTCAGACAGCAATTATTTTGTGTCGATTAATTTTTTTGCAATTATTTTAAATAATCACATTTGATACAACACTATTTGGGATAAAAATACATACCTATATATTTTAAAAAAATATTTCACTTTCATAAACATATCACATACTGTTCAAACACATCTCAAAAAATTAGAATAATTATTGGCTACAGATACATATATTTGGGTGGATAAATTTCTCGAAATTGATCAAAAAAAATTACCTCCCTGAACGAGGATCGATTGCCATATATGCTTAATTTAATACCAATTTCTAAACCTGGACTAGTGGTGTACTCCTGTAAATGAAGTTGACAAACATCCCTTACAACAGTACCAGATACGCGGGGTAGGAGGAGATCAGCAAGAACCAAAGACATCCCAGAGAAAGTAGAGAAGAAAACCGGTTCCATCACTCTTTAGTTGGAGATAATGACTTTTCTGTGCAACTACAACATACTACCTAGTACCTAGGCGCCTACCCTACACATTCATATTTCTGTTAATTGTGGGTGTAGTTTTGTCACAAAAGGAATCTTTTTCTTTTGTTTGGTTACTTGTTCCAGCTACACATTACCCCCTACAGTGAATAGCATACCTTGTAGAGCGGATTCGCTATTCGCCAGCGAAAACGCTATAGTGAAGTGGTCCTAAAAAGTCGTTAGCGAAAACGCTCTCATATTTTGTCACTAGGGATCAATTTGATTTTCAGTGATTGTTCGCGAATAATTTTTCATCATCTTGGTGAATCGTCCGCGAACGAATTGCATCCAATTTTCCTTGAAACAGTGAAACCTGTCGAATTTTGTTGTAAAACATCTACACCTAACTTGACTTTTCAGTGATTCATTTGCAAACAAATCAGTCACAATTTCTAGGTACGTACACATTCATATAGATTGAATAATGTTCCGTTTTGTTTTCCCTTGTATAGGCTATTATAGGTACCTACTTAGGAACTCATTATGTGAATGTGATTTGACTTCAAAGTGATATTCAGTCGTTCTCGAATGATTCGTCGCTTATGAGCAAATCGTTCTCGAACGAATTGAGTTCAGTTTTTGTTTTGATGATAAAATTAAAATAATTGTATTGGGTTTCGTCTTGTTGTCTACAACTTATTTGATTTTTCAGTGATAAATTCGTTTGCGAATGATTTTTCTCCTCTGAACAAATCGTTCGCGAACGAATCTTTTGTAATTTTTATCGATAGATTGGAGAATTTTGCATTTTGTTTTGTGCCCGTGTGATGTATTACCAGATTTGATTTCAAAGTGATTCCGTCGTTTGTGAGTGATTCATTATTTCTGAGCGAATCACTCGTGAACGAATTGAGTTGCATTTTCAATGACACTGCCGAAATTCCGAGTTTCGTGATATCATCTACCTAAATCTATTGATGTTTCGGTGATTCATTCGTTCTCGAACGATTTTCCTCCTCTGAGCAAATCGTTCGCGAACGAATCATTCATAATTTTTATTGGTAGGTAAGTAAATTAAAGATTGTTACATGATTTGATTTCAAAACGATTCAATTCGTTCTCGAATGATTTTTCTTCCGCTGAGCAAATCGTTCGCAAACGAATCACTTATAATTTTTATTTATAAGTAGTTTTGTCCTGCACGAACGAATCAACTTCGATTTTTCCTATCTTGATTGGTTTATGGGGGATTCATTCATCCGCAGTTAATTCTTCGCATCTGATCAAATCGTTCATGAACGAATCATTTTTTATTTTTGATAGGTAATGAATTTTGAAATGCCATCATTTGTCGCGAAAACAGCCAAAAAATAACTTGAGGTTATATCACTGATGTCAATTGTCATCATTTCCCTCCCTTTTCAGTAATGCTTTTTGAGCTACCTATCTACATCTAATTTTAAGAGTGACATCAGTGCCTTTTTTTTGATTGATCAAGGTAAAATTCTTTTTTTATTCACTTCCAAAATAATGAATTGAGATGAATAGATAATCATCCAAGTTGGGTTCATATTGGAAGAAAAAAATTTCAAATGTTTGGAAAGACCTTTGAGTGCATTTTTTTACGGATTCGGCCTTGAAATTTTAAATGCGTAGTATTGATTCTTTTCTACTTATTCGAAATATTTTTTTTTCTGAATTTCGTCACCTTGTAAGAGTTTCATTTTTAAAAATTCTCAAAACGTACATAGACAAAAAAAGTGACGAAATTTTCAACACTTTATCGTAAGAAGTATAAAAAATTTTCTGAAGCAATTCCGAGCACTGTTGAACACTCGTGAAGGGAGCGTTCGAGCAGATTTTCGGGAAGGGAATGTTTCACAGGTAGGTACATGCTAGATACACCTTAACCTACGCAGCTATGACCTCTCCAATTCGTGATTTTACACTCGCGCGTCCGAGTTGAAAATTAATCGTTTCAGAAAAGAATTAATTTTTTAGAGTTGGTTTTCCATTTAAATATTGGTATATTTTCAAGGTTTCGATAACCGGCCGCCGGCGAGCGAACGATCGGATTTTTTTTCAAATTAAGTATCGAGTTTCCAATCTATATAATTTGCCTATACAAGAAACGGTTATACATATTTAGAAATTCGCCCGGTGGTGTGGAAATCGTATGGTATTGGCGAGAAAAAGCGTGCAGGGGCCGGAGTGCAGGAGTGTTTGAAATGGCTTTTATTCCTATAGCATATGTTTTTTCAAGGATATCGCTGGATAAGTAGGTAAGGAAATTCGTTATAGGAGAAGCTCAGAGAAGTATCAGTTGTGCACGAATGTTCAAAATAAACGTATTCATTCTGTTTGACGTGAAGGCGACGAAATCGCGCCTGCTGAATTATACGAGCTCATTTTTTAAGGGTGCTTTTCCCCTTGTCTCGTTAGTGTCAAGAAATTTAATACGGAGTTGGTTTGATTTCAGGTTGATTTCATAGAATATCATGTTTAAAAGAAACACTGTAGTTCGAGGTGAAAGAAAATAGGTAGATAAGTAAAGTACCTACTCATTTGGCTGAAAGTTTCAATCATTCTCTTTCATCGTGTGGAATGTTTCGAAAATGCACACGTTTGAAATTTTTTTTGTAGAGTTCTTGGAATATGATGAAGTGAATTAACTATTAACTATAGTCGAGATATATGTACGATGATGATGATGATGAGGAATTATTAAGGAGGGAAACAATCGTACCTATCATTTTATACGTATTATTTACTGAAATGAAAAATATCGTATTATTACACGTAAATTATGTACCATGCCGGGATGGATGTACTGTGCAGATGTGCGTTAATCAACGTGATATTTAACTACTCATATAGACGTTATAGACGCTCCGGTACAATAAGAATTGTGACGCGATGGTTAATCGTTCCATTATTAACTATTAAGAACGCCGCCTCTATACCTATGGGTAGATACTAGAAATTAGCAACGCGATTGTGTTAAATTATAGACTTATATGCTAAGTGTTCCTCCTTCTTGTTTCGAGTTCATTGAAATTATCCTCAGAATGAACCTCTTACTTGACGAGGCAGATCAGCGAACATGAGACTTATGGATGAGCTAGGTGGTGGTGGTCGAAGTCTTATTGTCCTCTTCATGATCATGTGAGGTTTATACTCAAATGTGGTGTGATGCAAAGAGATCACGAAGGTTTGAAAATAAACTATTCCGATTGAAAAAATTTCCATCAATATCAAATGTTCGCGAATGATGCCACTCTACCGCCAAGAGCCGAGAGAAATGAAAGACTCCTAGTGGAAGGCGATGCGAAGCGGCGTAAACAGGAAGAAAGAAAAAGAAAGAATCAATGATACCGAGAGAGAAAGAAATTATAAAAAAAAAGTAAACGTTGTAGGTAATGAGCTTGTGCGGCATATAAATGGCACGACGACGCGACGTATTGACATGTAATAAAATTAATTAATCGTTTAATTGCGACGTGGTGATTTATCACCGCACGTTCTAATTAATATATATACTCTCGTGTATACGTGTTGTTTTCATATTTGATAATTTATTAGCCGCGAGCGCGCGTAAGTCCTCACCGTTTGCTTGTTTATACGAAGCGGCGACTCGCGTGGGTGTTTTTTTGGATACACCTAAGAGTAAAATTCAATGTGAGATTGCGATGTCGTATCGTCAAAGGTGTTTCTTAGATTTTAAACTTGACATAATCATTCCTTTCCTCAAACATGGAAAACTGTAACTGTCATTCCCATACTTAAACCTGAGAAAAACGCTTACCCTCCCTCCAGTTACAGACCTATTTCCTTAACTTCTGTACCATGTAAAATTCTAGAAAAAATGGTTATGAAACGTCTTATGTACTTGGTACATATATCGACTCTACAAATTCCCTCAGTTCTTTTTAAAGTGGCTTTCACTGCTTTCAGAAAAAAAAGAATCTACTATGGACCATCTTTTTAGTCTTACTCAAGAAATCAGCAATACTGCCTTTCAAAATAAAGAATTTGTATGGTACTTTCAGTCTTCTTTGATTTTGAAAAAGTTTTTGACAATAAAGCATGGAGATACAGAATACTTCAAAAAATACATTATACATACATACTCAAAACTTTTTGATATTGAAAATGGAGTCCCTCAAGGCTCTGTACTTAGCACTATACTATTTATACTGCCAATTGATGATATCTGTAATCTGTAGTATTATTCCCCAACCTCTTTCCTTAACTCGCTGACCCCAACATGGTGACAATTGTCACAAACCAGTTTCTTCCTGTGATCGCTCCGCAGAAACGAGTGATAGGGTAGTAACAACTCTTGGTACACATGCGTGTATGCTCTGCCGTTCATTTGCCGTGTGAAGGTTGCCTACTTTTTTATTTCAAGGGGCAGAAATTTTTGAAAAATGTTTGTACAGACCAGAAGCTCAAAATTTTTTGCCCCTTTAATAAGTTAAATTAGAAGGATAATCAAATTGCTGTGCACAAGCAATGTTGGACATGGACACTAGGGTGGTTCATAGAGATGTGCACATTTCAGAAAAGTAATTTTGGTGAAATGGAAAGTGAAAAGTTGTGAAAAGTGTGAAAAGTAAATCGTGTGAGTCTCATTTCAAAGCTCTTTGCAAGAGCTTCAAATTGATGTATTTTTTGCCTATCTAAAACACACAAAAAAACAAAATCATTTTTTTCCACCTGATTAATCGAATAGTGGTAGTTTTGAGCATTTCTAGAGCCTCTAACATTTTTAGGTTTTTCAGTTTTGAAAAAAATATAGGTAGTGAAAAATATCAAAAATGGGCTCTGAATTGCGAAGGTGGATGAGTGGAGATGATGAAATTTGATATTTGACTTCATCAATGAGGTCAGTGATCTCTGATGAGTAATTTGATTGGTCACTTGCTTTTTTTTTTAGTAAAAACTGAAAAGTGAAGTGAAAAAAAAAGTAGGAACTTTTCTTTTCAACTTTTCACTTAAGCCTTGAATGTTGAGAGCTATGAGCACGCTACTTCCCACAATGGCGCGGAGGGAAACGCAACAAAGCTTGATGGGGTTGATTTGGCACAACTATATTGAGAGCAACATCCCCACCACAACTTATTAAGTGATACCAATTTTTCTTGGATTTTTAAAACAACCATTCCAAAGTATTTATTATGATTTTTTGACTGTAGAATTCATTGTAACCTGAATTACAGAATTTAGAAATCGAAAAACTCCATTTTTATAAAGTACCAGCTTTAAAATTGATAATTGTCAATAAAGCATCAACTTGAAGCGCTGAATCTTATAAAATATTCATATTTCAATGTAAAATCCTATACATGTTTTCCCTTCGGTTACCAAGTAGAACAGAAGAATACAACCTCAAATTCATACTTTTTTATTTACTTTTGAAATCTTTTGTATTTCCATCTTCAATGTGATTCAGATTTGAAAAATTGTCATTAACTCTTCATTAATAAAATCTTACAAAGCCCACCAAGGACTAGTCTCACTTATCATACATTGTAGAGGGGATAACGTTGTGTAATACTGCTTCCATCCACCGTGGGAAGTTTTCACTCGACGCGCTCGTACCTTATCAGTTATCAACATTCAACTCTCCTGCGCAATCTCTAAATATTATTTTTTTGACCTGAAATGTTTTGTGAAATGTTTTCTAACCAAATGGAACACTTCTAGGGGGTGAGCTCAAAAAATTGTAACATAAAGTTTTTTCTATTGTTTTTTGAACCACCCTGATGGACACACAATTATCAGTAAGGAGTCAAAATGATTCCACTTGTTTTTAATTTTTTTTAAATTTTAAAAAAATAAAGAATCGATAAATGTGAAAATTCCAAATTTTTAGAAAAATGTTTGCCCCTCAAAATAAAAAAGTAGGCAAAATGCTCAACATGGGAAATTAATGGTGCAACCTCCATGCACCCCTTCTGGATATCCCAAATGCTATACCTTATACCTTATTTCGTTCTGACGCAGGAAAATTTATTAGTCAATGACAATTTTGAATGTTGAGGGAGGCGGGTTAAGAATTTTTGCAGATGATATAAACATTTCAATACGCTCAAATAACATCAAACTAGCCTCAAAAATAGTGATGTTGTGAGCATATGCTCGCCGAGCAAATGCGCGCAATTGCGCCCAAAAATTTTGAGCGAATGCGCGATTGAAAAAAATCAAGTGACATATCAAAATATGCACACGCTAGAGGTCGCTATTGATGAATAAACTAATAAAAACGCTATTAACTCAACTCAACTCCCCCAAAGTCAGAAAATGAAATGATTTGAGCCATTTTTACTTTATTTCATAACAATTTCTCGGTAAAGAATGACGAATTTTGGTTTTATTTGATTCCTAACGTTTAAAATATTTGACAGAGGTGTCCTTTAGAAAGTTCTGCTGTTTTCCTTTTTTTTTCATGATGTCCTGCTGTTTGACACTTTGTAGCCTACTAGATAACTTCTTTTATTTTTTAATCGTGAAACAACATTTGAGGCTCTCCCATCTGAAAAATATTCAAGTATTTTTGAAAGAAAATGGTAAACTTTAAACGATGATTCCAGGTGATTTTAGTAGGGTTTCCCCATTAGTGGAGAAATCTACAAATTGTACTACCCATATTTTATTCTTTATTATTTTATATAATTATATATTTTTTTTGAAAGTATGAGTTTCTAAAAATTTTCTGTCAAGTGATGTTAAATTTGAGGGAAGGAGGGAAACATCTAAACATCTGAAAATTTTGAATTGAAAAAAATCGAAATGCCTTCTGAAGTAGTGAAAAAATAATATCGAACCTCTCCCCTCCACCTTTCATTCAAAATATAAAATTTGAGCCATTTTCTTGGTAATCACTCACCACACATTTACTAATTGGCAGAATTTTTGGTCACAACAAACCTCAAACAAACTCTTCCAACATAAAAAAACAACCTCCCCTCCCCTGGAAAAATCTAGGCCACCTGAACAGAAAAGAAGAAATCCTCATTACTAGACTAAGAATTTTAGGCCACACAAAAATCACACATAATCACCTATACCAAAAAGAACCAAAACCACCATGCCAATTTTGCAGAAACGAACCCACATCCATCCAACACATACGAGTACTTTTCAACTGTCCTCAACTGAAACAAAACATAGGTACTTGCACTCTTACACTACAGGTAAAAGAAAACCCACCTACCATCCCTGACGAATCCTCTTAAATACAAAAATTCATCTCCCTAATACGTAAAAAAACACCAACCTCACAAACCAAATCTACCCTCCCCCCCTTTGCGGGTGTAATAATCTTGTAATTATAAACACCCTATAAGATTGATTTTTCAGCTGCCGAAGTTGAGATTACAACACTTTCTGGATCAATTTGAAGGTAGCTGGAGGGTAGTCAAATTTTTCTGGAGACTCCAGATCGGCTGGAAAATGGCCGTAATCGATTTGAGAGATCGAATTTATGTAGTATAAAAACCGAGTTTCAGATCTTTATCCAAGAAAATGTTTGTATCATTAAAATGATGCCCTTAATCTATAGTACTACTCGAGGGGACAAACAAAAAAATTTATCATCACCAATTGCCTATTATTCAAAATTATAGGGGCAACCTTGATTCAAAATTTCCAAATTTCAAGTGCCCCAAATTTGAATTTTTAAATTGTGCTTGCCCCTTCGATTTTGAAGATATGCGATTGCTCATCATAACATTAATTTGTTCGTCTGCTAGGATATACAAAAATTTTCTTATTATTGACATATTTTTCAAAATGGTTTAGTTCAGGAAATGGTGCAATTTCTTCAATTTGCAGACAGAATAAGAAAACATTTGTATACTTCAAAATCGAAGGCGCAAACACAATTTGAAAATTTAAAGTTTGCCCCTTCAATTTTGAAGGCAGGCAATTGGTCATAATAACATTTTTTGGTAAGCCCACTGGAGTAGATACTACGGGTTGAGCATCGTTTGAATGATCCAAAACATTTTCTTGTTTTTGATGAATTTTTCAAAATTATTGGTAAATTTCCATTTATGCAGAGCACAATGCACATAGCTCGTTCATTTTACGAGATAGGCAACTTATCATAATAATGTTTTTTGTCTGCCTCCTCCGATTGCGTCAGTTGTGAAATAATTGCCCACGTTTCATTTTGACATCCTGTATAAATTACGTATTAAGGCGAATTCGGAAGACATAGGATTAGTGCTGTGACATGTTTTTTGTGATCAAATTACTTGTTGCTTACGCAAGTAAAAACTCTTCAAAAATATCATGTAGTCTGTGGGTAGTTTTTTTTTCTGGAAGCCTATTGTGTTTTTTGCTTAGTTACCTACGTCAATAGAAAAGGATGATCGTCTGTGTCATTGACGTACATCTTTCAGAAGAAAGCATTTACAGAATCCTTATATAAACAGGTAAAGGTACATGAGCTTTCATAAGTATTTTGGTAATCTCACAACCATCATCTATTGGTATTATTGATTTTTTCTCGGTTGTTTGTCGCGATTAAAAATAATTTTGTTCTAGTTCGGACACTGTTTCAATTTCCAGTATCTTCGTTCAATCAAATAAGGTAAGATGGTCAAAAAAAACTGATTTCAATATTTGAATACAAATAAAATTATAAAATCCTATTCATTAGTAGAACTTTCAAATGATTGTAAACAAATATTTCATCATTGGTCTATGCGTATTTCAATGGATTAAAAATATTTTGAATTTTATCGAGCATTTTTCATGGAGATGTTTTTATATTTTATTAATATTTTTTTTTTTGCATATTTTCTACCACTTACCATAAAGGCAGATTTTATACCAGGGTGTCTAACAAAATTTTAAAATAAAAAAGCAGGTCTTCAGCAGAACCCTTGGCAGAACATTTTCTAAACACTTGGGATTTTCAAGAGGGAGAGAGGGTGAGGCAAAATTTTATATTCAAATTTTTCGCTTTTCTAATGTCTTCAAACAGCTCGAGATTTTTTTCAAGCAAACGTATATCGAAAATATAATTTTATGTAAGTATTATTTCAATTTTTGATTTTATTTTCACCTTCGAGATTTTTGCTGATGATGTAATAAAATTGGGCAACTAAAGAACTTGTTTCAACATGACAAATTTTTATTAAATAATATATAAAAATTTGGACATTTGGGAAAAAATATATCATATGGCGAGTTTTAAAGTAAAATAATTGAGAGATAAAATAGCAATTTTGGCATTTTAAAGGTACATAATTACTTTTCCTAATATTAAGATAGGTAATATACCTACTTATGAAAAATTTTAATTCATCCTTCGAGTCGGGAATTTTTTAATCACGAAAGGAAAAACATATACTTAGGTACTTTAATTCCTTTGTAAAATATTAAATAAGTTATTTGTATTTAAATTGCGAAATAGGCCTTTTTACGGTTGTTATTGGTTTCGATGAAGTTTGAATATTTTTTTAATGCTTACGTTTTTCTATAATTATTCAATTTACAGACAAGAAAACGAGATTATTTTCGAATCTTTTGATATCTACTGCAGTTTGCAACGAATTTTCAAAGCGGCTGCAACAGTACTCAAGAAGAGAACAGATAAGCTGACAAAACACCATCACTTTCAGACACACCTTTTTGCATTTTCAACAAGGCCGTAATGCGTTCGATACTTATGATTATCCTATTACTCGTATTATCAACATCAACACCGATTATTGCGCAAAGCCCACCCTCAGCACCGGTCATCGAAGTATTTCACCGCGAAATATGCCAACTTAGAAAACAGTATCCATTTTTCCGTCAAATAATAACCGATCAGTATAATTTATGTACTTCTAAGTCATGGAAAGAACGCGTAGAAATATATAAGAAAGAAAATAACTGGGAATCCAAAAACACTTTAAATTGTTCTCCCACTGTCTCGCTCATTTTGAAAAATTCTCAATTAGCTATTTTCCACACTATGTTTTGTCCATTGTAATGAACAGCGTTTGTTTTAGTTTACTAGATGAAAATTAAGCTTTTTGCAAATAATAATGCACATATCTACCTTGTTTTACTTTCCTATCAAATACTCATTCTGTAATTCATTCAATATACATAAATGTAATATACGTACTCGTAGATACCAATTCATTTTTATTCAAGTTATCCATTTCTTTATTTTATGCAATTTGAGCATTTTTTAAAGAATTTGAATTCCTGTACAAGTAGCGACGAGTATCCCTAAAATTCTATTTTAGAACCAGGAATTTTTTGGGAGGGGGAAAGCTGCCGTATGGATTCTCGAGCCCTGGTAAAAGATGACCAAAATTATACGTAACTGGGAAATCAAGCCTGGCGGTAGCACGGCAAGGGGGTTGGGAAAAAGAACGTCGCGGCTACCGCAAACGCCTACTCTTCTGACAAGGAAACCTCTTGAGGTGTCCGCCTCCGATTTGAACGGGACCGCGATTTTTGGAAAGAGCATGTTCTGAAACCTCCAAATCCAAATTTCCAGCTGCCCAAGTTCATTTTTCGATTTTTGGCTATTTAAAAATCCAACTTTCTTGAAAGCAATTGAGAAAATAAGCTTTAATTTGATTTCATTCGGGCTTTCAAAACAAGCTTCATCATTTTAGTAGATAAATCTCTAGACTTCTTCACCCCTAAGTTCATCTCCATACCTTACTTCTCTTAAAAACAAACAACCCACAGCACAATTCGAATGATTTTCCATTACGCACGCATTTCTTTTGCAAATGAACTTCCCACGTGAAGAAATTTCTCTTCAACCGCCCCTTAAACAGTTAAACGTCACTCAATCTGCGTAACTTTGCAATCTCCACTGCGGTTGTACACCTCGAATACCTCCATATACACACGCTACAGCTGCTATACACGCACATCGCACATCGTGCAGGTTTAACTTAGAGCTTTACGTCATACGCATAAAATCTTGAACTATTCTGAAACGGAAACGTCGTACCACCTTCGCGATTATAGAAAATTTTATACCTTGTCGAGCAATTTTTCTCCTATCGTACGAGTTGAACTCGCCAACAATCATTATCCACTGCACATCGCATCGTAGCGAAATACGAAAAAAAAAAAAAAAAAATGTAACATTTACTGCTCAATAAATTCTAATGGTGGGAAATGATACGATGATTATGGTGGCTTCCGGTAATTCATTCGTATCTCTCTAGGCACACACAGACTTGTACTATCGTGTAAGATAAGTCAAGCTATGTTAAGGTAAGAAGGTAATATTACTTCTCGTAAGATATAGCCGTACCAAAGCACCTGAATCGTTATTTGTGTATTATATAATCAGATTCTGATTCTATCAGGACGAGGCGATGTAGACTGTGTAATGAATTATACGAAATAAGCGGTTAGTCCTTGTTTACGCGAATTTTCACGCATACGCAATTTCTTGAAACGTTAATTTCACAGAGAGCTCACGACCTTATAATTAATATTTTATGTATCTGTTATCAAAAGTTCACAATCACATCGAGAGTGCGAAACGCGCCAACGAACTGACGAACGCGCGCGCCCCAGCAGGCCACCGAGCCGGCGAATTAAAAAATCGCGTCCAATTCGGATTCGCGCTCCATCTACCCTTCATCTCCTCCTCTAACACCCTGCACGATCAACAAGTCGCGATAATCGCTTCGTATAATCTGAGTACCTATACGGAATAATGCGTACGTTTGTGTGTACATACTCATATGTAAAGTAACAAGTATCTAGCCAAACGTGTCAACATCCTTGGATCGACGTTATAGATAAGAAAATTTCGGGATTTTACCATGCTTTCCTCATCCCATCATGTACACGGCTCTGCTTTTATTCATACTTCCACCCACGCGATCATCGCTTCTACGAAATTGTACATACATGAGTTTGATGGTAGGTATAAATAATAGAAGAAAAATAACTTGTACACAAAACACTGTATTACACATTACAAAACATGCGACGGCCGTTTCAGTAGGTAGTCGTACCATCATCAGGCATAGAGCAAGAATAATACAAGTAAAAATGCGAAGTACATACGAGAACAAATAGATAGAAAATTACGTCGAATTACATGAGCTTAGGATTTAGGGGAGGGGGGCGGTTGGTTGCGTATGTAGGTAGAGAGGCTGCGTTTCTTTTGCAGGAGTTGTTGAAGTATAGGTGTTGAGAGCACTCGCGAAATTTTAACTTGTATTTCTTAAAAAGAACACATAATTTGGCTGTACTTGCCGATTCTAATGAATAACCGAAGTTGTTACTTTCAGCGTTTGACATTATTTCTATTATTTATAATGTCAAACGCTGAAAGTAACAACTTCGTTTATTCATTTGATGGTAGGTATTTACTTAAATTATGTAAATTCAATACGACGTTTCGAGGAAATTTAAGCATAGAAAAATTGCCAAAAATGTAGGTATTTCATGATGGCGTTTTTTCAATCCAAAAGGTATTTTGAGAATAGTGTCTGTTACAACCAGCACTTTCACAACTAGGTACATAATTTCCAAAAATCGAAAAGAATTCGTAAGTTTTTTGCTATTTTTCATGATTTTTTGAAATTGCATGGCAGTAATGACCGAAAAATTGGCACCACTGCATTCCAAAATATTTCCGTAGTTTCAGGAATGGGGTAAAAGTCAACAAAATATGTAGTTTCATTTGTACTGTGACACATGAAACAGTATATTTTCGATAAGGTAAACTATACCACTTATGGACAACTTTTTTACAATCAATCGTCATAAGACATCATTTATGACCCAATTTTGATATTAAAAAAAAATAATCCCTAAAGCTTCCTCTTTCACTGCAAGGTGTTCAGTTTTGAAAAATAGTAATTTTCATTTCCCCAATTCCTATTTGAAATAAGGTCTAAAAAAAAGATAGTTTTTGAAGAGGTACCAATTCTGTACTCCAAAGCAAAAAGGATGGAAGTCCATTTTTCACGATTTTGAGATTTTCACATCATTGGGAAGCTCTTGAAAACCTCTCTCTAACGATGTATGTATCAGCGCTCCAAGTGGAGAATTACAGAAGTTGTCAAAACGAAAAAGATGGAAGTCCTGGAAAACAAGAAGAAAAATGATGGAAGTCCAGATGTTCTTTTTCTCAAATAAGTAGGACTTCTACCCTTTAATTACGCTGACTTCCATCCTTTTTTTTGGAGCATATTTACTTGAAAAGAATGGATGACCATTCAATTTTTTTTATTAGTTCATTTAAAAAATAATTGACTGGTGATTAATTACATATTTACAAAAGCTAAAGATCATTACCAATTGCATCAAAGAATTGAAATACAATTTTCTATTAAAATTTTTTACTCTCTCTACAAGTTTGATAATGAAACAAAAATGATCGCTAAAATGGATTTTTTGCTCTCCTGAAAAATTTGGTTTTTGGACATCCATCCTTTTTGCATTGAAGTACAGAATTACAGATCATACAAATACATATGAACGGAAGCGTTTAAATTTTTTTCACTCTGAGACCAGTTACTTATT
Source organism: Planococcus citri (assembly GCF_950023065.1). Lineage (NCBI taxonomy): Eukaryota > Metazoa > Arthropoda > Insecta > Hemiptera > Pseudococcidae > Planococcus > Planococcus citri. The sequence continues at coordinate 44,716,743 of NC_088681.1, read as the reverse complement.
GTACCCTGAGAACCACTTTAGAAAATTTTCATCATCAAAGTTCACAAATATTGAAGTTGAAAAACTACCAATTGTGGACCCCTCTGTAATTGGTACCTGACAACCGTTTTGAAATTGAAAAATTCATAGAAAAAAATATTAGCTACCAATTTCGGATCAAACCAATTACAGACCAAAACTGAATTTCACAATTTGAATGTTTATTCACTGGAACATGATATGTGGTAAGTATGTAACATAAATACATAAGACTTGGCTTATAATCATCAATTTTGAAAACATTACAGTGATTGCATGTTTGAACGTTGTCATTCCACTAAAAAGCGCCTAGCATAAACCTAAAATCTGCAAAAAAGTTTGAACATGCAAAAAAGTAGTTCTTGATACTTAGCTTCACACATAGAAACCAAATGTTCGTCCAATATACTCCATGGATCGATGTAATTGAATCAATTAAAATCTCTTGTACAAATTTAACAACATTTTTGCGGTAAAAATTTTTACTTTTTAATTACAAACATGTGGAGCACACTGATAACCAGTGCTGTATACCAATAAACATAAACAGTATTGCTATCAGGTATTGGTAAGTACATATTTAGCATACAGTACCAACGGTGGTGGTATTGGTATTTTGGTATTTTCTAATACAGATGTTATTTTGGTATTGGTATTTTGGTATTTTGTGGATTTTTTTTTGGTATCTGGTATTGGTATTCGTATTGTACCAATATAATACCGAATTGAAAAGTGTGTTTTTAGGCCAAAATTGACCATACCGTTACCTTAAGGGCCGATTCCGCATACACGATTGCATACCCGGTCCGCCTGATTTTCAAGTGTTGAGATCTCGAGATCTATCCGACAAAAATCGATGAAATTTGAAATATAGATACTATGAAGCAATTAGAAAAAAATGTCGGATGGGATTTTTAATTACTTGAATAGTTTTGGAATTATCAATGATTGAAAAGTGTTCAAATTTCATTTATTTTCAATTTCAAATTCTGCGAAAAATACTCAATCAAATGAAAATCGCTTCCGACATTTTCTTTTAATTGTTTCAAAGTATATATATTTCAAATTTCATCTAATTCTGTTCAGTAGATCTTCAGATCTGAAGATGCATGCTGATAAGCAAGGTTTACACGCTGCTAGTTTATTCAATTCAAGCTATCGCAATCTACTGCAAGTAACTTGATTTTTTAATTAATTGACAGATTATCCATTCTATTTCACGATGAAAAATAATAAATACAAGTAAATTTATTTGATCAGAGATGATCAAGTACTTAAAAGTGAATGTACTTGAATTAAGTAAACTTGCAACGTGTGAATCTTAGTCAAGGATTCTGCCTGCTGCTTATGCAATAAAGTATCCGGAATCGGCCCTTAATGCCAAATCAAAGTATGTCCATACAAAAAAAGTGTGATTTTACGCATCACTGATAAGGTTTGGATATGCTCGGAAGGGTTCGTTGAGTTCTGATTGAGCATCCATCAGCTTTGTGCATCTTCTGTGGTGCATTTTAACTGTACTCACAAGGGAGGTGCCCCAGGTGACATGCACCGATTTGAATGATTCTTGCACCATTGGATAGAGGACATCGAACATAGTCTACCACGAAATTTTCAGCTGCTGAAGTTAATATTTCGATTTTTCAGCGCAATTTTTCGATTTTCACATAGCAATTTTGAAAAATTGGCCAAAAATAGTCGGCGGAGGTCGCATACCGAAACCATTAATATTATTTGGGTATCTCAATACATATGATGAGACTAGCCCACGGTGAAAATTTCAGCTGCTGAAGTTCATATTTGAGCCCTCCAGGGCGATTTTTCTATTTTCGCATGGCAATTTTGAGAAATTGGTCAAAAATAGTCGGCGGAGGTCGCATACTGAAACCTTCAATATTATTTGGTCATTTCAATACATATGATGAGACTAGCCCACGGTGAAATTTTCAGCTGCTGAAGTTAATATTTGAGCCCTCCAGGGCGATTTTTTGATTTTCACATCGCAATTTTGACAAATTGGCCAAAAATAAGCGGCGGAGGTCGCATACCGAAACCTTCAATATTATTTGGGCATTTCAATACATATGATGAGACTAGCCCACGGTGAAATTTTCAGCTGCTGAAGTTAATATTTGAGCCCTCCAGGGCGATTTTTTGATTTTCACATTGCCATTTTGACAAATTGGCCAAAAATAAGCAGCGGAGGTCGCATACCGAAACCTTCAATATTATTTGGGCATTTCAATACATATGATGAGACTAGCCCACGGTGAAATTTTCAGCTGCTGAAGTTGATATTTGAGCCATCCAGGGCAATTTTTTGATTTTCACATTGCAAATTTGAGAAATTGGCCAAAAATAAGCGGCGGAGGTCGCATACCGAAACCTTTAATATTATTTGGGTATCTCAATACATATGATGAGACTAGCCCACGGTGAAAATTTCAGCTGCTGAAGTTGATATTTGACCCTTCCAGGGCGATTTTTTGATTTTCACATTGCAATTTTGACAAATTGGCCAAAAATAAGCGGCGGAGGTCGCATACCGAAACCTTCAATATTATTTGGGCATTTCAATACATATGATGAGACTAGCCCACGGTGAAATTTTCAGCTGCTGAAGTTGATATTTGAGCCCTCCAGGGCGATTTTTTGATTTTCACATTGCAATTTTGAGAAATTGGTCAAAAATAGTCGGCGGAGGTCGCATACCGAAACCTTCAATATTATTTGGGCATTTCAATACATATGATGAGACTAGCCCACGGTGAAAATTTCAGCTGCTGAAGTTGATATTTGAGCCATCCAGGGCATTTTTCTATTTTCGCATGGCAATTTTGAGAAGTAGAAAAATTGCCCAGGAGGGCTGAAATATCAACTTCAGCAGCTGAAAATTTCACCGTGGGCTAGTGTCATCATATGTATTGAAATGCCCAAATAATATTGAAGGTTTCGGTATGCGACCTCGGCCGCCGCTTATTTTTACCCAATTTCTCAAATTTGCTTTGCGAAAATATAAAAATCGCCCTGGAAGGGTCAAATATCAACTTCAGCAGCTGAAATTTTCACCGTGGGCTAGTCTCATCATATGTATTGAGATACCCAAATAATATTAAAGGTTTCGGTATGCGACCTCCGCCGCTTATTTTTGGCCAATTTGTCAAAATTGCATTGTGAAAATCAAAAAATCGCCCTGGATGGCTCAAATATCAACTTCAGCAGCTGAAAATTTCACCGTGGGCTAGTGTCATCATATGTATTGAAATGCCCAAATAATATTGAAGGTTTCGGTATGCGACCTCCGCCGCTTATTTTTGGCCAATTTGTCAAAATTGCAATGTGAAAATCAAAAAATCGCCCTGGAGGGCTCAAATATTAACTTCAGCAGCTGAAAATTTCACCGTGGGCTAGTCTCATCATATGTATTGAGATACCCAAATAATATTAAAGGTTTCGGTATGCGACCTCCGCCGACTATTTTTGGCCAATTTTTCAAAATTGCTATGTGAAAATCGAAAAATTGCTCTGAAAAATCGAAATATTAACTTCAGCAGCTGAAAATTTCGTGGTAGACTATGTTCGATGTCCTCTATCCAATGGTGCAAGAATCATTCAAATCGGTGCATGTCACCTGGGGCACCTCCCTTGTCAGGTGCAAATTTTTCAATTCAGGGCTTCCCAGAGTCTTATCAGTGACGCAAAATGACAATGTTTTTTTGGATGGACATACTCGGATTTGGCATTAAGGTAACGATACCATCTACCTAGGTCAATACTTAAGGAAGTTAAGGATGAAAATTCAATACAAAATAGTAAATAAATCAAAAACTTCAAAATTTTTTAATTTTTTTTCAGCTTTAAACACCTTGATTTTGGAGTTATATTACAAGTTTTTCAATATTTCAATATGAAAATTCAAAATAGGTACCAAAATGCAGTAAAGCTCGTTATAACACTCTTCAAAGAACCGGAGAAAAGAGCGTTATAAGCCGAAGCGCGCTATAAGCTAAAGTTTTTGTGTGAAGGGGGCTGTCTAGGGACCAGAAGAAATCAGTGTTACAACAAAATTGGCATTATAACTAGAAGCGTTATAACGAGCTTTTACTGTAATACCATTGAAAATTATTTTGGTATTGGTATTTTGGCAGTGGCAAAGCGTGAAAAAGTTGGCATGTAAGCTAGAAAGCTGCAGAAGTATACTTTATTTGAAAAAAAATGACCTCTAAAAATATGATACTTATAATAGTTCGATTTATAACAATTATAAACCAAACCAAACAACATTTTGCAAATCAAAAACATTGTTGCAAGAAACTTTTTGATTTCACAGCTTGTTTTTGCATTGAATTTTGATCTAAAATTAGGCTGAGTCAGGTCTTCTAAGTTAAAAATTAAGACTAAGAACTAAAATTTTCAAAATTCATCTTCAAGAAATCAAAGAAAATTTAATTCATTCAATTTTGACAAATTAATTACGTTTTTTTTCTCTTGAAAAAGCTAAAAAAAAAAAATATTAAAAAAAAATTGCTGGTGTTAAAAAAAATGTTTAAACAACCTGGGAAAAAAAGTTTTACCCAAACGTTTTTGGTACAAAACAATTTGAGCAATTCAACAATGTTTAAAAATGCGAAAAAATCGAGCTGAAGCCGGCTTCACCAACGCGCCTATGACAACTCTTTCCCTTCATCCTTCACTACCACTTACGACTAAATGCGCATGCGTCAGAACGACTCAACCACCCCTCAGTTGAAGCCGAACGAATAGGGCTTCCAGCAGAACAAGTTGCCTACCCCAACCCCACATTTTAATAAATAATTTTGATTCTATCATTTTGCGATTTTAAATTTTAAATTTTCTGTACAATTTCTGTACCTACTGAAATAATATTTTCTTTTTTCTTTTTTTTCTTTTTCTCGTGTAAGCCCGGCTTACTGGCTTACATGCACGCTTCGCCCCTGTATTTTGGTATTAGGTAATATCGTTTCAACAAGTTTATCTGTATTTTGTAAATTGGTACTTCATCTGTCTGCTAATTGGTATTGGTAAAACGGTATTCATAAATTTTTTCAGAATTTGCCAGTATTGCCAGTAGGTATTGGTATTTTGGTATTTATATTGGTATACAGCCCTGCTGATAACACCCAACATCCAAAGACCATGCATTTCTAGGTTGGCTACACAAGGCTACACAATGCCGCAGTTGGCACTCCTATCAGACAAGTTGCAAACTAGCCAGGACATCGCAAAAAAATGATCCATAATTGGTACCTCGGTCCATAACTGGTAGTTTACCTTATCGCTAAATATGAATATAGCCTCAGTTTTTCAAATTAACCTCACCCATGACCCCGAGAACCTCCTCAATTAGGTAAAAGTCCAACAAATAAGTAATGATTTCTACATAATTATGAGGTCATTGGGGTCCAATAAATGTAGGTACTGCTTTTCTTGCCGAAATGGCCAAAAAAATCATATTTTTTGATAAGAATACAAACCATTCCAATTTTTGCTTAAATTGTCAACAAAATCATGCTTTTAACCAAAAATGCTGAAAAATCAAAATTTCCAGATCGATAATGACGATAAAGTAACGAAGTCCTGTTTTTTGGTAAAATTGCAAAAAGGTCATACTTTTTTCAAAGTTTGACTAAAATCCCTATTTTTTGCCTAAACTGGCATAAAAAGTGCTGTTTTCTGTCTATCTCAAAAAAGTCATCTTTTTTGCTCAATTTTTCAACAAACTTTGTTTTTTGGCGGTTTTCTTTGAGAAACATTTTGACTGTAAGATTCAAGCCCTCCTCTCCACCGAATTAAAACATTTGAAAACAATGGCCCTGCTTTTGTCTTGCTTTAGCATGTTGCCTTAGGTACCTATTTGCTAGAGGCTTACGCAAAATTGTTAGACTGTAGATATCAATTTGTAAATTCTGAGTGAATTTTCAGATTTTCAGTAGGCACAATTTTGGTATTAGGATCTTGAACCAAGTTCTGAATTGGATTTGTTTCTCATGTTGGCGCACATTTTAGTAGATACCTCTCAAATGGTTTTCACGACTTGTTGCAAAAAGCTCTCATCTTTCATAACTTTTCCCCTAATTCAAGCACTTGGTCGATAAAGTATAGCGACATGGTCTTCACCCACCTACGTAGGTTTTTTTTTGTTACCGCGATATCGGTTCGCGGATTCATTTTTCGTCGTGATATTTGTTGGCAATTAAATTGCAATCTCGTTCCTGATGCTTTTTATTTGCACGATCCGCTCGTTTGGAATCGTCGCTCGTCGCTCGTTTGTACGCTACACGGTCGCATCTGGCTTCTGCCTCTTTTTATATGTTATGTAGATATTGTAACCGTAAAATAGAGAAGAAAGGGGGTACAGAACGAGAACACGAATCTTAAATATAATTAAATTCTACGCCGAGTGAACACGCTAAAAGAAAAATGTTGACATTCGCGTTAGGTATTTAAGAAGAAACAGCGGTATGGCGGCGGATGCGGAAAAACGAAAAGCAGAAGTAGGAAAAAAAGGCTCTTACACGAAATCACGATCTCGCGTCAGTGGTGCAGCTGCTCTTGCTCTTGCCCCTGCCCCTGCATATCTATTCGGCTTATTCCTTCAGATGTTAAAAAAAATAAATTCAATAACACACAAACCGATGCACCTACCTACATACTACTTATTGCTGCTTCGAAACGTCAAACCAACCAAACGCTTACGAACCGAAATCTTTACAATTTCGACTAAATCAAATATCAATATCTTTGCGAAGATAATTTCATTCGCGTCAAAACGACGTCGAGGAAGACGACGACGACGACGACTGCTCTGCTCTGCTCACCCCTTATAGTACGCGTAATAGGGCGAACTGTAGCTCTTTCTTATTGACTTTATTGTAAAAAGCTCAAGTTAGCGTTTTTCCAAATTAAAAATAACGCTGGCGCAATCCGAGCATATATTTATATTGTTAAAGATTTCCTGCTCTTTGGAAATATACATTTTTATTGCGCGTCATCGCCGTTTTCTCGTTCTTCTTTCTTTTCTATGGCGTTTGTCGTCGACGTAATCAAAAATTTTACATTCTATGATATCGTCTCTTTCTCTTTTAAAAATGTCTCGTATCGCTTTTCCGTTCACTACATCGAACGTCACATCCATCTATACTCGAGTACGAGTAGGTATGATAGAGCAGGATGAGGCGAGGTATGGCAGGGCTAGTACGTTACAGCGTGTGATGCGTGTATTTGTACAGCACAGCGAAGCCAGCCTAGCCAAACCAGAGAATACTCGCTGCTGGTTTTCCATAAAAATTATCCTCTTCTTTGGTTTGTGCAACACAGTTACGCGGCGTTAAACCGCAAAAACAATAAAAATTAAGCGATGCATTTAAATTTTATGAGCCGAAACTACCATCTACCCGGTTATAAGAATCTTGTATATACATGCATACAACGGCACACCAATACGTTGTATTACTCGAGTAATAAAAATTTCGTCCGAAAGCTCGCCTCATTCGCTAGTTGTCTGTGTTTTCTCGTATTGATAATTTCCTCATTTCTTGTCTAGCTGTTAAGTAAGTATAGGCTAATGCAATTTTTCGCCACTTTCATTGATGGTACCTACGAGTAGAATCCACTATTTTTGTGAACACTTGTTGACCGTAAGGATCGTTGTTATTGGTTATTTGCTGCCTCTATCTGAGGATTGTTTATAATAGGTTGAAATTTCGCGAGAAATTCAAATATTTCGACAAAAACGCTTTTTGAGCAGTTTGAAGAATTATGAGTCTAAAATTGGGTCATGATTTTTGGGGATGGTTTTTAGTGTTATGCAACGTACCAAAATGTGTTAACATTTCGCAAGTCAAATATTTCGACGAAAACTTTTTTTTTTGGCATTTTTGAAGAATTTGGAATCCCCAAAATTGAGTTGAAAGAGCTGGAAGGGTCGTACGACCTATCAAAATACGTTAAGATTTCGATAGAAAATCTAAAATCCATAATTTGTTTTTGAATACCTACTTGTGAAGAATTTTTTGCCCAAAATTGGATCATGATTTCCGAGATTTTTGAAAAAGTGCCACATGACTGACACGGTGACACGCTCAATAAAAATGAGTAGGTAATACTTGAATCGGTGAGAACAGAAAGGGACCAAATCATAATTTTGGAAATTTTTTTTCATGGATATGGGAGTTTCAAAGTACGGCGTATCGACTGGTGATGTCAGATTTCCGCAAAACTGCCGGGAAAGTGGTATTTGGCTGCAGAGAAGGGCTGGGTGCCGCATTGATGACTTATTTGTTAAATTTTTTGAATTCATTGAAAAATAACCAACATTTTTGAGAAGACCATTTTTTGAAATACAAGTTCATCTCTGAACTGAAAAACGACGAAAAAATTAACAACTTCGGCAGAAAGTTTTGCACCTCAAGGGGGTTTTGGTCAATTTAAACGAGTTAACAGTTCAAGTGATGTACTTAGATGTAGAATCAAGTCCCATACTGCATGTATCAAGATTTGCATCAAAATTGATCAACTTTTATCGAACTGTTTCAAGATTTTTGTCAAAATCGATCTATTTAGATCAAATTTTATCTGAACATTTTTTCCCGGGAAGTAGCTATCATTGTATACTTTCGGAATAATATACTTTCATACTTGTCATTACTTTACTCGATTTTCATATTTTTTTCCATTTTTCATAAACTGACTTGTTTTTTTACATTGGTATACCTAAATATGGAGACCCCTGGTATCATTGCATTTGACAAAAATTATGAGAAAGCTGTTGGTCTTCTTCAGACAGCTGTGAACAATAGTGAAAAATGGGCAAAAAAATGGAAAATCCAGCTGAATGAGAATAAATCTGTACGTGTTGATTTTGCGCTCCGGAAACACGGAGATCACACCTGGATTGCAAGCTCAATTGGTAAGAGCATGTCAAAAGAAAACGGGACTTTTTTTTACAGTTTCATAAATTTCAGTGACTAATTGGTAGTCATTCAAAGCTGAGCTTAGCTAACAAAAGGATGATTTACAAAGCTATATTGCTTCTTGCATGGTCATATGGATGTGAAATTTGGGGAGTCACAAAAAAAAGCTAATTGCCTTGTCATTGAGCGCTTTCAAAACAAGTTCATGAGAGCTACAACAAAGGCACCGTGGTTTGTTTTGAATAAACAACTTCGAAATGATCTTCAGCTCGATCCAGTCAACGTAATTATTCACCGAAAATCGAATGCATATCGCACCTCGGGAGTAATGAGGTCACATCTCAAAAAAAATTGATTTTGACATTTTTGCATTTTTGGGGTTTGTATGACCCCCCCCCCCCTCAATCAAAAATAACACTTTGAGTTGGGTACATTATGTGGATCTTGTAAAAAACGCAAATGGCCTAACTCAAAATCCCAACAACATTGCAAGTTGTTTGGAGTTATGAGGGTACATCTCAAAAAACTCCACCTTTTTTGAGCAAATTTTGTTCATACAAAGTGTTAACAAACAGTTTTGATTGTTTTGAATGTTTGTCAGATATGTAGAAATAGACACAAGAAGCAGGCCATTTTTTAAGAAATGTTCACTGGGTGGGCAAGGAGACAGTGGCATAGCCAGAGGGAGGGGTGAAGGGGGCCATTGCCCCCACTCACGAGTAAAAATTTGAAATGAAACATGCAAAAATGGCCTTTTTATCATTTTTGGGATCTAATTTTTCAAAAAGTGTTCGCTCTCGCTCTATTCAAGCAGGAATTTTACCACTGTTTTTATAAAATCATTACACATCATGAAAGGTTTTCAGAAAATCACCTCTAAAATCGAGTTGTTCTGTTCAGATAAAAATGAAAAATTTGCGTTTTCCATATGCTTTGAGTATTATTGAGTATTTCTAGAATTTTTCGGCTTTTCGCATTACAAATTTGTTTTGGAAAATTTGCAATTTTAAAAGCAGAACAGCGTCAATTTTGATGAAAGAATTCGGTTTGTCTAATGTCAACATTTTTCAAATTCAACTATAGATTTTTTGAAATTCTAATTGTGCAGAAGAGAACCAAATTGTCCCGAGCGAAGCGAGGGCAGAAGCTTCGGAAAATTCGTTGTTCAATGAGTAGAAGAACATAATTTTTAATGTAAGAATTCGATTTTTCAAATTTCAACTTTCTCTAAATTTCATTACTACTTAATGGTGTCTTGAAATTCTAATTGCAAAGAAGTAAATCGAATTGGCCCGAGCGAAGCGAGGGCAAAAGCTTTTGAAGAAAATAATAATTTAGAGAATAGATTAGTGATTTTGAGTGCAAATTAAACATTTCCTTGGGCAAATCGAATTTACTGGGTGGGCAAAGTGAAGTCACTGGGTGGGCATTTGCCCATGCACTTATACGAGTATGTTAAAAAATGCCCTGACAAGAAGTGCATTTTTTATTGGTTTACACCAAATGGAAAAAAAAAATTTTAAATTGATCACTTTTCAGAAAAATGTATTTGCATTTATACAATGAAATTTTAGTTTTTTGAGAATTACTCAAAAAATAAGCACTCTAGAAAAAAACTAATGACATTATGTCGATTGGAAATTTAATTCTCTGCAACTTTTGTAACATGAATTTTTTTTGGACGCTTCCTTTCGCCTCCACATCAACTTTAATGAAAGGTTATAACTTAAAATGTTTTCCAAACATTGAAATATTTCCTCTTTAGGATTTTATTTTTCAAAGTATTTTTATGCTAAATGAAGGTAAGATACCCAATCTTTAAAATGAGCTGCTATATTCATTCCTCACAATTAATTATAAGTTGATGAAAATAATGTATCAAGTTTTTTAAAACAAGAAAATCACTCTCTTGTAAAATTTCACTTTTTTAAGATGTGACCTTATTACTCCCGAGGTGCGATATGTCAACCGGCTGCATAAACATCCAAACGGTGAAGCTCTGATGCTCCTGGATCAAAGTGATGGCGGGAGGAGATTGAAAAGACTCCATACAATGGAGCTCTTGAGTCTCTAAATGCACTACTATACTGATATTAATTTAATTTGTAAAATTTGTAAAGTGATGTTCTAATGTGATATATATGTTTAGGTTAATGAATTCTGTTCAGTTCCTTAAATAAACATAAGGTATGAAAAAAAATTTTTTTTTTAATGTTTTTTCTAAAATGCAGAGGAAACAGCAATCAATGAACAAGAGAAGTCCTAAAAGGTGGGAATGGGACAAAGAAAGCATGATATGGGACAAATAAAGTACATATGATAAGGGCCATTTCAGAAGTAAAATCTAGAAAGTCCGGTTTCTTCTTATGAAAATCTTTTTTTTTTTTAATTTCGATGTTTTTTCAAATTCGATGTTTTTTCACGTATTCGATGTTTTTTTCATATATTTAAGTTGAAAAACATCTTTAAATATATTTTTGCATCATTTTCTGCAAATTTTAGAATTTTTTTTAGCGGGTCCATATACTTGTACCCGCCTCTATATCATTTTTTGTACTTTTTCTTCTACATATTTAAGAGTCATTCCTTGTCAATTCAATCAAGAAGTAGTGGTAAGGGGTCGGAAATTTTTTTGAAATTTTTCCTGTTGAAAGACCTTCCGAAAGGGATGACCAATAATGGCACAAATCGCAGCCCTCTAGCCCTTTTTTAAAGGTTGCTAGAAGGTGTCAAAGTTTTCAGTGAACTTGAAGTATCATCCATTTCAGCTGTGGATTACTCGATAATCGTGATACCTACCAAAATGGAACTTTTTCCAATAGTTAGGGGTTTTGAAAGGATTTTTGATGATATCATAAAAGTCAGTGTTGCCACTTTTTTTTGTACAAAAAATTAGCTCGAAAAGTTTGAAAACGTAGTTTTCGTATCTTCCCGACTCTCAAAAATCCTGAAAAAAGTATATTATAGACAACTTTTCATGCTGAACAACATATTAAAAAATTGGGATGCATTATTTCGTAAAGTCGATTTTAAAAATTGAAAGTTTGCGAAAAAATGTGATTTTTTGATTTAAAACATGGAAAAAAGTTTTGATTGGTGAGTTGACCCATTTGACCCCTATCTTTAAGTATCCCTTAAAAAAGTTGAAACCCCCTTTTCATTCAATGAAATGAACTCATCTCAAAAAAATCTTGTGCAAAAATGTTGAAAATATGCCAATTTATTTCAATGAGTCCAAATGTATCAAACTCGACCTGCAGAATGCGAAAATTTCTATGGAAATGGAAATCTAAGTAATATACGAGTATTGTGTCCGCATATTATTATGAAACAGCCAAAGGTAGTTCACTCCGGTATTGGAAGTACACGAGTCCACCCGGTCCCGGTACAGTACCACTCACCGATTCATGCACCGAAAAACACATCACACCGAACGCCACGATCAAAATATGCAGGTTTTCCCCCTCACTGTATAGCGTATAATGTACAGTTGTTTCCATCTCTGTCTGTTGTTATTTTCAGTATACGAGGATATACGTGTAAAGATAATTCACGCTGATAAATTTGCACTATTTCGACCACAAAACATCATGGTTTAATGGTTGACAACTCAGATTACTGACTCGGAGGTTGCGGATTGAATTCCGGTATAGTTAAGCGATGCGAAACGGTAGCGGACAGAACGGTCTGGCGTTGCAAAGGGGAAAAGATTTGGAAAATTTGTCATGACCGACGACGATGCTGATAGTATACCTGCTACCAGTATATTACAGCAATCCATCCATCCATCAGAACCGCTATGGTACACGCAAATGCTGCTGTACAGCTATGTAATTATACTCTTCCCCTTCCTACCTCACGTATATGCAATATTTATTGCCTACGTGCACTCGACATTGACTTTTGGTACATTTATACAAACTCATTACTGAAGATAAATTGGAATGTACCTATTACAAGCAAAGAGGTAGGTAAAAGGTATGTCTTACGCGAACTTTTTTTCTTCTAGGAGATAGAGGTGCTGCTGGTGCTAAAAGTGTTGAGGAAAATGGGCATATTGTAAAGTTTCAGCAAGGTTAACTTGAAAATTGCAAATGGTACACTTTTGAAACTTTTACCAGTTTGTGAGCTCATACAAGAGCTGTTTGGAAATGTGACGAAAATCAGTGTTGCCAAATTTTTGAGCACCAAACATTTACTGCCAAAGTTGAGAAGTGATATTTCTCCATGACGTCTACACTCAGAAATTCTAAAAAAATTATTTCAAGTTCAACTTATCATGCAGATCAAAAAATTGGGATGACTTTTTCGTATTCTAAATTTAAAAAATTCCAAAGATTACTAGAAAATACAATTTCTGTCCTTAAAATGTAGAAATGACGCAAATTGACGACATTGACGTATTTTCCTCCACATTTAGGAAGGGAAAAGTTGGTAAAATCATTTCAACTCCAGTCTCCAATCAACAGGAGTACATTGAAATGTTTCAATAACTTTTTCGAAAATATGCTGTAAAATTGATGAAAATGGTGATAATGAATAAAGGAAGTACGAATTGAAACATCTGTACATAATTATGATTTCATGTTTATACTTCAGAGAAGTTCACTCTACATGAAAACAACGTTGTACTATCAGCCATCTAGAATTTCCGGACGATAGGGGGGGGGGCGGCAAGAAGTGTATTCAGTTATCACAACGCTCGTCAAACTCATCGAGCATTACTCCAGTATTAATTACAAGGTCGTAAAATTAAAATTTGTCCATACTGCAGGCGAACCTCAACACTCGTAAATCGTACAATAAACTCGAGCGAGAAAAAAAAACGAAACGAAAAATTACGTTCCTCTCATCATATCTACTCCAGGCGATTGAAGGAAGCGATAACGCATTAATTACTCGATGGCCTACTTCAAGGTGTAGGTAGCATCCATAAGGAGAAAAATCAACCGAAAGAATTAAGGAGAAAAAAAACAAAGAGAACTATAACAGAAGACAAAAAACAGCTTATAAACTATACTATAATTAAACTAAAAGCGCTTCGCCAAATCAGTAATTAACTCGATGAAGCTACCTATGTAATCTTTTATCGGCGCTTTCTTTACGTAATCGAGCAAGAGTAGAATAAACTTGGGAGTAAACTCTAATTAAGGAACATCCATCGAAAGTGTTCATACTTTTCATCTCGTTTAAGATTTGTAATTTGTACCTAACAGTGCCACGTAAATAATTATATGTTAGGATACTTTTAATAAATTGGCTTCGATTACGATACAAATTAAATAAAAAATACTCCATCGTCGTCGTGTCGTTGAAATCGAACGTATGAGAATATCTATAAAGCTTTTAACGTAATTAAAAACCACTAAAACTTTATACTCGCTTATTTGCCATCGTTATTCGTATAGGATTAGTTTGGTATTCGATTAAAATTCCCAGCTAAATAACGTTGTTAGTTCAATTTTTACTGTTTGGTTTTAGGCGACAAGAAAAATCTTTAAATTCATTTCCATTCGGTAGGTAGTAGGTATAGAAGTAAGTCTATAAGTAAGTCTATAATGTCTACGAGTATAACTAGGTACGGGTAGGTAGATACGCATAACAACGTCTGGTACCTACAACACGAACATGCTGTTAAATTTGTTCAATAATGGATACCTTGATCTTGGAAATTTTTCTCGACCAGAAGTAAACTCGACATGACATAACAAACACAATTTTGAAAAAAAAAGTAGATACCTTATTTGTTTTCGTTCGCGTATTTTATACTCTTTACCTTGTTTACTTAGATTTTTTATGCGTTAGGTACCTATACTTACTTATTCGAAAACAAAATATATGTAGGTACTAAATACGTTCAATTTGTTTACATCGCGTAAGTATATATTATTTTCGTTCGTGAGCTTTGTAATTTTTACGTAGCATAGGTACCTATCTTACGTATACTTAATCGTACTTAAGTATATCCTGTTTTCGTATTTTTTATCCTCATTTTCTTTTCTCGTCATTCGACTAGAAAACTTCAACTTTGAAATCAGATTTACCAAACAAAGTTCGACGGAAACTTACAGCTTCATTATTATTCATGTATTAAGCTAATACGTATCAGAAACAGCTGACTGGCCAGAAAAAAAAGGAAAAATTTTGGATCTCTAACTTGAACGACCATTTTTCTTGTTTTCGGAAGTCATCATGCAAAATAAGAAGTAGACTTTTCTACAGCAATTCTAAATCGCCTCAGAAGTTGCAATCAACTTCGACAGCTAAAAATTCAGCTTCATCAATATCTTCAAAAATTTGCTCCAGGTTCAGATATTGATGTTTTCGACTTTTTTTTTTAGGGAGGGAGGAGGGGCTAAATTGAGGGAGTTTTTTTTTTGATTTTTCAGGCAGAGGGAAGAAGTTGGAGAGGAGATTCAAAAAAAGTTGTGGGATATTATTTCATTTCGAGGATTGTTTTTTGACTGATGAATTCAAGTCCTCTAATCACATGATATGGGCTATCAAGATTTTAAAGAAAACTGAAAGTAAGAGTCAGATGGAGGGTTAAAGTGTCCCTAAAATTTCGAAACTCGGTATTTCAGTAATTTTTTGAACGTTTTTTCTTTGCTCTAAATTCCTTCATCCAAAACATAAAAAAAATAAAAACTTTAAAAGCGAATCTCAAAGAGTACCTAATTTTGATCTCAAATGGCTCCTTTCAAAGGATTTCCGCTTTTTTAACTAAAGAGAAGTGGATTAAAAGAGCATGCTCTAAAACCACAGTAAGTAATCAAAATTTCAAATCCCAAGATTTGTTTTTAAATTTTTTAGAATTTTTGGGAGTTGGAAAAATTTTTAAAAAGATTTTTCAATAGCGATTTTACAACTTTTTCATTGAACAAAAATGTTTTGAGTGAAGCGAACGAATGTGAATAATTTCTTCAATTCAACTCACGCTCACCCACATTAATAAATACTAGTTTTGAGCTATTTTTGAGCCTCCAGCAATTTTTCAATTTTCTCCATAAACTTTAAATCGTTTTGAAGAGACCAAAAATGAACTTCAACACATATACCTTTGGTCGGTGCTTACTGGACACTCTCTTGACTGCTGTACATGGTTATCACGAAATTCCAGGTGTGCCAGTTCAAAAGTGAATTTCTAACCAATTTGCCAATTTCAGAAAAAGTTTAAAAAAACAAAGAATTTTCATAGAAAGTGCTTATGGTACCTATGCTGTTTTTGGAAATTTGATTTTTTTCACTTTTTCTGGAATTCACAAATTGGTTCAAAATGAATCAATGAGAACAGAAAGGGACCAAGTCACATTTTTGGAATTTTTTTTTCACGGATTTAGGGGTTTCGATGTACGGCGGATCGACTGGTGATGTCAGATTACCGCAAAACTGCCGGGAAAGTGGTATTTGGGCGCAGAAAAAGGGCGGATCCGCATTCATGACTTTTTTGTAAAATTTTTTGAATTCCTTGAAAAATAACTAACATTTTTGAGAAGATCATTTTTTGAAATTTAAGTTCATCTCTGAACTGAATAAAGATGAAAAAATTAACAAGTTCGGCAAAAAGTCTTATACCTGAAGGGGGTTTTGGTCAATTTAAACGAGATAGCAGTCTAAATGATATACTTATAGATGTAGAATCAAGCCCCATTCGTGCCCGAGCAATTTCAAAAGAAATTTTGGCGATTGAGTGCAGAAAGGGTCTAAGTCCCATTTGTTTAGGCAGCAACAGCGCCGGCGCACGTGAATATTTTTTTTTTCGAAACTGTGCTAAAAATTGTGTCTTGGAGTTCTCTTTCAATGACCTTAAGCATGTTTACCAAAAATTTTAGATTTCCGAATAAATCAGTTTTTTGTTATTCCTGAAGACTGCGAAAGTGGACTTAGCCCCTTTCTGTTCTCACCGATTCAAATATATCCACTTCTGAACTGGCACTCTTGGAATTTTGCGGCGACCCCGTAAAATGGCTGGATACGTGTGCACAATAAACACCGACCAAAATATTATAGGTCCTCAAGTTTATTTTTGACCTTTCCAGAGAAATTTAAAATTCCTGAAAAAAATTGAAGACTTCCTGGAAGCTTCCAAATAGGTAGTCCAAAACTAGTGATTAACTGATTATTGATGTAATGGAGTCACATTGGTTCAATTTTCTCAAAAAATTCACATCTCTTAAAAAAGTTTGAAAATCATATTATTCGAATCATCCTTTTTGAGTTTTTGAAATTTTTAGGAATTCAGTAGAAATCCAAAATAGGGACTTCAGGACTTGGATGTTGGTAGGTATACTGGGATTTTAGGGCATCTTTCGATTCAAATATCTTTTATTCGTGTCGTGGAGGGGGGGGGGTCAGTTCAAAAAGTTACTTTGCTAGAGTTGGTTCACATTTAAACGTTTTCTTGCTGGGTCAACCTCCAAGAAGAATAATGGAGCCATAAAGTGATATACTAGCAAAGATTTGGGAGAATTAAACTCGCTTCATTTTCATGTCTCACATTCCTCGAATCAGATTAAGTAGATATGTATTTATTTCCATTCATAAATCAAAGTTTCTCGAATCAGGCAAATTAAAAATTCTTAAAAAATGTCGGTTTTCACTTAACTCAACAAGAATTCAGAAACACCTTCAATTTTACGAGGATGGACTGGTTACTTGATTTTTTTTCAATCAGATCACGTTTTCCTCATTTTTTGGCTTGGCAACTGAAATGTTTTTGGGGTGCTGCTCTGTGAGTAGGTATGAACCCAATACCCATGCTCTGGAAAAAAATTGGATCGGTGACTGAATAACCAATAAGACCGAGAGATTTCCTTACCTGTTCTGTTGAAATATTTACGCGAATTTCAATTCCAAAATTTTCACTGCTCAACTGCGTAAAATTCGAATTTGAAATACTTATAAATCATAATTTTACGTAGGTATCTACCTATTATACATTTTATCCGCAGGATGTAAATTGATACCACGATTTATACCATTATTCGTGGAATCGGGCCCCAACGATGATATTTTAATGCGACTCTCCGAGTCACACAATATGATTAATAATTTGTTGGGATGTAAATATTTCATGATATTTTGCGTTTATCGCCTCGTTCGTCGCCTTGCACTGCCTGCTTCACGCCGAAGCACACACCGTATGGAATGGTATGTGCGTTGTGTACATACATATATAAGGCATAGAGCGTTGAACATTGCGGCTGCACATGGCGTTAATTACACGTTTCGTGTATTACATCAACTGATGTACTGCTCGTATAAAAGCCATAAGCTATGCTGTTCTATATCTATATGCATATTGCATACCTACTTACTTACACTCAAACTCATCGTACGTAAAGCACATTTATATGTACAAATACATATGTAGAGTGAACGCAAATAGCATATAGTACGCTACTATAGGCAACTTGATATGTGATTTATGCCTCCGTATCGGTCTGGAAACCCCTTACAGAGTGTGTGATATATGTGGAGAGACAAGTGTAGCGAATCTACAATCTACATTACGAGAACACAAGTACGAATTTTGATCTTTTCGAAACTGCGATGTCCCCAACGATGATAGCACGTTTCTCGTTTCTCGATCTTTTTTTTCGAATGTAAGCAACAGGCTTACGCATACCTACTTGTGGTATGGTAGGCATACCATGTGCCTAGTTTACGTTCACTTTCGAGTAATAAATCGAACTGAGAGTAAAGATGAAAAGTGAAGTGGAAGTGATCTTTTTTCAAGTCACTTTGGATGTAAAATAATGATATGTATAGGTACGTATAATAAGGAAAATAACAATGATGCACAGCATGTTTTTATAAATGTAGAACATCAGTACGAGTACCTGGGTATATCGTATTTTAGTGCATATGCAATACTTCATTATGTATATCATCGAGTACCTAGCCTAGGGTGTACGTAGGTACTTTATTTTTCAAAGTTGGAATTTTCCACCTCAAACCCTCCAAAAGTTGTTACCTCTGGTGAGAAGTATCCCTCACCCATTTTGAGATGTAGGCATTTTTTCAGAAATTGTTGGCTACATACAAGTAGCTGTTTAGGTACTGGTTGAGGAATGGAATGAGGGGGTCATTCGTTATTGTTCATTGTAAAAAAAAATATCTATTCCACAATAATTATAAATAATTATAAAAATACGTTTGCTCAATAAATTCGTTATTTAAGAATTCAAAATTGATAAAAATGGTCTGAGCGACAGACATGATCTGTGTGGTAATAACCCTTTTCGGCTATGAGACGAACTGACGGATAAAACTTGAAGTGCTTTAAACTGAGTAAGGTCACTTGCTGTCCAGAACTCAAAATTTGCTGGAAATCGCACATTCAGAAAGTATTCATCCTTAAATCGACTATTTTTCCATTAATGACACCAAATAGCATTATAAATCAAAATAAAGACTTCTGACAAGGGAACCTCTTGAGGTGTCACACTCTGATTTGAAGGGGACCGCGATTTTTGGAAAGTGCATAGTCTAAAACCCCCAAAACCAAATTTTCAGCGGCCCAAGTTCATTTTTCGATTTTTGGCGAATTTTTGAAAATTCAAAATTGACGGTTTTTAGCAATTTACCTAAAAAAGTAATGATACGTACTTTTACGATTTTGGAAAAAAGGACGTTTTATGGTAATTTTTGACCAAATATAAGATTAAGTAGACTTTGACAAAAAAAAAAAAAAACAAAAACAAAAACTGGACACAATTTCAAAAAAAAAGAATTGTTTGCTCGCTAAGAATGAGATCACACCCCACAAAATCAATCCAAAAAATTAGTCTCCAAATAACACATCGTAAGATTCCATTCATCGTAAGTTTTTCTTTTAGGTAAACTGACCCAAAAATTATATCTTTCATCATAATTTACATCACTGATTCGAGTAAATTTCCATTCGAACTTCACAAATATGTACCCATTACTAGTGCATAATTCTTATAGGTAATCTCGAAATACGACTTGTACTCGTATCTTCGAATATAATACGATCTTCGATTCGAATTGTCACCCATTACTATGTATAGGGACACTTTCAACAACCTTTCATCTCGTACATAGGTATTACCTAACTAACCTATCAATGAGAGAATTATCAATTTAACAAATAACCCGCGCCGCATACCCGCACCCACACATGGAGGTGAGAGGAGGATTAAGGTACCTAATAAAGGGCAATGAGAAGGGGAAGGTCGTATTTAATGACTTTTCCACTTTCAAATACATAGTTATTAGGTATATCTCTTCGCTACACACAACAATATATAGAAAAAAATACTTTTGATTCTATGGGTCGTATAGATTTCGTCTCGTGTATGGCGCTGGATTGGCTTTTACCTTAGACCTACACAGATACACAAAACACCAGTACCATTATAACTTCACAATCCCGTAACACAGGTATACTGTATTTTACATTATCAGCACTATTGTTAACGCAATAAGACGACGACATATTAACCAGCTGCCATTAAAAATTACGAAACTTCTGATAACAAAATTACACATT
The DNA here is from genome assembly GCF_950023065.1 of Planococcus citri. NCBI lineage: Eukaryota > Metazoa > Arthropoda > Insecta > Hemiptera > Pseudococcidae > Planococcus > Planococcus citri. The sequence goes on along the minus strand of NC_088681.1, from coordinate 44,696,274 downwards.
ATTTATAAAACGTACATATATAGGTACATACAGATAGGTATTTAGCCATGTGTACGTAGATCCTATAATAGGCCATATACTATATGTGAAATTGATTTAGCCCCGAATTACTAACCTACAAAAAAAAGAAGTGGAGAGAGAGAAAAAACACATTTTACAATTATTAAGACCTTTTTACACTACCAAGGTTATATGGGATAGAGAAACGACATCGACAGCAAACAATAATTTTTTTAATGATGTAGGTATATGTGAAGCAAAGGTATACTCGTATAAGTACATTCCATTCAAATTTATCATGTAGGTAAACGCACATAGTAGGTATGTAAAGCCTCTCTACCTATATGTGTAGGTACTAGGTACTTACACGTGTTATTCGATACATATTAGGAACACCCACTGGCCACTACCTTAACTTACATATGAACTCATTACACGCACATTACATCTATTTTCATGAAGTTTGGGAGATGGGGGAGGGGAGGTTTCTTGAAAAAGTGCTCATTTAGAAAGATTCTGCACATAATTGAAAAATTTTCAAAAAATGTATACAGACATCAATTTTTTATCTTATTTTATTCCTGGGTTATTCCACCTCAATTCGACCAACGTTTTTGAGTCATGTCCTTCAATTTCACTCAAATATTATTTACACTGTGTACACACCCAATTAGTAAGAAACCCGAAATCAGGTTGGTCCCAGTCCCCTCAAGAGGCAAGTGGAGAGAGGGCTTCAATTATTTTCACATTGTCTCGAGGTACAGAACTTCGGCAGCGCATGCCTCCCAAGCTATGATATTTCGATCAAAAACGATTTCACAGTTTGAAAGGGCATTGCACTTTCAACTTTTCAAGAATTTTGAAATACAGTAAAAATCGCTTAATGTTATAACGTTTGTCCCAGCCCATTTTAATAACATTAAGCGACTTATAACACAAACCGATTGAACAAAAAAGTGATTTTTTTCCAAAAAATTTTATATGGCCAATTTTCTTACTAAATATGTAGTCATTGAACTGAAATTTCGCAAAAATTGGGAGAAAAAGTGTTGAAAATAGGTTGAAACTTCAGAAAGTTATGAAAAAAGTAACGAAAAATGATGTCAATCAGAAAAAAGTCTGAAATTTCAAAAAAATTAGGCAAAAACTGGATGAAAAAGTGTTGAAAACATTTTAAAATTACATAAAAATGTGAAAAATGCTTGAAAATCACTTAGAAATTATAACATTATCCGATGCTTCAATTACAATAACCGATGGAATTTCAATGTAATGAGATATACGAGGGGTTTCCGCGAAGTTGCGCGCAAAACGCTGTCGCTTGGAAACTAATCGAGCTACGGAGTTGTTGTTTTTTTTATTTGATTCTCTGAAATCTTGGCTACATTTTGGTATGTTTGCGAACGTGATTGAGTAAAGTGCGGCTGTGCCAGCGCGTTTTGAAGTGAGTGAAAAAAGTATCTCAGGTCGGCTAATGAATTTATAGCAACGTTTGTTTGTAAAAAACGCCATAAATCGAAATTTTTTTATTAAAACGGTACAAAAATTTACAGGCCTTCTATGTAATCCTCCTCCTTCGCAATGACCTTCGCCAAATGGTCTGGAAGCTTCTGGGTTCCGGCCATGATGTGTTTTTTGTTGAGCTCGCGGATCTGTCGCGTCACAGCTGTAGTCAGCTAACGTTAATTCGAATAACGCCAATGACAGATTTTGGACGAGTATGGCTGGGAAACGATCGAGCATCCACCCTACAGTCCGGATATGAGTCCCTGCAACTACGATCTGTTCCCAAAGCTCAAAGAAAATCTTCGTGGGATCCGTTATTCGAATTTGCGTGAGCTAACCACCGCTGTGACGCGACAGATCCGCGAGCTCAACAAAAAACGCATCCTGACCGGAATCCAGAAGCTTCCTGACCAACCAGTAAAGGTCATTGCGAAGGAGGGGGATTACATAAAAGGCCTGTAAATTTTCGTACCGTTTCGATTAAAACTTTTCGATCTATGACGTTTTGAATTATTCTTCTTTTACTAACAAACGTTGCTATAAATTCATCAGCTGACCTGAGATATTTTTTTCACTCACTTCAACACGCGCTGGCACAGCCGCACTTTACTCAATCACGTTCGCAAACATACCAAAATGTAGCCAAGATTTCAGAGAATCGAATGAAAAAAACAGCAACTCCGTAGCTCGAATAGTTTCCAAGTGACAGCGTTTTGCGCGCAACTTCGCGGACACCCCTCGTAAAAGATTGGGACCGGACAATTTTAATAACATTAAGTGATTTATAACATTAACCGTTATAATAATAAGCGATTTTTACTGTATTCAATTTCCTCAGGGATTTTGTAATGTTGCGGAATAGTACTACGGTCCTCAGTATTTCGCGACATTACGAAATATTGCACTGAAAGAAATGATTATCAAAACGCTTAATTCAGTCCCGAAATTGATGTAATGGTTACTGCACAGTACAGTACATAATTGTCAAATTACCTCATTTTGATGTAATAATTACATAGTTTAAATCAGAGAATGCATCAAATAATGGAATGAGTACATTGCCAGGATGGATTTATTGCATCACGAAGTTTCTCTGTATGAGAATGTAGTGAGTACTGTTAGCGCAGTACTCAGTACATCGTTTTTGTAAATCAATGCATCAATAACTTGGTAAGCATTCCCATCCCATTCCTAAACAGTGATAAACCAAATAAATGCTTCGAGGGCCTGAATCAAATATTCTATTCGCAGTCATGTCTCTAAGTGCAGGTAGTTAGGAACGAAAGGTTGGGGGTTCGAATTCCTGTTAGGTAGGAAAATTTTCATAGGGAAATTGGGTCTTGAAAAATTTGTTGTAGTCAGAATTATTATCTAGATGTGCAGAGAAACTTGAAATCGATAGTACCTAACCCCCCCCCCCATTTTAAATATTCTTGAATAAAGGCGATGGAATGGTTACTGCACTTCTGTGTAATAGTTACTTCTCTAAATATGTACTAATTAATGCGTTTCATTCCTATACCAAAATTACCGCGTTTTCATGCACTGAGTGCATTGTTTCAATATAACTCTTACTGTTTATTTCTTTCAGTGTGGTTACCTACCTACTTAGTTACTTAAAAAGGAACCAAATCACCCCTGTTCTTTTACTGGTATATGAACACCTGCCCCAAACCCTCTGATGAGCCCTACATTGTCTAAATCTAGCTTTTGGCAAAAATTTCATTCAACTAAATGTAAAATAAAATTGACTTTTACAACGTAATAAAATTACTTGGAAGTTAATTTTGAAGGGGGAAACAAGCGGAGCTATTTATTTGTACTGGCATGCGAACAATTATTCTGATCAAAAATAATAAACTCAAAAAGCAGTAAAATCTTATGATAAAAAGATCCATTTGTATATTTTTTAATGTTTAGCAGGTGATCGCAATTTTCTAAAGTAAAATTTATGCCTAACAGAAAAAATTCAAAAGAGACTTGTGAAAGTCAATAACCTGCTTTAAACTAAATGAAAATTATGTTTAAAATCTCTTGTCTTGTGGGCCATTTTCAATAGCTATTGGAACTCATTAATTGGCTATTGAAAATGACCCAAAAAACAAGATGGTCATCCAGGTGCCCAAAGTCTCCCTCTTATTTATATTGTCTAAAGTTACAAATTTTTATGTAAATATAAGTAAGAGAGCCGAGAGGGACTTTTAGCCAGTTCATTTTCGAATTTTTGTGTGTTTACTTCTCTTATTACCTAAATAAAAGTTCTTTTTTTTTCGTTTAATCGCGAATTTATTCAATATCTATAATTTTTCAAGTCTGAATTTTGAGAAATCACTTCAACTTCGAATTTTGTCTGTTTTATTTTTATTTTTATTGAAACTCGAATTTTGTACCTAATTTTATTGAATTTAAGTATCCGATTCCCAAATCATACTTATTAATTCAGAGTCCATTGGAGCAACGAGGCAAATTGTCAAAACTGTAAGTTTTTAACACTATATTTTTATTTAATTCATTTTAGTATTTTTTAAACTGAATTTTCTTGATCTATTTTATTTTAATTTCCAATCATTTTCATAAATTGATACCTAATTTTCATTTTAATTTCCTATTAATTTCGAATTAATAATTTTATGGTTTTATAATTTTTTCCTTTTGTATAATAAACCCAAAATTTTAAATTCACAAAACTCCGAGTCATTTTTTTTAAAACAGGGAATATAACAATATCTGAAAGGATGTTACTTTACATTCTCGAGATTATAAAAATTTGTCCCTTTCTAGAAGTTTGGTGTTGAAGGGTTCAAATAAATTTCTACGACGAAGCCGAAATACGAGTAAAATCTGCACTGTTTTTTTCCTCTATTACGTCACATACATTATTATTGACAACGTAATCGAACCGCAAAAAATTCGCTTCTTCCAGTTCGATGACGCTGACGATGTCAATGGAGAAAAATTTACATCGTGTTATTGTTTTATTCATCTGTCAAATGCTCGCACACTATTCGTATCGAGCAAATAAATCATGGCTAATTGGATTACATCAGTCATCGAATAAAATGCTCTCGTATCTTTTTTTTTCGTTCTGAGATGTAATTACGTGGTGTGGGATAAACACACTCGCACCACGCTGCGTCTTTACGCCGGAAATTTAAGTTTTATGCTGGTTGCTGGTTTTCCGCTCAAGGCGTGCACAGTTCGAGTAAGAGGAGCGAGGTAACAGAAAACAGAAACTGAATAAAAAGCATCACCGTGTAAATATAATGATATTAAGTACCACTAGATGATACTTGCATAAGCTGAATACTCAAGAATATATCACTTACCCCGGCTGGAGGCTATACCAATTATATCACACAATAAGTAAAATGTAGTCACGTGTAAGACACTATGTATTAAACGTAAAAGAATAAACACAATTAAATACCTTTGAAGAAGGTTTTTAGTATCAACACGATACTTTACACTTAACACTAATTACTTATAATTAAACACAATTAAAACTAATATAATACGCTTTCTTGCCAATTATGGCTATAATACACCACCGAGATTATACCGCGTCGACACGTCCGATCACTACGTACCTCAACAATATAACGATCGGCCGCAGCGCCGCTCCGTGGGCTTGTAGCCCTGTGTCGCGACGCGTGATCAGTGTTACCAACACATATACTTAATCCTATATAACCCTTACAGGTCCGGCATATCTCCCCTCTATCATATGCCCCTTCGTGGCTTTACTCAATGAGTATAACCAGTCGTGGAAAGCACGGATCAGAGAGAGAAAGATATGTCGAAGCTGTAAGGCTGGTCCCTGTGGGAGCAGTCTCTGCCCCTCGTGGTGTTCCACTGCGGGAAATTCGAGGCAGAGTAAATCCAAATTTAGCCCACTGTGCGCGTAGCAATACCCCCGAAGCTCCCCTTCGCGACCCTGCACCACCCGCTATCGCATCCGAAGATACGAGCAACGAATAAGGACAGAATACACGAAGTTGAAAACATCGGGAAAGTATGTACTATCTAGCGACAGAATACAAAAATAAAGACTTTTTCCCTAAACTAATAATTTTTTCAAACTCCCAAATCGAAAAGGATAGACGAGACAAAGTCGAAGAAGCGAACCGAAAGTTGGATGCTATGCATCAAAGTTGAAGGTACTTGTCGTCTACCTGTGGTAGTAAGTTGCGTCGTACGTCGAGTATAAAAAATTACAAAAACTTAGAACTTCTAAAAATAAAACAAAAAGTTTACAAAATACAATAGAAAATAGGACTGTATCGATGCGTCGTGAATACAAATCTTAAAAATAAAACAACTGTCCAAAAATACGCATCGTAAAACAATTTGTCAAATCTTACAAAATAAAACTAAATCTAATCAGTCCTTTCGAAAACAAAATTATAGATAAACAAAAATTAATCAGTCTGTGACCGAACAAAATTACATGTAATCAAATTATAACAATCAGCACAATATATAAATCGAAAAATGCAACGTAGTGGAATATATCGAACCAAAATACAGATGATTATCGTCGGATGTTAAAGTTGACTTCTTCGAATACAGATAACGACGTTGAAATAAAACGTTGGCGGAATGTTACCTCGCCTTGGTTGCGATGATGCCAAGTCAGTGGCGACTACGATGATATTTCGACGATTACTGTTGAGAAAGTTGATTAATAATGTACCCTGTGGGTAATTTTTACAAAATGTCAATTTGACATCGCTGCGCGATTAGGTTAAAAAGTAATTTCGACTCATTTTTTGCACTTTTATGTTAGTCCACTCGATTTTGAAAAATTAAACAAAGTTCAAAACTACGAAAAATGAATAAGACTTCGAGTGGAAGATTTTTTAATGAAAATTCTGGTGAAATTGGACCCTAGGTTCAAACCTTTTTTGAATTTATCAGTATCTACTTTTATTCGGATAGGTACCTACAATTTGGAAGTTGAAATTATTATTTCAAAAATGGCCAAAATTTCTATCTTTTCTGAGTCGTACGTAGTTGTTATTTTTCACCAGATTTTATGTATTAGACTGTGTCTAAGTCGTGTTTACGATTGTATCGTATTAGCTCTCTGGCATGTCAGCATCTTCGTGGTTGATTGTAGCGTTTGCGCTATCTTTGTTGCTATTCGCTTCGCCTTGTTGGCGTTGAGGTTTCGGCGTACTAGTAAGGAAGTTTGCTGCATTTTGCGACTTATTCGGCGATGATCCTGTGGATCCTTGCGTCGTGTTTATCGGCGCCTGCGGCGCACCAGGGTTTGATGTTGAAGGGTATTCGGAAAATGGAACCGTTCCTGGTTGAACAGTCATTTCCACTCCTTCCTCCATTTTCTCAGGTGTTTTTGGACTGTGTCCAGTGTACTCAGTTTTTCCATCTCTTACAATGGTGAAAGCTGGTTTATCGATCGTTGGGGGTAGCCCTTGGTGTTTTGCAACTTGATTGTTTCCAAATGGTTGCATTTGTTTTGTTTCAGGAGCATGTTGCTGAATAGTTTGATTCAATTCGTCGCAAGCTTGATTGAATCTGGTAGTCGAAATGTTCATCATTTGTTGTCCTCCAGGTATATCAACCATCTTTTGTACCGTTTCCGGTGTGGTTTCGATACCTTCCATTGCAACATGTTGTTGCGTTTGTTGCGCTTGTTGAGCGTTAAATTGCTCCAAGTTAGCTTGACTAAGTCCCGCGTTTACGAGTGTATTGTCGTTAATTCCAGCTTGTTGCTGACCAATCGGTATGTAATCCGTTCCTGGACTTTCGAATTGTAATTCGGCTTGTTTTTCTGGAAATTCATCGTCCTGTTGAACGAAATGTTGAGACGATTGCGAGTATTCCGAGGAAGTATCATCGTCGTAATATTGGAAGGCGTCTTCTTCTCCTTCGTTCTCTTCATGTTCTCGCTCTTTCGGATCTTTCGGCGGCATGATAAGATCGTCGCGGATTGCGAATACGTAATCGTGATAGACCTCTGGTTCAAACCAGGGTCCAAAGTCGTCCATATTTGGTCGCATGTTGCCGAAAAAGTTTTCAGGTCCCATTATCTCTACGATACCGTTGTAGGTTCTCGACCATGAATCCGTGAAAACTTTCGTATAAGCTGCTACCAGCTGTTCATTCTGGTCGGGAAAATACATTAGTGGCATAAGGTAGATTTCTCTAACCTTATACTTTCGCATTAGTCTTAATAGTTCCGCATAATGTTCGCGGAAAGTCGTCGGTGACATGCCATTGAACATGTCCCAGTTTCCAATTGAGTACATGACTCGAGGTGGTAAGTTTTTTAACTTAGTTAGGCAGTCGATCAGGTCGACAATGCTCAAATCACGTCGGTAGAGTCCTGGGTGTAATGCTTGTAGCATATTTTGTCGCAGTCGAAGCATATATTGGATCATTCCCCAAATATATCCATCTCCCATCATTAGGACGTCTTGAGCTGCAACTGCAGTGTATACGCCGTTCGCGGCTTGGTTGTGGAACGTCGCGAGGAGTGTGTATCGACACGGGTAAAATTGCAGTGGAAAGAATGGATATAACGTCGTTGCTTTTATCGCATATCGTCGAAAAAATCGATCGTGTTCTCGTTTCGTCTGTGCGAAAGGTCCTTTACGTTCACGTTCTAGTTTGCTTCGACTTTTTGTCTGTTGTGTGCGGTAAATGCTACGTTTCTCAGTTGTAGGTACGTGTAGCGCAGGTGGTATCAATTTGCCTTGATCGTCGTATTGTGGTACCTGATCCATCACCGAAACGTGAGGAGGTACCTGGTCGGGTCTGGCTGCTGCCAGATTTACGTTGGCATTTGGTGCCATTTGCTGCTGTGCTGCTGCGGCACGTTGTTGATTTGCTTTCGTCATTCGAATGTTGCCGGGGGATACTCCTCTTGGTAGCCGTGGCGGCGGCATTTGATGTTGTAACATCTGTTGTTGTGAATTGTAAGTTGGAGTCGGAGCTCGGCCTCTTATCGCTGGATTTGGAGCAAAACTCTTCTGTATATTGCCTGTTGGCAATTTTTGACCTTGTGTACTTTTTAGTGGTGGTCTGTATTCGTGTATCGGACGTTGAATATTTTCGAAGTCAGGTTGGATCGCAGCTGCAGCTGCATAGGACGCTGGTGACGATGTTGATGTACCAGGTTGGTTTGTGTTGTCAGATTGAACTGATAATACGTTGGCAGCTGTGCTGAGAATAACGGATGCGTCGTCAGCGTTTCTCGCTGGTGTAGTCGATCTTGATCGTGATCGACTCTCATTAGCTTTAGATAAAGCTAATTGGTAAAGACTTTTAGTCTTAGCGAGTTGAGTTTTTGTACTCGTAAGTTCTGCCTGTAGCTTCGCTACTAAGGCTTGGGTTTGCGCAATTTGTTGCTCACTAGTGGCGTGACTATCCTGCCAGAATTGAGCTTCAATTTCCACCGTCGAGTTTGCCAGCGCACGTAAGTCTAGCGCTTGTAGCGTTGTCTGCATTAAGTGAAATTGTGAGGCGTAAAGCGTCTTGTTACACTGAGCGCGTGGGCAGAGGACCATTTGTTGTCCGTTGGCATTTGCCTCATTGCACATATCTCTTATGCATGCTGCGTGGAATACGTGTTTGCAGTCACTTGTTGCGAGTATGGTGGCGGCGTCCTTTAGGTCTGCCGTGATCGCCGGCTTGAAGATTACGAGTTGGCATTTTTCGCACGTTAGTGCTGGAAGCGACGACATCTGTGAAGCAAAATGAAACGAAAAAATACGCGATAAATTCGGCACTTGTTCACGGATGTTTCGATTTTACGTAAATAAAGTCATGCATTAAAAAGCAAAATAAATATGTGTTATTATTTACACTCACCGTCTTCGTCGTTATTAGTACTTTTCGTACTCAAAGTTGGCTCGTCTGGTCCAGGTTTGGCCTCTTTCACGATTTTTCTCGCTACTCTGATCCAGTCACCGGGTTTGGTGGCAAGCCCGAATCGTTGTGTGTGATATGCACAAAAGTCGCGATTTTGCGTCGCTAGCACTTCGGATTCGTCAACGTTCGGATTCGTCGACACTTTCCACTGTGGGTCTATGTCCGCGAGCCGTTTTTCGATCGGTGGAAATTCGTATACTTTCTCACCTTCCGACATTCGCACTCGCGATTAGAAATTAAGCTTTCGAGCTTAAGAGTATAAAATAAATCGCACTTTACACAAAAGTATGATCGTGACTTGAATCGCACGTCTCACTACCGAGCGCACTTTGGATTCCGAAATCCTTTCGCACAAAGTCGCGAAAAATGTTTGGATTTTTCGATAAATCACGTAAAAAGCAGTTCGCGAAGTAATTCGCACAATTACACGTCAAAAGAGACACGTTTTATGAAAACTTTCAGTTTAAAAAGGCAGAAATTTGCAAAAGTACGCGAGCAAGCACATACCCGAACGGAGAACAGAACAATAATATTCGTAAAGTACGGCGTGTCGCTCGATGCAGCCGGTTGTATCAGCTTATCTGAGTCCCCCACCTACCTACTTCTTCTACGTTCGTAGCGTTCGGTTGGCGAAAACGGCGCCGGTCGGGCGGCTGGTTGCGAACCGATCGTGTAAGTGATGTGTTTGTAGTGGTGACTACGATAAGTTCTAGGAATTTCTGCTGTCCAATTGCAAACGTGTCGAGCTATGCTCGATTTCGATTAATTTTACGTCATATTTTAGTTGCTAATTAATATTTCAAAATTCTGTTTCGATAGAAATGTTCCTAATAAATCTGTGCATCTTTTAGTATAAGAATATTTTTCCTTTGTTATGTAATTTTAATAAAAACTTGTTGTTTTATGTGAAAAAATCTAGTCATGTAATCGGCTGATAGAATCAGCTCGATCGAATTGGTTTGTGTTGGCTATGTTGCCAAATGTCGCTTTCATCGTGTTCGATGAATTCTCCGAAGTAAACTCGTCTACTTCTGTTTATTCGTTGGTTTTGGAAAAATTTTGACTTCGAATCAAAAAGTGATGCTTGTCGCAATATTAAAAATTCAATTTTGGTTCGAAATGTGTTTCAAAATTTTGGAAAAGTCAGTTTTAGGTATTTGCTATACGAAAATAGTTTTGAGTATTTGAATTTAATTATTCAGTTACGTAGGTATTACTTACCTATTTTGTACCTAATACTTACGTATCGAACTTGTAGTCTTGATGCGAATTTCTCAAATTCGGTTTTCTTCTTGTTGAAATAAATTTATTTACCTGTTTTTGGTTTGTTATTATTTTTAAGTTTTACCTAAATAAAAGTCTAGTCATTTTAACGTCGTGGAGAATTTTTATTCGAATATTTTACAATCTTAATTCTAGTCTTATTTTCTAGTCAATCTTAATTGTAAATTAAGCCTTTTGGCTGAAAATCTTCGAAAGTAGCGACTGTGTCGCAATATGTTAAGTCTTCGACTCGAAGTTGAAGATTTTTTCTTCATAGATAAATTTAAATTTTATTTAAGGCCGTCGAATTCCAAACGAGCGGAAAATTTCACGAAATGTGGATACCGGGATGTTGGGTCGTGTACGGATTTGTCCATTGATTTTCACCGTCGTGCGAATTTCGTCTCCTCTTCGGGCAATTCGAGTTACCGTAATTACGTACCCATCGCTGCTTGAGATTTCTGGCTCGTCGAAGATCAGGAGGCTGCGCATCCAATTCAAGAAGGTCGAAATTCGGATTTGTCTATAGGCGTCTCCGATGTCGCTCATGAAATCAATACTGATGGTCGCTTCTTGACGTCTTTGACGAACTTCGAGGATAAAGCTGTGGATCGCCATTGTTTCAAAATTAGTTCGATTCGTATCTAAAATACGTTACGTTTAGCACTCGCGTCTATAGGTAATCGGTTTCAACTTTATCGCGAAAATACACTTAGTGATTTTGCTTAGATGCAAAATTGAACGTGATACTGCCTCGAAAATCGATTATCTGTGATCGGTTTGTCTTTTATCACTCTGTATTACGTATATGCACGCATGTCGTTGGAAATAACTTCACTTTGTCTATTCGAAATTTTACGTCTTCGATATTTCGCAAAAAACAACAGTCAAGATCGAAATGCTTTCCGTTTGTCTAAATTTTACTTGAGGTTATTTTTCCCTTTTTTCCCTCGAAGGGAATTTACCTAATTTTGAGGGAAAAATTAACTTCGCGAATTTTCATCCGAATTGAAAAATTCCAACGGCGTTGGATGTGTGCTATATTCAGGAGTAAATGAAAATTGTCTAGAAAATTTTTTATGCATATTTTTGTTAGGTAGGTATGTTACCTATTTAGTCGAAATTTCGCGATTTTTCCGAAACTTTTTACGTAGCGTCATTTTTTCGTAGGTCATTAAGCTTTTTCTTAGCTTTTTCCAATGTAATTCGTTTTTCTCGTCTTTCCGCCATGTCTTGGCGTAATTTTTCGTGATTTTCTTTTTTCTTTAGTTTTTCAAGTTGTATTTGATCTCTTAGGTATTTTTTTATTGAAGCGTCACCTACGATCTTGCTTACGCATATGTTTAATTTTGGTCTCATCTTTTTTGATAAGTTTGAGTAATTTTCAATGAATTTTTGTTTGATTTTGTGTTTTTCAGCTTTATTAGCTTTATCGTAGACCTCTGTGGGTTCAAAGTCGAGATCTCTTTTGATCATGTTTTCTATTTCCTGTTGTGAAGGACGTTTTAGGATTGAAATTTTCTTCAGCTCTGCATTTTTGCTGTGTTTTTTGGTCTTGTCTTTTGAGTCTGATTCAGAGCTACTGTCTGACGATGCGTCGTATACTTTTTCTTGTTCAGTTTTTAACTGATCTACGTCATCGTCGTCTGTTAGCGACATTATGATCGATTGACCGTCGTCGCTGCTATTGTCAAGCTCAGATTCGTTAGAGGAGATTTCAGTTTCATCCTTGATTAGCTCACAAGGATCTGGTGCAAAATAGTTGATGTATTCTCCATCAGTGTAATCAACTACGTCGATAGCATCTACGTCTATGACGTTTAGTGTTTTCTTAAGTTTTTTAGGCTTTGTAGGGCCCATTCTTTGCCTGTAAGCGGCCATGCGTTCTGATCGACGTAATTTGATTCCACTTGTGGATGGTTGTGGGTTTTGTGTCCCTGGATTTTGAGTAGTTGTGGGTAATTTTATTTCCTTTTTGGTAGGGTTTTTCACCTCTTTGTTTTTCGATTCGTCGTCAGTCTTAGGTGGCTGATTCGTAAAATTCGCTGCAAGTTTTACTCGCTTTTTCTTTTTAATTTCAGCTTTTTTAGCTTCATTGTCTGATTTTTCTTGTTTACGCTTTTTGTATAATTTTTTGCGTAGCTTTCGAGCTTTTTGTGCCCCAGTTGATTCGTCTGTCGAATTTTTGTCCTGAGTATTTTCTTTTTCCTCATTTTGTGTTTGTTTGGGCTGAAGCTGCGCTTCTAATTTCTTTTTATTACGTAATTGAAGTCTTTGCTCTCTAGCAACGTCAATAAGTTTTTTTATGACCATTTTTGATCCTTCGTGGAAAATTTTCTTTTCCGCATCAGTTGCTAATGGTATACCTTGAATTCTTTCAAGCATGTCCTCTTCCGAGTCAGTTGTTGATAATTTTTGATCATCATGTTTATGTTTGTTTAGGAAGTCTTTGATTTTGTCAATCATTTTTCGTTGATCAATGTATGAATGTAACTTATCGTCTTTTTCCATTCTATCGATCTCCTTTTGAGTTAGGAAAAGAGTGAGTTGCCTTATGTTGGCTACACGATTGATGTTTGAGTCGTCTGTGGGCTCTAGTAAATAGGAATTTATTCCTGTACGTTTTATTACTAGGTAGGGACCCACTTTTTTAGGGTAAAATTTTTCTCCAGTACACTTGTCCTTACTGGATTGTTTGTGGTTCGTGAGTAGAACCATGTCTCCTTTTTTCAAGATAGTAGGATCAGGATGCTCCTTATTGTATTTGTATTCTTCTTCTATACGTTGTAGTCTACGCCTTTCGCGTATATAATTCTCAATTATTTGAGCAGGAGTCATTGATTCCACTTTGGACTTCATGTGTTCAGTCGTGTAGACTGCTTTTTTCGCCAATTGATCTGCGATTACGTTTGTGTACTCGATTTTGCGAGCATAGACGTGTATAAACTGTACACTTGTGAATTTTTTCACTAATTCCAAAATTCGTTCAAATAAAATTTTGTGGTGTACTGGCTCTTTACGAGAATTAAGCCAGTTGTTTTGTTGCCATCTTGTGACAGTATAGTTTAATGCTTTGATCGCATAATTGGAGTCCGAAAAGCATTTTACTTTCTTAAAGTTGTTCTTTAACATTGTCTCTAGTGCGACTATAATTGCCTTTAGTTCGGCATAGTTATTAGATAGACTAAATTCATCGTCAAATTCCAATTTCTGTGAAATGTTTTTTGTACTGTCAGTTGAAAAACAAATTCCAATGCCTGCTACGGCGTCTTCGTCTCCATTCTTGGAGCAGGCTCCATCAGCTGTTACTCTCGCATAGCCGTCCGGATCCGAGTATACATCCTTTTCAGGGATTAATGTTGTTTTGTGATTTTGTTCGATTGTCATCGAAGGTAATTTAATCTTTGCTAATTTATGTAACAACTTTATCAGTTTATGTTTAAAATCGTACTTGGCTCCTTTGTGTGGCATTTTGTCAGTAATACAGTCTTGGATGCCCCAGGCCTCATTTGGTTTAAATCCAAATGGACCTGGTGTATTATTTATTTCGTCTTCAATTTCTTGAACGTAAGTATGCCACCATATGTGCGTTGTAAAGGGATCGTGTAATTTATTAATTTTAGTCCGGAGTTTGTCTCCAATAATCCGCATCGTGCGTTCAACCGACGACGATTGTGGATTGTAGGCATTCGTGTGTGCCACTTTTATATTCCTGTCTTCCAGCAGGTTGTACCAGTCGTCATTGATAAATTGTTTCCCATTGTCTGAGATTACTTTCTTAGGTTTAATACCCTTATTGTCTATCCATTCTAGTATTGTTTTCATCTCTCGACAAACGTTTTCTTTTTTGATTTCTGGCATCGATCTTAGCCAATTTCTACCCGTGAAAATGTCTTTGGCTACTAGTAGGTATCTAGGTGCCCCTTGTATAGCTGGAACTGGTCCATAAATGTCTACCGAGAGTACCTCTCCCATTGAGTAGGCTTCTATTTTTCCGAATTCAAGCACTTTTGGCTGAGCGTAATTTTTATTGAGTTTGCATATTATGCATGCATTAGTGATTTCTCGAATGTAATCGAGTGATTTTGGATGGTAATAAATGCGACGAAATGCTGCGTCTAATTTATTTGCACTAGTGTGGCCATAGGCAGTATGTAAAAAATCGACTGTGTCATAAAAGAGTTCTGTTGGCAAGTAGGGAACGTATGTATCGTCATCAAGTCTTTTCATAAGAATTTCCTTTTTCTTTACAGTGTCTTGAATCTCTTCGTCTGTGTCGGATTCAGTACGTTCTCCGATATTCGTATTGCATTGATTTACAATTTTGTATCGGTTTAGTAACCGTTTCTTTTTGTCTAATTCTTTTTTGTTTTTCACAGGTATATATTCCTTCATTATTTTCATCATTGCGATGCAGTTTTCATCAGTTTGTTGATATTTAGATATATTTGACATTTTGTCGAAAAGTCTTGGGACATTTTCGTCCAAAAATTTTAAGTCAAAAGTAGAAATCATCGTTTCGAAATTTTTTATTTCAAGTTCAGGTGCTTTCATCATATAGAGCATCCTATTTGATTTGGTCATTGAAAATTGTAGGTCAAAGCAGTTGAGCATTGTAATCCAATATGCTGCTTTGCGATGCGTTTGCATCATGTCTCTGTATTTATTTATTGTGGCTAATAGGTTTTTCTTTACGTGAATTACACGTCCGAATACCCACATTTGTAGGCGTTTAAGTACTTGGACTAGCGCCATCATATCCTTGTCAAAAGGTGTAAAATTCTTTTGGTGAGCTTCGAATGCGATCGATACAAATAAGCATATATGCTTTTGTTCGTCATCTTTGTCTTTATTTGTAATGTAAAATAGAACTGCGTTCATAGCATCTTCACTTACGTACGTATCGAGATATAACTCGACGTCAGGAGGTGGTGGCTTCAGTGTAAAATCTGCACAGAATTCTGTCTTCAGCTTTTCAAAAGCTTCTTCTTGGGCTGGGCCCCACAGTATTTTGCCATCTTTAGCACTTTTACCTACAGTCAAGTTATAAATTGGTCGCAATAATTGCATGTAATTTGGAATAAAATTCCTGTAAAGACCTGTAAGTCCAATTAGTTGTAGTAATTGTTTTACTGTCGTAATATTAAATTTACCTTTTTTGTTTGTATGTTTATCCACAAATTCCATAAATTTAGTAACTTTATCCTTTTGTTTGGAAATTTCGTCTTTGGATATTACAAATCCCAAGTGCTCCGCATATTCGCGAAAAAATTGTGTTTTTGTAGGATTTAATTTCAGTCCGTTTTCACGAATGCGTTCGAATACGTGTAGTAGTCTTTTTAGTGTTTCTTGGAATGTAGCTCCAGATACCTTCACGTCATCGACGAATTTTGTGATTCCTTTCTGGTCAGGAATAACTTGGTTCATCATGTGGACGAATTCTCCACTTGAGATTTTTAAACCGTAAGGGAGTCTACAGAACTCATATACTTGTCCGCATACTTGGAACGCTGTGAATTTTCGTGAAGCTTCATGTAGAACAAGTTGCCAAAATCCTGACGTAAAGTCAAGAGTACAAAAATATTTGTCACTTGTATTCTCGTAAATTATCCATTCTATCGGACTTGGTTCAGTGAGTACTTTCTGTAAAACTGCGTTTAATTCGTCAGCGTCTAAGCATAAACGTATGTCTCCAGATTTTTTAATTACTGGAGCTGTGGTGTTTATGTAGTTTGACCTTGAAGGTCTTATTATGCCTAATTTCAGCATTTTTGATATAGCTCGTCGTAAAGATTCAATTATCTTTTGTGAGGGTCGGAATTTTTCTCCTCTCCATTTTTTCAAGTCAGGTTCTTTAATGTCATTTATAAATTTGAATCGGACTTGTTCGCCCTTGTATTTACCAGCATTAAAGCTGAAAATGTCACAATATTCTTCTAGTTCTTTCCAAGCATTATTCGCTTCTTCAAGAGTAATCCATCCCTTAACTACGAGATTGTTTAAGTCTATTTTCATATTTTTCTTGTAAAGCTCTCTGGCTTTTTCTTGTTCGTGAGCCCAATCTTCATCTAGGTATTGTGTATGATTTTTTATCATTCGTACTGTACTGTGTACATTTTGTGGACATACCATCATGTTTTTCAATGGTAAGCTACCATAACCAAATCTAGGTGTTAGTTCAAAACGTTCATCTTCTGTGAGGAAAGGTATTGTGAACGGTATACCATTCTTAGGGTAGCAGATAGCTCGTTCTTGACCATTTTCACAGTCAATTTTTATACCTAAGTATCTTAGTGATAGTCTACCAATTATGACGCTGTATCCGTCAGTGTCTAGTATAAAAAATGGCATTGTTAGCATGTGGTTGCCTATGCGTACACATACCTCTACAATATGTGTCATTGCTCGTATGATTTTATTATCAGCTAATTTTAAGTTTACTGGGTGGTCCAGTTTTATGTATTTGATCCATTGAGGATGCTCTCTTGTTAGGTAATCTACTACCGGTTTTGTCATTGCATTGGGCAATGCCCCCGTGTCCAGCTGAGCTGGTATAGGTACATTGTCTATAAATATGGGTATTGCGCAGTAATAATCTTCTGTGTTTATTGTTGGTCGTTGTAAGTTTGTTTCGTGACGAGCTTCACTCTCATTTGTTTTCATAAATTCTAAAATGTCTAAAGCTTTTTGCTCTAATGTCAATTCAATCTTTTTGATTTGATTTGGATGTTCTTCATCCTCGTCTGGCTCATATTTGGATATTTTGATCCATGGATCGTCTTTTAAATTGTCTACAAATGATAGTTGTACATCATTTAAGTCCATTATGTCAGGCATCATTAAAATTGCCTCGTTTAGACGATCATTTGGTCTCATTTGTGATGCTTTGTCTTCGTAAATTTCTCGATTTCCGAGGTTGTCTATTTTAATTTTTTTCATTCCAAGTATCGAATCGTATTCGTAATAGTCATAGTGTACAATTTTGTCCGGTGGTCTAGTATCATTCATGTTCAAGGATTTTACCTCAAATGTTTTTATCTCATTTTCAATGTCAGTTTTATCGTCATCTTCGATCTGTTTTTGTTCTTCTAAGATATGTTTCTTTGCTTTCGGCTTCATTGCCGTTTCTGTATTATAAGGTTTTGAAAGCTGTGCACTTTTTGTAGGTGGATCGTAAATTATTCTTACGAATTCGGCTTTTCCGTTTTCTTGTGATCGAAATTCTCTTCGCATGTATTCTCCAGTAGCTGGATCTATGTCTACTTTTTGGGCTAAAACGGCTACCAAAGTTTTCATCATGTTGCGATTAAGTTGTATTTTGTCTTGAGTTTTTTGTGTACAGCATTCGCTGAATTTATTTTCTCGTACGTAGCTTATTGGTTCTTTCAATAGACTACCTGTTTTGGGCATTTCTTCGCCTGAATCGTCTACATCTAGCAATATTTTGCATAATAAGTCCATTACTATGGGGTACATTGCCATGTCAGGATAATACCTGTCGTATGCTTGACAATAGTGAAAAGTAGCCTCAATCGGCATAACCTCTCCGTTGGGTGATTCTTCGGGTTGAATGAACCATCCTTTTTTGTTACTTTCGACTGTTTCAGTGCGTAAAAATTCGTAAGCTATTTGCTTATGAAATGTCACTCTAGGGTGGTCGTCTGCTATTTCTTGGAACATCTTACGATACTCTTTGTATCGATGTAGGCTCGTGCCTTGTTCACCTTTCTTCGGTGGTTTTGCTATTGGCATTAATAGTATTATTCGTTCCGCTCCTTTTTCTAGCAGTGCGTTTACGATTAAACGTAATTTGTCTTTTACCATTTCCGTAGGCGCATTAAAGTGATTAAATTCAATTTGTCCTGCGGACAGTATGTATTTGGCATTTTTTGGAAAGTTGGTTTTGCAAACTAGTTTTAGTAATGTTCTAATGTCAATCTGGTCCCTTATATATTCTGGTAGTTGTTCGGCTCTGCGTACCGTTCCTCGTCTTATAAAGTGTACGATACCGTCGCCTATCCATATATAGTCTTCTGTGAATGCATTTTTTTGCATAATCGGTGGAGGAAGCATTTTGCTAGACGAAGCCTCCGCGTCGCCTAGCTCTACTTGTTTCCCGTAAGTTTGTCAGCTTTTTCTTTTTCTAAACGTTTCTTCTTCTCCTCTTCAGTTTCCTTCTTCGGAGGAGGTAAAATCGTAATTTGCGCTTGTGTTTGCGCATTCGTTTGGTTTAGCGCGTTTACCGGCGCTGTGAGTGTACCTTGAGTTACATTCGATGATTGCTGCTGCGCAGCTTGTTGTTCATTTAGCGCTTGTAGTGCTGCTTGTTGAGCTGCGAGCGCATTTGGATCTACCTGTGGCATGAAAGTTGGCATTTGCATTTGCATTAACGGGTAGGGGTAGTATGTGGGTGCTTGAAATACCGGTGGATATGGATATGTCATAGGTGCTTGTGTTTGGGTCATCGATGTATCGAAATAATTCTGCGATGAATTAGAAGCTGTGTCTGGGTAGCTATCATCCAAATTGTTATCATAATTTGTGTTGTTGAAATCGACATAATTGCCGTAGTTATCATACCCGTAATCGGGGGTGTATTCTTGACCGTAGTCTGGCATTACGCCATCCATTTCCATTTGTTTCACTGGTAATGTTTGTTGCTGATTTCCTCCTTGTGGAGGTTTGTAGATAGCTACTGTCGTATCTGTATTAGGTTGTTGTTGCCTACCTTGTATTGGTAGGGGTGGTCTCTGTGTACCTTGTTGAAATCTATTGTGTTGTTGGCGTTGGCCGCCATTTGATTGGTTATTATTTTGTTGTCTTTGAAATCTTTGACCATTTTGATTCCAATTATTTTGATTTTGAGGTCTGTTGAATCTTTGATTCATTTGTTGATTGTAGAATTGAGCATATTGCTCCGGTGTAAATCTAGATTGGAACTGTTGTAGCATTTGCTGTTGCTGCATCAATAGATTATTTTGCGCTGTGCGTAAATCAGGTATGTTAGTATTTTGTGTCGTAAATTTTTCGGGTGTATATTTTAGTTCCTTGTGTTTGGGATTATGTTCTTTTTTCGAGATTTGTCTTAAGATTTCAATAAATTCGTCGATCGTTAAGTCCGGTTTTTGGACATATAATGCGTACATTTTTGGTGTCTTATCTCTCATCATGTCAACGATGAATTTTTCATCTCTAATAGTGGAATTTTTGAAATTTTCCAACCATCGTATCATAAATCCAATGATTTCTGGTAACGAACGGCAGTATTTTGCGTCATCGCAAAAGTTTTCAGCATCTTGCTGTGCTTTTGCATTCCAGTAGAAATTTAAAAAATTCGTGCGTAAATCGTTATATACATGAACTTGTAAGTTAATACTTTTGAAAGCCCATTGGTCTTTCGTGTCTATGTTCGCGCGGAAGGCTGCGGCCTTCATAAATTCAGTTACATTAAATCCAAGAATGTATTCTTCAAACGCATTAATGTACTCGTATGGGAAATAACGTCGCTGTTCGTTAAAGAACACGCCAGCGTTACGCATAGCTGTGTAGTCGATCTTCGTTGGTCGCGTGTCTGCGCCTGTGATCGCACGTTGGTGTGGATTTGCTTGTAGCGAATCGTGAATTTTTAATACTGTATTTGTCAGTGCCATTTGGTTGATAGTGCAATTGTTCACTAATTGTACTTGTTCAGCTACATTTTGTTCGATGCTTTGCATTCTGTTGTCGTTTTCTATAAATTTCTTTTTAGCGCTTTCGTCTAATGTCGTATATTTGTTTGAATAATTAACTGCCCAATCATTTAGTTCATCTAATTTTTGGCGTACGTATTGTACGTTTGTAGCTGCGTCTTGCGCTTGATTGCATGCTTCGAGTGCGTGTGACGCCGATGTCGACGCACTTTCAGCTGCGGTTTGAGCGATGTTTCTCGCTTCAGTTGCTACCGATTTTGTTGTTTCGATATGCGATGCTAATTCGCGTTGATTATCAAAAATTGTTTGCATTTGTGTATTGTCATATTTCCATGACTCTTGTAATAAATTACGTAGGTGTTTTATATCATCGTCCTCACCGGGAGGGTGGGCGGGAATATTCGTGCTACGAGGAGTGAATGTGTATTTGTCGTTCATGTTTTCGTTTGATACGATATCGGGTTTTTCCAAAGTTTTCTGATTTTGCTTTTCAGAAATCGGTTTCGGAACACTTTGTGTTCGACTGCGCCTATGAGTTCCCCCTTGTAGAGTTATCTCGTTGTAATCTACACGGCTTATACTTCTCTCACTACGTCTCAAGTTTGACATACGCGCCAAAATAAATTCACTACTGTGTAGTTATAAATTTTATTACAAGTAATACAAGTCACAAATAATAATATGTATAATTAAATGCGTATATATACGCAACGTGGTAGATCACGCTGTTTAAAAACGCGCGAAACACCTCGTGTTGAAAAATACGTTACGTGCAGCGGCAGCTGCGACAGTAAAATCGTCCGAGGTTGCGGCAGCGACAACGGCTCCGTTTTCCGATTCGGCGGCTGGACGGGGCGGCGGTGGCAGCACGTACCACGTTGATTCAAGTGCTTTTGCTTCGCTTCTTCTTGGCTAATTTTCTCAAATTAACCTACGCGAAAATGCAAATAAAAGCTCCTACTTATGTCTAGATTATTAATAAAGCCACTTTTTAATCTTTTATTTGCGGATTTACCACCAAAAAGAAAAATAGCAAGCGTGTACGAGCTCTAGCGGCTCTCTATTTGTCTGTAGACAATAAGCAAAAAATGAAAAAGTACTTGACGTTAGGCGCCAATGTAAATATAATGATATTAAGTACCACTAGATGATACTTGCATAAGCTGAATACTCAAGAATATATCACTTACCCCGGCTGGAGGCTATACCAATTATATCACACAATAAGTAAAATGTAGTCACGTGTAAGACACTATGTATTAAACGTAAAAGAATAAACACAATTAAATACCTTTGAAGAAGGTTTTTAGTATCAACACGATACTTTACACTTAACACTAATTACTTATAATTAAACACAATTAAAACTAATATAATACGCTTTCTTGCCAATTATGGCTATAATACACCACCGAGATTATACCGCGTCGACACGTCCGATCACTACGTACCTCAACAATATAACGATCGGCCGCAGCGCCGCTCCGTGGGCTTGTAGCCCTGTGTCGCGACGCGTGATCAGTGTTACCAACACATATACTTAATCCTATATAACCCTTACAGGTCCGGCATATCTCCCCTCTATCAACCGTGGGCATGAATTTTTAATAAGATTTTCCCGATGCCGATGGCGTATTTTCTCGTTGATCGTCGATCTTCGGTTTATACAAAATAAAACGAGAAGAACAGTCGAAGGAGTGAGGGGGTTGAAAAAAGAAACATTCGAGTACTCGCGACTGGAAAAGCTCGAAGAGTTGAAAAATTATACTTGCGGTGGTTTTTTAAATGTGGCGTAGCGTAGAAAGTAAACGAACAAACGAAGAAACGTAGGTATAGATTTGAAGAGAATGGCATGAGCAATTGAGCAAGAAGCGGAGATTAGGGAGGAAAGTGCTACTGGTAGTTATTTTTAATTTATTCGTGATTTTTCGTATAATTTTAATTTTCAATATTCGTTCACGACTAAGCGACGACGACGTAACCTTTGAAGAAGTACCTACGTAATATGTTGAGGCGCTTTCTTTTGCCTCTTTTTTTTCTCGAGATGCCGATGAATATTCATAATTTATTCGCTATAGCGAGAGAAGTTTATTTCGAAATGAAGATGATAAAATATTGATAAAATGTTTTATGAAATTTCTAAAACGAGAAAATGAATACCTTTTATGCAGACGGGTACGTTTTTCATCGCGATAAACCAAGGTGCGGATTACTTCTCCCTCCCAGAAGGGATAGGGTAAGATGAAGACTACGTAGGATGTCGAACGTGAATTTTGCAAAGGTGACGAAATTTTTGGATAGAGGAATTATTCTAATGAGAAAAACTTCTCAACTGATATTCTTTGATTTGAACGAATCCGAACTGGACTGAAAGAACATGCCCTAAAACACTAGTTTCCAAAATTTCAGGTCCTGCTTAAATTAATTTTTGGATTTTTGACGAATTTTTGAAAAATTTGAAAAGCTATATTTTTTTATGGAATAGGTACCTTTAAATTTTTTTGAGACAAGTGAACCAAACCAATTAGAATAATTCTGTCAATTAAACTCCTACAGATCAAGAATCTGGTAGTTTTGGGCTATTCTGAACCTTCTGTCCCAGCATAGAGACCTACATACTTTTTTTTTATTTAAAAAAAAAAAACAAAAAAACTTGAAATTTCAATTTCAATTTTCAAAAATTTGCCAAAAATAGAGAATTAACTTCGGTATAAAGGTTGCTCAAAATTTGATTCTGACGAGAGGATGACATGTTTTCCCAGTAAGCCAAATTTCAGATCGATCGAAGACTACAAGTTGTGAATCACATAGTGAGAGATGAAAACAATTCAGTGCCATTGCGAATAAAAATTAGCACAAATCACAAAGATGTAAAAAGATGATTGAACTCGCACCTCCTTTTCAAAATTCGCATCAGTGAATTGATAAAAAGAGATACATAGTTCGTTGTTACACCTTTTCGTCGTCGTTTTCTTCCTTCGTAGCTTTTTCCTTTCATCGCGAGATTATTCGTTTCGTCGTTTGGTGGTAATAACTTCCGAAATATGTAATTTGGGCTTCTAACAAGCAGCTATAACGTCTCCGAACGTAACATAAATCAGTTTAAGCGGCGCAGCGGTGGCGGCGACGACAACCGAGGCATTTTAACTCTCGTACACGATTCCGAAATTACCAGCTTGACTGTCGCGTCGAATTAGTTTTGAAAATTTAATTAGAGAACGAAAATTTCGCCTTCTATACGAAGCTGCTAACTCGTCGCGAGTTTATAATCGTATATTTCATCTCTTTTATACTCGCTAAATCGTATATTACGTATATTTTCTTCTCTCAGTACGGGATGCTGCGGCTCGCAGAGGCAGATATTCTCTACTATTTAAACAAAAAACGCCGAGCTTTTTGTAATCTCGGTGTACAAACGAAGGGGGGAGATGGGGAGATGGTAAGCTAGCCCTCTCTGGTAAAGTTTAGTACTTTTTTTATTCTTAATTTTGGTGGTAAATTTTGAGCGATTTCATTTACAAATATACGACGCTCGAGTATCGTGGTGTTGAATTTCAATTACTGCTGCGTGGTTTATACTCCTCCTTTTTCCCTCTCCATTTCAGTTCAACGTTAGCCTTTTTGCCACCTTCTGGCTGGGCTGCGTTTTAAGCGAGTTTTTGAAAATTCTTAGCACGAGGTGTTCATATTACAGCGGGATTCGTACTTCGTATTATATAAAAGTTTTAACCGCTGCCTGTGTTTTGCCTTCTCTACCCCGTCATCCCAATTACTTCTGCTGTAACTATACGAGGTTTCATTCCAACTACCTACTTCTGTTTGTGCATTGTTTCGTTTCTTAGTAGGTATATTATTTAATGGATTTTCCGTTATACATTTCGACGATAAATTATGATAATTTGATGTTCGCTTGCGGTCGAGACTTTCTGATCATTCTTTGAAATGTACATACAAAATACAGGTAGCTGTACAAATGCACATGCATACCCACAGTGGTGACTGGTGAGTTTTACACACCTGTACTTTGCACATGAATTTGAAAGATGGCTAAAATGAAATGGAACACCCCTCCCCTCTCGATATTGAAGAAATTTCAAGCATAAAGTTGTTAGGTTCTTGAAAAGATATGAAAAAATTGCATTTACATAATGCAGTACATATAATCCATTTTATCCTAGATATACCTTGAGGAATATTCATCCTAAATGTAAGTTATGAACCCAATTTAAATTGTCGAGTAGGGGATGAGAAAAAAACGACTAAAATTTTTTCATAGGGCGGCACCCACAACATCATTATTATAAAACGTTTCCAACAGATTGGACATCGCGCACATCAGGTCAAGAGAATTAGACATATGTAGGGGGGGTGAGACCAGCCCCAATTTCAGTTTTTCGAGGTTTTCTTCATAAGTACGGCCTCTACATGAAAAAATTGTTATATTCAAATTCAATCAACATAAAATTTCCTATAAAAAATGTTCCATGCAAAATTTACATAGGTGATAGGACACCCTCTTGTCCCCTGAAACCACACTCAACTTCAATCATTTAATCATTTCTCATGAAAAGAAATCATGTTGGGGAATTGCAGTGAAATTTGGTTTTCCATTTCTACCAAATTTTGTTTGTTCTTATGTTGTAGTACATAGTTATGTAAGGTAAAGTGCCCAAATTCCACCCAGTGCCTAATTCCAACCACTTTCAATTTCTCGTCCGTTGATAACGCTACCTAGCGGGTGTTTGTGAAATTATGTTGCTAAAGTGATTAAATGATGACGTACAAAACGCCAGCACCTGAAAGCCAAATGGAAAAAAATCATCGCCGAAAAACCACATTTCAAAATTGCCGGTTGCAAGGAAGCTCGGAGAAAAATACCGATGGAATTTTTTTAACGAAGTTTTTCGTCAAGTTTGATGAATATATCTTGAAAGTAGATAGTTTTCAACATATGTGCGGTATTCATTTGTAGGAACCACTCACCGAAGGCCCATTAATTTCACAATTTTCAAATCTCTGTGGGGGTCCTAATTCCAACCACCAGCAAGTACAACATGATAATTCATTTTCAAAAATTTTTAATACCTAGTAAATTAGTGGTAGGTAGGAGAAAAGAGCTGCTGTCATCATTGTTGAGTGAAATTAAGGCCTTTGAGGGGAAAAATATCGTCAGATACACCTCTTTTTACATAATGAATTTTTGAGTCTTTAAATTCAGGTATGATGGAGAATCTTGAAATTTTGTTTTTTACTGCCCTCAAATTTGCAAATCTCGGCATGTGACACTTTAATAATAAATGAAGATTTAATTACTTTTGTATTTTAATCAATAAACTTTGTATTTTTTGCAATTTACGCTACTTTTTTTCATAGTAAAAGTAGGTGGTTGGAATTAGGGACCCAAAAATGAAAATTTGCGATTTGACACTTTTCACTAAAGTTCATTTTTTTTTCTGGGGATGGTTTTTCCACAAGGTGACAATGCCAAATGAATTTTGAATAGTTACTTTATCAAATGGTTACACAACTTTTAAAAAAAATTCAAATTGAGATATCCGAAAATGCATTTAAAAAAAAGTGGTTGGAATTAGGGCACTTTACCTTAACATTGAATCTGACTTACTGTTCAACAAATGGGTTGGAGTAAGCTTGCATCCACCCTTCCTAGTACGAACATAGTCTGGGATTTACCACACACTCTATCAACAGTAAACAAGACAACACAATATTCCTTTCACAGGTTTATTGCACAATACTCAATTACAATCCATAACATCCGTCCTTGCCCTGCACAGGATTACAAACTTGTACGTTTACACTAAAACGATACTTCTATGTATGACCATCAGAAAACTGCGGGGCAGACATAGCCCTCCGTGTTGATCATTGTCAGCTCTGGTGGGACTACCTGTCCAGAGCGCGCTGCTACACAGTGCTACCTCCGACCAAGGGCATAACTTTCCCTGCTATACCAAGTAATTCACATTTAAAATGTGCATTTTTGCATGCTACACAGAAGTAACACAGCAACCAAATAGCGACTGGCCAGTGAATAAAAATGTTTCCGAACCTAAAAATTGACAGCATTTATACAAAAGTAACCTTTAATCAATTAAGCTGAAAGATGGCCGAGGGACTTGTTCAACACTGCAGTTGGAAAATCAATCCCTGCCTGCGGAAAATTTTTAATTTTGTTTTTCAATTTTTTGAAAAAATTATCCACAGAGAATGTCTTAGAATTCACAATTGATTGGCAGATACATACCCACTTGACAATAGATTCGTCGATAAAAAAAGCCAGTGAAAAAGCCGGCTCAAAAATGACAGTAAATTTGCCATTAAAAAAAGGCCAGGAAAAAATCGGCTGTTTAAAACAGCTGTTTAGATACCTAATGCATTAAATCGCCAAATAAAAACCTGAAATCTATAAAAAATTTCTAGCCCAAGTGGGGATCGAACCCAGGACTCCAGCTTGATGATCCAATGCTCTAACCACGTAGCCATCATTGCAAGGTGAATACTTCTGTTTTTAAGCGGTATACATGTACCTCACTTCGTACTTTTGTTCAATTTTTTAAAAAGAAGTTGTGAATACCCATTGCGCATGTGCACTATAGTCAGCGAATAAAAAACAGCTGATTAAAACAACTGTTTTTAATAAAGTAGCCGATTTGAGCCCGCGACTTTTCACATGGGAAAACTGGCAGTTTGGCAAATGAAAAATTCTGCCATTCGCTGGTCAAAAACGGCTGTTTAAATGGCTGTTATTATAAAAAGTAGCTTTTTCTAACCGGTGTTTTTTCTACGGCAAATTTACTGTCATTTTTGCGCACCTAAGTATTAAACGGCAAATTTACAAAAATCAAGCGGCATTTCGGCTTAACCAGCAAATCTCTTGTCAAGTGGGTAGTATTGCCTATGTAATGAGTTATACACAATTTTTCAGTTAAAATTTCCGCGCTTCTTGCTACATATTTTAACTTTACTTTTGAGCATGCTATTCGCTGGCTGAATCACATGAGTTTTTTTGAGAAAGTCCAAATTCCCTCATGTGTTTGATATGCAAAAAAGCACGAGTTTTAGCATGCTGCTCACATAATTTTTGTCAATAGGGTAGCGTAATAGCGACCAGTGTAATAAGCTGCAAAGCTGACAGGACCAGGGATGGAAAGTTGAAAGGTGAAACTTTTGGATTTAGCTTTTAGCTTTCAAAAATCCCAAACTTTCTCAGTTTTCAGCTTTTATTAGCTTTTAGCTTTCAGATTTTCAATTTTTTTTAATCAGGTGAATAGAAAAGGAAAATACAAACTCACAACCACAACGAAAAAAACTCGAGAAAACTGAAACTTGAGAAAAGTAAAATGTGAAAATCAAAAAAGAATTCTAACAGAAACTGAACCAAAAGAAAGCTGAATATATAAAGCTTTTGGCTAGAGCTTTTAGCTTTCAAAAATTCCAAACTTCCTCAGCTTTCAGCTTTTAGCTTTCAGCTAGCTTTCGGTCAGTTTCAGTCGTTGTCTCATTGGATGGAACTAGTCGGTCTAGAGCACACTGACACACAGTGTAGCCAGTGACTGAGGGCATAAATTATCTACAGGTACTAAACACTTTCTACAAGCAAGCTGAATTTTGGTATGCTGCCTCATTTGTATGTGTCCATACCTGCCCTAGTGAGGTTTCCCCCGATGTGGATTTGAGGGGGCTAGTGTCTATTACAACAAGATCCATTTTTGACGAAAATGAGTTAGGCACATCACTGGATAGAGCATTACGAGCTGCATCGACTGGTGTAAACAGATTTCAAAAAAAATAATTTCTTCAGTGTGAGACGGGCCTTCAAAAGTAGGGCCTGGTGGCTAATACGACATGTTCCAATGGAACATGTTAGTTTCGCGGCAAAACGTGATTTTTGGCTTTGTTTTGTTGAATTTCAGGCAGGCTGTTCGTAGTGATTGAGGTTGCCTTGTGTAAAAGTGACCTCCCTTCACGTTTTCAGATGATAACCGATTGTTTTGAGAATCGTTTCATTTTTTGTAAAAAAAAAAAAAAAATTCAATTTTTGAAATTGAAATTTTTTCAAAAATTTTTCGCTGGAAATGGGAAGGGGGAATGGTTCCTTTTGACCCCCCCCCCCTTGGCTACACATCCAATTTTCAACGTCATCAGACCATAAAATGAGGGGAAAAAATTTGCTGGTGGCTAAACCAACATGTTCCAAATTAAAAGTGGTCCCATTTGCCCCCTGGGGGTGGAATTTCAAATTTTTTTTCATGAACCTTCATTAAATACCTAGATCTACAATACTAGCCAAAAAAAACGGGAATTTTGCGATATGTTTTGTCGGAATCAGTTTTTTGCATTTCCTGAAAAAAGATGGTTTGGGATCTTGTCGTAATAGACACTAGCCCCCTCATTTTAGTCCCCCAAATCAGGTGTTTTGCCCATATTTCCCCAAATTGTGGTCCTAGCCCAAAAAGGATGTCCATGAAAGATGTTCCAAGTCTTTGCCATCAGATGACCTATGAACCAACGTCGCTTCGTGCTCTTAAAGGGGGGCTGAGCTCGAGCTACAGAGACAGACTACAGTCATTCTAACATAGAAGGTTTTTGGATAAGAGTCGTGATAGGTATGAATTATGTTCTTTACATCAATTTTGATCCCATGCTTTTTAACAATGAAGATTGTGAGGTACAATTTTAGAAACACGTTTCCAAAATTCTCTTTTTAATCCCTCCACGACACATTTTTCAAATTTTTCCCCACTGCCCACTAATAAGCAAAAATGTTGAAAAAAGTATAATGATGTTTAGGATGAGTCAAAACTACATCCAAAAAAACGTGTTTCTAAATTCATAGACACCCTTATTGGGCTAGGAACGCAATTTGGAGAAACACGATCGCTTATTTTAGCTGGAAAATTCGTGTTCCGAAAATATGTACCTATGTACTTTCATCTCAAACATTTCGCATTCAAAAATTGAGAAAAATAGGTACTTAGCCAAAAAACATATCAAATTTTTGTGACCCAAAAACCGAATCGACACCGCCAGATCGAGCGAGCATGCAAAAATTAATGGGTACATACCTAACAGTCAAAACCTTCGGCGCTGAAATGATTTTTCTATATTTTTGATAAATTTTTAAAAATAAAATCATGGGCCAAACATTGGGGAATTTTTCTGAAGGAAATCCTCTTCAACTAATAATTTTCCGGAGGAAGAGAGATCTTGCAACTCTCTAAAAGAAAAAACTGAAAAAATACCTTAAAGTGAGCGTAAAGTCTATAGATCATTAATTTTATGAACCAATCTCGTTTTACATATTTCCATCTAACTTTTAAGGGAGAAATTCATGATTCCAGTGTCCAGTTCCCAGATACACCTCGAATTCACCTCTCACATATTTTTCTGCTGTCTCCCTACAATCATGTTTAATTCGACACAGCAGGTCAATCACGAGATTGTGTAGCATTCAACATGAAATAGGGGTATACCTTTGCACTTATATAGGCAGGTATACCTATATATAAACCATTAAATAGATAAATTTGTAGGATTGCAGTGGAATTACCGGAGTAGTGGACGAATACTTACCGAGGGATAAGTAGGTACCTACATTACATACACAGCGTACGTGTGACACAGCATCAACCATACAATACTGAGAGCCGATGGTAGCACGTAATTGATTAATACCGGATAATTAATTACAAAGATATTATTTCGAGTCTCTCTGTATGTCTGCCCTTCTGCCATAGCCCATAATACGAGACAATAATACGTCATACTCGCGTACGTACGTATAAATAAAGTACACGCCGATAACGATTCATCACATTGACACTTGAATCGACCAACACAACTCGTACATAATGCACCATGACGCGCCTTAATATTATCCGATTTATACTCGTAGTACATCAAGCCAGTATAGGACTTGGTACCATAAAATAATCGGATACATACAGAGATAGAGAAGAGGAGAAAAAAACATGAACGATGGATGGACGATGATCGACCATTCCATCGTCACCAACATCAAAAAGCAAAAATGTATCAAATTGGTGGTACAAAAAGGGTAATGATCGCGTGCTGTGGCGTATGTACGAGTAAGACCACCATTTCCACATCATAGAATCATATTTCGATAGTACCTCGTGTATGATAAACTCAGCTCGTGGTAGGCTATATAAGCGTCTATAATTCGAACAATCGTAACCAATTTAGAAAGATTTGGAAAAAATAACGATGAACCGCAGACGTTCTGACGATCAATGGATTTTCTAGACGAAGAGCAAGGACAAGAGTACGTAGCATAAGATCATCTGAAAGCTGGTCGTTGTGGCTCGAACCTATATGAGACTCTGTAGAATAGAGGCCGACGACTTGGACGTTTGAAAAATGGACTTTGGAAACGCTCGACCGAGTATCTTAATTGGTCCAAGCACCGATACCTATGAGGAAGATGGTCGAGTAAAAAGATACCCCCATCTATATCTGCAGCTGTATATCCATCTCTCATAGTACTTGCAATCCAGCACCAGATATGTCGTGGCCTGTTTTGGTCGATAAAGGTGAGCGCGCGTGACTGGTGAGAATTAAAAACTCAGGATAAGTATAGCTGGATGAGGTCATCAAATAGTGCTATACAACGCGCAATCCGATCATCATCATCGGTAACAGTAACATTTACAGCAAGAACAACAACAGCAACCGAAGACTCAACCTAGCGCAGAAGCCACTCGTATAGCCATAGAGGTTCTATGGTAACTTCATGGTCTGTCTGTTATCTACACACCGGTTGGCTTTTTTTTTCAATTCGTCTATCTTTCCGTCTCTTTTACGCTAATGTCCTACGCCTCAATTTAAGATCATAAGCTGGAACTTTACTATAGTATAGGAAGTTTGCATCCGCATTTGACCACATTAATGGGTGTTTAAACTTGATACTTCGTCCGCGTCCAGTTGGCGTGATTACCGGTAATTTAAAACCCAGGTACGAAAACATATATATTTGTATTATACGCGCCGTTTAAACGTATCTATGGGTTTGTTTACATTTTTTTCCTTTTTTTTTTTTTTTTTCGTTACTTATGTGAAAATTCATAACCGCCAACGCCAACTGACTTTGTATTTATGCGTTCCGCCAAATTGAAAACAGACCTGCTTGACCCAACGACGACCGAACCGTCGAATACATATCAAATAATCGACCTGCTCTGCTCCGCTTCGCTCTCCATAGGGAGCTCATACACATGGTGGTGTACGTAGGTGCACGAATACATACACTATGTGAATTATCATTATTATTATGTGCGGTTATGTAGTCAGGTTTCTATTGACTGAATTATGTTCATATACATGGGTTTTTAATGCGGAATAACTCGAATAAATATACAATGTATCGTGCACAGATCTACACGATCGAAGGGCTCGAGAGGTACCATAGGTATCTTGAACACATCTGGATTCAGCTGTATTATCTAGGTACCCACGTCGAGGAGGAATGAACGTGGTGAAGAACTATTTCGACGGGTGAGGGGAGAAATTACAAAATTTCTCAATTCACTCATCTATGTATAAGAAGGGAGGTATCCCAACTAGCACAAACATTTTTGAACTGGACAAAGCTATAAATTGAAAGAACATCCCATCACTCAGAATATTTCAGGCGCTATAAAAGGGTATTTTACAATTTTTTGGCAAACTAATCAAATTTGGACCAAAATGTGAAAAAATCAAAATCTCACTAAACTAACCTAGAAAGCTGAAATTTGATATGCTGACCCACCAGATCGATTGGAAACAGTTTCAAACCATTTTGAGCAGTGTCTTACTGGAGCCTCTAGGTAAGTATAGCAGATTTTTGAAAATTTGAAATTTTCACAAACATTTACCAAATGAAGTTGGAAAGCTAAAATTTACTCTGTACTTCAATTTCAACATGTTCAGTCGACTGGAGATATCGATCCGTTCATGGAGTATCCAGTAACATTTTGAAAATTCCAATTTCCAAAAAAAAAAAAAAAAAAAAAAAAAAGGTTGGTAGGTAGCTACATGTACTTGGTTACTTTTTAAGAAACTTTGAACGTTTAAGTTACAAAAAATTTTTTTTTTACAAAATTTCAAAAATTCAAGTTTTTGATGCATATTGAAGCAAGAAATATGTTGGTAATATTTTCCAACTGGCTACACTGCATTTTCAGAGTTATAGTAACAAAGCCCTGTCTTTGATTAAAATAGTCAAAGTCTCACTTTTTGCTAAGAATAGCAAAAAATCTTACCTCTTGTCAAAATTTTGCAAAATACCAATACTGGGAAAAACCAACAAAGAAACTGGTATATCATAAGGAACTATTTCTCAAAATTCTCGAAATAGTAGAATGTTTCGAAGATGTGAAATTCGAATAAGTGTACGCACAAAAATTTGAATATACCAATATCATAGCTGATCATTTAGCTAAGAAGGTGGTATACACAATAGAACATGCTACCTTGAAAATTGAGGATATGTCTGATCATCAAGTGATAGAAACATTCGTTTCTTGCTAAAAAATTATCGCTCTCCCCCTTAAAATTCTACAGTCTCAATTTTTTTTTTGAAAACTACCCAAAAGTCTCGTTTCTTAACCGAACAATTGAAAAAAAATTCTCGTTCATGTGAAAAACACCTATTGTGAAAAAATATCATTTTTTTGGCCAATGAATGCCAAAAAGGCCTGCCTTTCGCTAAAATTGCCAGTCTTGCTTTTCGTCAAAAACTCTCACTTTTTTAAAAATTGACAAGAATTCTCGTTTTTAAGCAAAATTGTTTTACAAAATGCTGTTTTTTGAAAAGCATCTCAAAAAGCATTAATTTTTTCAAAAATTGTTCATAAAACTTGCTTTTTGTCAGCAATTGCCAAAAACTCTACCATGTTTACTAACTGAAAAATATCACTTTGTTTGCGAAAATTACCAAAAATTACCAAAACGTCTCATTTGATTACCTATGTAGAACAATGTAGGTACCTACTTTCATGGTCAAATTCCCAAGTTGGAAAAAATTCTTACTTTTTAGCGAAATTGCAGAGGATTTTCATTGTTTCCAAAAATTATCCGATAGTTTCGCTTTTTTGCTGGAAATTGCCAAAAAGTAGGTATCACTTTTTTGCTAATAGTTCCCAAAAAGTCCTGCTTTCTGCTGAAATATTCCAAGACGCCTGCTTTTTGCTGAAAATTGCCAAATGTTCTGCCATTTTTAAAAATTATTGAAATGTTCTCCCTTTTTTCTTAAATATTTCAAAAATATGCCAAAAAGTCACATTTTTTATCCAAAAATGCAAAAATTCTCACTTTTAGAAAAAATTTCAAAAAAACATAATTCCCTTGCAAGTTTTTAAAAATTGCTGCGTTTTATTAAAATTGTGAACTTTTTGCTTTTTGACAAAAAAATTCTCAATTCTTAACAAAATTGTTAAAGATTTTTACATTCAGTTCATTTCAGTTCAGTATTCAGGTCAGTTCAGGTTCAGTATAGATAAATGGATGAAAAAATAAATGAAAGAAAGATTGAAAAAATGAGTATGAAAGAAGAATGAAAGAATGAACGGAAGAAATTAAGAAAGAAAGAAGGGAAGAACAGACAGAGATACAGGAATATAAGAAAACGAGAAGACAAAAAGACGAAAAAACAGAAAGACAGAAAGACGAAAAGACAAAAAGATGAGAAGACGAGAAGACTATAAAAAGACGAGAAGACAAAAAAGATGAGAAGATGAAAAAAGACGAAAACAAGACGAAAAGACGAAAAGACGAAAAAGACGAGAATGATGAAAAAGATGAGAAGACGAAAAACACGAAAAGACGAATAGACGAATAGATGAAAAGATGAAAAGACTCAGGGATGCGAATCAGAATTTTTAACCTTAACCATAACCAGAATTAACCCAAAAATTGTTGGGAAAATAATTTTTATCCAATAACCTTTAACCAAAATCAAAAAAATTGGAACCGGAACCCGAATTTGAAATTCTAATTTCTCTAACCGTTAACCTGTACTTTAAAGAATATTGGTTAATTATGGTTGATATGTAATTTAATTAGGTAGGTACCTAGTTCAATTTTTCATTTTTTTCAATTTTTTAAATAAAATTGATTTTTTTTAAGCATTTGTTGTGTTATGTTGCCATAAAATTGCGAAAAGTCTCGCTTTTTTATCAAGAAATAGTTCAATTTCATGAAAATGAAATTGAACATTTCAATTTGTAATGCATGTTTTTCTTGCGTTTTTGTTGTTGTTTTTTTTTTTGGTTACTAATGTTAGGTACTTTTTTCGAGAAAAAAAAACTGAGTTCTCAACAGTCCTGAAAAAAAGGCCATAAAATCTGTCCAAAATTCCAAATCAACTTTATAGTTATAACGTATCTAATGATATAGTCGCTACCATGGTGCTTGTTAGTGACCCACTTTGACGGATTACAAACAATTTTTCCGAAATCAGTGAAAACATACCTATTTTTTAATCATTCGGTCACTCAAAAGAAGGTATACGTATATTAAATTTTCACTTTCTAAGTCAATATACGGAGAAATTTAGATTTTTCTCCATTTCTGTCTCAAATTAGGTATACATTATTTACCTACCTACCTATAAGTACTTATCTAGATTTCCGAAAATTCACCAAAACTCGAAAAGGCACTTGACCTAAAATTTTGGCTGTTGATGAATTTTTGCATGCTCTCTCGATCTTTGTCCGGTTTTAAAATTTCTCCGCCAGTTGTGAAATATCCCTTCTAAGTATTCGGGAATGATTTTCTCTTACCATTTTTCATTTTCAAATACACGAGTGAAGTAAGTATATCTCAAATCTTCTCCAGAATGATACGAAAAATGTGAAAGAAACAAATTGGACGATAACAAATGAGAGCTGTAAAACCCAGCAACTAATGTTATAGGAACCTTGGTGAAAAAATTTTCGTCTTGAATATCGTTGTAAATTCTTCGCATTCTGTCCAAGGACACATTATTGTCAAAACACGACGACGCTGATTCTGTTCCTTTATTTTCTCTCGACGACAACCCAGCCTCATCTCATCTCTTCACTCGCATCTATGTAGGTAGGTACATACAATAAACAATATAAACCAACGTACGATATATTATTGTTGGAAAACGCACATCGACGGCAGCAACGGCAGTCTCATTGTACGCATAAGCACAGCCAACAACAACAACAACAACAATAATAACCAAAGAATTTTCCGAAACTCGTAATTTCAGCACATTTTCTCTCGCGTAGGTATTTCCCTTCACATCTTCCTATCTTCATCCCTTTTCACTTTCATTCGTCGCTTTTCACGGCAGAGCTTTTAGTCATCGAGGGATTCAGAGTTGGATGAAAAGGGGAGGGAGGTGAAAAAGCCGGCAGTCTGGTACGTTCTTCGAGTATGCTGAAGTAGGTAAATGAGAATTCCATCGTAAATAATTTCACAAGTAAATTACTTACTCGTAGTATATGTGGATGGGTAGGTAGTTGTGAGTTTGGTGTTTTCCTCTGCTTAACACATAGGTATAATGGTGAGTGTTTTACTAGGTGCCTATTTTTCTAGACTTAGAAGAACAGATTTATTGAGGAAGAGACTCAGTTCACGAATTATTCCCAATTTTTGATGTACCTACCTATGTAATTGTTTTCCCCAGACCTGCCCAGCCTGTCTGATCTCACTACAAAATTCATCGTTTATTTGAAGCAGCGAAATGAAAGAGAAAAATAACGACAACGGCAACACCAAAGCAGGCATCAGTGGTAGTAGCAGCGGTCGTCGTTCGGTAATGGAGAAAGAATCGTGGATACGTTGTGTACTGGAGAGAGGAGAGCTGCCAAGCGACGAGTGCGACGAGCGAGAGAGGATATGAAAGAATGATCGAGTTTGGTCCTCGCCCCGGAAATGAATGGGTATCTTGAAAGGTTCGATGATCAAGGCGGTCTGGTTTTTTTTTTCGCATCTCCCTGTCTTTACCGCTGGAATAAACTCGCTGTCAAGGTCATTTATTGCTCTTCATTGGACCTTACCTGAACTTAGTGATGCGTTTAACAACGCGTTATTCTCTCCTCGGCTGCGTGTAATGTACGAGTTTATGTTTGGTATTGTATGGTATGGTGTAGCATGACTCTATGGCTACGCGGCGTTTTTCAGCTCACAGATCTCTTTTCTCCAGCTCGCCTGTTGGTTTTGTTCAGGTGGTTCCATTTCACGAATTACGAAATGCATCGCACTAAATCGACTGTACTAAGAGCTGAATTCTCAAAGAAAGACTTGTTTTTTTACTCTGCTGTTATCTGAACGAGTACCTACTTCACTTTTTTTTTCTTTTTTTGTTTTTGAGCAGCGGAAAACATAACGAAGCGTATACTATGTTTATTTTATACGCGCATAAGCAGCTTTATGCTAAATAGGGCACTGCTCTCGAGTTTGGTTCAGTTAATCGACCCATACAATCTAAACGAGCTTTTGGACCCACTTGTCGAATAGATACCTGCTGCAAGTTAGACACACGTGGACGGACTAGGGTATGGATTGGAAAATTCCCTCGAAAAAAGTGATTTGCACTGTGCGAGCTTGATGGTATACCAAGCTTTGGTTGTCCACGACGATGATGGTACCTAGTTGACGAACCACGATCCACATACGTTCGTATTGCTGGTGGACAGGTGGAAAAAATTTCATAAAACGCGGGTCGAACAATTGACAGAATAGAAGGCACATGGTATTACAGATGGTATAAGTAAGCAAGTTTTTATCTGGATATTAGTGTAATAAGCTGGCTGGTGTGAAGCTGGAATTGCCAGGGGAAAATACATAGAATAACGGGAACAACTACTTATACTATACTTACTTATGCGTTTAAGTGTACCATTCTACTCCTATGATGATCAATTTAAATGGCTTATGATATCTTCATTGGAGACTTTCTGATTCTCTTTAAGAGACATTGGCATTGATCGTTTTCTCCAACTGTAGATACCAATTGGAAAGGATTACAACATTTGAACATTGCTCAAGTGTCGTCATGTTTAGGTAGGTATGTCATTTTAATAATTTTTCACTTCTTTTTGGTCAATTTTACTTACCATTTCAATTCAATTTTAACTTTATTTTAATCCTTTCAATACTGATTTTTTTTAACAATCAGAATATTTCTTATCTATAGTTT
The DNA here is from genome assembly GCF_950023065.1 of Planococcus citri. Classification (NCBI taxonomy): domain Eukaryota; kingdom Metazoa; phylum Arthropoda; class Insecta; order Hemiptera; family Pseudococcidae; genus Planococcus; species Planococcus citri. Next base: position 44,658,723 of record NC_088681.1, on the reverse strand, counting down.
TTCCATCTGTCACTGTCTCACCCTCCCTCACACCGGTAGAAGAATTTTCCGGTTCACTCAGGTGAAGTGATTCACACGTTCTCGAATGATTCATTGATTCTGAGCAAATCGTTCGCGAACGAATTGAGTTCAACTTTTGAAGGTTGTTGTTTTTGATGAAGGGATTGAAAATTGTGAAGTTCCGCCATGTTGTCGTCCATTACTCCTGATCAGATTTTTTTCCCTTAGAGGAAATCGTTCGCGATTTTTATTGATAGATCAAAAAAAGTTCCATTTTGTCGTGTCGTGGGTTATTTGACTCGATTTATTCGAAGTGATTTAATCACTTTTTCAAAAGTTTGTAGATTCTGAGCAAATCGTTCGCGAACGAATTAGGTCCAGTTTTTCATGATATGGGTAATTGAAAAAGTCGAATGTCATCGTGTCCTTTGATTTTTCAGTGTTTCATTCGATCGCGAACGATTCTTCATTTCCGCATGAATCGTTCGCGAGCGAATCATTCATAATTTTATATGATTTTGCTATTGATGGAGTAATTTGAAGAATGTTCCATTTTGCCCTACTGTGTGTTATATACTTATGTTAGGTACCAAGTCCGAAATTGTACAATTCGGGGTTGGTACAGCCAATTTTGTACCATCTCCGAAGTGTCCGGACCAAGCGTGGATATTATTTTTTCGTCGGACTTGGTTTGTACCATGCCCGGAGGGTCTGGACAAAGTGTTCGACTTGGTACAATTTGTGTTGTGCAAAGTCCTAAATGTAGTTTTATAATGAATGAATTCGAATTTTACATCCCTTTATTCCATAAATATTGAACCGAATAAAAGGAAATTTAAAGATGACTCTGAAATACACTTCAGCAAAATTTTCGGATGCTGAAATTAATTTGTTGATTTTTGGGGAATTTTTAAAGATTCAAATATTGCTATGCTCATTTCTCAAGAAAAAAAAACTCTCACGCATTGAGCGTGAGAAGACCGACTTTTCGTAAAATAAAAATTTCTTACGAACGAATTGATTCACTTTTATTTAAACATTCATTCGCGAACGAACTGATTCGTATAAGTGACTCGTTCGTGAACGAATCGATTTGTACAAGTGACTCGTTCGCGAACGAATCGAATCATACAAGTGAATCGTTCGCGAACGAATCGATTCATTTACTCAATTTTCGATGAATCATTCACGAACGAATTGAATTACTTTTTCTGAATCATTCGCGAACGAATTGACATTTGTTTGTGAATCATTCACGAACGATTTGATTCGTATTAGTGACTCATTCGCGAACGAATTTATTAATAAATTAAAGAATTGATCGATTCGTTGGCGAATGGTTCTTTCAAAAAATTGATCAATTCGTTCATGAATGATTCACAAAAAATTGAGGGTCGTATTAGTACTTGATAGGAATCGAGCAAACCTAGTGAGATTTCCAGATTCATCGAAATCAGTTCAGCCTTTGCTGAGTAATTAAATTTTATGTGCAAATTCACCTCATTCGGATTTTTCACATATGTACGAGTACTTAAGTATTTAAGTAATGACTTGGCACACGAATTCATTTAAAATTGAACTTAAAAAAAAATTATTTCTCAGGAACGGTTGAACCGATTTTGATGAAACTGTGCGAAGCGAGGGCAGAATATAAGCTCTCGAAAATTCCTAATTCAAGAACTAAATAATTGGCTTATCCCTATAGGTACTTATATTATTTTTAGATGCAAAAAGATAATTTTTCTGGTTTTAAGATTTGAAAAATTTGAAAAATAAATTTTGAAAAATTTCAGTTTTGGAATAATAAAATAGGTAAATGCGAGTGCAAAAGCTTTTGAAAATTTATAAATCAAAAAATAAAACGCCTTCGTTTTGTACTTGAATAAAATGTCAAGGTTTGAATTTTTGAATAAAGGCATGAAATTCGAATTCCTTCATTATAAAACTTTATATCGGACTTTGCACAACACAAATTGTACCAAGTCAAACACTTTGTCCGGACCCTCCGGGCATGGTACGAACAAAGCCCGATGAAAAAGTAATATTCATGCTTGGTCCGGACACTTCGGAGATGGTACAAAATTGGCTGTACTATCCCCGAATTGTACAATTTCGGACTTGGTACCTAACATATATATACCTATGATTCGTTCTCGAATGAATTTCCACTTTTCCAGTTTTGAGCAAATCATTCGCGAACGAATTGAGTTTGGTTTTTAACGATAGGATTAAGGATTTTGTCATGTCATCTGCACCCAATTTGATCTTTATTCGGTGATTTATTCATTCGTGAACGATTTTTCTTCTTTGAGCGAATAGTTCACAAACGAATTATCCATCATTTTCATCGGTTGCTTAGAAAATTATTATTTTTTGCCTTGTTATGAGCTTATTATTAATTGCTCTGATTTTCATGCGATTCAGTCGTTCTAGAATGAGTTGTCTATTCTGAGCGAATCGTTCGCGAACGAAGTGACTCCAATTTTTCCCAAAAGAATCGAAACTGTCAATCTTCGTCAAGTAATACACATTTTATTAGGTTTTTCACTGATTGATCCATTCGCGAACGATTTTTCTCTTCTGAGCGAATCGTTCGCGAACGAATAATTCATAATTTCTATTGATAGATTGAAGAATGTGCTATTTTGCACCGTCAGTCATGTACCAATTGTACCATTTGATTTAATTTCCACGTGATCCAGTTGTTCTCGAGTGGTAAATATTTTCTGAGCAAATCGTTCGCGAACGAACCGAATCTGGTTTCTGATGATGGAAATTGAAATTATCGAGTTTCACCATATCATCTGCACCTAATTTAATTGTCCATCAATTCATTCGTTCGTGAACGAATTTTATCCTCTGAGCAAATCGTTCGCGAACGAATCATTTGGAGTTTCTATTGATACATTGAAGGTTCGATTTTTCAATATGTCGTGTATCATATGCTTCAATTTCAAAATGATTTATTCCTTCTCGAACAGTTTTTCTTTTCTGATCAAATCGTTCTCGCGAACGAACCATTTCACAACTTTTACAGATTTGCTGAAAGGTTGACGAATGCAGTTCTCGAATGGATTGTTGATTCTGATCAAATCGTTCGCGAACAAATTGAGTTCAGTTTTTCGCGACAGGATTTAATTTTCAGCTTAATTCTCGAGTTTCGTCGTTTCATCAACTTCTGATTTCGTTTATCATGATTCATTCGTTCACGAACGATTTTTCTTCTCTGGGCAAGTCATTTGGTAACAAATCGTTCACAAATTTTTATTGATAGATTCAATAATATTTTGTTTTGTTTTGTCGTGTATGTATTTAATATCTGATTTCTTTCCGAGTGATTCAGTCGTTTTCGATCGATTCATCGTTTCTGAACGAACCGTTCGCGAACGAATCATTTTTTTTTTAGTAATTTTCAGAAATACCTGTAGTGACTAGCAACGTATTTTCAAACGTGACTGATCTTCAATCATTCTCATGTAGTTTAGATGTTCATGAATTTCAGGAAATTTTTTGCATCATGTACAATTTCAATTTTCATGATTTTCAGCGGTTTTTGGATTCATGTTGCAATTTCATCACATTTTTCTCAATTTTTAACCACTTGTGAGTCATTTTTATCAATTTTTGACATTATTAAGTAACTTTTTTTATATTTTTGCTATTTTTATGATACTTTTTTCAACTCTTATCTATTTATAATTCATTTAAAATTACTAAATTTTGATGGGTTGAAAAAGCTAAGTAAGGTAATGTAACAAAGTTTCGAATTTTTGAGGAGTGGCAAAATTCCCCTAAAGTAAATTTGTTGCATTTGGGCGATCGGCGCCATTTTTGCTACTGTTGTGTCAAAAAAATCCTCAGAAAATCCGGCTGGAAATTGTCGAAAATGATCATAATAGGTACTTATTTCGTCATTTTTTTTACTGGTTCGTATTGGTCAGAGAATATGGACTGATCATTGAATTGATCGAATGCACAACTTATTAGTTCATGTACGTATACTTACTGTTGGCATAAAAAACCACACCCATGAGATGAATGGGTAATAATAACTGAGCGAAGAAGAAGAAAAACTATAGAGTCGTAAATCTCTGTTCGATTTTGTCACGAAATTTCCATTAATTTTTTTTTCGCTTCGTCCATCTATATACTTAAACTTGAGAAAAATGAGAAAAAATGGCAATACTCGATCGAATTCGTATTTATGTACATAAGTTAAAGAAAACTTTTCACCTTGCTCTTTGTACCCCATGTGTATCGAATAAATAAGTATATAAACGAGTAAAACTATCGACTGGGTGGAGAGAGGGGCAGCTGAAGGCGAAGTAATGAATCTAGTATGCGAATAAACTATCGCGTTTCATTGGCAGATGTCCGAACTAATAAAAGAGAACGCGAAGTGACGAGACATAGAAAAGTATAGAGGCAGGGATCAGGGCAGGGAGAAGCTCAACAACTCGACAGTCGACAGCTCAATATTATGCTAGAAATAACGAAGGGAAATCAACACGCGATTTTTCACTGTTGACTCGAGCTCTACTGCTTCTGCTTAGGACAACTTGTATTCAAATTTAAACATCTTCGATAATAAAACTGTACGTACGCGAGTATAAAGAGAAACGTCGAATATAAAAAATTTCCACATACGAGTTCACTTTTTTTTGCTTTTGTTTTTTTATTCGTTTCTAACTCGAACCGAAAACGAATAGAAACGTACATATATACGGTATGGTGTACTCTATGAGCACCGAGTAGCATACTAGAAAGGCTAGTAGCATAATACATATACGCGAACTACATACAGTATATTATAATAAACTTTTTATACGTATACGTGTCGAATACCCTCAAGCATAAGCTGTACAATACGTATATTCTAAGTACATATATGTACTACTCGTATAAGAGCGGAGAGCGAGTGAGAAAAATAATCGCGAACAACGCCCAAAATATGAAAACTTTGTGTAAAAATAAAAGGTGCTGTCGCCCGAACTTTTATTCCGCAAATGCAATTGAATATGATATTTTTTTCGCCAAAATGTAACTTTCATCGCGCTCACTCACGCACACCACACCAAACTGCTGGAAAAAGAAACAACTTTGGTGTATTTAACCGCGCCTTGCCGAGCCCTTCTAGCAACTTTCCGCCAAAGTACACAACTTACTACAACGTTTCCGTACAATATGATCTATAATTTAAAAATGTTGCACGCGATTTTTGCAACTTTCAACTTTCTTAAAGGAACACATTTTTCAAAATTTAATTGATTTTTTTCTTCTTCTTTTACGTCGACTTGTCGTGTCCGCAAATAAATCATCGAGAATTTTCCAATGCGAATGGTTTCCTTTTAGGTTTGCTATAGTTTTCTTTTCGTAAATGATACGTATCTCTTTTGTCGAATTTTCAAGGAAATTGGTGCGTATATGTGAGACGTCGTATTGTTGCGATAGATAGAATTGTCTGGTTGTATGGATCTTCCCCCTGTGTCTGTGGTCCTTGTAACTCAATATTTTGTGATTTTTGGTACCTACCTATTAAGCTGTGTAGATTTTTTGAACGATGATATTTCGATGACAAGACATTTCTATACACCGTGTTTCGACGTTGAAAAATCAAACCGTCAAATTTTTCCTCCTTGATATGAATTTTACATTTTATAATTACCTACAACAACAAAACAGGTAAGCAGGTAAGCAGACAGGTAGAGGTGGGATCATCGAACAGCTCACCATCTTCTGCGTATGTATAAACATAATAAATATTACGATAGGCAGACACGACTGACGACATCGACTGGTAAAAATACCAACGGCCGTAGCACTGTTGGTAATAAAAAAATTTATAAATATCGAAAGTATCTCGTCGAATAGCACTTTTCTGCCTTCGCAACGTTTTTAATTACTTGGGTGAATTTTTCGTCGCGAAATATCGCAGCAGGAGGTGCATTATTTCTGAACCAAACTTCGCGATGAAATTTTTTTTACGACCTATCAGATTCCGGCGAATCAGCTGCATCGAGTAGGTAATTGGACTAAGGAAATTCCACCTGTAGGTGCGTCTTCCTTTTCAACGCGAAAACGAACTGCTTGATGAGTAACGAACGCTCAGAAAATCGAGAGGAAACGAGGGGCTATGGGTCGCAAGGTGACATTTCCTACGGGAATGCGTGCGCAAATCGCAATTAACCCATTCGGTACCAAACCCATTATTAATAAAAACACAGTGTGCGGCACTCCAGTGGTCTATGATGGAAAACTACTACACAAAACTAAACTTCCATTCTTCTACTTTTTATTGCTGGTTAGTTTTTTCGTCTAGGACTTTGGAGCTCTTGTCAATTTACAAAACAAATGTGTCAGGTTCCTTTGCGCAACCCTGTACATGGCCCTTTGTACCAATGACGAGTATACTCGTCCAGGGGTCATTCCATTTCAATTTGACCCATATTTTGCCCCCATGTCTTTCGATTCTGTTCAAATTTTTTTCACATAACCTACCCACCCAACTACTTCAGAAAAAACGCCAATAATCCCTCCCAGCCCTCTCGAGGGCCCAGTGGGGAGGTTTTATTTTGCTTTAGCAAATTCCTGAAGTATTCCACTTCGAGGGCTCATAACTTTTCCGCTAGAAAACTTATTGACTCGAAAATAATTTCACAGTTCAAAATGGCATCCAAAGGGTACCCCCGGATAAGATAGGCAAAATGCCCTTAACCTCAGATTTCGATGAAACTCACAGGGTATGTTTAGTACCCCCAAAAAATAATTTTGGGCCCATAGCCCGCTCCCCACCCCATCCCCCTCAGCCAGGGGGGCCAAAAAACGCGTTTTTCAGGAGAAAAATTCTGTATCAGCGAGTAATTAAGATAAATTGATTCTGTAAACGAATATAGTTAGAGGATACATGGGTGTACCTCCCTGAATTTTTTCAAAATTTTTCATCACATGGGGGGAGAAGGGGGGACAAAAGAAAACTTTAAATCGACATTACTCCGGAACGAAAAAACATACCAAAACGATTTTTTCGTCAAATATGTACAATTAGGTCTACTTTCTATAGAAGTCATCACCCGGCCATTTGGAGTGGTGGGTCAAGCTCAAAAGCTCAAAAAACTCTCAAAAAACCACGTTTTTTGCGTTTTTCTCCAAAAATATGGACAAATGGCGGAAATCGAAGAGCACCAAGTTGTTCAGCGTGAAATTTTACCTCAGAATTGTGTAATTGAAAATTCATTTACACCGCGTGATCGTAAAACTACATGCGCAGAAGTATTTGTGCTTACATCAAGATAGCTGAAAGGGTATTCCTGGGTAAAATAGGTGAAATGCTCCTGTCCTCGGATTTCTGAAATTTTGATGAAACATTGTTGGGTACCATTAAAAAAAATGTCGGAGGCAAAAAATCCTCCCACCCCATCCCTTGCTTACAATAGCGAAAAAACGTTTTTTTGGGGGAGGGATCATGCTTCAACGAGTTTTGAAAAAAATCTGTATTCACTCAAAATGTATGGAGGAGACAGTATAATGAAACTACATAGGTATTTGAGATTCTGCGTCAATCTATTGCTATTGCCATCAAAATCCAAGGCCACTTTTAGGGTTCTACTGAGCAATTGAAAAGTAAATCTTTTTTTTTGAAGAGGGGGTATTAGTACTTAGTTGGTGTTTTGAAAATATTTTCTTCGCAAAAATTTCGCAATAATGACGAAAAAATATTGAAAGATACATGATATATTTCTGAAACTGAGGAAATATTTTGGAACGCAGTGATGCCAATTTTAGGTTTCAAAGAATCGAGAAAGATTGGCAAAAATTTCTAAATTTTTGTTGATTTTTCGAAATTGACAAAAACAATTTAAAATAATAGCATAGAATAGACGAAGAATCTCAAATATAGGTATTCATTTAGGACTGGGTCGATCGTCATTTTTCTCAAAACAAATTGGGTACAGGGGCTACAGTGAAAAAAAAACACTTTTCGAAAATACACCCACGTTGAGGGTACATGTTTTCCCTTTAGGGGCACTTCTGGAGCCAGCATTTTTCTGTACATCTTTCAACTCAAAATGACGGTTTTTGCTGAAATTGGTAAAAATCCACCGTTTTTTTTTCTTTTTTTTTCGTGATCTACCCAATCTACTAAGTACATAGTACGTAGGTATAGGTATACCTATGTTTTCAATGTACATTGGTAACTCACATAAAAATTTGATCATCGACACCAAAAAGAAACCTTTCTGATAGTTTTGAATTAGATACCCATTAGGTACTTGAAAAGTAGGCTATTTGTAATTCAAGAAAACCTTGATTAAGAAGTTGCATGGCGTAAATAGCGCTATAATGAAACATTTTTCACAAAAACTCTAATTTTTGGGCAACCCCTCTCCCCAATGTGACCGTTAGGAAGGTCCAACTGCAAATCAAACTTCATATTCGTGTTCAGCGAGTGATAACGATACGGAGAGGGGGTGCCTATGGCCAAAAAATTGAAATTTAAGGGTCTACTCTACGGAGAGCGTTCTAATTCGACAACCAGTCGAAATATGAAGCCGATTTGTTTGTTATTTTCATCATTCGTTCGTAAGACTTCGTGTAATCGATTGAACGAATTTAGTCGTGCTTATGTCCCGCAACCCACTCCTATCTAAACTTCAGACGGGGATTTCTCCGTGAATTTTCAGAATTCTTCCAATTTTTTTTTCATCAATGCTGATATTTCATCTATGAAATCGAGGGTATGTAGCCATATTTTCTAATTTTGCTTTTCCAACAGAGATGTGAGCATCTAAAGTACCTCCATCCAATTCCCTATTATTGCCATTAAATGTCCTAATTCAAAACATACCCTCGCTTTTGAATGTTTTTTTAGCAAAATAAATCAAACCCTAGAAAAATCCGCTCAATAGTTTTGGCACAATCCCCGCCCAAAGTTGACCATTTTTCATCAGAAAATGAGAATAGCCTTGAAGAAGTTAGTTGGTTTTCTATTGTTTTTGGAGGCCAGCATCCAAAATTATGGATCGATTTTTTTGGTGGTGCTGTGACACAAAAAACACAATTTTGAGTGTTTTTTGAGTTTTTGAAGATGGCCCACCTGGAGGGAAAATTTAAAAAAAAAATACCAATTATAGTACTCATGCAGATACATTTTTGAAAAAAATTTCATGTGCTTGAATTAGGTTCGGAGATATAGCGGTTTCAAATTTTCTTTTGTCAATATCTCTCCCCAGGGGGACCAACAATTTTTGAAAACAATTCAATTTGGTAGAATCATATCTCCTTCAAGCATTTTGAGTGAATACAGATTTTTTTCAAAACTCGTTGAAGCATGGATTTTTTCTTCCCGAAAAAGGCCCTTTTTTCGCTATTATGAGCAAGGGAGGGGGTGGAGGGATTTTTTGCCTCCGACATTTTTTTTAATGGTACCCAACAATGTTTCATCAAAATTTCAGAAATCCGAGGACAGGAGCATTTCACCTATTTTACCCAGGAATACCCTTTCAGCTATCTTGATGTAAGCACAAATACTTCTGCGCATGTAGTTTTACGATCACGCGGTGTAAATGAATTTTCAATTACACAATTCTGAGGTAAAATTTCACGCTGAACAACTTGGTGCTCTTCGATTTCCGCCATTTGTCCATATTTTTGGAGAAAAACGCAAAAAACGTGGTTTTTTGAGAGTTTTTTGAGCTTTTGAGCTTGACCCACCACTCCAAATGGCCGGGTGATGACTTCTATAGAAAGTAGACCTAATTGTACATATTTGACGAAAAAATCGTTTTGGTATGTTTTTTCGTTCCGGAGTAATGTCGATTTAAAGTTTTCTTTTGTCCCCCCTTCTCCCCCCATGTGATGAAAAATTTTGAAAAAATTCAGGGAGGTACACCCATGTATCCTCTAACTATATTCGTTTACAGAATCAATTTATCTTAATTACTCGCTGATACAGAATTTTTCTCCTGAAAAACGCGTTTTTTGGCCCCCCTGGCTGAGGGGGATGGGGTGGGGAGCGGGCTATGGGCCCAAAATTATTTTTTGGGGGTACTAAACATACCCTGTGAGTTTCATCGAAATCTGAGGTTAAGGGCATTTTGCCTATCTTATCCGGGGGTACCCTTTGATTCAAAAACGTTCATGTAAAAGTTCATAAAATTTTATAAAAGTTCAAAGTTGAACTTTCAGTGAAAGTTCAAATTTCAAAATGGCGCCGTAAGTGCGAGCTATGATTCAAAGTTACTCAAAAAAATCACAATAGATGTAACTTTTTATGCTGTTTCGGAATATATTGTTTTCAAAACGGGCACTTTCAACTGGAGGGGGGATTGCCCCCCTCAAATTTGAGTCCAAAATTCAAAGAAAGTATGATCGTGTAGTATATCAATTGTCATGTTTTCAGAGGTGTTGAACACGAATATGACCTTGGTTTTTCGATTGAGCTTCATCTGAAGCCCCCAGCACCCCCTCCCCTCGTAAGGGTCAAATTCCAAAAAATGGGCTGTGTTACGCACATGAAATAGCACGTTTTTGGAAGTGCTGAACACGAATATGACCTTCGTTTTTTGATTGGGACTCATTTGAGGTCCCATGCTCCCCACCCCTTTTGAGTCAAATTTTGAATAAAAATAAAATGGGACACTGGGGGCTTTAGATGACGTTCAATCTAAAAGCAAATCTGATATTCGTGTTCAGCGCCTCCAAAAACGTGCCATTTTATATATCGCGTTATCCAACCCTTTTTTTGGAATTTGACCCTTTCGAGGGGAGGGGGTGCTGTGGGCTTCAGATGAAGCGCAATCGAAAAACCAAGGTCATATTCGTGTTCAGCACCTCCAAAAACGTGCTATTTCATGTATCGCAGTACACAAACCATTTTTTGGGAATTTAACCCTTTCAGGGGGCGGGGGTGCGGGGGCTTCAGATTAAGTGCAATCGAAAAACCAAGGTCATATTCGTGTTAAGCACCTCCGAAAACATACCAGTTGATATAGGACACGCCCATACCTTTTTTTTGAATTTTATTAGACCCAAATTCGAGGGGGGCAATTTTCCCCCCAGTTGAAAGTGCCCATTTTGAAAACAATATATTCCGAAACAGCATAAACAGTTACATCTGTGGTGATTTTTTGCGTAACTTTGAATCATAGCTCGCACTTACGGCGCCATTTTGAAATTTGAACTTTCAATGAAAGTTTAACTTTGGATTTTTGAAAAATTTTATGAACGTTTTTAAATCAGCTTTGGATGCCCTTTCAAACTGTGAAATTAGTTTTGAGCCAAGTTTCATAGCGGCAAAGATTACCATAAATAAGTACCAAAGGGAAATATTTCAAAATTATTGGCATGCTACCTATCTATTGAATTTTCCAAAATTGATATTTTGGAGCTTTAAATGCCCCGGGACATAAAGTGTGAGGCATTGTTAGATAGGGGAGAGAGTGGAGATTCGGAATTTGTAAAAAAACAAAAATACGTAAGTTCTCAAATCCTGCTATTCACCCCTAAAGTTTTGACCAGAATTTCCATTTTTTTTCCACCCCCCCCCTTTCAATGCCCCAAAAAGGGTTGATAGCTTCGGTTTTTCTTCAATGTTCCTCAATTTTAGAATTCTTTGAACTTTCGGTTTTTCAAAAAGTATAAAATCATCAATTTTGAATGAGCCGATGATTATTTATGAATTTTTTTCCAAACCCTCCATAAAATATTCAATCAATAGAAAATTCACGCGGTATTTAAGGCAAAAAAAATAAATTGAGAAGGTACCAGATGGGTTAACGCTGTTTTTTTCACCTTCGAGTTTAATGAACGGGTCACGAAAAACAAATTCGGCTCAAAATACATAATAATATTAGGTAATTTGCGCGTATACCTAACAAAACGTCGGAAAATAATTTTATATACGCGGTTCGAAATTTTTCGTACAGTAGGTGGTGATGGGTAGGAACACAGCCTGCAGCGGAGGTGAGAAGAAAACAATTAAGAAATTGAACGAAACGTTTACCTGGGCAATTTCAGCGACAAAAAATAGGAAAAACCCACACAATATTTGCTCGAGTTTTCTTAAAATCGCGACTCGATTAATTTCATTTTAAGGAAGCGTAAAGAGATGCAAGGAGAGAAGGTATTAAATGATCAACGATCCGCCCAAAATTATAAAGAAACAGAGTTAATTAATTCAATTTCTCAGACTAAATTTTCAATACCATGATCTGAAAAATTGAGGTAACTTTCCGAGAAACGATTCAAAGATTTTACGTTGGTCAGTAAGGGAATAGAGGGTCCCAGACTTACACGAAATAAGACTGAGCTTACACTAAAAGAAGTTCCTGAAGTTCATAACATTTTAAGTAAGTACAATGAAAGAAGCTGAAGTCTACGAGGAATTCGTAAAGTACGAGTACATGCAGGGTGATTCGGATAAGACTTGAAAAATTAAAACCACATATTCTACTCGTCGAATTGAGAAAAAATTTCCTTTGCAAAAATTTTGAAAAACCAACCCTTAATGAGATATTTTCAATTAAAGTTGTGTAAAATATGGCAACACCGCATTTACATTTCGCCTATTCAAATCAGGGAAGCGTAACTACAATTTCGTTTTCAAATTTTTCACCTCTTAAATTAGTTGATTTGAAGTGCAATCATATGCCAGCCAGCAATTTCTATTGTTTTTAGGGAACAAAATCGTAATTTACGGTGACAAATTTTGCGATGTTGCCAAATTGAGAATATTGGTTGAGATAGATCACGTTTTATTGAGGAATGAAATTTTTTTGATAAAAGTAATTAAAATTGAAAATTGAGTACAGGAAACCTTCAAAGTGAATCCAGTGGACCAAAAAAGAGAAATTAACGTTTAATGAGTGTCGAATGAGAAGTACTACCGCATTAATTCATAAAATTCGAAATAATTCAATTTAACTTCAAGTTTTGATTGTTATTCATTTATGAAAACACATTTCTGACTTCAAAACATCAAGTTATAAACCAAAACAGAAAAGAATGATACTCTACATACATTGCTGAGATCTCACTTTACTATTTCCACCACCTAACCCCCAAAAATTTTCAATAGATACGCCGAAATGGCCAATTTTAGGAAAACAGCTGGACCCCTTTAAAGGTCAATAACTCCGAAATGAAGAGGTTTTGGTCCATGGTGTATATAAGGTTTTTTACTCCTATTTATGAGTAGAATACGTGGTTTTAATTTTTCATGTCTTATCCGAATCAGCCTGTATATAATGAAATGGCAAAATCGATACATTGCTTTAAAATAACTTCAGGTACATACTTACATACCTATACAGAAAAAAAACAGAAATTGAGGAAGATTAATTAAGTAGGTGGTAATTAATATCGTATGAATGGTAATCGAGCTTCCAAACGCTGTAATTGACTCGTTGATAATTCTCTGACATTTCCAGTGACATGACAGCAATTACAGGAACGATATCAATTGTAGGTACCTACCTACGTGGCTGATTCTTCGTTAATTTTCAAGGGTATTAATTTCATACTTTTTAGTGAATTAATGATACCTACATTATCTCACATGGGAAAAATCATACGACGATTCGGATTCAATTATTTAGGGACCAAAAATTAATTTCAACACCCATAACTTAGGTAAGTCACTCCCAAAATGTAGGCGAGATCTAATGTAATATATGTAGGTAGTTTCATAATTCATGAGTCATTGATCAATGAAGAATTCAGAAAATATTAATAAATTAATGAAAACATATCGGTCAAATAAATAAATTAGAATGTGCATCAGGGTAAATTGGAACATGGGCGAAGTTTGGGACACCCAAATTGACGCCTAGAAGTGCGCTACCTAGCAGTAATGTGAAGGTACTGTCCTCACTTCATCATGCCATAAAAATTTTCGCGATTGAGTTCCATTTTACATGTCTTTGGTTCATGTTGTGTTTTGTTGTCTTGAATTTGATAAAAGTGGGGTTTGGTATTTTTAAAATTGATAGTACCATATCCACCACAATTCAAGTGTAACCTAAAGCTTTGGTATGAACCTGATCAATTATTCACTCGCAAACATGAGGGCTGAACATTTTTTGGGGGTAATTTTAACTCAAAATCTCCAACATACTTCAATTTCACCAAAATATTGTAAACAACAAATTTTTTCTGCGCCACCCTAATTGGCATTCATGTTGACAATTTGCGGGACACAGGGTCAAAATTTACATAGACATGTGAGATCCAAGTGTGATGGAAGTGGATGGATCGACATTGGCATCAAAATTTACATCAACCTCTCACGACATGATGTTATAAAATTTTGTTTCAAAATTAAAAATTCTTTACAAAAATGATTTTCTTGAAGTTGGCCATTGCTCGTACTGAAAGCAAAATTCATCCAAGGGCCACTTCTGAGAGGTACCTACTGTACAAAAGCTGAAAACAAATTCTTTATACTAATAGGTATTGAAAAAAGTGCAAAACTTCATCTGAGAGTACTGAACTAATATGTACATATTTTCATGTCCACCAGGGATGTTGACCGATTTTTAACCGTAACCTTAATTCGGGAAATAACCGGAAAAAATGGTAAAAAATCACATAACCTTAATCGAAAAAAATTCCTGTATTTAAATCTGAGTAACCTTAACCTTTATTCCAAAATTTGATTACCTTAACCATAACCTTAACCTCAAAAATTGTAGTTAAAAACCGGTTATAATTACACATTTTTTCACGCTTTTTTTTTCACATTCTAGTTTTTGTAAAGCAGTTAGTAGCGTTTTTGTTTAACATTTTATTCATTTTCTCCAATTTTTGCAGTTCTGACTTTTGAGCAAAGATTTGATCAATTTTACTTGAATTTTGTAACATTGAAGTACTAATCATTGGCGATTTTCACACCAATTTTGATGTTTTTTTGTACATTTTGTGCAGTTTTGCAAAATTTTTAGATTCATTTGCAACTATTATCAATGATCTGTTTCTTTTTAATGTTTCAAGATATTTCATCAGATTTTGGTTGTTTAAATTTCATTTCAACGATATTTTGAGCAATTTTTCAAAGTTTTTCTCAATTTTGTCAATTTCTTGGCAAGAAAACAGATGATTTCACATTTTTATCCAAAAAGTGAGATGATTTTGCAGCTTTATAGCAATAAATCAAGACTTTTTTGGAAATTTTGACATTAGAGTGAGAATGCTTAGTGATTACTGGCAGAAAAGCGAGATTTCAACAATTTATAAATTTAAGCATAACACAGAGCTAATTTGAAAATTTTTGAGAAAATTGAAATTTTTTAATATTTTTTTTGCAATTTTTTGGGGGAAAATTGAAACCTTGTGTAAAAGAGCAAATTTTTGACTTAATTTTCAGCAAAAAAGTGAAACTTTTTAGAAATTTTCAACAGAAAGGTGAGACTATTTGGTGATTTTTCATATATTAGCCTTGAAAATTCCAAGTTTTAATTTGACTCTATAAAAAAAACCATAACCATAACCCACATTAACCGAAAAAATTCCATCAAAAATCTGTAACTGTAACCGTAACCGTAACCTTTATTCATATATCAATTTTTACCAAAACTGTAACCGAAATAATCAACATAGAAAAAAAATGTAACCTTAAACCGTAACCAAAATTTTTTTCATTAAGGTTAACATCCCTGATGTCCACAACATGTTGATGTCCACAATATCCAAGACATTTTATAAATTTGAAAAATCTTTGAAAATTTGGCGGAGGTTGATGTTAATGTATTTGTGGACAATCAACTTTCACATCGACATATCATCAGCAACTCCGAACTAGTAGGTAAAACATGAATAATTTCATAAATTCCATAAAAAATTTGTTTTCTTTTTTAAACAAAATCATAATTTTTAAATGTTTACTGAAATTTTAAGCACTATAAAACAGAAATTTTATCCTGAAAAATTGGTTGACATCTTAGTTGTAGATGTAAACTTCAAGTATCAAATTTTACCTACATCAATTTGTTGAGGAATCAGAAATACCTACAGTGGAATCACCATAACTCAAAGCTGAAGGGAGATGGAATTGACTTTGAGTTATTACTTACTTATCACATGTATTTAAAAGAAGTTTGCACCAATGAGATTTGAAGTTTCAAGTTTTTTTTACAAGAAATTTGAGTTGTAGAGGCAAAATGTTGACAACGTTTGACTTACAATGAGGCGTTTTCTATATTTTTCAACAAATTTTAAGTAGGTACTTCAAGTTATGAAAGGTATCAGACTTTTTAGTTCGAAGAAAAGAAGTGAAGTTTGCATCGAGTCTTATGGGGTCGAGTTGAAGGGAAACAAACTTCGCTTTGAGTTACCGGAGTTTTTGAGTTATTGGAGTTTGAGTTATATTGCGATTCCACTATAATCAGAAAATTTCTAAAATTTTTATCAATTCGAGTTCTTTACAGACAGAAAGACTCCTACTAAATAACTAATTGATCATTTTCCCACCATTGATTGGAAAAATTGAAAAAAACCATTGTTGATGTTAATGTTGATGTCGACCATTGTTGTACGGGTTTATCTAAGAGTACTGAACTACTTAATACTTACGTTTTCATGTCGACAACTCAACATGTCAATGTTAACGTTGATGTGAAATTTGAATTGATATCAACAAATAGGTACATTCACGATATCAAAGACATTTTCTATAAATTTGAAAAATCTTTGAAAATTTTGTCGCGGTTGGTGTTGATGCTGTCAAACTTTCACATCGACATATCATCAACAACTCCAAAGTCCAAACTATGGAAAAATTAACAATATTTTATCAATGCCATAACAAAATATTTGATTGTTTTTCCTCTTTTAACGAGATCATGTAGGTAGGTAGGTAGGTACTCGTATTTTAAATGTTTACTGAACTTTTATAAACACTAAAACAGAACTTTCAATTCTGAGAAATTGATCGACATACTTACTTAGTTGTAGATGTAAATTTTGATCATCGAATCTTACATCAACTTTCCAGACCTGAAGAATCTGAATATCTGGGCAGTATTTGAGAGGTGTTTTGCGATAAGGGCCCTTGTGGTGATATTTCGATTTTTTCAGGAGAGAGAAAACATCGAATTGCTTCGATTTTTTCGATTTTTTTTTTTTTTTTTTGATTTTCGGGTGCAATGTTGTCTTGCGCATAGTTGAATGAAAAATTTTGACGAAATTCGTTCATCATCGCCTGATATCCGTGATTTAGAAAAGGGACCTTGTGGTGAACAGCCGAATTTACACAACGTTACAGACTACCCCGCAAAAAAATACCGAGAAATTCGGATTCGCCATGAAATTTTACATAGGTAGCAACAATAAAATAATTTTTCCATCGACCTTTTTTTCTTTTTTTTTAAAAATCAAAAACATACAAAAACTTTGTTTTTCGATTTCCTAAAAATGTGAGTTTTTGAGTATTCATGTTCAAGTAATTTTTAAACCGAGAAGTTGATGAGATAGGCGAAATCTGATTGCACCATTCGATTTCTCGTGAAAAAGTAAGTCAGAATCGCCAATAAAAAAAAAAAAACATCGAATCACCACAAGGACCCATATCGCGAAACGCCTCTCATTTTAATCTGACACTTCCTATTCCGAACCACAATTTTATCCGAGCTCCGAAGATGGAAAAAAATGATGATGACATTGATCACAGCTGATGACATGGGACGTATCGAGTATAAAACCTAGTTATACGTCTTTTTGGGAGCGCTGAGTCCGAATATCAGTTTATTTTTTTGGATGTGGCCTTCTTATTCCCCAATACCAATATTTTACAATGCGGGAGAAGGGATGTAAAAATGGAAACTAAACGCATACATACAGGTTACCGCGTTAGTAGGTACCTACTTAAGCGTATTATCTCGTTTTTTTTTTCAAGTGATCATTTTGTATCAATCGATGAATTTCCCTGTTGATATTTAACGAGTAGATTGTACCTGCCAATCGAGGGATGTTAGGCGTATGGAAATGATAATAACAATAAACGAGCATGTATTATTAAATACCTACTCATTTAGTAATCGACAGCCAAGGTACAACAGCCTATAATACTCATTAGAAGAATAATGTACGAGATAACAAGATGCCACGGGCGTGATCCGGTATTTGCAAAATTAACTTTGTTAATTTTAAAACAATTAATTATAATTATTTTATGTTATATCTTGTCGATTCAATTCGTAAAAAAAACGCACAGAGGCAAAAAAACGTACTCATAATATGTACTTAATATGTGTATAAACATTCATAATTACGATGATAATAAAAACGAGTCTTGACTTGTTGTATGAAACAGAACTCAATGTGTATCTTGTGCTACAATGGTTTATTACTCTGGTAATATTCTCGGATTGGGATTTATTAAACGCAAAATTTTTTCAACATACGTTAGGCTGACGTTAATTAAAATTTGTATCAGCGGACACTGCATAGCGCCGAACAGGCTCAAAAAGCTCAAAAAATTCGCAGTGAGTTTTTTTTTAGTCGCGAAAAATTTTTCTCTTCCTGGTTGGACAAGTTTTTTTGATTTTTTTATGAGCAGAGCGATGCCCTGCCTAAGATCTGGTTGTATCAGTTGTATGGATTACCTGGAAGGTCCACTTGCTCCATCTACTGAATTAAATGTTAATACTTACTTATGGCACCAAAGTGCAATGCATTCTCGCTATTTTCTGCGTATAATTTGAAAATGGATTTTAGTGATGAGTGTGCCATTGAAGAATAGCTGTTCTCCTAGGTCGAGAGGAGAGGGGTTGAAAGTAAAAAGCATCGACTCCGACTGGTATTTTTTTGTCAATGCTCAAATGTTCAAAATGGGGAAAACAAGTAATTAGACAGATAGAGATGCCTACCTGATTCACACCCCTCCCTCCTTCCCACCATGCTGTGTAACTTATGGCACACGAGTAGATCACGAATTTGAAAGATGATCGAACATATCGGGCATACTATTGCCTTATCTGTTTTTTTTTCAACCACTGGTCATATAAAGCAGCGAAGATGACCTATGTAATGGGTAATTATGTGGCGATGACATCGATTAGCCAGCACGAGTGTTCGGTAACACTACATTATAACACGTGTAAATATGATTGTTTTTGTTTTGCTTGCTTGTTTATCTTTCTATAATGTTCGAATGAATCTATCGGACGTAAGTATTTTAGTCGCAATCGCGAAGTCGTTGAATATTTTGGATATTATCAATGCTATGCAGGTGCGTGGATGAGTCGATTGGTGGATACGATTTTTCTACGCGTGAATGTATTTTTTCTCAATGTGTAGGATTTTCTTATCGCCGATGATTCAAGTTTTAATGTTGCTGTTGCAGCTGTTACAGAGGATGAGTTTCTTGGAATTGATTTGTATTTGTATACCTAAAGGAAGTTGTTCCTGTAATGTTTCGAAATTGATTGCATAGGTAATTGTATTTTAGTGTGTGATATTTTTGCGGTGTGATTATTTCATAAGCCTTAAACGGGGTACCTTTTCTCTCTTTTGATAAATAGAAGATAACCTAAGAACGAAAATTTGAAAAGATTATCATTAAAGATAACTGGAGGGTTTCTGTAGTGTCAATTTGTCATTGTGGTTAGGTCTTTTGAATCTTACTCGTATGCTTCTCTCCTCAATCAAAGTCCCTCTTATCTGAGTAGAACCTCTTCTCAAGGTCAAATTTCGTGGCATCAAGACGCACTTTTTAAAAAATTGACTTTTCAACTCGCTATACAGGATTTTCAACAGTGCTGCTAATCCTGCAAGTACTGCTTTTGTCCTCTTTTTTTCTTTTTTTCCACTATTGTGGAAACTTTTCAAAACTTACCTATTTGAAGATGAAAAAATTACAAAAATATTTTCCGTTTTCTGTTTGCTCGAGTTGAAACTCATTCCTGTCTTCTGTTATAATAATTTTCAAGAATAGGATTCCATGTACAAAACTAAAAATTGACATGATAGTGATATTTTTGATTACCTTCCCCCCTCCCCGGGTAAAATTCTTGATAGATCTGAGTGGCATTGAAAAAGCGAAAAATTGACGCGTGAAATTTCATGAAAAATGAGGAAGAGGATTTCCAAAAATTTACCAAAAATTTGGTGTTTTTTTGTCACCTAATTTTTTGGAGCACGTTATTCTCAAAAGTATTTTTTTCGAATTTTTTTCAATTTCTTATTCATTTACCTATGACCATTTTTTGGTATTTTCGAAATTTTCTTTGAGAGCGTCGCAAAAATAGTCATTTTTTAGGTTCCTGCTTTTGTTTAAAACGGCAGCGAAATTTTTTCAGTACGTTTCACACTTAAAATTATATAGGTAGCCCGACGAAAAATGATATTTCTCGTCAATTTGTTGACAAATTGAGGTGAGAGGGATTGTTTTCACATGTTCGTCTACACATTGATGAAATATCTCAAAAATGCGAAAATTTTCATTTTTTAAGTTTCTGATGGTATTTTTGCAATAATAAGCGTAAAACTTGTATTTTTTTTCTCAAAATTGAAGAAAAAATGCCAGTCCAAATTTCTGATATGTTATTCTGCATGAAAAGGACTAAAACTGAGGATTTTTTCAGAATTTTTACCAGACGAGATCGTGGTTACATTTAAATTATAAGTTTTTAAATAAATTTTTTTCATGTTTTTGAAAGTGGCAACACTGATTTTTACATCATTCGTCGATTACCGTCTCAAAGTACTACAATTTGAAAAAAAGTTCAAAATTTTATACCACGTATAACCGCGGAGCAATTTGCAACTGAAATTTTCCATTTTCGGTCATTTTGGAGAACTTTGAAGCCCCACAGCTCTGCCAAAACAATCGAAAAAATGTCCGGTTTGCGTCTTTCGCCATCGTTTGATGACCTCTACACATGACCTGATTTTGAAAAAAATCGAAGATTCCTTGTGCAAAAAATCCGCCGATTTGGCATGGAATGACCCATGCATTATATGCTGGGTACAAAAATGGCCACCGTTTGGTCGTTGAAGAAACTATGTAATTCAGTTCAAATAGAAGAAGTCTCTTTTCTTGACCGACCTATTTATAATGGACCTGTTTTTCTAATGCATCTAGCGGTTGCCTATCTGTACTTTGCATGTAATTCAGATTATTTGATTAAAGTATTTTTGAATCATTTTTTAAAAATTCGTCAAGTATTGTTTTATCAAAAACCAATCAAATGAGTACGAATTCGAGCATTTTGTTGAATTTCACAGATGATACAATATTCTAATTCTCTAACGATTTAGTTTTTTTGGTACGAGTATTCAACACTTAAAATCGATTTCCATGCCACTTTTTGCAATATTTTCAACAGTGTAAGTAATTCCCAGTCCATCAATTTCATTCGGAATGAAATTTTACATTTTTGAGTAGGTACTTACCTATCTACATCCAGTTGAATTGAGATTGAATTTATGCTAATTATCCTGAAATTATTCGTATCTACACATACCTGCCTTTATGAGTTTTTCGAATAAACTCATATATGAGAAAAATTTTCCGCGCCGGTGGATGGTGTTTCATTTCCTTTTAATTCTAAAATTTATAGGTATTATTTCGAATGATAGGTAGGTATTCCTTTCTTTTCTTTAGTTTATATTTCGTATTCATTCTGTTTCATCTGTTCGTCTGTCTTTTAAAATTTATAGGAGTTGGTGATTTTAAAGCAGAATAATATGCAGATGCACATTTCGTGTTTTTCGTTTAATGATCATTCCTGACAATGAGGATCGCATTCGCCATTATATAGGTAGGTACGTGTCATGGATAATTTCAATTTTTTTTGTCTTTTTGTGTTGTTTTCCTGTTGCAATGAAAATACGTACCAAGACCGTTGTTACCAATTTTGAGCTCAATTCAAGCCAGATCGTCGAAAAAAATGGCAATAAATTTAAATTCTGGTCGAAACTAGTGCAAGTAGAACGTGTATACCTAGTTGGTATAGAGTTTTCGTGACTCCGGATTCTCGCGACCTTGCGCAGAGCAGCCGCGGCTCTAAATCATTTCGATAAAGTATTGCCTTGGTGCCTTGGTACAGTTAGAAAAAATATACCTACCCAGCATAAATCTAGAGACATAGGAGGAAAAAAACTACTAGAGAGATAAGCAGTCGACACCCAAACTAAATCTGATTATCATAATCAATCACACCATCCAAATTACACAGTACCTACTCGCGCGTCATTTTAGTGTAAAATTCCTTACCTTCCCTCAACATGTTTATTTTTTTTTCAATTCCTATATCCTATGTGTATACCTTGGGCTTGGGTAATGAGTAACTATACTTATGTACACCTTTGCCTTCACGTGACCGTAATAGTAGGTACTTACAGACTACCTATGCTTTTTTTAAAGAATATTTCAACCAGCTTTGGTATTACAAATACATAGTAGCGATCGAATTTCGTTTCAATTAATTCACAAAAGAGTATGAGGTGATGAGAAGGGGAAGAGAAAAGTATTAAAATCAATTTTACGCGCTTCTCTTATCCTAAGCGTCTTTTAACTGTACTCGAGAAGTCTCATACTTTATATTTTGACGACAAGGAACGAAAATGAAAAATGTACCTTAAGGAAAAAAAAAACAAGTAAAAAAAATCTATTAAACTCCCAACTCCGTTCGTCGTCGTCGTCGGCCGCTCTTATAGTCAATAATCGTCGTAAAGCCGGTCTAATTTAAATAACTAGGTAAACATGTAATTCGTTTAAAATACCCTTACGTGGAAAATTATGTTCCAACTCGTTCACGCTATTTAACGCCTCGAAACGTTAATTTTATTTCCAAGTCGACAACGATTCGCGCGTTATAATATGTAATTTACGGCGGTGAGGTTTTTATCGCATGGTGACGATCTGATGATGGTGTATCGACTGTAAACAGAACACGAGTCGTAGGAAGTGGAGGCATTTCAGGAGGTGGGGTAGGGGGTGAAAACCGACGAAGGAAAAAAATTCTGGCAAAAGACCTTTGGTTCGGTACTCTTGAAAGTAAGTATAGGCACTTAAGTACTTGTTGTTATGTTTTGGAGTTTCGATGCGATATGGAAATAAAAGGGGTTAACGAGTAATAAAATTGTACAAGTAGAACTGTATGTAAATGTTAGGTACCTAATTAATTACTAATGCATAGCTATACCTACTTACTTGAAAATAATTAAAACATATTGCAGTTCGCACGCGAGGCAACATTGTATACTCGTACATTGATTTCGCATTTTGGAACTCACCAGGTTGATGAAAATATTGAAACGTTTTTCGCTGTTACGTTTATAGAGTCCTTCTGTGTGCTAAAAGGAGAAGTCGGAGTCGATATCCAGAACAAAATAAATTACTGTTCTATTAGGTTGGCAACTTTTTTAAATCAAGGCCCAAGGAAAAAGTTCTAGTGAAAAGAGGACTAAAAAATTCCAAACTCTTGCACACTTGTAAAATTTTCAATATTGGTGACTTTTTCTTCTACAGAAAGACTGGGAAAAATTTATATAATTTTCAATTTTATTCTGCAATTAATTACAACGTAAGTATATTTGAAAAACACGATTTGTATGTTGACCATCTTCATTTTTTTTTTTTTTAGGTCTCTTTCTTCCCTAAAACTGATGACAATCCTTTTTCTGTCTAAGTATTTCGGATGGAAATATGTATTTGAATTTTAATGTTGAAGAAATGAGATACCTGACGCGACGCATTCTATAAGGGGGGCGGGATGAAATGCTTTCAACGTTAGGTACATATGAAGATCAGTTGGTATTTCAGTCGTTTTTACATTTTTTTTCACTGCATTAACGAACCTTGAATAATAATTTTGATCTCGTAAGAGACAATTGGGAAGAGGAGGGTTCATTGGTTCCATTTTTTTGATCAGGAATATTTTTTTGATCAGGAATATTTTTCGGATCTGAACATCTAGAGAAAGTTGAAGCATGAGAGATTTGTGGTACATATGTTTTGATTTTTAAAATGTTGAGACATTTACTACCTCTCCCATCCTCTCAGGGTACCCACCCCTCAAGTCCTTGCTGTTCCAGATATTAAAACAATAGTTGCATAACGAGATAGATGTTTTTTTCAGCCAGGATCATGTGACATCTAAAATCGCAAATTAATTCAATTTTGTGGCTCGATTTTCCATCAAGAAACAAGATCTATTTCACATCGAGAAATATATTTCTTATGCTCAAATTCGAAATTGATTTTTCATTTCAAGCGTGATCCATCATGAGTGGGCATGCCATAAAAAATCGCAACGTTTATTTAAGGGTTGGATTTTTTGATTTGTCCAAAATCAAAAATATCTTCATGGAGTTTGAAAGAAATTCATCAAACTGTTGGAAAAAATGAACTTTATGATAACATGGTGGAAAAACATTTAGCATAAATATCGATATTTCTATTAGCATAGAGATTAATGATTGAAAATGTAAGATTATCATTATTTGGATAAGTAACATATATTTTTTAAAACTACATACTTATGTATAAATTACAACTTCTGATGAATGGTGTAGTACCTAGATAGATATAATCTGTACGCATTAATTTACGACATATATCTAGAAAAGATGTTGAAATTATACGAAATGTGATTAGTGTGTACAAACAGCAAACATGTGATTTACTTAAATTAAGAAATAGTGCAATAACTTTTGAAATGGGTTGCAAAGGGTAAAAAGACGTTTTCGCTCGTCTTTAAAACATTCATGATTTAAAATCAAATGCCAGTTTGCGTTCATTTGTCAAATAACGTAGGTAAGATTACGAGTAGCTATTTCAACATATGTTTTCACTTGGATTTAAGCAGGGCCGGATTCAAGTATCTTCCACTCTGGGCAAATTCTATTTTTTGCTTCAACCTCCCCCCCCCCATCCCAAACAGCAGTTAGTTTTCGGATCAAACAAAACAGAGACGAAAAGCACACACAAATACTCCACTAAAATAAATTTCAATCACTGCATTTACCTAATTTCTTCATTTTTGATAAATTTGAAAAAATTAAAAATTTCCTGGTATTTTATTGAAAACTTGAAATTTGGTTAACTTGAAATAAAAGTCTGAAATTTTGTATTTTTAAGAACATTCCAACCTACGTAAATTACATCAACTTCAGATAAAGTGTGTAATAATCATTAATCAATCAATAGTAACTTGAACAAAAGCTCTTAAAATTATAAGAAATTGTGATTAAGGCATATAAACAGCAAATTTGTGTTATTTGTACTTGAATTAAAAAACGTTACAATAAGTTTTAAAGTGGGATGCAAAGCTTTTCAAATTTTTTGAATAATCAAAAATATTTTGTTAAATCTACTCACCAACTTTTGAATATCAGGGGCAACAGCATTTGGAAAAATCAACTTTTTTAGCGTGTCTAAAAAAGTTGATTTTTCCAAATCCTGGTGCACCTAATATTCAAAAAGTAGGTGAGTAGATTTAAATTTCCAGTAAAATGAGCCTAGGTAATTCATTAGAGCATAAGTATTACCTATAGCATATTTCACCATAAAAGCATAAAAAAACATATTCAGCTATTTTTAAGGGAATTTTTTGAGTTTTTAGAGAAAACTTCACCTATGTTTTTAGCGGTTCTTACTGGACATTTTGCTCAATTTCAAATTTTTGTATCATGTTCAGCTATTTTTTCATCCCCCCCCCAAAAAAAAAAATTTGTAGAACTGGCGCTACCCCGCTACCAAATCTTTTTGCCCTATTAATATGCAACACTGGTCATGCATTTTACAGTTCTTGTTGATTTTTCAAGCAGTATATTTGCATCTCCCATCTCTAAATTCATTTTCATCAGGTCCATTTCCAAAATTTTTACTAGTTCAATAATAGCCAGACTATTGACATTTGACTCATCAAAAGATTCAGATTCTAATTTCAACTTGAATTTTATCAGTGCAGCTTCGAAAACTTCTACCTGTCCATTTATAGCACCATTGATTTTCAATACATCGGAACATTCATTTTTCAAGTTAGCCAACTTCAATTCGTTCAGCCCAACTTCCATGATTTTTACCCTATTAGCCATTGCTTGCCTATTACTTTTCAACTTATGAATATTTTTGTATTCAAAGGTGAACTCAAATTTTGTCAGATCAGCTTTAATAGTTTCTGTGTGCTCAATAATTGTTACATTGCTATTAATCTTCAACTTACTAGTATATTCTTGTTCCAAATTCGACTTCGATGTTGTCTGCTGAGCTTCCAAGGGTTTCAACCATTTCGTCTCAACATAAGTATAGATCTCTGCCTTATCAGTATATTTATGTTCCAAATCCAACTTCAACATCATAAGCTCACGTTCCAAGATTTTCACCTGTTGAGTCCTATTATGGGCATTCATTCCACATGCTTCTGTCTCTGCATTTTTTAAACGGACCATCATTTGTTTCATGTTGTCTGACTTCTTCTCTGCAATAAGTTGTAGACGATGTGCAAATTGTCCATGGAGGATTTCCCTTTCACTTGTTATATTTTCTAGATTGGCTTCCAACATTTTGTTTGTTTCCAAATAAAATTTAGCATTTGCAGATGTCGAAAGTAACTTCTTGATACTTTTGTAGCATAATTGGCACGTTTCACCCGAGGCTAAAAATTTTCTACAATCTTTACAATTTTTCTGCATTGTATGAAATGTTCAACAGTGGCACAATACTTGAAAAACACAATGTATCAGAACACGATAGGACGTATCGGAACACAATGACACACGTCGGATTCGAATAGCTAGCGAATACTGCATGTTTCAGATTTCTTCCTCCAGCTAGAGAGAGTTTCAAGCTTTAGGGAATATGGTGTTGATTTGATATGTTTGTGAGTGTGTGCAATTTTGAAATTATAATTTACTTTTAGAAGTCATTTCAACTTGAAATGAAATCTATAGAGATTACTACGGTAGGTACATATGTACTACATGCATACATTTGTACGTATGGAAAATTCCTATCAATTACCTACAGTGGAAATAAAACCATCAGTGGCTGTTGTGTTACCCTTACCAATTCAAGTTTTTACTGTTAAATCAAATATAAAGTGTATAGTAGTCCACATTGATATTCATACATATAATTTAGAAAATAAGTAATTTAAAATTTCATAGGTGTATTGTCCAGAGGATTTGTTGATAACTAGGTATTCAAATTATTGTTAGGTATAAAATACATTGCATTCGCCATAACAATGTTATTTTTCATCGGTGTAGTCTTATCAGCCTATTGACAAAAATTGTGTGTACAATGCTGAAATGCATGCTTTTTTGCATATCACACGCATGCGTGAATTTGAACTTTTCCAAAAATTGCATGCTATTCAGCCAGTGAATAGCATGCTTAAAAGTAAACTAAAAGTACTTATGTATAAAAAGTGTGGAAATTTCAGCAGAAAAATTGCTCATAACTCACAAGCAATACTATCTACCAATTAATTGTGAATTTTAAGACATTCCAATAAAAAAATGAAAAAAAAATGGAAAATTTCCGCTGCATGCGGGGATTGATCCCCGGTTTCTGCGTTGTGCAGCCACCTGTCTCACTCTGCATCTCTGCCACCTCGCAGCTTATCAGGCCACATGTTATTTTTGCATAAATGTTATCAATTTTTGGACTTGGAAAAATTTTTACTCACTGGTTGCATTTTAGAAAATACTTGGTTGCTAGATTGCTTCTGTTTAGCATGCAAAAATGTACATTTTTAACGCGATAATGCACACTTTTACACCAGTCCAAAATCACGCATTGTTACACATGCTTTTAAGCATAATTTTGTCAATAGGGCAAGGTTGTAAAAAAGTGATTTTAATGGTTTTCTAAAAACAGGTGTCAAAAACATGAAGTTGTCAGAATGACATTAAACTTATTAAAAGGCAAGTTTAAATAACTCATTTGATAGCAAATTTAAGGTACCTACTTTTAAAGTTTTAAATGATGTAGGTAATTGAAATTAAACATAAATCATTTTAAATCAAAGATGGAAAGCTATGTGAAAGCTAAAAGCTAATACCTGAAAGCTGAGGAAGTTTGGGGGTTTTGAAAGCTAAAAGCTATCCAAAGCTGATGAAAAGCTAAAAGCTAGTCAAAAGCATTAAGGTGCACTGGGGTGAGTCCAAACAGGTTTTTCACAATTTCAACTTTGACCAACTGATAATCTAGTACACATGTACCAATACGGCTCAATTTTTTCTGTATATTCCAATAAAGGTTCCTAACCTATGATGAAAATTTGAGTTCAATTGTCATAGTAGCTTTTGCTCAATGGAATCTAATATCAATTATTCGGACTTACTCCAATTTGGGGGGGGGGGAGTCTGAACACGCCCAACTTTGCAGATACGTAGTTCAAAAATGGAGCATCCCAGACAAATTGCATGTTAACAAAATTGTACAGAATTTAGTTCTCCATCGGATCACTGCCATCAGATTTTTACTAGGATGTACAGTTCATGCGTGTAGGACAGCTCAGGTTTTGCAGTTGCTCCAAAATCAAGGTCTTTGTTTGGAGCTTTCAAACTGTCCAGTCAGGTCATTCTGTTGTACAATTTTTGTCTTTGTGGGCCGATCCCGTCCAGTCCAGTTCTAACCAGAAATTTTTATCCTGGTCATGGGTCAGCCCAGGTGCAAAAAATGGTCTTCATTTTTCAGAAATAAAAAAACTTCCTAACACATCACATGAGTTGAAAAATGGGATTTTTGCTTTCAGAACATTGAAACTTTGAAAGAAATTGAATTATAATGGAAATTTATTTGAAATAGGCATCTAAAAATATGGCATCATAAATTTGAAATATTGGATGTAACTGAGGTCCAAACCATGGTCATTGGTCCGATTTTTTAGAAAGGTCTTTGGTCTTGGTCTGCCCCTGGTATTTTTTCTGAAAGGGTCATCCATTCAGTTAATATTTACATAAATTTGTTTTAGAGGGCTGACGTCTGGTCCATTCCACTCGGTCTTGTGAGCATTTTTGGGTCTTGTCGCGGTCAACAGTCTAGTTTTTTTAGTCTGGTCCAACAAGCCTGGTACAGTTTGTCCAGTATATCCATGGCTTAATAAATACCAAGTATAGGTAAGTCCAAAATCATAAATATTTCCGAAGAGCAAAACAACGTTTGAAGCATATTCATATCTTGTTATTTTGCAGTTTTAGATTGCATTATTATATTTTAGGGGTCTTAACAGTATGGCCTGACGATATTTCATTAGTTGATCAATTATATGTAAGTATTAAGTAAGTAGTTGATCGAAGTACAGTTGAAACTTGAAAGGACATACGAGATTTTCATTGTACTTACATACAACTTACATGGTTTTCAACAAGGACTTATGAGGTTTTCAAATTTACAATATTGATGAAATTTTTGTACTTACCTCTATGTCGGACTTATGTGTTTTTCAACCTTGGATTTTTGCCGATTAGAGCGCTAGGGTGTGTTTTCAACTTACGAGGTTTTTAAATTCGGATTCCTCGTTTTTTTTTTTTTTACTATAGAAACCACAAAAAATGAATTTTTTCATGAAACCTAGACTAAGCGGTTTTTATACCAAGCCATGGATATGCGAAAAACTAAGAGATCGAAAATCTGTATTTAAAAACAAATTCAAAATAGCAACAAAATACGATTGAACCAAAAACATGTGAAATAGAACTGTATTCCAGGAATTATGTCATGGTGAAGAAGGGGTAGTATGTACCTTCAAAAATGTGCAAACTGCTAGCCACAAAAATCTCCTAAAATGGATGAAAAATGAACCAAACTGGCATGGATTCATTCACTGGGTATCACGAGCAAATAATTTATAAAATATTGAAAAAAAAATTTCCACAATTTTTTAAAATTACTAGCAAGTTATTAAAATTGACGAAAAATAGTGAAAGCAGAAAATCAGTAAAAAATGATACAAAAGAAGATCAATTGAGATTATAGATACAAAAATGACACTTTTCGATAGGTAATACACAACTGCCCTATGTTCCACTAGCGAATTTCAAAACCTTAATGTAGAAAGTCTTCGGCGTATGAATCTCTATAATCTCAAATAAGACAAACTTCCGAATAACTTTCCAAGTACCTAATGAATGAATCACACTAGACAATGTATAAACATACGATACCTCCTAATGTCGCAAGAATAGCGGAAAGGAATGCACGATGATCAAATAATATCGAGCGTGAGAGGAAAAGGAAGAACAGGAAAGAGAGAGGTATAGGTAAGGTAGGTTGACCAAAGGCATTGTTATCGCCTTTCGATGATAATTACTTAAATTAAAGGTTCACGGAATGAAGAATATACGTTAAGTCGGCGCATTGCGTTGGGTTGTTTCGGTCGATAGACGTTGAAATTCTGATTACCAAAGATATGGGAAGTCGGAGCGATGTGTACGCGCTGAGGAGTTAGTCCTATGTTATATGTATAGCATATACCTACATACATTACGTACGAGTACGTACTAAATCTTCGACCATCACACGAACCAGACCCGCCCAGCTTTTAAAAATACCGTCTTTGAAATTACCCGAATTGCCTACAGGAAGAAGGTACATGTAAGTCGTACATATAAATACAGCATGCAGGTATTGTGTATATACCCACACCCTGTGCCCCCTCTGTAAATATGCTGCGCACTTTATAAACATATGTGTGGTGGAAACGTCGGCAAAGCAATTATTAAAAATCATAAATTTTTTTATTCCAGCCTACCCCTGATATACACATATAACATCTCGAGTCTTGGGTTCTTCTTTTTTTAATTTTTTGAATAAACAAATTCTATGCCATGATTATCATACTTACAGGACATTGGTTGGTATTTCAAAAATGCAGCAAGAGTATACTTATACCATTCCAATGAACCACGAATTTCATCGTTAAGTTCAGATTGCCTCGTGAACTCCAAAGGCAAACCAAAAAGCAAAATTCATGTAGGTAGTACATACCTAATATGTTTTTGTTCAAAAAAATGAGCCCATGATACTTAGGTACTTTTTTCTTCAAAAATCGATATTCTTGATTGATCGATTTTTCGACTTCGATCCTGAGAAGTGATGGATTTTTTCGAAAATTAGGTGGTGGAGGGGTCATCTAGACAGCAGTGGAAATTATAGCCATGATTCCAGATTTCAATGTTGTTTTGGTTTGATAAAACGTGTACGCCAAGCTGATAAAAAGTGCCTTCGATCGAAGTCAAATTTGACCAAATTTCGAGGCCCAAAAAAATTTATTGGCTTTTTATAGATAGATAGGTACCTATTGGTAAAAAAAATATCATAAAGGACTGTATTTTGAATTTTCTTTGATGCACTATGGGTCATGATTTTTAGAATTTTTGTAAAAGGTGCATGCAACACATAAAAATGGGTTAAAATTTTGGCAGAAAATTGAGAAGTTCTACAAAAAAGTTTGTTGAGGAATTCTGAAGAATATTGAATCCAAAATTTGGTCGTGATTTTTGGAGTGTCATTCGACCTATCAGAATGGGCTGAATTTTCGGTATAAGATCAAAAATTTTTGTCAGAAGTTTTTTTGATCACTTTTCAAGAATTTTGATCCCAAACTTGAAGAATGTTTTTCAGGATTTTCGAAAAAGTGCTAAATTCGAGTTCGACACAAATCAAATGGGTTACAATTTCAGGAGAAAATGAAAAATTTTTATCAAATTTTTTTTGAGTATTTTTGAAGAATTTTGAGCCCAAACTTGAATCATGATTTTTGGAATTTTTGAAAAAGTTTTTACACGTGATCAACCAAAAAGGGTTGAAATAGGTGGAAAATCATTATTTTCCGCAAGAACTTTTTCTGAGTAGGTATTTTTGAAGAATTTTGATCCCAAAATTAGGACTGAGCTTTTGGATTTTTGAAAAAGTGCTACTTACTCAACCTATCAAAATTGGTTCTTATTTCAGGAGAAAATGAAAATTTTCCATCAACAATTTTTTGGGCATTTTTGGTAGATTTTTAGAAACTATTGAAGAAGAGATATCATGAATTCATGACACATGTATGTACTCAAGTACGCGGAAAATTGACTATTTTTAGGCTCAAAACTCTTCAAAACGACTCATAAACGTTCTGATGGAAGATGTTCATTTTCTTCCGAAATTTCAACCCATTTTGAAAAAGGTTCCAAACATTCTAAAAGTCGCGACTTAGTCAATTTTTGGAGTAAAATTCTTCAGTAGTATTCAAAAAACTTTCTGACCAAAATTTTTGAAACTTTTTTTTAGCCTTTTCGAAGAATTTTGAGCTCAATACTGGCTCATATAACCTACGACATTTTTGAAAAAGCTGCATACGACCAATAAAAATGGGTTAAAATTTCGACAGAAAATCAAAATCTTTCATTCGAACTTTTTTTTGAGCACTTCCAAAGAATATTTCAAACCCAAGCTTGGGATTATGATTTTCGCGATTTTTGAAAACGTGTTCTGCGACCTATTAAAATGTGTGAAAATCAAAAATTTATATCAAAACTGTTTTGTAGGTTTTTTTGGAAAATCTCAGCTTCAAATTTGGTTAATTTTTGCAAACCATTAATGAAGATGTACTAAGAAAAAATTGACGAAATATTTTGATCTTATGTCCTTTTAATCCATTTCCGCCAATTTTGCGATCATAATTCTCCTAAAATTCTCAAAAAACATTTTCGTCGGAATATTCGAGTTTCCCACGAAAAAGCTCATTTTGATGGGTTGCGTAGCCTATTATTTTTTCAAAAATTCAAAGAAGATCGTTTTACGAATCTGAAATTCGAGTTCGACTACGCCCTATTAAAAAAAAAAGTATTCCGGAGAGCAAACTCGCTCAATAGAGTGCTAAGTTTTGGTTTCAGTTCAAATTTTAGCCCAAGCATTTCATGTCAACTTATCTCTTCCCTCCTCCTGCTCCTCCGACATTCTTATTTTAAGATAACCTTAACCACGATACGAATTAATTCGGGTCACTGTTGCAAATTAAGAGATCACATTTCTTCTAACGATGCGATGGTATCTCCGAAATGTTGTAACTCTTCGTGTTCAAATAATACCTGATACTACTTGACACTCGGACACATGAACGCAGATAAACTGACTAAACCCTCGTGTAAAATAGGTAACTAATCAACACCCACACGGTCCAGGTTAACTTCAAATAACAATCTGATGTGTTGCAGTTTCATCATAATCTAATATTTCATTCTTTCGTTACAACTACCGCGTGATTTTGTTGCTCAGGCAAAAACCTTAGCTCAATGATCGTGTATCAAAGATGAAGTCCCTGTAGGCTCTTAGCCTATAAAAAAAAGTCGACAATCGAGGCGGCGATATTTACATTCCGTCATATTTGTCGCCTTATGCTCAGCTCATTTCGTCAATTCATGGTGCGTACCTAGAAGGGAAAAAAGAGATAGGTCTTCGTCAAAAACAACGACGACGACCTTTTGGTATCGCTAATAATCAACACCTCGGATGTTTGTTTGCGCAGATGCCCACCATGTGCTGTACTCCTTCGAGGTATTACGTGTGAATGCGTAAACATGGTCGTACTGATTTTTTAATACTTACTTTAGATTTTACCTTACCTTACCCTACGAGTATACTTAATACCGTATAATTCGTGAACTTATCAACTTTTCAAGTGTCGTGGCCAACTGACTCGTGATTATGACAATAACGCCATCCCATCCTATCCCATCTACTGAGGACCGTGCGATTTCATCGAACTCCATTATAACGATATGCGTGCGAGCGCGTGGGTTTTTTCTTTTTCTTCTTGTTCATTACGTTATACCACGTCTCTCTTATGTCTGTATGACGAAGCTGTCGCACTTATCGTGTTGTCACCATCATCATCATCTTCATCGTCGTTAAAACATGATGATGTATAGTACGTCGTGGATGTGTGTTACCTTACTCATAGGTACTCGTAACATAATATATACGTGAATATCAAATAACGAGCTCGTGAATATGCTCCTGCCTATCTTCTTCTCAAGTCTACAAAGTCCTCGGAGCTGGGTTACGTGGTTGCATATAAGTAGTTGTATTGAATACTTCTTAGGACCTACCCTGTTGGCTGTTGGTCTTTTCTGACAGAAAACGTGAGAGAAGATGTTTTAAAAATGTTAACATTGTTTAAATACGCTAGAAAATTCAATACTATGTAATTACGTAGATACTCGTTCTATATTTGAGTATCTTTTGCCCATTGAGGTGATTCATGGACTAGGTATCCTGAAAATGAACAGCTTACTATGCTAGCAGTGCAATGTTTCCCTCGTGCAAGTCTGTTGCTGCCGATAGAGCTATGAACGGAAGGGGGTGGTCATACATATAAACTTCTTAAAAGCTTATTTCCGGGATCTATTCTAAATCATTAACTCTTCCTGGGTTCTTTTATACCCCCCCCCCCAAAAGGAACCAGTTCAAAGCATCCAGTCTCTGAAAAACTGGAAAAGGTGGAGAACGTTCACCCTTCTACAGAAAGTAGAAAGATGCTTGAAAATTTCAAAATTTTCTCTCAAAATCAAAGAATTTTGTGGGTAAAATAAACTGAATATTTACTTAATTGAGATGGGTTTTCCTGATGAAATGTTACAATACGGGACACTCGGTCCGGAGGACCAAAGGTTTTTGCCAGGGTTGGCAAGTAGACTATATAGTCTACTTTACATGCTTTGTCTACGTGTAAATAACGTTACTGTAGACAACGATAGTTTACATGTAGACATTGTAGACTATGTAAACTATGTAAACTACAAAGTAAAACTGTTTTCTGTTTTAGAATAAGGCATTTTTTACATGGATTTTGGCAGAAAATTTTGAAAATTTGTAGTTAAAATCCAATAAGTGTTCAAAAACAAGATTCAAAAAATGTCCAAAAACTAGATTTTTGAGAATCCGCTTAAAAAACATACCTTCTTGGCAAACAGCAATACTTTTCAGTTTTTGACAACTTTTAGCAGAATTAAAAAACGAGATTTTTTGCATTTCTTGGGTAAAGAAATGAAACTTTTGAACAATTTGTAGAAAAAAGTAAGGCTTTTCAAATTTCTTGCAAAAAATGAAATTTTTTAGCAATTATTTGGCTCAAAAAACAAGAATTTTCATCAATTTTTAAAGTACCTAATTTATTTTTGACAACTTTTGGAAGCGAAAAACCTTGAAAAAAGCAGAACTGACAATTTTTGCAGAAGTAGATATCATCAATTATTGGTAAGAAAGTTGAACTTTTTCACAATCTTTGTTGAAAATACAGGATTTTTTTCCTTCAATTTTTCAGCTGAAAAGTGACGATAATTTTTTGCAAAAAAAACGACAATTTTTAGCAAGAAGGGAGATTATTTGGGAACACACAACTTCGAAGTTGACATACATTACACATAGTCTACAGGAAGTCTACTTTACATGAAGTTTACATAGATTACACGACAAACGTAGACTATGTAGACAAAGATAGTCCACGCATAGAGAACCAACGCTGGTTTTTGCAGAGTAAAACACGCATGAATCCAGATTTTTAATTCAGCCCTCTATTTATTATGGTATACTAGGAAATTTCAAGAGCCCGTCTACGTCATTAAATTTTCCTCATAAAGACCCATCGTCAGGCGGCGTCACATTTGATTTAAAAAAAAAATGTTTTCTGTTCTGTACGGTGTAGAAAGATATTTTCGAAAAAATTGCACCACTCAGTGTGTAAAATACGTCAAAACGCACCAAATGACCTTTTTGGTTTTTTTTTGTTTGTTTTTTTGTGCCTCAAAAATGCCCTCAAAGGCCGTATCAAAGTCACCCACGAGATGGGGTCACTTTGATAGGGGTACTTTTTTTTTCAAATAATAATTTCTCATCACCTTTAGACCTACCATACACAATTTCATCAATTTTGGCCAAGAGGAAGTCATCATATTATTGAAAAAGCGATAAAAGCCCCTGTATTTCCTCAATTTTTTATAAAATTCAGTTTTTTTACAAAATTTTTAGATATTCAATAAAATATCTTTGCGACCTATCAAAATGGGATGAAATTTCACACTGAATCCGAAAATGGCATTGATTTTCACTTTAGTCTCAAAACTTAAATTTTTAACCTCAAAAATGAAAAATCAATAACATCCCCACTGAGAACAATGAGCCAAGGATTGGAGGCACCTCAACCTAGAACCTAGAAATTTTTGGAGATATCCCAAGGAGTGTACTCTCTAAATTTGAAACAGTCAATTTCACTGCTTAGCAGTCACGACATTTTGCCTTTTTAAAGCAGTAGTTTTTTTCACTGTTTTGCAGTAAAAAAAAACTACTGCTTTAAAAAGGCAAAATGTCGTGACTGCTAAGCAGTGAAATTGACTGTATCAAATTTAGAGAGTAGCTTTACGATAGACTATCAGCCAATGTTCTATTACATATCTGAAAATACTATAACATCAACTTTTGTTGAGTGATGAAAAATCTTGAAAAATTACCACTTTTAAAAAACTCGATTAAAAGCAGGGACGAAAATAATTATTTACCAACTCAACACTCTTATCGTATCAATTCACCATCAGTGTAACCACTTTGCTCAAAAAAAAAAAATTTAATTCGACGTTTCACTCGCTCCACAGATCAAAACGTGCAGAAAAATAAGCGCTATCAAAGTCACCTCGCGAAATCAAAGCGACCCCACCTGACGGCATTGGTAGAGAAAAGTGTATCAAAATCTTTGAAATGTTTAACATCTTTAATCAAGCTGGGATTTTGATAGGAAAAATGAAAATAACAATACTTAAAAGTAGGGGTGTCCATGAAGGGCGTTGGAGGAGTAGTTGTAGGTATCTAGGTAATCATTCGTATTATGAATCGATATGCCACACAATATTTTACTTTTTTTTACATTTTGACCAAAATTTTGGGGCTCCATACCCCCTTTTCCCCTATTAGTCTTGCGAATCCCATCACGAATAACAGGACTCGATTTTAGGCAGTTTTAACAATCGTAAGTACAGAAAAAATCCGTGTAAGAAGGTATTTTTACTTTTTCATCATTTTTCTGATGCTTTGTTAAAAATTATCAAGAATGACCTCAATTTTGAATTTTCGAAGTTTTTCAAAAATGTTTTTGAAGGTACGAGTTTTATTCAAACATTGTACCTATTTATTTTCATCCAGTTACCTATTTGTAAATAGTATTGTTTTGAAATGGTTGGCATAATGACAAATAAAATGTAGCTCATTTTCTCACTCTTTTTCTACTCATCCTTGTGTAGATATTTCATTCTAATTTTCTCTCTCTGTATAAAATGTTGTATTTTTTGTCATGCCTTTTTTTTTGTAAAAATGAATCGATTATTTATAAC
Organism: Planococcus citri; assembly: GCF_950023065.1. Taxonomy (NCBI): domain Eukaryota; kingdom Metazoa; phylum Arthropoda; class Insecta; order Hemiptera; family Pseudococcidae; genus Planococcus; species Planococcus citri. Next base: position 44,621,409 of record NC_088681.1, on the reverse strand, counting down.
GAATTATGAAGCGTTCCCGATTGGCACATTTCTGGTGACATCTGACTGGTACTCATTTGCAATCAGAAATTGTCGTTTTGACAGTCAGATTCGCAGTGTGACTACAATCAACTAATCACAAACAAGTATTTTTTTGATGTTCCAAGATGGCGCTGATTTGTCAGAAGACTGAGTGGAGATCTGAGTGTGGATCTGACTAGACAGTCAGATATTGCCGTTTTGGCAGTCAGAAAATACTTACATTGTGACTGCTATCCAGTCAGATGCGCAGTCATTATGCACTGTCTAAAAAAATGCCGTTTTGCCAACTGGGTTTTGTAAGTAAACCTGTAGTAAATATTTTATGAATACATTCGTTGTTGTGTATAATCCGAGGAGTCGACTTTTATTTATTTCACGCGCCCTTTGAATGAACAACTACTAGACTGCCTTCCAGTTGTATCAGTCTCGAGAAATTGGACTTTAAAGTCAACTAGGTACTGAAAAAAATAAACCGCGCTCACTGTTTCCTACCTTAAAAAATTTGAAACAGTTTCCAACGTTTTCTTTAGGTCATTTTGGTCGCAATTTTTTGTTATAGGCTCCATCAAATTAAAAAATAATAATAATAATATTCTAAAATGACCCACCTTATGAAATATTTTAAACTTATTTTATCTATTTTAAAATATTTTGTTACCTCATTCATTGACTTTTTCAGCTCTGAAACTGGATGGGAGTTTGTGAATGTCATAATTGTTGAACAAGTTAGAATTTCCACAATTTCAGAATCTTGATTTATTAGTTCAAAACTTGAAAGTAATATTCTAATTTGAAATTGGCTGGGAATAAGGGTTTGAAAACTCCAATAAGTATTTTGAAAACATTCTCAACCTAAGGCACCACACAGTAATTTTTTAGAGTTAAAAAAATTCTATTGAACAACAAATACACTTGGAAATGAATAAAGTAGGTATTTGGCATAATAATATGTGTGAAGACTTCCTGTTTACTTACAGAGAGTCAATTTCTGTGAAATTTGCTACCTAATATATTTTTGATCTTGAAAATCGGTTTAAAAATTTTGAAAATCAAAGTACGAGCCCTCCAAGACCATTTTTGAGCTGATAAAATACCAATAAAATTCAATTTACAAAGTAGATAGATATTTCTGAATGAATTCCTCATCTTTATGCTAATATTTAGCATTTGGTGTGTTTATGAAATTCCTTTACAAGTTAATGAATGACGATTGTGTGTGTTCTACTCGTATTAATGATGAGGTGATAGTACTTGGAGACTTCTTTCTTATGCTTAGATATTATTTTAATGTAGATATCGAAAGATCAAAAGAAAGGAGGCGTTAACGGAGGCTAATACATAAATTCAACTTATGCTAATCTGAGCACAGAAATACGCGTGCTGCGTTGAAATTTCACAACTTTTTATACTCGAACGAAGTAGTAGTATTATATGCGAATATAGTTCGTTATCTCATATACATTGTACGATTTAAGAAAATTACCATATTCACGCCACCTTGTCTTATCATTGGCTGAGTATTACAGGGATAGAGAGGTTTACGATGCGTTGGAGGTCAGTAAGTAATCGAGCAATTGAAATGGTCTTAAAATAGGTATGCTAAAAGCTGAAAAAATGGTAATAATGAATAAGAAAAATCGACTTAGGGTACTTAGGTAGGTATACCTACTGGTTTTGTGATACTACAGAGGACGACGACGACGTATTCATAGATATGTCGTATAAGTATCCACGATTTTTATCACGCATTTGAACTAAATGTAAGTATAGGTAGGTAAGGTATCCATATGTAGATAGATATAAATGTAGCTTAACGATGTAATAAAACTTATTCGTGTAAATTAAAATGAAGCACGGAAAGAAGAAATGGATATACCTACAGTATGCGGAGATATTGTGAATTCGTATGGATACATACATTACATATAACACACGTGCTGCGAATATGGCGCGTTTATGTTATGATATCTCATCTTTTTTTTTTCATTTTGTACCTATCTACCTGTGTAGTGTGCACTGTGCAGTATAGAAAACGTACGTACGTTACTATTACTACGTATTTATGGGATGGTATGTGTAGTATAAGTTGAAGAAATGAAAAATGTAAATTTAATCTCATCCTGACGACAATAAAGTTTGGTATACCGGAGATGCAGACGCGTGTATGCGTATTGCGATGTGTTATACATATATGTTCCGTACAATTGTGTATCTTTCTATTTACGGTATGTAGAATGCGATGAGAGCGAGACTCGTTTATGGAAATTTTTCCACTTTTATTCGTATACTTACTTATTACCTTACCTATGTATTTATTATCGACGAATTCAGGTAGCTGATATTATTGCTGCGTTTGTTAACATATATTTGTTGGTTTTTTTATGAGCTTTCTTAGTGATGAAAATTGGGTGACAATTTTTTGGAATAGAAGACGTGTTCTGACATGAGAAACAGAAATTCAGCCTACGAACACACAACTTTTTGAAAGGCTTGGGCTCAACAAAAAATTTTGTAAGGTTAGCTTACTCGCATCGGCACTACTAAAAACAAAAATTTTCGTCCGAACGTTTTTTTGTTCATTCAACCAAACTTAGAAGATGATTTTCCAAATTTTCGAAAAATGTCATTCGACTCATATCAAAATGGGTTATAATTTTAGAAGGAAATCAAACATTTCTATCAAAATTTTTTTGAGCATTTTCGAAGAATTTTGAACCCAAACTTGAATCATGATTTTTGGGATTTTTCAAAGAGTTTCCACATATGAGTAATCGAAAAACGTTAAGATTTCGGTGAGAAAATAAAAATTCCTACCAGAACTTTTTTTGAGGCATAGAAGTTGGGTATTCCAAAATTTGCGTGAAGCTGACCCACCTGATGCTGATCCACGTAACGCTGATCCACGACATTCACGTTGACTTTAAAAAAACTTGAAAAAAGAATTCAGTCGACTTTTTGAAGTTATGCTAGGTTCTTAAAAAATTGGAAGACAATCAATCGACTTATTTGAAATTTAGGAAAAAAATTCAATACTTAGGTAATTTACTGACATTAGCATGTCTGAGACAGACAAGTCAACGACCTTAAGAAGCCTGACATGTAGACAGACGTCTTTGTGACGCCAGACAGAGGGGTCTATGACCTTGAGAAGTCAAGTAGGTGGACAGACGACCTTTATAGGACAGGCAGATGGGTCAATGACCTTAAAAGCAGCGCAGACAGGCCGAGGCTACGACCTTGGATAGCCAGACAGGCACTTGAACTTAAACAACCTCAAGAGGCCAAACAGGAATCCAGATGAAGAGTGCAGACAGACGGGTCAATGACTTTAGGAAAAATATATTTGAGACTTTTCAAATTTTTGTAATCTTTTAAGAACTACTAGTAAAAAAAATCAATTTTATGAGGAATTCTTAAAATTATAGGTACCTACCAGACTTTTAATACCGTTAAAAAAAAAACGAGCATATTTCTCAAATTTCAATTTTGTGTCAGTTTCTAGTCGTTTGTCTGACTTTTACTGTAAGAAGATGGAAAAAGTACCTAATTCTTGACATGAAGTCAAAAACATATCCACGATTTAAAATTTTCCTTACAGAGGTGACTTGATCTTCATTTTTTTTGAAGAATTTTGATCCATAACTCAGATATGAGCAGAGAGATTTTTGGAAAAATGCATCCATTCAATGTTAGGTAACTACCTATCAAAATTAATTACAAATTTCAGAATAAGATCAACAATTTTTAGCATTGAATTTGGGTAATTTTTTTAAACTAAGTATCATGATTTTGTAGTTACACGAAAATTCATCGACTCGATTTTGGGCTGAAAATTTTTCAAAAATGGCGGAGAAACATTTCGATGGTTCATTTTGATTTTCTGGCAAAATTTCAGCCCATTTTGATAGGTTGCATGACACTTTGGCAAAAATCCCAACATCATGACTCAATTTCGGGCTCAAAATTTTTCAAAAATGCTAAAAAAATATTCTATTTTGATAAGTGCGTGATAATTTTTCAAAAATACTGAAAATCATGATCAAATTTTGGGGAGGGAAATTCTTCAGTAGTGATCAAAAACGCAGTTCTGAAAAAAGTTTTTGATTTTCTGCAGGAAATTTTCAAACTCATCTTAAATTTATGTTAAATAGGTCTCATGACACCTTTTTCAAAAGTTTCAATAAAATCGTTATTACTTACTTACCCAAATTTGAGCTCAAAATTCTTCGAAATACTCGAAAAAAACGTTGTGACAACTTTTTAAATAATTTTTGCCGAAATTTTAACTCATTTTGGTAGGTCTTACGACACATTCAATTCAAAAATCCCAAAAATAATGACCCAATTTTGGGCTTAGAATTTTTCAAAAATGCTTGAAAAATGTTCTTGCATGCATTTTTGATCTCATGTTTGAATTTCTACCTATCTTGACAGGTCTCATGACTCCTTTTCGAAAATCTTGAAATTCATATAACCAATCCCAATTTTATGATCAAAATTCATCAAAGGTGCTCAAAGAAGATTTTGACAAAAATTTGGATGTGAAATTCTTCAAAAATGCTAAAAAACCATTTTCGTTGAAAAATTTGATATTCTCGCGAAATTTCAACCTATTTTGGTAGGTCACAAGGTCACTTTTGAATAATTCTACGACATTTTATCTTTACGCAAACTGTGAACTGTGAAGTGAAATTCAAACGTGCCCTATTGTGCGAAACTTATTCGCGAACTTTGGATGCACGGGCATTTAAGTTTTTAGACTACAGGCTCCCCTCATCACAGTATCGAAAGCATTTCAGATCACTTAATCAAATCATCAGAGATGGTGTTACGTTGATCGACACATGTACATCTCTTATTTGAATGTGTATATTATGGTTTCTCTTCAGTTTTCACCTAAACTTCTCTCCTCAGCACCATACCACTAATAGGTAGCCCTTTTCATCGATTAATTATACTGAAAAATGACGTGTTAGTAAGTGACTCATTTAGGCAAACTTCTACCTTCTACTACTTATCGAAATGGATCATCGCATCGCATCGCCACCGAAGACACGCATCTCTGTCTATCTCCGGTTGATTATTGAAATCGCGTCGGCGTAAATCGCTTGAAAAAATTTGACGTCCGTCATCCATTTCAGAGAGAAGAGAGGGCCAAAGGGAGCAAAGATATCGCTACTGTTGTACGTGCGGTCGCAATCGCAGCAGCTTATAAGTCAAAGCCAAAGCGTAGGGGGGAGCGTTGAACAGGTATCTGTCACGGTCATTGTTAAACGTGTCCAAAGTCCAAGCAGCGCGGCCGGCGCGTAAAAAATTGACGAATAAATCACCAGCCAGGCAGTCAGCAGTTCCAGCAATAGCAAACGTCGTTCAGTTAGCTTGGCCTGCCTGAGGAAGCAGCGAGTGAAAATTCTTGCTCTTTTTTTTCTCCGATCCGATGACCATCGTCGTCGTCGCAGTCGGTCTCGCTGAAAAGCACGCCGGCGACTAGCCGATAAATAAACGTATTTTTTTCGCTCTTCTTCTCCACTAACGACCTTCAATTTGCCAATGAGTGAGAGAGAGAGAGGCAGAATAAGAGGTTATTTGCTTCAATTTAAAAAAGAACGCGAACGCGTAATGGGTACATAGTTTACCTATGTTCGAGTACCTACCTACTTAGTTCCTTTTTCTACACAGTGTAGATTTTTTTTATTTCAATTATTCTCGCGGGTAGGTACGTTATTGAAACTATAAAGAAGATGGGCTGAGGAGTGTCTGGTTATATGTACAATATACTATTTTTTTTCTCACTCGACGACGACGGCGTCGATCGCGAGTCTTGATCGTCATCAGCTTCACTGACACGAGGTCATCGGTGAAATATTAGTTGAAAAAAATACTCGCGATATTGCGAGAGGGATAATAATAAACAACAAGAAGACGAAGAGCAGCGTTTAATTAACCGAAACTTCACTTCTATTCTATTACACGATAACATGGCAGATAGCAAAAAAAAAAAAATAGAATAGAAAGACATAGATGAGAGCTAAGAAAAGTCGTATTATCGTAGGTCGTAGAACTGAATTGCATGGCGTGGTCGCTGCTCTAAAATAGACATAATTTATGATTTTTCTCCAAGGTTTATGTCATCGTGTTAATGATGTGTATGTAGTGCACGCTGCTGTGCTATCTCTAATACATGTATGCTTAAGCGACGACAGAGTATTTGGCCGGATTCTCTCGTCATAAACGAAACCATACTGAATATTCACATGGTCTTGTGAGTATACAAAACTACCTTTTTATCATGCTTATTTTTCCGGAACTTGGAACCGTTTCCTTGCATTTTATAAATCATTTGATTGCAAAGCAATATTAGTCTATGTTCCGGGCGGTGTGAGGATAGAGCATTGATCTGGCTGTAGGGGGAATGCGCGAGAAGGATGCTGAGAAAAGATACAAAAACCCATGTATGTATGTACGTACGTACGCATTTCGGCTCGGGATGACGATTTCTCTTTTCTCAGCAGGCATTCTCTCGCATTCTCCCTCTATTTCGTAAGATGTACATTTTCTACCCTGGACTGGCTCGGATATAAATACTCGGACAGTCCAGTGTAAAAATTAGTCTGTGTTTAGAACTTGACGAAATAAACTTCTTTAAAGTACTCTCGTTCTGTTCGCGACTCTTGTCTCCCTTGTTGGCTATTTAGTTAGCCGCCACAAGGAAGTCCGTACGACCATTCAGTTGGTCACAACGGAAGATAGGTTTTCTGCAGCCTGTGCTCGGCCATTCAGTTGACCACCGCACAGAAGTCCGTACGGCCATTTAGTTGGCCACAACGGAGATAGGGACGCAGCCCGCGTACGGCCATTAAGTTAGCCAGGACGCGGAAGCCTGTAAGGCTCTTGAGTGAGCCACAACAGGGACAGGGGTACAAAACATCACGGCCGCGAATACCTACGCGTATAATTTGCGACCCAATAGGTGTATACGTAGGTCCACATCGCTCTCCCCTCCGCGACCTCGTACCAAACCTACATGGCTATCTGCTATATGCACGCTAAAATCAATAGGATAGAGGCGATAGAGCTCATGAGAGAGAACTGAGGGTAAGGTAATAGATAAATAAATAGGTATCAGAAAATAATTCAGTTACTTTCAGCACAGCAGTACAGGGTGCCCAGAAATATCGAGCACCCCTAAAAAAGTTTTCTACTAAAATACTTTGGTTGGTCACAGTGAATGATAATAATGATAGCACATGATTGGTTGTTGGACTGGAGAGATAACATTCCACCAATCATATAATTATGCATCTATTTCACGTTGCCAACCTATATTTTTAATGAAAAACTTTCTTTGGGGTGCTCGATATTTCTGGGCACCCTGTAGTATTATCATGGGTAAGAAAGGGTGAATTCTGATTTACGTATTTGAACATTTTCAATTTCCATTTTCCATCATCATTGTTTGGCGTTCGTTCAAATTCTATAAATGAACGTAAAAATGCTTGTTGTGCTGACGCCCTTTTTTATCGTGCAAAAAATATTTTCCTTTATTTTTATAGATAGCAGTAGGTACTGATGCTACTTTTCTGATTATTTTAAGACATTTTTGTACCATTTTGAAACATATTCCTCAAAATTTCGACATTATTTTGTAACTTTCAACTACTTTTGTACCAAATTTGTCAACTTTTTATCCATTTTCACTTTTTTTGGTACTTATTTTGAGAAATTATTGTAATGTTTTGAATGATCTAAGTATAGGTATCGTTTGTATGTACATATCAATTTTTACAAAATTATTTTCAGTTTGCTCAATTCTTCGTTTCCAACTTTTTACTTACATTTTCTTATCCAGATTTAAAAGTCTGACAAATGCGACTCTCAAAAACTTGAAAAAAATTTTCAATTACCTATTATTATTGACATTAAGTAGTACCTATCTTTGTGTCAGATTATCAAAAACTCTGAAATTTCTACTTGCTACTACGAAGTAGAATCTCATGATATCAATTAGTCTGACTCGTATATTAAGAACATATTAGGGAAAAAATTAATGAACATTTCAAAAATAGCATTCTGTGCTCAAGATGACTTCTGTTTACTTGAAATTCCAAACGTCGAGTTTCAACTTGAGCAAAGCACATGTTGATTCGAGACTTTTCTTTGATTTTCTTTGATTTTATCAATTTTGTTCACATTTTTTTGTGGGGTTTGAATTATTCTGCGAACTTAAACATTATTTTGTAATTTTTAACAATTTTTTCACCGATACCTATTTGGTACTTTTTCAAGTGTTTATTTTCAGAACTTTTTTTCATTTTCATTGTGGCCAATTTTACTATTTTTCTCTAAGTATGTACCTAATAAGCAATAACACCTTTGAGCCATTTTCTTCATATTTTTTAAATCTAATGTTTGTAGTATTTCACGAATTCCAGCACCATTTTGCAATATTTATTCCCTGATTTGCGAGTATTTTTTTGTCTTGCAAGTTGCATGTCAAACTCTCAAAAATAACCTTCTGACATTTCGTCAAACTTCCAACTTTGAAGTAATTTTCAATATAGGTACATTACAAGGAATTTTCGTTCAAATAATTTTTTAGAATTTTTAGTACAAATTCTTGGTAAATTATCAATAATTTTGGCCAATCACCAGCAATTTTCGGTAAACTACCAGTAATTCTTGGTAAATGACCGGTAATTTTTGAAGAAAAAAAACCGGTAACTTTTGGCGGATTTCCGAAACTTTTTAGCTGGCAATTTTTGGTAAATTCTCGGTAATTTTGGTAAATTTACAGTAATTTTTGGTAGGTTTCCCAAAATTTTTGACCGATAATTTTTGGTAAATTTTCGGTATTTTTTGGTAAATTCTCGGTCATTTTTGGTGAATTCCCGGTAATTTGTGATAAACTTCCAACAATTTCTGATGAACTTCCAATAGTTGTTTTTGGTGAATTTCCAGTATTTTTGGGTAAATCCTCGGTAATTTTGGGCAATTTTTTGGTAAATTTTGGTAGATTTCCTTGTCATTTTTGGAAAATTTGCAGGAATTTTCTGTAAAATTTTCGGTAATTTTTGACGAACTTCCAGTAATTTTTCTAGTATTTTTATGGTAAATTTCCAGTTATTTTGGATAAATTTGGTAATTTTGGGCAAATATTTGGTAAATTTTGGTATGTAGATTTCCTTGTCATTTTTGGTAAATTCGCAGTAATTTTCTGTAAATTTTCGGTAATTTTTGACAGATTTCCAGTAATTTTTTGGTGAATTTCCAGTTATTTTGGGTAAACTCTCAGTAATTTTGGGCAAGTTTTTGGTAAAGTATAGTGGATTTCTCGTCATTTTTGGTAAATTTTGGTAAATTTTTGGTGTTTTTGGAAAAGTTTTCGGTAAATGGTGAATTTTCATCACTTTTGGTAAATTACCGATAATTTTTGGCAAATTTGTAGTCATTTTTAGTAAAATTCAGGTAATTTTTGGTAAATTACCAGTAATTTTCGGTAAATTACCAGTAATTTTCGGTAAATCACCAGTAAGTTACGGTAAATCACCAGTAATTTTCGGTAAATTACTAGTGATTTTTGGTACATTACCCGTAATTTTTGGTAAATTACCAGTCATTTTTGATAAATTACCAGTCATTTTTGGTAAACTACCAGTAACTTTTGGGAAATTACCATGGGCAAGTTTTTGGTAAAGTTTTGCGGATTTCCCGTTATTTTTGGTAAATTTTCAGTGAATGTTGGTAAACTTTTGGTAATTTTGGAAAAATTTCCAGTAAATTTGGGTAAATTTCTGTCATTTTTGGTAAATTACCAATAATTTTTGGCAAATTTATAGTCATTTTTAGTAAGTTTTAGGTAATTGTTGGTAAATTACCAGTCATTGTTGGTAATTACCAGTAATTGTTATTAAATTACCGGAAATTGTTGGTAAATTACCGGTAGTTGTTGGTGGATTACCGGTAATTGTTGGTAAATTACCGATAATTGTTGGTAAATTACTGGTAATTGTTGGTAAATTACTGGTAATTGTTGGTAAATTACCAGTAATATTCGGTAAATTACCATGGGTAAGTTTTTGGTAAAGTTTTGCGGATTTCCCGTTATTTTTGGTAAATTTTCAGTAAATTTTTGGTAAACTTTTCGTAATTTTGGAAACATTTTTGGTGAATTTGGATGAATTTCTGTCATTTTTGGTAAATTACCAATAATTTTTGGCAAATTTATAGTCATTTTTAGGAAGTTTCAGGTAATTTTTGGTAAATCACCATGGATTTTTGGTAAATTACCAGTAATTGTTGGTAAATTATTTTATTTGAGAAAATTCAAGAATGGGTTTAAAAAGTTTAAAATTAAGTAGTTGTAAATTTTCGGACTTCCCCCCTCACCCCTCAATTTTTCTTCGCCCAGTTTACTTTCAGCGCATAACTGTTGGAAAAACTTGAAAATTACAGACCAGCTTTTTGATCAGGTACCTCTACCTACTTCATCAATAGAAAATCGAACGAGAAGGTTTTTTCAAAAATATAATATCCTGTCTCCCCTTTCCCGAACTGAAGATGTATTGAGGACTAGAATTTCTACTGCATATTTTTCGATGACTCATCGACTCGAATTTCTATATACTCTCAAGTCTTTTGTAGGTACTTAATCTTGAGAATTTGTATGAATCTACACTTCTACAGGTTGTTTTGTTTCGCATAGATATATCATGTTATGTAATATCCTAATTTAGGAGAATTTTCCCCGTGAGAATTTTGACTGAGATTATCGCATGTTCAATGTGCCCTGCCCAGTCTACTACAATTCCAGTATATTTTCTACAAAAAAAAATTGTAAATTTAACGTATACTGTTACGAAGAGAATTTACAAAAAAAATACCGTTATCGACTTTGGCAATAACTAGACAAAATTAGCTTATGTAGGGAAAAAATTTATTGAAATTGCTGAGGCAACAAAACAAAACTGGAGCTCGCATCGCATGATTTAACGGTACATCGTGCATACGAGTATGGAAGGGAAAAAAATCGTATTTGGCAATAGAGAAAATAAACCACTGTTGATTATTATTCATTTTTCGGCCTGATTAACAACATCGAATTAATAATACGCGAATAATCGTTCCATATCTCGTTGATAAGAGCTATTGTGTTAATTTTCGTTAGATCTTTTTGTATTAAATTTTTTGTAGATTATTATGCTCAAATTGAATTAAAAAAACGTAAAATCAAAGCTCGGATTGTGTTAATTTCGTTTTTCCGAGGAGAACTTGAGACTTGAATTGTGCTACTTAATATTGTTGTTTTGAGAAAAAGTTCAAAAGGTAAATTTTATTGATCGAATTATATGGTGAATCAACACAGAATCAAATTGTGATTATCTACGAGTCAAATTGTGATTATCTACGAATCAATCCAACAGATCACTGGATCAATTTTGGTTATTATCATCCTCGCAAAAGGTTCGAGATCCTCTGAATATTTAAGGGGATAGTTGTCATTTGCTATTCGAGGGAAGTTTGGTTGATTGTTGCTGTCTAAAGATTGGTGATTGATTTCGTTTCGAGGATTGTTTGAAGATTGGTAATCGGTTAAATTCAAAGATCGTTGGTTCAAAGGTCCAGATCCCCCCTACAACTTGGCGCCCAACTACGTTGAATCCTGTCCTGAATCAAAGGGTCCAATTTATACAGAAGTTGTTATCTAGTTGTTCAATCCAGTCCAGATCGAATCAAAGGGTCCAATTTATACAGAAGTCGTTATCTAGTTGTTCAATCCATTCCAGATCAAAGGGTCCATTTTTCCTGTGACAACTCAAGATGTCTGCTCAACATTTAATCCAGGTAGAATGATTTTACGTACATCATCGAATTCGTGAATTTTGAGAGAAAGTAGATTGGAAAATTCTGTGTTCATGTGTAACTTTACTATTTACTGATTTTTGTCCCAAATTTTTATTTTATTTACAATTTTGAAATTCATTTTGGTCCCAAATTTCAAATTTTATTTACGTTTTCGAGACTTATTTTGTACCAAATTTAATGGTATTTACTTCGCGATATATATTTTCGTCCCAAAATTTCAAACTTATTCACATTTTCGTTACTTATTGTTTCCCAACTTTGAATCAGTGTCCTTTAATTGAAATACGTAAATTGAGTTATTTATGACCGAAAAAACCCCCTCCACTTCGTGGATTTATGGGTTACAGAAAACTGAGTTAGTTGAGTTATTGAAAGCATATCAATTTAAGACTGAAAATAACGTTGAAAATTTACGAAAACGTGTTCGTGATTTTGTTGTTCTTTTTTCAAAAGAAGGCTTGAAATTAGAGAAAATTTATAAAAAATACTTAAAGTCAGGGAAAAACGCAGAATTTTACAAACAAATTTCGGATTATTTGAGTGGGAAAAAACAAAAATATAAACAAGGGAATTATTGGGATATTTTTGAAAAAAATTCAGATACAGAAAGAGCAGCTCTCCTTTTGGAACAAGAAGAAGACGAACAAAACGACAACTTACTTGACCTTGACATTAACGAAAGCAAAGAACGAGAAAAAGAAATACGTTTGGCTCGCATCCAAATATTAACTAAATTTTTGAACTTTCTTGAGAACCATAGAAGAGATATGACGAGCCCAAAACTACCCTCACCACCAACCCCATCTTTTTCTGGAAACAAACATGAAGATATTACTCGGTTTTTCAAACAATTTGAAGCGATTGCGACTTATTATAAATGGGAGGAGGACAAGGTCAAAATGACATGGCTTGAATTCTACCTTAAAGATGACGCACTTGATTTATTTCATCACGCAAAAACCACTCAAAACACGTATGATTTGATGAAAATATTTTTAACTACTCGTTATACTCCAAACGTGCAACAGATAAAAAATAAAATAAAAAAATTGCGTTATCAGAGTGGTAATGACATTGATAGCCACATCGAAACAGTGAAAAAATTGCTGAAAAAAATCAAACCTAATATTACTGAGGAACGACTATGTAAAAAGATTAAAAAAACGTTATCCGCGACTCTCGTTGAAAAAATTGGCTTATTTGACAATACAACAGAACAAAAATTGAGGCAGAACATTGCGAACTATGAGGAAACCCTGTACATTCGTGACCAAATAAATGATAAAGATACAAAAGCTACTCTTGACAAAATTGCAAAGGAAAATCAGGAAGAACCAAAGAACATTTTTGCTGTACAAAATCAACCGCAAAATAATTTCAGACCACGACAAAATAATCGGAACTTCAACAATTTTAATAATAACCAAAATAACAATAGAAATCAAAATTCAGAAAATCGACCCCAATGTTTTGGATGTGGAAAAACGGGTCACATTAGACGTAACTGCTGGTATAACAATCAAAATAATAATCAAAATTTTCAAGCTCCAGGAAATCAAAATTTGGGAAATTTTGGGTACAACAATAATGGAAATTTGGGTCAAAATTTTCAAAATAATAATTCCACCCCAAAATGCTATTTTTGTGGAAAATTTGGCCACTACGCGAATAATTGTTGGTATAAAAATGGAAATGGTGGAAATCCAGGTCAAAATGCTCAAGGAAATATTTCCGCCCCAAAATGCAATTTTTGCGGAAAATTTGGTCACTTTGTGAACAATTGTTGGTATAAAAATGGAAACGATGGTAATTTGGGTCAAAATGTTCAAGGTAATGGTAATCCAGGAAATAGAAGAGGTTTCCGAAATAATCAGGGTAACTATTATGGTCAAGGACCACAAAACACTGAAAGTAACCTGCAAAGCAATAACTCAAAACACACGAATGATGAAAAATCATCAGAAACACAAAAAAACAATTAGATAGGGGTACCGTTTTCACGGCAACAAACGGAGATGGGGAAGAGGTAGGGCAGGAAAATTTTTCTGAAATTGTTAATATTGTAAATAAAATAATAAAAAATAACCCTTCCTCTAAAACCTCCGACTATCAGATTGTCAATACAACTGGTACCCCTTCACTCAAAATCCCGATTATGTTAAAAATAGCAAACAAAAAACTTAATGCGATAATTGACACCGGATCATTTATCACATGTATAAATGAGAAATTCGTGCTGAATTATTTACAAATAAATGATACGACAATGCGAGCAGGTGGTATGTGTGGAGAACCATGTATGATAACAGGGAAAACAATAGGAAATTTCTCATATTTAGGGAAAAACTTCAACTTTGAAGCTGAAGTTGTTAGGGGTTTAGCATCGGATTTATTATTGGGATTAGATTTTTTGAAAAAGGAAGAGTCAATAATAGATTTGCGTAACGATATTTTGGAATTTGGAAAAGGGGATAATTTAGTAAAAACAAAAATAAATGTTTATGGGAATTTACAGAATATCAACGCATGCTACGACTTTGTCACTTTGAATGAAAATTGTTACATAAAAGCAAAAAAATCAAAAGATATTACGATAGATGTTTCAAATAAATTCACAGGGAAAACTGAAATTGAAAATTTGGAATATTTTGGATGGAAAACTGGAGTAACAGTCCAACAAATAAATAATTGTAAAAATTTGGTCACACTAAAACTAAAAAATCACACAAACAGAATTCAAAAAATTTACAAAAATCAACGAATTTGCAAAATAAAAAATTTTGACGAAAAAGCAATAATCAACAATTCAAGCAAAATCCAGTATGAAGAAACAAATGAAAAATTAACCGATAAAGAGGGAGTTGAATTAATCGTTAATCCAAACCTTCCAATTGATAAATTGAAAAAAGTTAAAGGTGTATTGAAAAAACACTTTCACCTCTTCACTTCAGATCCGCTCAGTGTTGGTGTTGCAAACATTGAACCGTACAAAATTACGTTGCTAGATAATACCCCTGTCGCATCGCGCGGATATAAACTGTCACCCTACGAAAGAAGAGAAATGAAAAAGTTGATTGAGAAATTACTCGAAGCAAAAATTTTACGCCGAAGTTCTTCACCATACGCAACACCTTGTTTCTTAAAACAAAAAGATGACTGTAATTTTCGATTTTTGTGCAACTTTATTAAATTAAATGAAAAAATCTCAAATGATAGAAATGCAGTCTCCAGAACCGACAACATTTTTATGGCACTCCAGGGTAATAAATGGTTCACCACCCTCGACGCGAATCAGGGATTTTTCCAGATCCCAATTTGCGAAGGGGACAAATATATCACTGCAATAATATTTGAAAATGAACTTTTTGAGTTCAACGTCTTACCTCAAGGCCTAAAAGTTTCTCCGGCAGCCTTCAGCAAGGCGATTTATAAAACGTTTTCGGATATTATGTACGAAAAAGTCGTCGCGTACATGGATGACATCTGTACTTTTGGCAAAACATTTGAAGAAGCACTAGAAAATTTAAAACTAATTTTGGAACGATTATCAATCCTAAACTTGAAACTAAAAACAAAAAAATGCAAATTCATGTTCAATGAAACGAAACTATTGGGCCATAAAATTGACGGAAAAAATATATATACCCTTGAGAAAAATATTGAAAAAATTAAAAAATTTCCAATCCCAAAAAACGTTAAAAAAGTGCGCAGTTTTCTTGGCCTCACTGGCTATTACAGGAAATTTATAAAAAATTATGCAAACATCGCAGCACCCCTAACAAATGAGACAAAAGGTAATCCCAAGGAAAATAACCCAGTTACATGGAATGACACTCTAAACGATTGCTTTGAAAAATTAAAAAAGTTATTGACTGTTGAACCAGTACTTGCAATCTATAAAGAAGGTCGAAAAACATTTCTTGAGATTGATGGTTCAAGCATTGCTGTAGGGGCTGTATTGAGCCAAATCAACGAAGACAATGAGAAACATCCGATAGCATTCTTCTCAAAAAAATTGTTACCACGCCAAAGCACATATTGTGCGTACGACCTCGAGCTAACTGCATTAGTCGAGGCTGTAACGCATTTTCGGGAATACTTATATGGTCAGCGTTTTACTGTGCTAACCGACCATGTAGCATTAACGCATTTTCGCAATGCAAAACAGCCAAATGCCCGACTCGCGAGAATGGTTGAAAAATTGAGCGATTATGATTTTGAGATTAAGTATATAAAAGGGGCTCAAAATATCGTTCCTGACACTCTATCACGTACGATTATAAATGTTACAACTCGCCAACAAACAAGAAAGTTGAAAACTGAAAATAATGAGGAAATTGTGAAAAATGATAACAGAAGTGAAAATCTTGAACAAATTGATGAAACGAAACCCCAAAATGATGAAAAACTAGGAAAAATTAAACAATCACGTAAAGTAAAGAAGATTATTGAGAATGGTGAAAATGAGAAATGTGATGAAAACCCAAATAATGAGGGAAAAAATGGGGAAAATGAAGGAAAGGAAAAATGTGAGGAAGGTACAAGTGAGACAACAAGTGAAACAGAAGAAGGGACTACAACCTTGGAAAATTTGTCTGAGAATAATGACTTCAAAAAACCAAATGAGGAAAATGAAAATGAGGAATTAGGAAAAAATGTTGATAGTTTGAATCTTGAAAATGCACAAAAACAAGACAAATTTTGTAATGAGATAATTCTTGCAAAGTCAGGTTGGCTGAAAGGAGGAAAAAAATATGTTGACAAAATAAAAAAATGGGCAAAAAGTTACGTGGTTGAAGGGAAAATTCTAAAATTTAATTTAAGGGCAAAAGAAGGTTTAAGGAAATTACCGGTTATTCCCAAAAATTTACGACAAGAAATAATGACACAATTTCACGACAAAGCTTTAGGGGGAGGACATTTTGGGAGATACAAAACATTGGAAAAAATAAAGCAATATTATTTTTGGCCTGGTATACGAAAAGATGTGGGAACTTATGTAAAAAACTGTGAGAGATGTCAAAAAACACAAATTGTCAAAGGGAAAACATTTGGCCTCCTAAACCCAATACCTGTTGACGATCCCTCCCCTCTTGCCCACCTAGAACTTGATTTCGTGGGAAAACTTCCAGAAAGCTCAGGGAAAAATTACATATTAGTTGGATCGTGCAGAAGCACCAGATACTCATTTGCAAAAGCCACAAAAGCAGCTGATGCAGATTCAGTTATTGAACTTTTACACGAAATCATGACAACGTTTGGATTACCGAAAAAAATAACGACAGATAGGGGTACGCATTTTGTTAATAAAAAATTACAAGATGAATGTCGGCTTTTAGGAATAAAACTGTATCACTCTACCACCTACTCACCTCAAACTCAAGGTGGAGTAGAACGATTTAACCAGACTTTAAAACACACACTCACAAAATACATCCATGAAAACCCAAATCTTTGGTCAAAATACTTACCATACCTAATTTTTACATACAATATAAGCCCAATGGAAACCTTGAAAGGTCTAAGCCCGTATTTTCTTATGTTTGGGAAGCACGCCACCCTACCAATTCAAAATAAAATACACCCCCAGGGTGAACAAATTGATAGAACAGGCCAACTTCTCAGATTACAAGAATTACGCGACAAAGTACCAAAATGGATTGACGAAAAAAATACTCGATCAAAAGAATTTTATGATGAAAATCGGAAAAATTTAGATATAAAACCAGGCGAAAAGGTCTTAATCAATAATCCGAGAAAAAACAAAGATGGAGTTTTTGTAGACACATTTCTGGGACCATATACAGTAAAAAATAAAATTTCTGATCAGACTTACGTAATTGAACAAACCATACGTGGAAAACAAAAAGATGAAAAAGTTCATGTCAGGCGACTCAAAATTTTCAACGAAAATACAACTCCGTTATAAATTAACTTTTGTTCCGCATCTGTAATACAGTTTTTCTTTTTAGGAATTACTAAACTCTTGGTGTACTTGTAGACTATTCAACCATATACCATCAAAAAGTGGAAGTGTCCCGCATCATCCGAGGTGTTTTAGGGAACAATTAATAAGAATGAAGGAAAATCTACGCAAACAATCTTATGCAGAAAATTTACTCGAATCGTCTAAACTACACTAAGGTAACGTAATATAACATAAATGAAATCATTCTTTTAACCTTACGACAACATTGTTCGAAACAATGAGGAAAATTCCCCATTCTGATTTGGCGATTAGATTAGGGAATATGATGAGGGTTGTGCGCCAACACTGCCCAAATCTCAAAAAAATTATTGAACAAACAATAATAACTATTCACGTAATATTATGAGAATAATTTTAAAAAATGTTGAGAGAAATTGGTGTAGAGTAGAGAAAAAAACAAAAAATCTCAATTACGTATTTCAATAATCAAAAATTTGACCCTAAATAAAGACGTTATTTCAGTAATATTGATAGGTTTCATTGCATATACGATATACCTGCACTTCCTAATTAAATTTAAATATACATTAGAAATCCGAAATCCTAAACCAATGAGAGAAACCAGCCTCTAAGATTAGTATAAATAAAAATGTTTGTATTGTAATATGTTTAAATTTATTTTTATTCTTATTTGTATTGAAAAACCATATTTTATATTATTGTAGAAAAACGAGAAATGGAAGATGATAAAGTTAGTTACAACAATAAAAAAAAAAAATAATAATAAATAAATAAATACTTAAATAAAATAAAATAAAATATAAAATTTCTACATAAGCTCGAGGTCGAGCTTATCTGAAAAGGGGGGGAATTTGTTACGAAGAGAATTTACAAAAAAAATACCGTTATCGACTTTGGCAATAACTAGACAAAATTAGCTTATGTAGGGAAAAAATTTATTGAAATTGCTGAGGCAACAAAACAAAACTGGAGCTCGCATCGCATGATTTAACGGTACATCGTGCATACGAGTATGGAAGGGAAAAAAATCGTATTTGGCAATAGAGAAAATAAACCACTGTTGATTATTATTCATTTTTCGGCCTGATTAACAACATCGAATTAATAATACGCGAATAATCGTTCCATATCTCGTTGATAAGAGCTATTGTGTTAATTTTCGTTAGATCTTTTTGTATTAAATTTTTCGTAGATTATTATGCTCAAATTGAATTAAAAAAACGTAAAATCAAAGCTCGGATTGTGTTAATTTCGTTTTTCCGAGGAGAACTTGAGACTTGAATTGTGCTACTTAATATTGTTGTTTTGAGAAAAAGTTCAAAAGGTAAATTTTATTGATCGAATTATATGGTGAATCAACACAGAATCAAATTGTGATTATCTACGAGTCAAATTGTGATTATCTACGAATCAATCCAACAGATCACTGGATCAATTTTGGTTATTATCATCCTCGCAAAAGGTTCGAGATCCTCTGAATATTTAAGGGGATAGTTGTCATTTGCTATTCGAGGGAAGTTTGGTTGATTGTTGCTGTCTAAAGATTGGTGATTGATTTCGTTTCGAGGATTGTTTGAAGATTGGTAATCGGTTAAATTCAAAGATCGTTGGTTCAAAGGTCCAGATCCCCCCTTACAATACCTACTTACCTAGCTCTATTTGGGAATTTAAAATTTATTATGGCGGTGAATACAAAAAAGAAATGTAACCTTCTCGCATATTCATCTGCAGCATAAAGCTGGATAAACGTATGGGTACTACATTTTGACCAAGTGAATCATCATCGTCTTGTAAACGAATCATGTTAATGTTGATACATGGTCGAGATGTGGATACGAGATGAGTGGTACGGATACGGAAGATATCTTTCTCTCGATGTGTATTCCGATCATTAAGACTATAGTACGAGCATAAGGTGAGGACGGTGGCGATGGAGGTGATAGAGGTAGATCCGCAGACTGAGAGTGAGAGGCAGCAACAATATGAAGTGAACATTATTACATCTTGTGTTTATTTTTGGAACGAAAAAGCATGTGTAGCCGCGAGGAGAAGTGGATGGATAGGAGAGGCGTGCTGGGTGGACAAATAATGCGAAAATACCGGTAAATAGACGCGATAGGTAATTAAAGAGTCCGAGATACGAATATATTATATAATATAGTAGGTATATTGCACTATATGATGAAGACCATGGAGAAGGCATGCGAGACGTGAAGGTATACCTTTTCTGGACTTATGTACATGATGTGTATGGAGATGAAGGAACGAGGAAGACTAGCTAAAGATATCAAGAAGAAATGAAGGAGAGAAGAGAGCGAGATCACAACATTCGCAATAATTATTCGGCAACAGCAACGACATCAACGACGAATGTACAACCTTGTGCGTGGTTGGTGAACCGAAAAGAAGGACCTGCGTCAATCCACGTGCAGTTTTCACCGTGTGTCCGTGGTAATAACCTCGTGGCATTGGTCGAAGAAGAAACTGACAAAATTACTCAATAATTATCATCACTTGGTTACTATTAAAATTACTACCTGCGATGTGTGCTGTGTATGCGTGTAATAGTACGTACTATACGTACGTTTTATCGGATCGAGAAGGAGAATGTGTGTGAGATAGAAAGAGAAAGAGGTACACGTATTAAATTGGGTATGGGTATACAGTTGAGGAGGCGCAGGCGGCAACGAGTATCATTTTTCCAATGTGTGCGAGTGCGAGGTCAGAGATGAGTAACGAAAGCTAACCACGTATAAACGATAATCTTCGTGGAAGAATTTTTTTCCCTTTTCCGAGCATGTTGATTTAATTTACATATAAACTACGCCCGACCTCCGTGTAGAGGAAGAAGAGTGTCATGTATGTGTGATAAGTGTTCCTTTACTTACCTACGTAGACGTACACACGTCTTGCCTGGTAATAATGTGCGACTTTGCATCAGAAATTTTCTAGAGAGGAAGGTTAGTTCGATGAGGAAATTGACCGACACGATAGGTGACATTTTTCGTACCACGGTGTGAAACGATCGTTGCTGTAGACGTTGAAGAGTTGTTTTTCTTATATTCTTCGTGTGCTCGACTGCTCGTCTATACGTTTGTTTATAATTAGTCGATGATGGATGGTTCTTGATTTATTGACGTTTGTATATGGTACGTAAATCAATCAGTTGATCGGTTGATCGATCATAGAGGTATTGAAAGAAATACCTTAAGTATTAAGGTAAAAAAAAAACAATCATTGAAAAGTCTCAAGACATTTTATTTGCCAATACAAAACACACAGTACAAATTAAATACCTACACATAATAAAATGTTTAAATTACAATTTAGAACAATTTCACGTAATATATTTTCAGCTTATATAGTGGCTATTATATCAACAGCCACACGTCTTAAATGATTAAAAATACACGAGGTACCCTTCCTCCCCCCTCCTCGGTCTTTATAATAACTTTATGTACCTATACTGAATTTTGTTTAGAAAGGCAGGATCATCAGGTGGGTAAAATTAGTCGTGAGTCTTTACTTAATTTTTATCAATTGGTGCTCGACTTCGATCTGGCGTTATACTCGTCGATCACTTTTCTCATAAAACGTCTAGTTTCCATGGTAGTACCACAACATCCTCCTATGTACTTGACACCCATGTCGCACCATTTTTCCACCAGCTGATCAACGGATTCGATATTCTCTGGCGTCTTCCAGCTGGAAATTAGCGAGATATTAGTACAAGGTTAAATTTATGGCTGAATTTTGCATGAATGAAATTTACGTAACGAAGGAATATCATATTATGGATATTTTTTTTTCTTTACATCTATTTTTTTTTTTTTTTTTTACAACTCGTCGATGAAAAATGTGTAATGAACGTGTTTGTGTGGTGTGAATGGTACATCGTCGTTGCATGGTTTGTCATTATCGACATCCGTTCTGGCCCCATAGAACAGGTGGAGTAGGTACTAGTTCTTTAGATTATGCAATTTTCAGACTTCCTCTAGGGATAAATAGCTGGGTATAGTGTGTTTGGTAAATCTCGATCGGTGTCTTTTCATTTAGATTTTTTTAATGGATGAAGGTAGGTAATAAAGTGCTTATTTTGATTTCTGATATCAAAACTCAATTTTTCTTCAGCTAAAATAATTTTTAACGAGCAGTAAAATTCCAAAATTTTGGAAAATTCTCCCTCCTCTTCCCTTTTTTCTTGGAAAAAAAAATGAATTCAAACAGCTAGATGGATCCACGAATCCTCAAGCAATTCTATGATGATGAAAATGAGAAAAAATATCAATCTAAAAAACCATCATTGTAGTGTACTTCGATTAAGATATGAAAAAAAGAATCAAAGGTCCCCGACTCCCGAATTTTATTTCCTGAATGCTACGTTTCCCGGGAGTGAAAAAAAAATTCTACTGGACAAAATAATAGATGCTGAAATCCATTTTCGGCCTTTCCAGGGTTATTTCAAGTTTCCTGAGAAAATTATAATACCGTTGAAAGCTTCAGAATGCTAAAAAAAAATGCATACTTCACTGTCAAAAATATAGGTATTCGAAGGAGTTATACGTACGTTTTTTCGGGATGAAGGAGAAGAGGTGGAGGAGATGGGTGGGGTTGAAGCTCCGAATTTTATTTTGATTGAAATTAGGAACTGATTCAATTTGTTTTCGTACGTAAAAAATCGGATAACCGTAATCATAGATACAGAAGATCCATGCTGGTGTGCACTTCTACACGTTGTCTCAAAAGTCTCATTTTTTTAAAACGATTTTCAGTTCGTAAGCAGTTTCTAATTAATGCTTGAAAAATGGAGAAACCACAAAAAAACATTATGCAGCGTCCAAAGTTTTTTGTTAGACAAATTTTTTGGCAGGGTGACTTTGTGGAAGTCTGAATTACCCATTTTTTCCATCAGAGTGTCCTCAGCTCAAAAGAATTTTATCATTTTCATCTGCGGTCACTTTTTTGGTCTTGCATACCTTTTATTTTTCGAGTAGATGATGCAAAAGGGAGAGTTATCGAACAAAAACTGAAATTATCTCGTGGTTTTAAAAATGGGTTGGGATTTATTGCACATGTTGTTTGTACTTTCAAGAGAACCTTCACAGACCGTCAACTCTGATTCAGCTGAAATTTGGCTCACTGAGAGAACATGTCACTCAGGTCTCAGAATCAAATTTTTCTAGCTGGAGCAATTTTGAAATTGCTGGAGAAATGTAAACTTTTGCCAAAGCCTCGAAATTGGCTGGAAAATGGTGGAAATCAATTTCTGGAGTTCCAGTTTAAGGGATAGACGAAGTTTTGAGTAATTTGTAGCAAAAATTAACGATTTTGGAATTTTATAAGATTTCCAACACGTAAGAAAAATACCTACACTTTTGAGTCAGTCACCTCGAATTTGCGATTCACTTGCCCCGATAAATTCAAAATATCAAACGTACAACGAGATCAAATTTTCGGCCATTGAAGTTGATTACAATGCCTTCTGGGTGGATTTTGAAGTTGCTGGAGAAAAGTCAACTTATACTGAATACTCTAGATCTGCTGAAAGACGTTGGTTATCGATTCCAGAGGTCTATTTTAGGGAGTAGAAGACGTTTCGAGTAATTTGTAGCAAAATGTGTGTTTTTTTTTTAATTTGAGATTTCTAATTCATTAAAAAAAATTCTATTCTTGTCCTAATCGATTCGAAATGTTAATTTATAACAAAATAAAATTTCCAGCTGCTAAAGTTAATTAAGTACGACACTTTTTTTTGGAGCGATTTGACATTGATGAAGAGAAATCAACTTTTGCTGGACGCTTCAGATCGGCGGGAAAATGCATGGTCGCAATCGATTAGAAGGAGGGGTCGACTTCAGGACACAAACCGATTTTCTAACTTTTATATTTTCTATATTAGATAGGTACCTAATTACTATTTTTGCATAAAATTAAACGATAGGTAGGTTACTTTTTCCATTTTCCAAAAATTCTTCAAAAGTCAAAAAATCAATTTCAGCAGTTCAAAATTTAGTCCTGAGGTCTGGGTTGACTGCTCTTTAAATTATTCCATTTCAACTGAATCACATTTGATTATATCCAACTGTCTTGCTTTCCTTCTACCCTTCTTCAAATTTGGAAATGAGAATATGGTCAATGCATACCTACCTAACTTAATTTTTTTGGCTGACATTGGAAACTTTCCTCCTAATCTGCTCAATGATAAATTTAATATCCCATTTGAGATCTACTCATTTCAATAATTACCAAGTTGAACGACACATCCTCTATCTGTATCAAATTACCTGACGATAATATACACGGTCATCGACCAAAGTTATACTATGTGGTAACCTTCTTGTCGTAGATATCTCTTATAGAGATAAGATCACTTAACCTAATATGATTTTTGATTTGATATTCTGTCAAAATTTTTTAAATCGCATCGAATTATCTGTAAGTACAAAAATTTTCCAGGAGTCGTTAACCCAACCATACGTCTTTCCTTTTTTTTTTTTTTTCTATCTACAAAATGTGGTCCTTGTAATGTGTGGTGTTTCAGTGCCCATATTCATTCAACGTAATTCATATAATAGCGATTTCGTCATCAAAATTCCTGAAATTTTCTCCTTCAAGTTGAAGTTCGTCATATGTAGGTCTTTCTATTTTGATTAGGTAGGTACTTATAAAAATTAATACAAATTCCGTAGTTTTCAGAGTTGAAAAATATGGAAAAGAAAATGCCATCATGTTTTTCATCTGCTTGTGTTTTTTTTTCAAAATTTTTGGGGACTTGAAACATGGTTTTTTAAAATTACTGAATTGGACTTTCTTACAGGTAGGTATCATTCTTCGAGCAAAATTTCGTAAAAAATAACCAAAATCAACATTTTTGAAGAATTTTAGGTATTGAAAAAATGTAATTGTTGATTTGAAACAAATAGGTACCTACGTAAAATCTTCTGTTCGAGTAACTACAATCATTGATATTTTTTCAAATTTTTGAATTGATTAACTTTTTGATCGTACAACAGCATTTTTCGACAATTTTCAAACTGCTTACTTTATGTATTATTCCTAGAAAACTTCCAATCAAACAAACTTCCCCTCCTCCCCTCGTTTCTTCATCAATTTCCATGCTGTAAGATACTGTACACTTTTTAATAATCTGCAATATTTATCTATGAATAGCTAAAATTAGAATATTGCAAATCGTTCCAAATAAATTTCCTCCCTTCGTCCAACATTCCTCGCAAAACCATTAAACACATTTATCGAAGATTTTCACCTCGACCTCGAAGAACGCCTACGAACAACGTAGTTCGGCAACCGGATTAACGTGCCATGCCGTCCACTTCGTTGGTATTATTTTTATTCCTAATTTACCCCTCTTTTTTCTCAAATTAACCGATAAAATTGATGTAATTTTCGAACCTATAGCGTTATTATGATCGTTAAACGCGACACGACGAATTACATAGGTACCACGAAGATGCGTGGAAAATGATTATAAATTTTTTAAAAATAGGCGAAAGGACGACCGATATCGTAACGCGCGTATACACATTAAACGTAGGTATAATAAAACATCACGCACTAATTTTATCACTGAAAAACCAGTTTGTCGGATACGATGATCGTTAGTCGATGCGAAAGTGATGTGTGAAGGAAATTCAACCTTTTGGGATGAGTATAGAAAAGTGGATAAGCTTGTTGATTATTTATTCGTGTTTTTTTTTTCTTTTTTGGACGAAGGTACCTACATTACACGAAATTTGTGTAGAGGAAATGATGTACTTAGTGTACATTTTAATCATTTGTTAGTCGTGTGGAATATAAAAGGAAGACTTACTTACCGGGCGAATTCAACGAGTATACTTTGTATATTTTTTTTCAACATAAAGACCGAATAAATTGGTTAAAATGTGGTCATTATAAATAGGTGACCGTTTGTGTATTCAATGTGGCATAAGGACATGGGCATGTAGGGTAACTAATTGAATGTGCGAAATTGAGCCTTGAAATGGAGAACTATACGTTCGGGGGGGGCGAGGTGATTTTAAATTTAGCATGTTGCGAATTTAAGACATTCTATTTTAAATTTTTGAATAAATTATGTACTATATTTAGCCCAGAAATACATAGCAACTTTGTATTATGATGATTGAGGAAAATTCAATTTTTTATAGGGACATGTCCTCTGCATTAATTAAGATCTAGGTCATTTTTCTCATGGAAATAAATGTTCCATGTATGAATGTCTCGTCGTAATTAAATTATACTACATTATTATAAGTAGGTAGAGGTACCTAGCTGATTTCATCGGTTCTGCGAATTGAAAATTTTATATTCTCCACCTTTCCTTTTTTTTTCGCCATTGAATATGGAAATTTTTAAAGAATTTTTCAAAAAATAAATATGAAATTACATTACCTACCTACAAACTATAATTCATTTTTTAAATTTTAAAGACATAATTATGATGAAATTTCTAGTAGAATCCAAAATCACTAATCAAAGGCTATTTTTGGACTCAAAATCCTTCCAAAGTGCTCGAAATAACATTTTATAGAAATTTTGGATTTTCTGATAAAATTGTAACCCATTTTGATAGGTCGCATGACACCTTCTTCAAAAATCCTGAAAACCAATTTTGAGCTGAAAATTTCTCACAAAAATGCTCAAAAAACATTTTTGTTTTGAAGTTTTTGAATTCTTGGAATATTTTGACCTATTTCATTGGTTGTAGGTATGGAAATTTCTTTAACATGCCAAAAAAACATGACCCAATTTTGGGCTCAAAATTCTTCAAGAGCCCGTGGAAAAGTTTTTATAGAAGTTTTGGAATTCTTACTGAAATTTTAACCCATTTCGAAAGGGTCATAATAATAACTAATTTTTTCACCAATATAGAAGATAAGGTCCATTTTTGGGCTCAAAATTCTTTTAAAATGTTCAAAAAACATTTTCGTCGAAATATTAATTTGAATTTTTTGCGAAATTTTGACCCATTTAGATACTTACGTTGCATGACACTTTGTTAAGCATCCCAAAACACCATGACCCAATTTTGGGCTTCAAATACTTTGAAGGGGCTCAAAAAAAAAGATTCGATAAATATTTTGGAATTTTCGCAAAAATTTCAGCAGTTTGATAAATCATTTTTTTCATAAACGCAAAAAATGTTGGGCTGAAAATTCTTCAAACACACTCAAAAAACATTTACGATGAAATATTTGAATTTCTCGCAAAATTATGAACTATGTATTTGGGCAGATCACGTGCCACTTAATTAAAAGTATCAAAAAACCATGACCCAATTCTGGGCTCAAAATTCTTCAAAAGGGCTCAAAAAAGTTTTGGTAAAAATTCTGGATTTTGACATATTTTGCACCGATTCTTGAAATTCTTCATAATTAAGTATGTCTGACGTTTAAAAATTTGTGAAAATTTTATTAATTTCCCAGAGTACCTACCTGTATATTATTTGATGGGAAAAATCACGATAAATTCTTGACATTATGTCAAATTTTTGAAAACTTGGGGAAAATTTTAAATTCCTACGAATTTTTTACATTCACGTCAGAGCAATTAATTTTATATGAGACTTTCCAAATTTCGTCTGACTTTTAAGAACTTATAAAAAAATCACGATTTCACGCGTATGTGTTCGTGAAATTATGACAGACGTTTAAAAACTTTGAAAAAAAATGTAGGTACAATAAAATTTCTCATTTTAATATGATGACATAATGTCAGCGTTTATGGTATTTTATCTGACTTTTAGGAACTTGAAAACAAAAAATTTTGATCCATTTGAAAAGGTCTTGCGACACTTTTTTTAAAATCTCAAAAAAACACGACCCAAATATTAGGCTCAAAATGTCTCAAATGAGCCCAAAAAAAGTTTTGACGGAAATTTTAATTTTTTTACGAACATTTTAACCCATTTTCATAGGTCGCATACAAAACCTTTTTCACAACCTCCAAAATTCAAAATCATGTTTTCTGGGCTCAGAATTCTTCAAAAAAAAAAAAAGCTTCAAAATCATTACATTCTCATCGGAAAATATTTTGAATTTTTCGTAACATTTTAATCTATTTGGACAGGTCACGTGAAACTTTTTCAAAAACCTCAAAGAACAATGATTCAATTTCAGGCTCAAAATTTTTCAAAATACTGAGTTCAAAAAAAGTTTTCATGGATATTTTGGATTTATGTCGAAACTTTAACTCATTTTAATAGGTCGTATGACAGCTTTTTGGCAAACCCCAAATTCAAGACTATTTTTGTGCTCAAAATTCTTCAAAAGAACACAAAAAAAGTTGTGATAGAAATTTTGGATTTTTCAGTCAAAATTTCAACCTATTTCAATAGGTCTCATGTCACTTTTTCAAAAATCCACAAAAAATATAGGACTCAAAATTCTTCTAAAATTCTTTTTAAAAAAACGCTTTTGCCGAAATATTTGAATTTCTAGCGAAATTCTAACCCAATCTAGTTGAACGTAAGACACATTTTTCAAAAATCCCGAAAATCATGAGCTAATTTTGATATCAGAATTTTTCAAATCAAAAGTGCTTAAAGAAAGGTAAAATTTTGAGAGTTGAAAAAAAAATGATGAAAATGAATCGCAAAATCGTTGAAAAATTATAGTATCAAAATCTTGCTCAAATATTAGTATACTTACTTAGGTAGGGTAGGTATACTTAATAAAAAAAAAACGTCGAATCTTTGTAAAAAAAAAAAAAAAATGAACTTGAGATTACAGTCATGATCGATCTCAAAATTAATCTTGATTTTTTTAAAACTATTTTTACCATGTTTTTGCGCTGAAATTTCAAGCAAACTAAAAAAAGTCGTAGCAGTCTGCCGCTACGTAAGAGCCAAATTTTTGTGCCAGAAACATTGAGGGCTCTTGAACTACTCGCACCCTCGCTTCGCTCCTGTGCTTCGCCTGTATTTGGGGGGACGTTGTCCCCCCTGCACCCCCTTGGGCTTCGCCCAATTACCTCCTGCTAATGTCTTTTTCTCGTGTTCTGCGCTTCGCTTGAACTACTCGCACCCTCGCTTCGCTCCTGTGCTTCGCCTGTATTGGGGTATACCCCCCTTGGGCTTTGCCCAATTACGTCCTACGAACATCTTTTTTTCATGTTCTGCGCTTCTCTTGAACTACTCGCACCCTCGCTTCGCTCCTGTGATTTCGCCTACCTTTGGGGGGACATTGTCCCCCCTGCACCCCCATGAGCTTCACCCAAATTACTCCTTCCGCAATTTCTTTCTTATGTTAGCGGGGGGACTCTGTCCCCCCTGCACCCCCCTTGGGCTTCGCCCGACTCCCTCCTTCCGCGATTTCTTTCTTATGTTAGCGGGGGGACTCTGTCCCCCCTGCACCCCCCTTGGGCTTCGCCCAGCTCCCTCCTTCCGCTGTTTCCTTCCTATATTCGCGGGGGGACTCCGTCCCCCTTGCACCCCCCTCGGGCTTCGCCCAACTCTCTTCTTCCTCCTTCAAAAAATGTGGTAACAAACCTGTCTTGACTCTGAAACAGGTCAAATGGGGGTGGAAGGTTGAAACCGGCAAAAGGCACTTCAGGTACATCCTCCAACTGTACTGTGAAAATTTGAGCCATCTAGGTCAATTTGGAGGGGCTATAGGCTTTCCTAAATGTCAAAAAAACACATTTGACCCTAGAAAGAGGTCAAATGGGGGTTGGAAGGTTGAAACCTGCAAAAGGCACTTCCGATACATTCTCCCAATGTACTGTGAAAATTTGGACCCTCTAGGTCAATTTGGAGGGGCTGTAGGCTTGGCTAAAGGTCAAAATTTTCAAAAAACACGTAAAATCGATGAAAAAATCCACTTTTTTGACCCTGGAGAGGGGTCAAATGGGGTTGGAAGGTTGAAACCTGCAAAAGGCACTTCGGGTACACCTTCCCAATATACTGTGAAAATTTGGACCCTCTAGGTCAATTTGGAGGGGCTGTAGGTCTGGCTGAACGTCAAAAAACACGCAAAAATCCACTTTTTTGACCCTGGAGAGGGGTCAAAGGGGGTTGGAAGGTTGAAACCTGCAAAAGGCACTTCGGGTACACCCTCCCAATGTACTGTGAAAATTTGGACCCTCTAGGTTAATTTGGAGGGGCTGTAGGCTTGGCTAAATGTCAAAATTTTCAAAAAACATGTAAAATCGATGCAAAAATCCACTTTTTTGACCCTGGAGAGGGGTCAAATGGGATTGGAAGGTTGAAACCGGCAAAAGGCACTTCGGGTACACCCTCCCAATGTACTGTGAAAATTTGGACCCTCTAGGTCAATTTGGAGGGGCTGTAGGTCTGGCTAAACGTAAAAAAACACGCAAAAATCCACTTTTTTGACCCTGGAGAGGGGTCAAATGGGGTTGGTAGGTTGAAACCTGCAAAAGGCACTTCGGGTACACCCTCCCAATGTACTGTGAAAATTTGGACCCTCTAGGTTAATTTGGAGGGGCTGTAGGCTTGGCTAAATGTCAAAATTTTCAAAAAACACGTAAAATCGATGAAAAAATCCACTTTTTTGGCCCTGGAGAGGGGTCAAATGTGGTTGGAAGGTTGAAACCGGCAAAAGGCACTTCGGGTACACCCTCCCAATGTACTGTGAAAATTTGGACCCTCTAGGTCAATTTGGAGGGGCTGTAGGTCTGGCTAAACGTAAAAAAACACGCAAAAATCCACTTTTTTGACCTTGGAGAGGGGTCAAATGGGGTTGGTAGGTTGAATCCTGCAAAAAGCATTCAAGGGGCATCCTCTTATTGTATGCTGAAAATTTGGACCCCCTAGCTCAATTTTAGGGGT
Source organism: Planococcus citri (assembly GCF_950023065.1). NCBI lineage: Eukaryota > Metazoa > Arthropoda > Insecta > Hemiptera > Pseudococcidae > Planococcus > Planococcus citri. Next base: position 44,590,765 of record NC_088681.1, on the reverse strand, counting down.
GAGGGGGTCAAAAATAGGGGTAAAATGTGGTTTTTCCCAACTAAAATGGAGTGGGGATGACCTAGGAAGCTGAAATTTGGATATGTTGATCACAATGGAGGTTCTGACCTATGGTATGATTTTGGACCTTTTTCGTTCATTTGGGGCCTTCTTATGCCTCTCCCAAAAAATGACCTTTCTGTAATTTTCAACTTTGACCCTTGAAACTTCGGGGGTCAATTCTAGGTCCTACATGAACTCCATTTCCCAAGTTTGACCTTATTTGATCAATTAGAACAGGTTCCAGGTCATAAAATGTAAAAATTCAAGTTTCGGTGAAACTTATATCTATATATAAATAAATATTCTAGGGGGTAAACTCGTAACTTTTTTCTTGATTAACCAGCAAACTCATAACGTTTTGACAAACTCGTAACCTTTTCAGGACGTGACTTTTCGATGAGGTGCCATATGAATCTACAAGGTGTGGGGAGTCTACTGGCAAAGTTTGAGCAGGGACGTGAGATTGCTGTTTATACAATTTCACTTTTGACTCAATTTTCAAATGAGTACATAGCCTAATTAACAGGTATGAGGATATGAGGAAAAGGTTTTTATTGCCAAGAATCATTTTTTACGTTTTTTACGTTCTTTTTGGTGATTTTGGTGGTTAAAGATGTCCTCTTTCACATGGCGTGGTCAAAAATCGTCTAAAATAAATTTTTGACTGCTGAATTTTAATTTTAAGTTGACTATACAGGTCCAAATTTTTGTGTTTTTCAATCTAAACATTGATTTTACGGGAAAAGTATGCACCTAGGAAAAAAATGCAATGAAGGAAATTGTAGAGAATTAAATTTCCTTTCTGCTCAGAGCTGGTTATTTTTCTGTAGGATGCTTTGTTAAAAAAGCATTTGCGAAAAACAGAGACGTATGAGACTTTTAAAAAAAAGCATTTCTGAAAAATTGATGTTCTGGCAATGAAATACCTTTCCATAGGTGACCCAAAAATCAAGTTAACGAATATAACGCGGCCTAACATCGAGTACTATCAGGCCTATGGGATGACGCGTCGAGCGTATGCACAGCAACGAAGTTACAGAGGGGTCTTGAGATTGTTGTTTATACAAAACGTTATGAGTTTACCTGTATGCGGCTATATATAAATATATGAATACACGTACCTAGTACCTTGTGGTGCCCGGGTCTTTTATGGTAATTGTGGTGCCCGCGTACATAGAGGATCACATATATATGTATGATAAAGGTGTTTTGGAGCAGTTTATTTTTTTTGCGGTTTTTAGTCATAGTGGTGCCCGTTATATAAACTTGGTACTTGTGGTGCCTGCCTCAAAAATTTTTTTTTCACCTTAGAGTGCATTTCATCAAATTCTACATCGTTTTATATAAAAAGACCTTGTGGTGCCCGATTTGGGCGCCACAAGCCCAAAACCGGGCACCTCAATGACTACGTATACTTAAAACGGGCACCACAATGACTAAGTTTAAATCTATATATATATAAAAACTGACACACCGGGAATCGTCTAGTTTGAGCTTAAAACGTCGAGAACTATCAAAATTTTTCATCCCCGACCTTTTTATCCAAAGTTGGGCCTACCGCAATAGCCATCATTTTTTACAAAAATTTGGCTAAAAATTACGTAGTCTACTTACACTTTATTTTTTCCATCCCATATCTGACCAGCATTCGGATACACAATCATGGGAACATTTTTACCAACCAAGGTGGATAGGAGTTCGGTGGATATCCTAGATTCAGTGCAATTGACTCCGATGGCGATAAGTTGATCGGGATTCAATGACCAGCATTTTAAAGCAGCTTGTTGGAACTCTTCTCCGTGAGCTATGTGTCTTTCATCCTTGAACCAGCCAGAAGAAAAATCTCAACGTTAAAATGAAGATGAGAAAGGAAAAAGAAGAGGAGGGTAAAAAGCTACACAATATGTGGATTGACTAACCTTGCCTGAAAACGATAACCAAGCTTTCACGTTTGGAAATTCTTTGACCAGTTGGACCAACATTTCGGCTTCTTTTTGAACGGGTAGAGTTTCGAATGCGATGATATCGACTCCTCCTTCGACCAAAGCCTGTATCCGCGGTCGATGCCAATCTCGTATATAATCGATATTGTATTTGTCTATGTAATTACCGTTGTACTCGGATCCATCTGCCAGGTATGCGCCGAATGAACCGATAGCACCGGCGATAAGGTGTTTTTTATTGTGATCAACTGCGTTGGCGAACATATTATACTATACATTGTAGTTTGAGTGGATGAGGAAGGGTGCGAGGGGATCGAAATTATATTTTATATCGAGAGTTTCGTAATCGTAATACATAATTGGGTTTTGTACGAAATACTTTACAGGTACACTTACTGGTTTTTTGACTTTTTTCAATGGCAATAGCATCGTGACAATTTTGTACAGCTTGTTTGATCAGTTCGAAGCTTTGAGTTTCGTCTAAATTAAGGTATTTCTTGAACCCTTGTATGCTGGCTTGGTATGTGTTAGTGATGAGGATATCGACACCACCTGTAACCCAAAATCGCGCCAAGAGCCGGATTAGAATAGAAGAATTTGAAGTCGGACCCTGATGATGAAAGCGAATTGAAATAATACAAGAGAAGGTAGGTACATATGTGCTTACTTCGAACGTATTCCCGATGTGTATCGATAACGGCTGTGGGATCTGTAAGCAGGCATTGCGAGCCCCATAACGGATGACCTTCGATTTTATCTTTGATCCGAGATTTTAATTGAGTGGTGAATCCGCTTTCGATCATCTTTACTTCTTCCATTTTTGTGATAGGTTTGGTTTTTTTGGAAGGAAATTTGGCTGTGAAAAATATTCAACTTATGAAAAAAATATTAAATAGGTACTAAGCAAACATTTTATTAGGTATGCTAATTTACTGTAATTTAATACCTAATAGCCGGTGGAAATTTCTTTTTTAGATGGGTTTTGATACGAAGATCGAGGTTGAATTGAATTTTTGAAATTACAAGTGATATTGACAGATTACTAAAAGTGAGAATTTTCGCACCAATCAATTCCAAATTATTTTCCTAATTTTTCCAACATTTAAAAATGATTATAAAATCAAATCGTAAGCAAATTGCGTTCCAATACTTTTGAAAAATATTTTGATAACTTCTGATTTGAATTCCACAAGGTGTTAAAAAATCACCCATCTTTCTCCCCCTCATTCTCTGATTTAAATTGTTATAAAATCGTCTCTAAAAAACTGTGTCTGTCAAAAAAAATGGCAAAACAAGTGCAAGTACTTATGGCTGAGTCATTCCACGTCAATTCGACCAAGAAGTGTGGAGGGGGTCGGTGATTTTTTTGAAATTTTTCCTGTGGAAAGACCTTCCGAAGGGATAACCAATGGCGCAAATCGCCCTCCAGCCCTTTTTTAAAGCCTATTAGGGGGTGTCAAAGTTTTCAGTGAACTTGAAATATCATCCATTTCAGTGGTGGACTACTCGATAACCGCGATACCTACTAAAATGGAACTTTTTCCAATAGTTAGGGGTTTTAAAAGGCTTTTTGGTGATATCATATAAATCAGTGTTGCCACTTTTTTTCGTACGAAATATTAGCTCGAAAAGTTTCAAAAGGTACATAGTTTTCGTATCATTTCGACTCTCAAAAATTCTGAAAAAAATATAGGTATTATGGACAACTTTTCATGCCAAACAACATATTAAGAAATTGGGAATTGGGATGGCATTATTTCGTAAAGTCGATTTTTAAAAATTAAAAATTTGCGAAAAAATTGGATTTTTTAATTTAAAAACATGAGAAAAAAGTTCTGATTGGTGAAGTTGAGCCATTTGTCCCCTATTTTTACGTATCCGCTGAAAACGTTGAAAAAAACTTTCAATCGATGAAATAAACTCATCACAAAAAGATCAAAATTTTAAAAAAAATTCAATTTTCAATTCCAAACATTTAAAAAAATTTAATTTATTCAATTGTTTTATTTTGATCTCTTTCTTACGTATTTCATGAAAAAGTATAAAAATTACATTCATATAGCAAAAAAATTAAAAATCGTTTTTTTTTCAATTCACTCAGAATTTTGATTTTTTTGTGATAGTATAGGTAGGTAGGTAGGTACTTATGTTCATTTCATCGAGTGAAATTTTGTTTTCAACTTTTTCAACGGATAAGTATAAATAGGGGACAAATGGCTCAACTTCACCAATCAAAACTTTTTTTCATGTTTTAAATGAAAAAATCATTTTTTCGAAAATTTTTAATTTTTTTAAATCGACTTTACGAAATAATTCCATCTCAATTTCTTAACATGTTGTTCAGCATGAAAAGTTGTCCATAATATATTTTTTTCAGAATTTTTGAGAGTCGGAACGATATGAAAACTACGTTTTGAAACTTTTTGAGCTAATTTTTCGTACGAAAAAAAGTGGCAACACTGATTTTTATGGTATCACCAAAAAGCCTCTCAAAACTCCTAACTATTGGAAAAAGTTCCATTTTGGTAAGTATCGCGGTTATCGAGTAATCCACTGCTGAAATGGATGATATTTCAAGTTCAATGAGAAGTTTTACACCCCCTAGCAGCCTTTAAAAACAGGCTAGAGGGCTGCAATTTGCACCATTGGCTATCCCTTTGAAAGCTCTTTCCACAGGAAAAAATTTCAAAAAAAATGCCTCCCCCTACAACTTCTTAGTTGAATTGACGTGGAATGACCCATGAATGAAATACTTAACTCAAACTTTTTTGCATTTTTTCACAAATTGGAATTTTCTGACAAATTTTATCGAAAAACATGATCTTTAAAGGCAATTTTGACAAAAAATATACTTTTTTGACAAATTTGAAAAAAATTAGGGCATTTTGAGAAAAAATGGGACTTTTTGACAATCTTGGCAATTTTGACTAAAACTAAAATTTCCTCACAATTTTCACAAAAAATTACCTAGCACAATTTGACAATTCTGAGAAAAGTGGGACTTTTTGAAAATTTTGACCTAAATGTTGAAGCCATGAAAATCACCTTTTCCATAAGTTATTTTGATTTTCGAATAATTTTTTTCAAAGCTTCTTCTTTCACTTCGTTCGGGCAGATTTGAATTCTACCGTACCCACGTTTTTGCCAAAATTACCAAAAAAAAAAAGGAGGTATTGTTTATTTACTCAAAATTTTCAGAATTTTGTATTTGGCCAAAATATTTCTAAAAATTTTTTGCTTTTTTCTCCAAAACGAACGAAAAGTATTGAAGGTGTACAATTAGGAACTCATTCATAAAAATGTCGATTTCGTTGAAATTTTGAAAAAAATATCTTATTTTCTGACAAAAATGCTGAAAAGATCCAATTTTTTTCTAAATTGCACAAAAAAAACTTCCGTCTTCTGCCAAAAACAAGTATGTAAGTACGTTCTTACTATTTTTCATCAAAATTGTCAGAAAGTCACGTTTTTGCCAAAATTGTCGAAAAATCTTGTTTTCGCCTAGACTCATGAGAAGTCCATTTTCTTGCTATGACGTTGAAAAAACCCCGTTTTTTTGTCGAAATTGTACTAATGAAATAATTTTTTGAGAAATTATAGAGCGATTTTTTGGTTGATATATTTCTTGGAACCTGTTAATAGGTTCTCGACCGGTATTTGAATTGTTTTTTTGGAGCGAATGGAGACGAAATTATTCGTGTTTTTTTTTTTTAGAGCCACCTAGTTCAGGGGCTCTCAATCAGTACCTGACGGTTTTTCCAAAAATGAAAACAACAAAAAACCTCAATAAGTAAAAATTATGAATTAGTGAAAGTTTACGATATTATCCAATCAATGCTCTCCTGGAACTGGTTCAAAAATTGTCAAGTACTTACCAGTACTTATCTCGATTGTACATATTTAAAATGGCGCAGAAAATTCAAATTCTGTTTACAAGGCTTACAGCTAGGAATGATTTTTGTTAAGTACATCATTGGAACCAGTTCAGGAGTTCTGAACTAGTGTAAAATTATTCCTTGAAAAATCAGTGGTTTTCAACCATATTGAACGTGTACTTATTTTCCTATCCGCAAATGGAGGTACCACAATGGACGATTTAATTTAATATTCTTTCTAGTTACATGTTTTTTACAAACTGAAGCTTCAACACTTCTTCTCACTTCTTTAACAAATATGGAATATTGTAAAATAAAAATGAATAGGTAGGTACAGTTAATGTTTGGAGTGTGGGAACCGTTTGTTTCGCCGCGGACGTTTCGCCGCGGACGGTTCGCCGCAGATCGTTTCGCCGCCGCCGAAAAAACAGGAAAAAGGTCATTTTTAAAAAAAGCGTTCGTTTCGCCGCCACGGTGAAATATTACGTAATGATGAAAAATGAAATTATGTTTGATAAAATTATAAGTATGTAGGAGGAGCATTCAAAAACAACTGAGACCAAAGCCATAAAACATTCTAAAAAATGCATAGGTGTATTTCAAAAAAATTTTAATAACTTGAATAGCACTTCCCCAGTTCCTCCTGACTCTGTGCACAAATTTTGGTGAGTCTACAACTTTGCGAACGTGTTTGAAGAGCTTTTAAAGTTGACCTGTATGAAAATCGCCTACCACATTTTTGCAGCGGAACTCAGAATCATTATACGGTATTCGGATCCAAGACCACTATTTGAGACATGTTTTTGAATATTTTGGGTCAGAGTCAGATGAAATAAGCAGCCATTACAGAACATCTCTCATTCACCATGTACTATCTACTTCTCATTCAGTTAATTTCATGTACGTACATATGAACATATGTATATTACATAGGTATCTACTTCCCATTAACTTGCATTTTATGTATGAACAGATGTGTATTATGTAATATATCACTGTGGCGGCGAAATGAACGCTTTTTCAAAAATGACCTTTTTTCGGCGGCGGCGAAACGATCTGCGGCGAAACGTCCGCGGCGAATCGTCCGCGGCGAACCGTCCGCGGCGAAACAATAGGTACCCTTGGAGTGTCTGTAGCTATTGTTCGGTTTCTTTTACAAAAATGAAAATAAGTTCCTCGCATCGAGCAAATCTGCGAACTATTTTTGTAGTTTGAAATTTTCCATTCTTTCAATTTTTTTCTTACTCGCCATAATATTATTACGAAGCACTTTTTTCAATTTTCCAGAAATATTCGCAAAACGTTGATAATGAATAATTTTTACAAATGAATAAGCGTTCTCGAAAAGGAAGTAATTCGAAGAAACGAAGTGAAAACATCGAATGAACCAAACTGCTAACATTACAAATTTTCGTCTTCCGAGTGTTTCTCGTAATTTTATCTCATCGGAAGAAATGAAATTACGGAAGTGAAGAAAGATGGAGAATTAGAACCGCAGCTCTAGACGAAAAACTCGATAAGGTTACGTCGGTGAGGTAGCTTCGCGTGTACGAGAAATACCGTAATAGAAATAAATAACCTCGACCAAAGTAAAAAGAAAAGGATTAACCTAGTCGAGCTTATTGTTAAAAAACGAGAGAGTGGTATTCATGGAACCGTTTGATTTTTGTCTAAAGTTTGATTAAATTTTCACGAAATTCTTGACTCGTACCTCCTTTACCTCTTGCCCCACGTTGTGAGAAATTGGTAGGAAATCTCGCTCGCGGGTATTTTTTACCTTTAGATTTATTTAATATTTAACGTTTTGAATATTCACGTTCGTTGGTATAGGTACCGACTCTTATTCATCGTTTTATAACTTGAGAAGAAAAACGTCTGCTGGTTAGAATTTATTAAATCTAATACGAGTACTTTCAGAGTGGAATTACTTACAAATAAGTATCGTATCGTTATCTTCGTCGACTATAAAAAAATTCGCTTTGAAAAGTACATAGAAAGAGACAGCGATGACTGTTCTCAGCTACCTACTAAAATCTCAATTCGTGTACTTTGTTTTTTCTCGAGAGTGCTTGAAAGGATATTCGGAAGATTGAGAGAGGGGGGAGTGAATTAGGGAGAACTGTACGTATCCAAATATAAGTACATATAATATTTGAATTACGTTCAGTTACATCGTAAACACGACGTGAAATAACGTTCATTTATTTATTCGCTAGAAAAAAGAGACCTCGCTGTATCCAAAAACTAGAATATCAAACGTTTCGTCTATCTCATGTACAATGATCCTGTCACAAATCCGTCTGCCATTACTCCCTGTTCGACAGTCTGGGGAAAAACGGGTTCATCGAACGAGTAAACGTAGAAAATTACATTTAATTATCGTTGTTCGTCGCGAAATACGAACGAATTTTACTGGTGAAATATTCATTAAGTGAAACCTGCTCCATGTTGAAGAATTTTTCATATTTAATTTTATCGACGTTGAAAAAATACCCCCTACTTCCATTCCCTTTGCCAGCTCAGCAATTCACTACCCTTAAGTACAGAACGCGACGTTTACCTTTAATGGGAAAATAACCCGAGGTGGTGCTTATTTTGTTAGGGTGTGTTCGGTAAGTTTGCAAGGTGACCCCCTCCTCCACCTTCTCATCAGCCACAAAGTATTTGCCGGATCATCGTACGAGTATCACTCACTGAGATGTACTCATGTAGATAGATACAAATACGTTTAGTTGTTGGAATTTTCTTTTTCTATTACAGCCAAACCACATCGACTGTCGAGTTGCTCGGTGTGCTTAATGTTATCCTGCAGCTTCATTAAAAACGTGATTTTCACGTCGACGAACTTATAATAAAATTTTAAATGCCGGGTTAGATAGGTACATACGTACGTAGAAGATAAGTGTGAAGAGAAGAGGGTGATGGCTAAACGACAACGACCCTTTTTAATTATGCGACATGGTCGCCGTTTTATGGCGAGTAACAAGTTTATCGTAATTATTCGTCAATGTGCGACGTACGATATTATGGTGTAACTATTTCAACGTAAAACGTATTATCGAGATTATCTGAGCGTCTATCTAGGTAGATTTTTCGTCCAGTAGTTTCCAAAAATTAATTCTATGGTATGACGATAGCTATTGGAAAAAGGGAAGTTTCAATTCCCCAACAGGCTACATTAGAATGGGATCCCAAAGGGATGAAAGATTTTTGGGGTATTTTTCATTTTTGGTAACTCTGAAAATAAGATAATTTTTTAAGAAAACGTTTCTGTACTACCTATGCTGAAGAAGCTATGAGTATCTCTGTTCAATTTCGAGAATAGCCATTTTCAGTTCAGATATTAGGTACTGTATTGAAATTGAAGTACATATATTTTTTGTTTGGGCTTTAAGTATTTTGGAACAGTAGAAAAAGATGAAGGTGGTATGCACGGCTTATTATTTTGAAAATATGTACCAATTTTCTTTTTGATAAAAAAAATAGTCCTGTTTTGTTTTATAAAAACTGGCTGAGTCTTGTTTTTTTTCAATTTTATAGTCCAGAAACTATGTCACTGACCTTAAGAGACCAGACAGACAAAGAGATGATCTTGGGAAGCCATAGTTACTGACAGACAGACAAATGACATTGGGAATCCAGATACTTGGACCAATGACCTTAAGAGGCCAGACAGACAGACAGACAGACAGACAGACAGAAAGACAGACCAGGACAGACAGGACAGACCAGGACAAACAGGACAGACCAGGACAAACAGGACAGACCAGGACAAACAGGACAGACCAGGACAAACAGGACAGACCAGGACAAACAGGACAGACCAGGACAGACAGGCAGACAGACAGGCAGACAGACGACAATGACAGACTAGATACAGATCATTGAACTGGAGAGATGAACCCGACGCGGCGAGTCAATGATCTTAAGAAACGAGTGAGACAGGCAGACAGATAAATGACATTGGGAATCCAGACACACAGCCCAATGACCTTATAAGAAGCCAGACAGACGAAGTTGTAAAGATACTGACGGATCAATGACCTTAGGAGGCCAAACAGGTAGAACCTTAAGAAAAGTCTCATTTTTTACAAAAACTGCCAATAAGGGTTCATTTTTGTCTAGACATCCAAGATGTATCAACTTTTGCCTTTGCTGTAAAAAACCCCCTATTTTTTTGAAATTGTCAATAATAAATCTCAGTTTTTGCCAAAATTGCCAAAGAGTTCCTAATTTTTTCTCGAACTGCTACAGAAGCCCGGTTTTTTTAAAAGAAAATTGTAAAAAAAATCATGCCCTGGCTTTTGTTGCCAAAATTCTCTGAAGGTTCCATTTTTGCCAAATTTTCAAGAAACCTATTTTTTTTATAATACTCGTATAAGCGGAGTGATAAACCAAGCCATACCTCCAAGAAAAGTCAGAGCGGAAAATAGAATAAGAATCTACAATACACCCTATTGACAAAAATTGTGCGTACAACATGCTGAAATGCATGCTTTTTTGCATATCACACGCATGCGTGAATTTGGACTTTTTCAAAAAATCGCATGCTATTCAGCCAATGAATAGCATGCTTAAAAGTAAACCAAAAGTATGTACAAAAAGTGCGGAAATTTTAGCAGAAAAATTGCTCAAACTCACTGGCAATAACATCTACTGATTAATTGTGAATTTTAAGACATTCTAATAGATAATTTTTTCAAAAAAGTTGAAAAAAAATTAAAAAATTTCCGGTGTATGCGGGGATTGATTCCAGGCTCCTGTGATGTGCGGCCGCTCAACTCACTCAACCACCTCGCAGCTTAATAGTTTGGAGGTTATATTTGCATAAATGTCATCGACCTTTTATTCCCTATCTGGACAGCGATTCCAATTGGAATTCAAGCAAATATTTGATGCAAACCTCCCAAATCGAGTTTGTAAAGAATGCCTCTGCGCATTGCGCAAACTCATCTCTTACCTTACCCCACTTCCCAAGTGTATGATCATAATCGCGTGTGGAAGGAGATAACCACCTTCCACACGCGATTATGATCATATGCTTGGGAAGTGGGGTAAGGTAAGAGACCAGTTCGCGCAATGCACAGAGGCATTCTTTACAAACTCGATTTGGGAGGTTTGCATCAAAATGAACCCTTGGAATCGCGGTCCAGATGAGGAGAATAAAAGGTCGATGATAAATGTTATCATTTTTGGACTTAGAAAAATTTTTACTCACTGGTGCATCTTAGAAAATACTTGGTTGCTAGATTGCTTCTGTTTAGCATATGAAAATGTACATTTTTAACGCGATAATGCAAGCTTTTACACCAGTCCAAAATCACACATTCTTACGCATGCTTTTAAGCATAATTTTGTTAATAAGGTATATAAAGTCAGCCAAATACTTGATTTAATTTTTGGAAAATTCTTTTTTTCATTATAGAATTTTCGAAAGTTGATGTGGAAGTTCAACTGCTGTTAAAAAATCTGCGAAAATGTAGGAAACTGCAGGAACAAATGGATGGAACTTCCGAGCCATCGAATGTTGGGCCTACTGATGGAGTAAAAACTGCTGTCGAGAAGAGTGTCACCGAAGTCAAAACTGTTACTCTAAAACCAGCCAACAAAGTAGAGCCTGCTTCATCAGTAAAAAGTTCTGAAGACCTTCAGGAGAATGGCCCAAACGATCTTTCTGAGGCATCAATTGTGCAGATTAATTCATTGCCCTCTGTTGGTAGTGTAAGCCTTGAAAAAATTGATCAGGTTATTCCAGAAGATACCAAGAATGAGTGGTGGAGAGAAAAGGTATACATAATTTTTAAATTGTCTGAAACATGTACTCATTTATTTACACAAGCTGTTTAATTTATCAAGTTCTCTTTTAATTTTATGCCTGCAGGACTTGTCTACACTTAACCACTGTAGCTTAAATGCGTTAACAAATGAAATTCTTAACGAAATATTCACGAAGGAGGAACTTGCGACTTCAAATCTAACTGGGAAATTTGCGAATGCCGTTAAGAATACAATCACGGATAATAGGCCACCGAAAAAGAAGCTGGATGCAGTTCGTATTCAATACATGCGAGGTAGGTATACTGCAATAGTCATTCACACTTCTGTACAAGCTATTGCACCATATTAATCATCTCTATTTTCCACAGATTACGTAATGGAAAAGTTTCCGCCTGCGAAGGGGGAGGAGGCCAAATTTGAGAAAAGTTTCTTGCAGGTCATTCGCCAAAAATGCAGTAACTCTGCAAGAGATGCTCATAATTCGTAAATTTCACAAGCAAATGACTTGAATGTTTTTATGTTTTTTTTAAAATTCACTTTCACTGTTTTTTTTTTGCTGTATATTAAGTGAGATATTTATACGTTTTTGTTAAAAAGTATGTTTAAAGCTTTTTTTGAAAAAAAATTGCTTATTTTTGCAACTTTATTGTTATTGAATAAAAATTATACCATAACCACTACACATACGAGTACATCTACAATAACCATATAAATTGACCAATGGTTTTTTCGCCACTATTAATTACTAATGGTAGTAGTTATGGTAATGGTAGTCTATATGGTTACCACTACCACTACCATTGCAATCTTTACTACCATTGGTGATGAATGGTGGCGAAAAAACCATTGGTCATTTTTTTTAATGGTAACCATTAGTTTTTTTGCATACGGGAAATCACTGGTAGGGTCAGATGTCTTCTGGCTATCAAAGAATTGATATCTTCTTTGCATAGCTGAAAGGACCTTAGGGAGTATTCCACTGCCCTTAACACAAAGAATATAGAATTGAGTTAACCTCCTCTTTTTTGGTTTAAGAGTATTTGAATTAGGGACCAGGCCTGCTAAAGCATTGGTGTTGATAGACCGCCTTTGTGTATGCCACACTTTCATCGATTCTCATTGTGGCTGCTTCTGTACTTACCTATTTGAAATCTTTGGTTTATGTCTGAAAGTCGTAAGGTTTTAACCTAACCTTAATCTGAGACTTGCTCCCTTAGAACTATTCGCAACTAAGTAAAAGCCATGTACAGTTTGGTTAAGCATAATCCCCGAATCAATCGCGTAATTCGTGTTTTATGAAAATTTCAAATCATCACATGTGTTTGTTTTCTTCCACTACACATTGCAAAACGAGCCCGAGTTTTTTTGCCTTTTTGGTCATTGTTGAAAGGTCATAATTTTTTCAAAAATATAGTGCCTACTTACTGATACTTATACTAATACATAATTTATCTCTTGCCAAAATTGTCAAAAAGTCATAAAACTGTCAAAATAAATCAAAATTGTCAGGGTATGCCATGTTTGCCAAAATTGCCGATAGTCAAAGCATCCAAAAAGTAATTAATTTTGCTTCAACTTTTTAAAAAGCCCTATTTTTTTTTTTCAAAATCAAGTAGGTCTTGATGTCCCGTTTTTTGTCAAAATTTCCCAAAATTGCATTTTTTTCAATAAAATTTGTCAAATGCCCCTGTTTTTTAAAAAATGGTCAAATAATTTTTTTTTTTAAATAAAATTGTCAGAAAACCTCTATTCTTGGCAAGATGTCAAAAAGTTCCATTTTTTTTTTTTAATCAAAAGTGCCAATTTTTATCACAGTCAAAAAGTTCACATTATTGCCAAACTTGCTAAGAATTTCTTGTTTTTTGCCAAAGCATCCAAAAAGAATTGATTTTTCCTCAGTTCTTAGCTGAAGAGAAAGTTTGTTTTTTCATAATTATTGTAATAAAGGCCATGTTTTTAGTCAAAATTTCAAGCGGTCCTGTTTTTTTTTTTTTTTTTTTTTTTTTTGCCATAGTACTTGCTAAATAATTTTAATATTCAGCCAAAGTTGCAATTTTCTGTACCAAAATGGCAGAAAAAGGTCCCGTTTTTTGTGGAAATTGAAGTCTGCACCTGCGTGGATTTTTAGGCAGGTACCTACCTAAATGATTTAAGACCATTTTTCATCAGGTACCTACTACCTACTCATAGAATGCGTTGAACCACAGTTTCTCTTCAAAATTGGCCGCTTTAATTACCTTTCTTTTAGCTCTTCGTGCATTATCATTTTTTTCACGTATACCTAATCTAATAATTGCAAGAATGAAAAAGAAAAAAAACCGTCGAATCGCGACTAGGTATGGTACTCGAGCGATATGGTACATACGTACGATCACGTTATCACGATATGCATAAATATACGTATACTTTTAACTCGCTTACCGGTATATGGTATATTTACGATAAATAGACGTGTCTCACATTCGATTTTCAACGAAAGAAAAAAAAACAACCACTAACGTGAAACTTATAATGCTAACTGTATAGTGAATACCGCGTGCTTAAACTGCGAACTGAACAGTAAGTGTACGCACTTATCTGTTCGTATAAGTAAATATCTCTCGAAAATTCGAAAATGTAATATAAGTATAATAATTAATTATAACTGTAACAGTTAACACAGTAGAGAGAGAGGTAGATCAGATTTGACTCGAGCTCTTTAACGTATGAATAGCGTTCGTTGTGTTCGCTTTAAAAGCTGATAAGTGTGGGAGATTTAACGCGGCTGTGCCTCTCATAAATACAGTAGATATACATATTACTTACGTACAAAGGTTAGGAATACTGCAGTACATACTTGTATACTAACTTTAAGCGTATACGATACATGGCACGAATTGTAATATGTGCTCGTATGTCTAGGTAGGTACTTTTTGATAACGATTTTACCGGCAGATAAGTTCGTTTGGTAGTTAAGTACTCGTAAACGTTTAAAATACTCACCTAATTGTAGTTTTTCTTTTTCGAGTGGGCCAGATTTACGTCAAACAGTACTTCACGTATGTGTACTAAAGGCTGTTTAAATTGCTGCAAAAAATACCACCGAAAGGGATTTTCAAAGAGAGTCAATATTGGGATTGATTAGATACGTTTTTCTACTTACATATGCACTTAGGTATACCTATAATGTTAGGGATGAATCACGAAGAAAAAAAATCCGGGGATTTTGACCAAATTCAGTGCAGACCTCAATTTTGAGTTCAAAGTCACTTAGAATAAATTTTAGCTCCGGAGTTGCCCTTGGAGGGGAGATAGGTACATTTATAAGTTCATTTAAAGAGGGTGGATTTTCAAAAAAAAGGAAAAATAGCCCAGCTTCAAAAGATAGTATTTGAAATTCTATGTCAACCTAGGCCATTGCCAGAAAAATCAAAAACTATTACAAGATTTTTCAGAGTAAAAAAAAAACTTTAAAAACGCTCCCCCCCCTCAATTGTTCTAGGAGACTGATTTTTGGACTTTGTTATAGGTATACATTTTGACTTTCTACCCATTGATTCCTAGAGTAACTTTGTTCAACTTTTTCCCTCCCTCACTCTCTAAAATTGAAAAAAACTTACATCACATCTTCGGAAACAGAGTGAGAGGGAGGGAGTGTGAAATATTCAATATTTCAGTTTCAAGTTTTCTTGATTTCAAGTGTTTTTCCAATCAACTTGAACTGAATTCTCGAGAAAGAAGGAGGGTCATTATGGCCATTTTCGTGCCCCTCGCTACTTCGAGACTTGAATAGCCTTTTCTTATAGGGGATGGTCCCTATTATTAATATCGGGTGATATTTTCCCAGGGGAACCCACAGGAGGGCTGTGGGGTGGCCCCAAAGTCGAAAATTTCAAAAAATTTTAGAACCACTGCTCGAAAATGTAAAAAATTAAGAGTGGCGAATATATGTTGCTTTAAGGGTAAGCAATACATCTTTGCCGCAAACCGGACCTCGATAGCTTTTTTTCATGGTTTCCCAAAATGTGGACCTCAAAAAAAGTCAAAAATTGAATTTTTCGATATGAGCCAAGTTGTTGAGGGGGTTGCAAATGATATCAATTGAACTTACTACTAGTAGCAATAAACCATGAAAAGGGCATTAGCGGGGCTCGACGGGAAGGGTCAAAAAAGGGGGTTTCAAAATTTTCAAAAATAGAAATACCACCACCACAACCCCCAAAAAGGTCAAAAATGAAAAAAGTGTTACGTGCTGCATTGCTTACCCTTAAAGCAACATATATTCGCTACTTTTAATTTTTACATTTTCGAGCAGTGGTTCTAAAATTTTTTGAAATTTTCGACTTTGGGGCCACCCCACAGCCCTTCTATTGGTCCCCTGGGAAAATATCACCTGATATTAATAATAGGGACCATCCCCTATAAGAAAAGGTCATTCAAGTCTCGAAGTAGCGAGGGGCACGAAAATGGCCATAATGACCCTCCTTCTTTCTATTTTTTTGGAAATCTATACTTCAACTCTAAGAGTTTGAAAAATTGATTGAATTTTCCCTCCCTTCCTCTTTATTGGAACCAAATCACTTCAGTAGGATAGAGAAGTATTTCCTCAAAATTTCAAAAAAGAAAATGAAAACCGTTCTAATTACAGAGGTACCATAAGATTGGTAGTAACAAATATTCATCAAAATTTTCGTCAATTAAGGAAACAATTATGTATCTCCAAAATCATTTCCAAATTGAGACCTGGACTTGAGAGGGACAAAGGAAGGATACAAAATTGCAACACCGCATCGCATGTTCATCGTCACGTGGTACAGTGGTACGATTTTGTATGTCCTACTGTCTTATCTGTGTACACTCGTACATACAAGTATAATCTATTCGTTTAATGAATAAGTACACCGCAGTGATAACGACATAACAAATATTCCGCGAAATTATTAATAAATCATTCGAGTACTCATTTGTTTATTCAACGGTAAAATTGTTGCCATCGTACAATGTCCGGTCTGGGTTTTACAGGAGGGAAGTTGTTGTAAGTCTAATGTCTATCACTAACAGCATAAATATCCAATATCCAACCTCCCCAATGGGGTTAGGAAATAGATGAAATTTTTTAGCAAATGCAAGGCATCGTTCATTCAAATTGCAAATTTTATTTTCATTGTGGTCGAGAGAGGGCTGGATAATATGAACTGAATTTTTCAAGTTAGAAATTTTTTCAAAATTTTCATCCGGCGAGAGGAAGTGGGGGGGCACAATTAATTTACAGAAATTGTGAGGAAAAAAAGGTGAGAATTTTGCTATCGAAATTTCGACGAACTATTTTTTTAAAAATATGCCTACTAAGATAGATAAGAACGCATAAGTACCTACATTAAAAATATGAGAAAAATATAATCGTAAATTGTCGAGTTACCTGCGAGAAGAGGAGTACACTATTTCCACGTATGCTTGAATTTGAAAAGTTGCGCGCGCGATATACGTCTTTGTTTACATACACCTATCTACAGCTACTTTTATGTACATACCTAAACACAGGTATTACGTAAAAACACGCAAGAGCCAGCAAAGGTATAAGATGAACGTTCGAACTCGAAGAAAAGTTACTATTATAGAATTACGAATTACGAAAAAAACACGCTATAAAAAGATGTTGCTCAGCTTAGCTTGTGAAATGTTGTTGCTGTGTCGTTGTCGCTGAGCAGTTTTAGTCATCGGTGAAATTCAGATAAACTTAACCGCGCCGGTTAAAACGCCACTGAAAGTTTTACAGTCACGCTATAGAGAGTATTTAGGGTGATATTGGTAAGTATTTCGAAACGAAGTTGGCCTGCTGAAAGAGCATCGAGAAAAAAACCAATTGAAGGGATTTACGTTGCTGGTTGGTTTCTCAAAGTCTTTAGATATTTTATGTATACCTTACCTACCTATACGAATAACGGAAAGAGAACAGTAGAGTTGAAAATGTCGAAAGACGTAGCCGTAGTCGGCGGGGGTTCGCTTCGGGGTTTCGTGATGTGTACCTATTTGAACAAGCGGAGAGATTTTTCAAAAGGGATAAAAATATGTGGTGGCGTTTATTCAAGGAAGCGGTTTCGTTCGACCGTGAAATGTGCCTATACTGCGTACCAATCTAGGTATGTATGAATTGCTGGCGCGGTGTGGGTTGGCGACCCGAAAATTGTGAATTTTTGCAAAAAAAATGTGTCGTTTTTTATGTTAAAACGTGGGTAGCTATAATAGAGATGTAGGTAACAGAAGAAAAAAGGGGTTTCTGTAGCACTGATTGGAGAATTCCGATTCTTAAAAAATTCTTCCATTTTTCATCGAGAAAAATTCTTTGGAGGAAAACCTTTTCGTACAAAATTTCCAATTCTGTACGCATAAACCAAAGGTCGGCAGAGGCTTACAACTGATTATGATAACACTTCCACTCGAGTCGTGTTGAAATCAGCTTTCTAATTTCATTTGATGAAATTTTGTGGAAACTTCAAATTTTAAAATCTACTGCAGGCTCTAGAGTTGGTCAAAACGGGTCAAAACCATTTCCAGTCAATTTGACGTTATCTGTGATCAACATATCCAAATTTTAGCTTCCTAGGTCATCCCCACTCCTCTTAAGATGGAAAAAAACTGAAAATAGGGGCAAAATAAGGGGATTTTTGGCTTAATTCCGCTTTAAATGGGGTGGGGATGACCTAGGAAGCTGAAATTTGGATATGTTGATCTCAGATAGGGTACTGTCCGATGGTATGATTTTGGACCCTTTTCATCCATTTGGGGTCATATTATGCCCCTCCAAAAAAATGACATTTCTGTAATTTTCAACTTTGACCCTCCCCACTCCAGAGGTCAACTCTAGCTCCCAAAAGAATCCCATTCCCCAAGTTTGACTTCATTTTATCAATTAGAACAGGTTACAAGTCCCAAATCATGAAATGTAAAATTATTGAAATCACATCACTTTGAGGGGTCGTAGCGCCACTCCCTTGAGGCTAGGGAGTTGGTCGATAGCTCATTTGATAGGTATTGGGGAGGAGATGAAATGATCACTGGGCTTATTTTACTCAAAATTCAATATTTCAGGAGTTCTTGATGAAAAACTGATTTGGGGGGGGGGGGGCTTTGATCCACTGTGGGGGGGGGTAGCTCGAGGGGTAGGAGCGGGGACTTTTAGTATGTTATTCAGCACACCACCCTAGATAATATTCACCAAAAAAAAACTTTGTTTGCAATTATGTTTGGGTTCGCCCATTTTTTTTTGCTATTTGCCTGGGCTATTTGTACCATCACCTACTATCTCAAGTAAATAATTGTTTTCTTTATATATTTTGTTATTTTCATGTTCACTTTGTTATCATATCCTACTGTAAAAGAATTAGAGAACTTCTGTAACTGCATTATTTCATTTTTTTATAAGTAGTACCACGATTATTCTTTAAATAGTTGATAATTTGTTGGTTATTTCTGAAAAAAATTGACCTTTTTCAGATAAGTAGCAGCGTGTAACCCATTAACATGGAAATTAGATTTTTGAACAATTTTATCATGCTATAAGATTATTGGATTTCAATATGCAAGTAGTTGAACTTGAAATTCATGCATCAATTCTACAGCGCAGTAAGTACCTAAGTAAGTTAGTAGGTATTGCCATTATCTTCAATGAGATCAATTATAGGGATCTTAATTTATATGCTTCAATTTCCAAAGGGATAACTTCTAAAGGGATCACATATCAAGCTCATGCCAGCCCTTTGCTTAGAAGATGTTTAGTTTACAGCAGACCTTTCGAATCATATGCATTTGAGAATACATCTTGAATTTCCTCAACATTTTGACAAAAAAGGGCCTCAAAAATTACAAAAGTTTGGGTTTTGGGTTACCTACATCTCTCCCCTTTCTGTAATAGCTTAGCATTGAATAGATTGAAATTTTAGATCTGAGGTTAAACTAAGATTTAGAAAAAAATAAGATGTGGGCTATTTTGTAAGTTTTAAAACGTACCTATTGTCTTTTTATTTTGTAATTAAACATTTTTAAATTGCTGTTCAAGTTGTTCAATATGTCCTACACAATCATATGACTCTCGTTGTTGTTGCGGTTCCATTTCCTTTACAGGACATTGGAAATCGCATTTGAGTGGTACCCTAACAGGGTGAGGCGAATGCCTATGCCACAGCAATTATTCTGGGGAATCGACGTTGTTTTGAGCTTTCACATAGTAGTTTCCCGTTGCTTTCTACGCTTATCTACAAAGTAGCTCATGCATCACTAGCGCGGTTCTTACAACTCTGAGTTCAGTAATCACTGCTACCTAAAGGTGCTTAAACCAGACAGCTTTTTGATACCAGCAACAGTACCAGCAACAGATTGTGTGCATTTCTGTTGCCTCTGCTGTTCTGGTGCTCGGAGCTTAACGTGTAATAGATGTTAAATGCACTACAATGGATACATTACACGTTAACGCCTGTATCTCTAGTGGGATTCGAACCCACGACCTCTTGTTCAGAAAGCAGTGGCTCAACCCACTAGGTATGCTACCGAGCAGCATATCACTCTATGTACATTACTTTAAAAAATTCAAAATTGGTAACTTTGCTCAACTTCCATCTGGGTCATTCCATGTCAACTCAACCAACGTTTTTGGGTCATGTCCTTCGATTCTGCTCAAATTTTTTTTACAATGTCTACCCACCCAGTAAGTAAGAAAGCCGCAATCAGTTTGGTCCCAGCCCCCTCAGGGGGCGGGTGGGGGGGGCTTCCATTATTTTCACATTGTCTCGAGGTACTCAACTTCAGCCGCCCATTGCTCCAAAACTATGATACTTTGATCAAAACTGATTTCACAGTTCGAAAGGGCATTGAATTTTGAACTTTTTAAGCATTTTGAAATTTTCAAAAGTTGAAAGTTGAACTTTCAATTTGAAAGTTCAAATTTCAAAATGGCGCTGTAAGTGGGAGCTACCATTTAAAATTTTGAAAAAATTTCCATAGATGTACATTTTGATACTTTTTCGAAATATTTAGGTTTCGAGTTGGGTCTCTTTGACGGAGGGGGAGCACCCCCACCCCCAAATTTGGGTGAAACTTTCAAAAGAAAATCTGGGGCATGTGATATATCGAATTGTATGTTTTCGGCGACGCTGAACACGAATATGATGTCAGATTTTTGATTGGACCCCATCCACGCCCCCCGGCACCTACCCACAGGGGGTAAAAATTCAAAAAAGTGTTTTGTTCGTGCGACACATGAAATAGTATGTTTTTTGTAACGTTGAATACGAATATGACTTCATATTTTCGATTGGACCCCATCCACGGCCCCCAGCACCTCCCCAAGGGGGGTTAAAGTCAAAAAAATGGTTTGATTCGTGTGACACATGAAATAGTATGTTTTCGATATCGCTGAACACGAATATGGCCTTAGTTTTTCAAAACCGACCTCACCCATGGCCCCCAGCATCTCCCCAAAGGCGTAAAAGTGAAAAAAATGATGGGTGAGGTCAATATGAAAAACAAAGGCTATATTCGTGTTCAGCGATATCGAAAACATACTATTCCATGTGTCACACGAATCAAACCATTTTTTCACTTTTACCCCTTTGGGGAGGTGCTGGGGGCCATGGGTGAGGTCGGTTTTGAAAAACTAAGGCCATATTCGTGTTCAGCGATATCGAAAACATACTATTTCATGTGTCACACGAATCAAACCATTTTTTTGACTTTAACCCCCCTTGGGGAGGTGCTGGGGGCCGTGGATGGGGTCCAATCGAAAATATGAAGTCATATTCGTATTCAGCGTTACAAAAAACATACTATTTCATGTGTCGCACGAACAAAACACTTTTTTGAATTTTTACCCCCTGTTGGTAGGTGCCGGGGGGCGTGGATGGGGTCCAATCAAAAATCTGACATCATATTCGTGTTCAGCGTCGCCGAAAACATACAATTCGATATATCACATGCCCCAGATTTTCTTTTGAAAGTTTCACCCAAATTTGGGGGTGGGGGTGCTCCTCCTCCGTCAAAGAGACCCAACTCGAAACCTAAATATTTCGAAAAAGTATCAAAATGTACATCTATGGAAATTTTTTCAAAATTTTAAATGGTAGCTCCCACTTACAGCGCCATTTTGAAATTTGAACTTTCAAATTGAAAGTTCAACTTTCAACTTTTAAAAATTTCAAAATGCTTAAAAAGTTCAAAATTCAATGCCCTTTCGAACTGTGAAATCAGTTTTGATCAAAGTATCATAGTTTTGGAGCAATGGGCGGCTGAAGTTGAGTACCTCGAGACAATGTGAAAATAATGGAAGCCCCCCCACCCGCCCCCTGAGGGGGCTGGGACCAAACTGATTGCGGCTTTCTTACTTACTGGGTGGGTAGATATTGTAAAAAAAATTTGAGCGAAATCGAAAGACATGACTTTCAAAATCGCCTTTTTTTGGTTGAGTTGACATGGAATGACCCCTGAAAAAAATTGTACCTATTCATTTACCGTAAACTGGGGTAACATTGAAGGATTTTTCAGTATTTTTTATGTTTAGAGGTATGAATGGCGGAGGTAGGGGAAATGTGTGTGGTGCTTTTGATAAAGCTATGTCAGCACTACGTTTTGGCGGTTACAGAAGTTGTCTACCTTTTTCCTGTCAAGCGCAAGAGCCAAAAGAAGTGCCCTTCAAAGTTACCCTGCGTTTGGGGTAACTTTGAAGACCCCTTGAAATGTGCTTCAATCAAGGTCAAAAATTATCAAAAACATGAGTATTCACTTTTTGGTCACTTTATACGCGTCAAGTACTTACAAAATGATCCATATTCACAATTGAATTTATGAAAGAGTGCTCCAAAATGATAATTTGGAATTTTTCTAGTTTTCAGGCGTTTTTCATGCATTTTGGCCAATTTGATCCAATTTTATGATTTTTTAATGATTTTAGAGCTGTTTTTCAAGTTTTCACATCGTTTTTAACAAGTTTACTTACAAGCATTTTCATGCATTTTCGTCCAATTTTACCAAAATTTCATGATTTTTTTATAGACTTCGAAGTTACCCCAGTTTGAATATTATTTTTTTACTCCTCAGGGAACAACTTTGGCACATGAACAAATGCGCTAATTTATAGTCGGGAGATGTGCCAACACATCTATAATGTCACTTGACTCGTTCTTTGAAAATTCAAAATTCCAGACACCAAGCTTTTCATGTTAATTAAAATTGATAAAAACAGCACTTTTTTTCGCTTGCTTTTTCACTGGTGTTGGAACCACTAGTTGAAAATGATAAAATAGGAAAAATAATCGCCAAAGTGTACTCTATCCATTCCCGGTGTCAGAATTGTTCCATACTTCATAGTTCCACCGCCATGGAGCATAATATGATGAAAAACCGCACCCTTCAATGTTACCCCGCGATTTCAATGTTACCCCAGTTTACGGTACTCAACATAACTTTGTTGTGCACACCCCTCTCTATGCAACCAGCACTTCCAGCCCTCAAACCTCCATCTTCGATGATCATGATCATGAACAATGAACATAAGTCATAAACATGAAAACAAAATGATACTACCACTCCTAGCGAATGATACGTCAACAGGGCCAGGTTGCCCAATGCCCATTTAATTTGTACCCCACTGTGGGTTTTTACTTTTCAATTTCTCTTCACCACATCCAGTAGCATGAATGCGGATTTTCACCTCATTTTTCATATTGTTTATCAATATCTGATAAAACCTTCAGAAGAAATTGAAAAAAAATGTAAGATAATAATTCATTGTTTAAATTATTTGACCTTTTAAAGATGTCAGATTTTTTTACGAGTAAAATTCCAATTGCTCTCCACTTTCTTCGTTAAGAAATTATTGTAAAACTCAAAAACCGTGTTGGATATGTGAAAGTATTTCTCAATTTGGTGCTCAAGTCTGGAGTAGAATAAAAGTTTAAAAATTGCCAGATTAGGTGATTGGAAAATTAGGTACTCTAAGGGGTGAGGGGCCAACATTTCCACAACTCTTTTGAAATTACTCGTGAAAAAAACATCTTTTGAACAATCTGTGGGTACCTATTGAAAGTTACTTCTTTAAAGTACCCTAGGTAGTTACCGTAGAATAAGCATACTTACCTATCACGTTGTAACAGTAAATTTATTTATTTAAATTTTATAATCGAATATAATTTAAAATACACAATTCAGTTACGCCACTGACGAGCAGACAGAGATCGAGTAAAAAAAAAATATACACTTCATCTTTGCCAGCAGCCTCTCGTTGCATACACAATTCTCGCGAATCGTACAGCGTGCTTATGTAAATTAATGTAAATTTTTATTACCTATAATTTTAACTCTTTTTTTCTCTTTTTATACGTCGCTCTAGTTTGTACACTTGAACGGATGAAAATTAAGAGCAATTACTGTAATAAATTGTTACCGGTTTTGTCATTTGCGCTGTTGAATACGAGTACCTATTCAAAAACAAGAAGGGTTTATTGCGTGAGATGGGGCGAGATGGCTCGGCTAAGGGGGCGTGATTTTTTTTCGTTTCGGTGCATTTCTCGTATTTTGAATTGTCTCTGTGTCTAGTGGTCGAGTTTTGAAAAGTTTTTCAAGCATGGTTTGCTGCAGACTGCATAGGATGTATCGCGGGGGAAAAGTCGATGGATTTTGATCAAATTCAGCAGAAGCCTTCATTTTTGAGTCGAAAGTCAGATACTCAGGACAACTTTTAGCTCCCGAAGTATTCCTGGAGGAAGGATGTACCTTCAAAGAAGCAGAATTTTGGGAAAAATCTTACTTTTTTCGCTCCTCTCGCTACCTAACCTGTTTTGGGGGAAATAGTCCATGATTTTGAAGCATCTTACGAGTTGAATGCAAACGTTAGTCTAATTTAAATTCGAGTTTGAAATTAATTATCAATCGTAGATACCTTATTGTCGCAACAACTCGCAACGCAGTGATCGAAAACGATCAAGAGGGTTTATGGTTTTAACTGAAAAACGCAATGATGAGGTATCATTTATCAGGTTATTAAGGTAATAAAGACCATATTGTCCGTGAATGATGATATAGGTAATTTTTTTTCTTTCAATTAATCGATGCGGTGAGTATTGCGAATGAAAAAAGTTATCAAAACAGGTGACTCAACTTTTTGGTCGTGACCTTGTGTAACTTTGTCGAAAACATGTTTCTTTTGATAAAGTGTTTGTTTTCGTACGTATTTTTTTGGTACCTATTAAAAATTGGTTCAAATTTGGTGAAAAGATCGATGATTTTTTTGGAAGTGGAACCAATGTGCTTTCTTACGTGCATATTTTATTTTAATCAAATATATGCCCAAAGCTAGTTATGTACTTTTCTAGACGAGGTATTAAATATTTTTCAATGTCATGAAAAATAACTGCGAGTTTTCAGACGTTCCTGCATTCCCATTGATGAACTAAGATAGGTGTAAATAAGTAGACGAACTACGACGAGGCCAACGATGAGAAACAGTCTGTACCTACATACTACTCGTACGATGATGCCAAGGATACGACGATAAAATTAAAAAGACATTTCCATTTACTTTCTTCTCCAGCAAATAAACTCGACACGAAGGCCATCGTTCCATGGATAATTAGTGGACCAAATCGTCGTATCTTCATCGTGCTGAACCAACACCCTACCTCGACATGCCCGGATCGCACCGTCAGTCGTCGGTCGTCGTCGTCGTATTTATCGTCACAGTAATACCGGTGTAATAAAAATTATAATATTAATACTCGATGAACCCAATTAGATAATTTCCTGCCGTTAATTTTACGACAGTCACTTCCTTCGTTCGAGATCTTCTCTGATTTAATTACTCCTTTCGTAGGTAGGTATTCTAGTTATCCGCTTTAGCTTCTGATGAGCGATGATGCTTTAAGTTCACCTAAAGAATCATTACCCACGTGTGTTTCGTAATAACCAATATTCGATAATCTGTAAATTAGTCTATAAACGAGGTAGTGGAGAAGGAGCCAAAAAACCTACAAAAATTTATATAACTTTATCCGAATCATTCACTCATAAGTATAACATACAGTGGTCGTTTAATTAGACTTATTCGTTCGACTATTTTATATCTCTACGATTCCTCAGGCAACTCGTGCACAGGTACATGTAATTTTTTTTTGCAATACCCACGGTAGGATAGCTTGCCTGACTGGTAATAAGTCGACGATAATTCAAGCCAGGGTTTCTCGAACCTTTTCAGCTAGCTAATGGTGATGGTGGATCCCTTAAGGTTAAAATCGATTGTATCGTTATTTCGATTAAATAAGCCTTTTATTGTACAGCTCGATAAAATAATCGTTATGGTATTATTTCGTTAACGAAGAACGAACCTAAAAAGAAGGTATATACCTGCGTGTTACCTTAATGACCGAAGCCTTCTGAATCATAGCTCTGCGATCCAGTCAAGCTACAAGGTCAAGGTACAAGATGTAACTCGCGTTCTCTCTACCTCTTTTATCGTACTTTAATCGCCGGAAATTTTGAATAATTCGATTGGAACCGCTAATTTTTGAATTATTATCGTCGTGTACGGCGGTACTTGGGGTTTTTGTGACGATTTGTGAGTCTATCAGTAACATAATTCGGTAAAAAACACTGTTTTCAGCTGCTGAAATGGGTTCTTTTTGAAAAACTGAAAAATTTTCGGTATATTTATTTTCCTGAAAAATTATGATCGGTGTGAAGGGAGGGGCTAAAAAAAGGTAAATTAGAGGCTTCATCTTACCTATCTCTTGAGATGATACCTACCTAATTACAAATCAAATTTTTTTTCTCGTAGGTACTTGTATAATGTAAATAATCGTATTCAAGTTTTTAAAATGTCTTTTTTTTTGCACATTCCATAAATCAAGTCTGATAAATTACGTATTTCCGGTGTTAAAGAATATTCGTCACACATACATTTTTTTCTCTTCCTTAGAATTTTTGAATTATTTATAAATACACCTACCAATCTCAATTTTATCGTTATCCATCATCAAATTGCACGTTTGTTTGTCGAAGATTAAAATAATCTTACGAGTAAGTATATCTACATATAATAAGTAGATGATATTTTCTTCTCAATGTTATTTGGTGTACCTACGAGTATAATATACTCAATTATTTCGATTATACTTGTTTTTTTTGGGGGGGTCCAATTCGATCGTAAAATTAGAGCAATTACCTACGCAAAAATTGCACCTTTTTTGAGGAATTTGTTTTCTATTGCTATACTTACTTATGTTAGGTATAGGTAAACGAAAAAACAACATTTTTGGAAAATTTTACAATTTTATTTCGGTGTGTGTTTTTTCTGGATTTTATTGGATTTTTGTTGTTTTTATTTCATCAATTTCCGTAATAATGATGAGTATACTTAATGTTTATTTCATTCGCAAAGAATTAGTTTTGCGAGTCTTGTTTTATCTGTTTGTATGAAAACATGGAAAGCATAGGTAAAGATGTGTAAGTATCAATCTTCGATTGATTTTAAAACAATTGGAAAATATATCGAAGTGATTCTGAAGGTCGACATCGAGTAATTAGTAGGTAATCGTACCAGTAAATTTGTCAATTTTGGTGGTCGTATTGTTTGTGCCGAATAAATTTCCTCGACAGAGCAGAACATACAGAACCTCGTCCACTTCCCTCATACCCCCCCGCCACCACTACAGTGCTGTTCATCTATTTTACATACCTACTTACTTAACAAAAAAAATATTCTGCTAAAAATTTCCATAAAAAAGTAAAAATCATCAAAACGGTATTTTTTGTCAAAATTGGCATAAATAGAGTCCCATTTTCACCAAAATTGTCAAAAAGTCTCATTTTTTGTAAAACTTATCAAAAATACTATGTACTTTCTTCTAAAACTGTGAAAAAGGTCAAAAGTCACACTTTTTTTCCGAAATTGTCAAGTTTAGTTTTTTGATAAAAATGCTAAAAAGTCGTACTTTTTTCCAAGATTTTAAAAAGTTAATTTTTTTTACTAAAATTTTAACGAAGTTGAATTTTTACCAAAATTTCTGAAATGACTTCCTATTTTCTCCATAGGTAAGTAAAGTACCTCTCTACTTGACTGGCGAAAAACCTCATTTTTTTCAATACTGCTGCAGAAAAAGGATCATTTTTTGTGCATAGTACAACAACGTAAAAAAATTATTTTTCTGCCTAATTGCCAAAAAATTAATGTTAGTGCTCAGAAAAATATTTTTTTTGGTCAAAATTATCGGGAAATTCTATTTTTTTCAAAGTTCTGCAATTGTCAAATATTATGTAGCCTCATTTTTGGACAAAGTTGTCAAAAAGTCCACATATCTAAAAAAAAAAACTGTCGTTTTTTCTCAAAATTTTTAAAAAATCCTACTTTTTTCTAAAATTGTAATTCTCTAAAAAAAATCCAAAAATTCCAAAAAGTTTTTTTTTGACGAAAAAATACTCAAAAAATGTCATTTTCCTCAAGTTCTGCAATTGTTAAATGCTTACTTAGGTATTTCATTTTTCTTCAAAAATATCTATCAAAAAGTCCTGAATTTTTTAATTTTCAGCAAACTTTTTTTCACAAAAAATTCTTGTTTTTTTGTAAAACTTATCGGAATATGCAACTTTATACTAAAATCATCAGAAAGCCTAATTTTTTTTCAAAGCTATGTAGCCAAAAAGACCCCACTCTCTCTTAAATTTTTGAGAAATGATTATTTTTTTCCAAAACAGCAAAAAAGTAGGTGTTATACGTTTAAAAAATCCTTTTTGTCAACATTTTCTGGAACCCCACCACCTTTTTTTGGTTGAAATTGCTCAAGTACAGAGTTTTGTTTGTTTGTTTTTTGTTTTTTTTTTCTTTAGTCAAACTTGGAAAAAACAGGAAAGTATAAGTACTTATAATATTTTCACTTCATTCTTTTTTGCAGAATTTCGATTTTTTTAAATTTCAAATCAAATTGAATGGGCATACAAAAATACCCTGTTCGTCAAATAGATTTTAACAATAAAATTTGGGTGAAAAATCAAAAATATCGAAAAGTACATTTCGATAGGTACTGAGATTTCTTTTAAATAGAAAACTAAATTTTCCGAAATTTTAATAAAATAAAATTTTGGGAAATTGTATTTTTTTAAAGTTTACTGGAGGCTCCAGAATTGCTCAAAATGATTGAAAACCACTCCAAACCGATTCAGAGAAGTTGTACTGAAGTATTGTTCATCTTTCCAGCTTCATCAGTAAGTAAAATTACAACTGTTTTACAGTCTTTTAGAAATCCTCCAAAGTCGACGAATGGATTTTAACTTCTGAAATTTTGACACGTGAGGAATTTTTACGTGTTTTTCCGAACTGAATTTCTTCTCACCATGAGTAAATATTTATGCTAGTTTGGATACCACCTTGGTACGTAGACTTTTTTTTCTATTCGTACAGTGATATTATACCTATCTTGAAAACTTGAATTATTTTCGAATCTTGGACTTGCAGTAAGGTAAAATTGGACTTCATCGATTATTGATCAGTGAAAATTTCGGAACTTGATTGATTCAATTTCGAGTAAGTTGTATTTTTTAAAAGTATTTGAACGTATTTGTATAAGGTAAAGTACATAACGTGGTATTTTTATGAGATACTAACATAAGTAATATTTATAGAGTACATATGAGCATTCTTATGGCTTATTAATGCCTCTCAAAATACTTAAATTCTTACTTTTTGATTAGTCGACCAATAAAAGGCTACACTAACTCTGTCAATACATACCTATATTATTGCATCTAAACAAGTATGCAGTATGAAAATATTTCTTCCAAATACTTTCAAGACCTACGAACTCAGTGTCCAGTGAGGTGTGTTCAATGTTCATACATAATATGTATGGTCTATGATGAGCTGCGTAGCGTTAAATTGGCGATTTTAATCGGCTAATTTGAAGATGTTTTATTACCGTATTTTTTCATTTTATTGACGCGTATAATATTTCAAAGTATAGGCGAGGCGCAAGCGTACATATTATGTGTACACATCTAATAGGTATACGCGTCTACATTTAATTATGGTATTTTTTTAATTGGTTACAATGTCCATAAAATGTTTGTTTCTATCATTTTCTTTCCCTTCTTAAGTTCTTAATGTTTTAATGATACGACGCGCGCGTCCACGCACATAATACATATGTACGTCGTACATACAGTGTACAGTGTGTACTCGTACTTATACAATCTAGGTGGAGGTAGTAATACTAAATTGCATTTATATGCAGTTTTGCGAACGATGGTGAGCTAGGATGATGCCAGACCGACGCTGAATAGTAATTATAATATACATATGTTTATAGAATGTTGATAATTTAATTACCTACCACGTCTCCGCTCGTACCAGCGAGTAATTGGACACAGCTCCGCGAAAAGGAGAAGAGAAAAACGAGTTTTTTTTTGAACGAACCACGATACGCGATGCTCGTCTCGGATGCTTATATTCATACTAGGTATTCGTACACAATGTTATACAGACTCAGCTCGTATACCCCAATTTATTTACACATTTGGTGGGTAATTCGTCCCGATGACGACTACTCATCATACGTTATTATTGTTAATTTGTCTGTTGGGACCACATCATCCAGGTTTAAAATTTCCAATATATGCGTAGTTATGCGTATCCCCTGATGGTCTATATGGTGTACCTATAACAGCACACCTCATAGATGCATTTTAAAACCACATCCATCGTTTGGAATTACTCGTACCTACGAAAGTCTGGATGTAATCCGTCAGTAATCAGACATTTGGTTTGTTTTTCTGCTGGTCAAACGAATGAATCAATCAGCTGGCAGCCGATGGACGATGACCACCATCGACTTGCTGAAAGGGGGGAATTTTGTAGAGAATTGCACCTCGACAAGTTGAGTGTGCGCATGTCATGTGGAAGCGTGTGTAAGTATGGAAATGTCTCCCTTTCAGCGTGTCAACGTGTATTTCATGCATTCCACCACCAGAGTGCAACACTTGTTCGTCAACACCAAATTGCAAAACAGCAGTGGGAGAACTTAATCGAATTTGGAAAAGCCATGGAATTGCCAAGAGATGGACAAAACTTAAGATTGTTAAAACGTTTGTATTTTTAATATTCCTATTCATGCCAGAAACATGAACAGTGAAGAAAACAGATCAGAGTGGAATAAGTAGATGTGTTTGAAATTGCTGTAGACGAATGCTTAGAACCCCATGGACCAAGAAAAGAACAAATCAGGTTAATATTGGAAGAACTAGGTGTGAAGGACAGACTCAGCACCATTGTAAGAAGGAGGATCCTGAGATATTTCAGACATACAGGGGTCGGCATAAGTTAGTATTCGTATTCAAAAACTGATGTGTTCTTTTTAACACCCTGTTGTGTGTAATGAGTAGATAGAAGGTCTTGTAGGTAGTGCATTGTTTTCGTGGAAGTCCCACCAACACTTTGGTAATAATAGTTTTTTTCCCTGCTATGTCACTACAGAAAAAAAAATCATTTTCATTTGAAAAAAATTTTGTTTGTGCGAATCGGAATACTAACTTATGCCGACCCCTGTATAGTGCAACAGACAACCTAGAGAAGCTGTGTTCAAGGACATATGGAGGGAAAGAGGTCACGTGGGAGATTGCCCACAAGGTACACGGACCTGATAAAGAAGGCTACAGAACTCACCCTCGGAGAGTGCACCAGAGAAGCTGAAGATAGAGAAAGTCGGAGGCAGCTGGTTGGGGATGCTCCATAATCATGATGCTCGGATTCAAGTGAATGACAACAAATAAAAATTTTTTCAAAAATTATTTGCAGGAAAAAAATGTATCAATCCAAAATTGTGCCATTCTGTAGGTAATGGGCCCATTTGGTCGATTCCATTTATTGAGATAATCGTGTTTTTAATGAGAAAGTCGAGGAAATCGATAATTGAGGTTTTGATGGATTTTGATGTAGACCATATCCGACTATCGAGTGTTAAAGTATCAAGGCCACCAGTATACCCCAAGCGGAGAAAAACAGAACTAAAGTTTTTCTAATAAGGGCCTATTTGGTCGATTTTGTTTTTTTGTGGTATGAATTCATTTCCGAAGACTTCCGACAAAATACCTTCTGAATTATACTTATTGCACCCAGGGGCCCATTTGCCAGAAGAGACCAATAAATCCATCTTTAGCTCAATATTTCCAACTGTAGTTCCTACTGTTTCCAGCTTTAGCTTCCTTCAGTTTGTGATTTATTGGACTTTGATGAATTTTGGCGTCTGCAGCCTCTGACTTTGTCATCATCTGCTATGACATCGTTTCTAACGTTAAGTCCCTATGGGTCAATTGGTGAATCTTCAGCTGTCTCGGATCACTCTTTAAAATGCACAGAGATAGGTTTTAATAACAAGTTGCTTTGGTTCACATCGTCCAACTGTAGTTTTAAGTTCAAGACCTTGTCTCACATTTGTCTTTCTTTATTATTTGAAAAGTTATTTCTCGAACACCTCAAACCACTAGCAAATACGCCAGATTATCAGTTTGAATTTCGCAATCAACACTCAACAATACTCAAGGTCCACTGCATCAGCATCACTGCTATTATTGAAAATGCGTTTGAGCAAAAGAAATACCGTTCTGCAGCATTTCTTGATGTAGCACAGGCATTTGACTAGTATATGGCACTTGGATCTTCAATCAAAACTGAAAACTTGCAGAAATTCGACCAGGAAATTATGTTAATTTGCTGAAATCTATATTAGGTACAGAAACAGCATTCGGGATGTTCCAAAAGGAGGTACCATATCCACCCACCACCCAATTAATAAAGTAGTACCACCACTAGGTAGTGTTCTGGGACCAATGCTGTATTTAACGAAAACAGCTGATATACCAACAACAGAAGAAATGGAAACTGCAATGTTTGCTGGTTTGGGCATATTTTTCGGGGGATGGACAGATTTTCAACTAATATAGGAGGGGGCAGTTCGTACCTAATTTTTGAAATTGGAGATGAGGAAGAGGTTGGATCAAAATTTCCCTTAACTTTTTTTTTTCAAATTATTTATTTACGGAACTGATACAAGAATCATCAACCTAAATTTATCAAAGCTATTTACAACACTATTTGAAAATTATTTTTAATTTACAGTAATTACGTAGTGCACTTAGAGGTTGATAAGGTCCAACGTGTGGAGTCTGCTCAGCCTCCTTGTGTCATCACTTTGGTCTAAAAGAACTACAGCCTCACAATTCGGGTGTTTATGGAGCCGGTTCACATATGCGTTCGCTTTTCGATGTATAATTATGTCCACTGGTTCGAGCCGGAGGTCACTTTGAAGTTGCTCATTTGAGACAAACCAAGGAGCCTTAGTTATGGCTCTCATGAACTTATTTTGAAAACGCTCGATGACAATGCGATTTGACTTTTTCGTGACACCCCAAATTTCACATCTTCCCTTAACTAAAAATATTTTGCAAGCTCTCAATGTGTTTGTATGTACAAGTTTTGCGCAAGTAATTTTTCAGTTGAAGCCAGTTGCACAATAGCAGCTTCTTCTGAAAAATGTGGTTAGACCATTGTGGAAGGGAATTTGGGTATTTTGCGACAGAATTTTGGAACCTTTGTATTGAGTAGCTAAATGACCACCAGAAAAGTTCTATCTAAAATAATTTGTCAAAATTTCCAAGGAATTTGAGAAATATTTGCAAAATTTTGACAAATCAGAATAAGTAGATTTGGACAACAAGTAATACTCGTGGAATACCACTTAGGCTATCGTGTAGGATGCCAATGAGTGCATTTCTATAATTGGAATATGTTTTCAAAAACTCTTCAAGAACTGTAAAATGGAGTTGAGCCCTCAAAAATGGGTATGTATAACTGTAACCAATCGTTAACATCGCTGTTTACGTCAATCCATACCGGTTTCCTCACAATTCGATAAGTCCAATTTGGAGTCATCTCCTTGTAAGGATAAGGTGCGTGAGAATATCGAATTCTCTCAAATATTATCAAAACTGGATGGGTAAATCGCACGGTACTCGTGATAGCCTATATGGCTCATTTCCTCTTCAGTCTTCACCTTATCCTGTGGCGTTTGGTACCGCTATGCCAAAGACCACGTATCAGTATTACATACAACAGTCTTACGACGCAATAACGGGTAAATTCGCCTTACTTCTGATGAGAGTGCAGGCGCAGGCGATGAATTGGAAGCGTGCTTTATCTAGTCTTATACATATTTACAAGTACCCGTATTACCGGTATCGATATATGCGTATTACGTTTGAAAAAAAAAAGAAGAAAAAAATCACAACAACAACGATGGCTAAGTACAGTGAAACGAAGAGCCGATCGATAAGCATAATGGCAATACATAACTGGCCTGACGATAGACGATGCTGAAAAGAAAAAGAGAGAAAGACCATAAGTCGTGCTTGTGGTATACATTATATGCTAATCATACGGCGGACACGACGACAACGAGCAACAATTTAGTTGAAAAATATGCACGTACTTCCACATACTTACCCATAGAGAAGTACCTTAATCCCAATTATCGTCACTTTCAGTACCGTAATATGTAGAAGAAGGAAGAGATTCGCGACTAAATCATTTTAATAGGTGCCTGGGCTGGCTCCAAGTTGAGCTTTTATTTTCTCCACAGGTACGTAGAGGCAGCTCTGATACCTCTCTACACACATTTTGTAACATATCTATAAGATATAGAGGTAAGGTAGGTACCTAATAGGTACACAGGTAGAAATATCTACACTTACACATCCAGGCGTCAGCGTCATTAACGCATTATATTGTGAGAGTATATAGGCAAGAATGTATGTAAAAGTGACGAGCGACGTACACATAATCGTAAACAGTCGACAAGACCGGATGGTTAGCCATAGACAGGCTCGTATGTATTTGTACTATACCGCAGCGGTATGGCAGTCTACACACACAGATGAAGATGAACTTCGCACCGTGACTTGGTTTACTCATTAGTTGAAATGATCCTGCAAGATGACATCACCGAGCATCATCATTACATTACAACAACTCGATGCGTGGTTCATCGTCATTAAAATAATGCGTTTGGCCGTTTCGTATAGGTCTATAATACGAAGTACGGAGCATGGTGTATTATGGAATAGCACTAGTACCATCAGTACTTTGTGGCCATAATTCAAGTGCAACGACTCAACACTCAACGAACTACACGTGGCCACTTTCCAATGTAGGTGGAGTATCGTCTCAACATAGTTGAACCTGCAGCTAATAACCTGATGAACTTGAGAAACTGCTTTAATCTGATTCCTCAAATTGGAAAAAAGAATTTGAATAAAAAACAGTTTAGATTGATATTTTGTAAATTTTACGTGCAATGTGAGAAAAATGCCTCAAAAATGACGCAAAACACTCAAAAATATCAGGAAAATTGCTCAAAATTTTAAAAAATCCTAAAAACTGAAAAAAAATAGGTAGGTATCTCAGTATATTCTATTTTAAATGGTATAAGATTACTTTTTTCAATTAATGAATTGTGTTGTGAGGTGTCCAAAATTTTATGAAATGATTGATTAAAATCTTATTAAGACTTTCAGAAATTTGAAACACCCAAGTAAAAATGATGGAGAAGTTTCGCATAATTGAGCAAAAACATTTGAAAAAGCGATGTACCTCATTTGATGAGAATTTCACCGAAACCAAAAATATTGTGAAATTGATGAAGATTGAAAATGTCATATAAATTGGACAAAATATGGCAAAATCTGTTAGAAACCAATTAAAATTATTCCAAAAGATGTGAAACCGAACAAAATGTTGTAAACATTGATCTTAAAATACCTCCAATTACTTAGGTACCTATCTATTGAATATACCTAAAACTATAACAAAAGTTGCATATACAATTGAACAAAAAAATATATGAAATTGTATACTTACCTAAAAAATTTATCAAAATGCTATAAAATTTCATAAGAAAACTTCGGAAGAAAAAAAACTTGATTTCATGACTAATTTAAAAAAAAAACGGAATTTTTTCGCAATTACGAGTACCTATGTCGGAAGTTTTGGCAAATAACAACACATATAATCAACAAAGAGAGAAAAAAGCAGGAATCTCCAGACAGTCGGAGAAAAAGTCAATGATTTCTGAATGTTCTGGCAAAAATAGGTAAGAATTTCTCAGAAACTTTTGCCAAAATAGACTCTGACAATTTCGGCAAAAAATGGTACATTCTCAGAATTTTGACAAGAAAAGAGAACCCTTTTCGGAAATTTTGCAGAAAAAACAGTATCATAATATAAATTAACAAAAACTAATTTTGAAAAATAGTTGGCAAAAATGGAATTTATTTCTGATGATTTTTACAAAAAACGAAACTATTTTTAGCAAAACATAGAGTTTTTTTTGGCATTTTTTGAAAATTTTGGCCAAAACTATTCATAGTTATAAATCATTTGAATTGATGCAGGTAATAAGTAGACAGGGACGTAGCGAAAGTAGTTTTGCTGAGGGGGCAAAGATCCTAAGATTCCCAACTAATTTTACTGAAAATTCCCAACTTATTCGACTTGAAATTCCCAAGTTGGATGAAAAAAAAATGTATTCAAGTTACAAGCATGTGAGGGGATTATACAAGGGTGTGGTGAGGGCACTTTCTTGAGTAGCAACTCCTCGTTGACGATTTTGGGGGGGCCTTTTTTTTGATAAATTATGTGAATGCTTACATGCACACAGAAACAGAAGTAGATAGATGCCCCTGTAATCTTCACGACCTCTCCCCCCTCTTATCCCTTATATTTTCAAAATATTTTAAAAAACCATTATAATACCTACCAAAAAATAACAACTATTTTACCTATTTTTCCAACATTTCTAAAAAAGGGAAAAAACTATCCATTTTTTTCATTTCGCATATAGATATAGTGTTGTAAATGCCCCCCCTAAATTTGAATAAGTAACCTCCTAAATTTGTATGCCCCCCCCCCAGTGATCAAAATAATCCCAGTATTTCCTAAAAATCGATTAATTCGAAAAATGAAAATAAAAATATTTATTTTTTAAATAACAGTTCAAAAATCACTAAAATCAGTTATGTATTAATATAGAAAAAATGAAAATAAACTAATAAAGTTGAAATCAAAAATCATTTTCTTAACAATATTTGACTGTACCGACTCGACTCGATGATCAGTTCAATCATGTCATCATTGAATATTTCAAATGTCGCTTTTGGAAGCCAAGATCATAATCTCAGAGAGCCATTTATACAACATTGTCGAACGAATCGGATTTTTGATAATATATTCTTTGCTGAAGGCTCTCTCTGCAAAACAACTCATTACAGCAAGTGTGACTAAAATTTCATGTATCACTGTCAAGTACTTGAGTGTGTGGCGAATGTGGCGATATAGAAGCTTTTTTTGTGCAATAAAAACTCAAAATTGTTGATAATGGACATTTTTGTAATTTAAAAAAAAAATGTAGGTAATCAATATTGAGCCCGAAAATAGGAAAAAATGAGGTTCGAATTTTGAAAAAATGAGGGGGGACTAATCCTGGTTTAGGGGGGCGCTACTCATTGACCTAGGGGGATCACCGCACCCTGGGGATATCACATTTTGTAGCCAAGAAATTGTAACTTTGCCGACTATGATCAAAATTTTAACGTGCTGAACACTCTGGTATTAAAAATTAAAAAATTTTGAAAAGCTATAGTGGTTCTGTTCCGAAAGAAATGAAAAATTTGCATTTTTTATAAGCTTTGAATATCATGAGTATTTCTGGAATTTTTCTGTTTAATTTTCATATTCTTTAAACTTTTTAAAGTAGTATTTTGAATGGCCCGAGCGAAGCGACGGCAAAAGTTTTGGAAAATGTATGATTTGAGATTTTTTTAAATATTGTAACTTTGTAGAAGAATCAATTTGGGCCGAGCGAAGCGAGCTCGAAACAGGGACGAAGCGAAGTGTCTGCAGGATCATCGAGTCGAGCCGGTACAGTCAAATATTGTTAAGAAAATGATTTTTGATTTCAACTTTATCAGTTTATTTTCATTTTTTCTAGTAATTCATTGTGTACTCGTATATTAATACATAACTGATTTTAGTGATTTTTGAACTGTTATTTAGAAAATAAATAAATATTTTTAATTTCATTTTTCGAATTAATCGATTTTTAGGAAATACTGGGATTATTTTGATCACTGGGGGGGGGCATACCAATTTAGGAGGTTACTTATTAAAATTTAGGGGGCATTTACAACACTATATCTATATGCGAAATAAAAAAAATGGATAGTTTTTTCCCTTTTTTAGAAATGTTGGAAAAATAGGTAAAATAGTTGTTATTTTTTGGTAGGTATTATAATGGTTTTTTAAAATATTTTGAAAATATAAGGGATAAGAGGGGGGAGAGGTCGTGAAGATTACAGGGGCATCTATCTACTTCTGTTTCTGTGTGCATGTAAGCATTCACATAATTTATCAAAAAAAAGGCCCCCCCAAAATCGTCAACGAGGAGTTGCTACTCAAGAAAGTGCCCTCACCGCACCCCTGTATAATCCCCTCACTGCTTGTAACTTGAATACCCTTTTTTTCATCCAACTTGGGAATTTCAAGTCGAATAAGTTGGGAATTTTCAGTAAAATTAGTTGGGAATCTTAGGATCTTTGCCCCCTCAGCAAAACCACTTTCGCTACGTCCCTGGGTCGAAAGCTTTAAGAAGTTTGTAGTTCGCAAAGTAGAACAACATCAATTTTAATGTAAGAATTTGGTTTTTCTGATCTCAACTTTCTTTTAATTTTATCAATGGTTTTGTGAAATTCTTAGTGTGAAAAAAGAACTAAATTGGCGCGAGTGAAGCAATGGCAAAAGTTTTGGAAAATATGTGACTTGAAATAGAAAAGTAGAACATCAATCTTAATAAAAGAATCTAATTTTTCTGGTCTCAATATTTTTCAAATTCATCAAATTGGCCCGAGCAAATCGAAGCTAAAAGCTTTGGAAAAATTGTAATTCAAAAAGTTGAACAATATGAAATTTAATGAAAAAATTTGGTTTTTCTGATCTCAACTTTTTAAGAAATTTATCAATAGTTTCTTGAAATTTTCACGTGAAAAAAAAAACAAATTGGCCCGAGCGAAGCGAGGGTAAAAGGTTTTCAAAATTTGTAATTTCAAGAAGCAAAACAGTTGTAATGTTTATTTGAAAAGGCACAACAATTTTGCCCGAGCAAAGCGAGGGCAAAAATTTTTGAAAAAAATGTGAATTTCAGTTGGGAAAATCATAGCTTTAGAAACTGATTTGGCTTCAAAAGTTGGGAAAGTTTTCAACTTTGATGATTGTAAAAAATTTTAATATTTGAAAAACTCCAAAATTAAAATATTTATTGTCGGAATTTTTGTATTTTCCCAACTTTCTTGTATTTCTCACAATTTCCCAACTTTTCCCAACTTTTGCGGAACACGGGGGGGCAGGCTGCCCCCTTAGCCCTCCCTTCGCTTCGTCCCTGTAAGTAGAGCATGTCAAAATGTCGTAAAATTGATTTTGAAAATCTTACAAGCTATTGTTT
This sequence comes from Planococcus citri, assembly GCF_950023065.1. NCBI lineage: Eukaryota > Metazoa > Arthropoda > Insecta > Hemiptera > Pseudococcidae > Planococcus > Planococcus citri. The sequence goes on along the minus strand of NC_088681.1, from coordinate 44,551,576 downwards.
GAATACCAGGAAACTGTGCTTGATGAAAGATGCATAAAATTTAAATTTAAAAAAAAAAAAACAGGAAATTCCATAAAAACATTCCAAAAGTTCGTCAAAATATTAACAAATAGGTAAGTACATATTTAAAAGTTCGTTCAAAATTTTAGAAAACCAAGCAAGCATCGTGATAGTTTCGCTTGCTTCTGAACGGCTTGAACTCGGTTGGAACAGCTCCCGATCAATTTTATAAGTCGAAAACAGGATGCATGTACAAAAGTTGATCTTCTAGATCAATTTGGTGAAATTTTGATTTTTTTGCATTTTTGGATTTGGCCCTTTAATTTTCCAAAATTCACCAAAAATCGAAAAATACACTTGGGAATTTGCAATTTTGTCTGGTGATACATTTTTTGCATGCTCTTTCTATCTACATACGTGTAGGTACCTATAGGTATTAGGTAGGGTACTTGTATCTCCTATGTGTTAGTCATTATCGATCATTCCTAGCGATTCTTCCTTTCAGAATGGTTACCAATATTAGTTTCAATCTCGAGTCACACGATTTCAATTTTGATCTAAGTAAAACTCTAAAAATTAAGGGAGGGAGTTGAAAAGCATGAAATTCTGAATCTTGTTATAATCATGGTTGCATTATTTGGACACATCAAGCTGGCAAAAATCCCAAGCAACCAGATTCAATTTATTTATAAATTTTTCATTTTTGCACACTGAGAACCATCACTACAGAAACGATAAAACAAACGATACCTTACCTATCCAAATTCAAATTGTATAAATTGTATGCTTAATTCAGTCTCTCATTATACGCACTTAGCAGCGTGAATCATACCAGTATCAGAACCTTGAAAATTTACTGCCGAAAACCCACACCTAGAGAAAATTAGGTGATTAAAATTCACCAACTTTACGATACATTTGTAACGTACCAACCGAAGGGTAAGAAGGGTGTAACTAATCAAAAAATCGAATCCCATCGGTGATGATTAATTTTACATATGTATCGTACAGAAAATGGGGGAAATGGGTTCAGAATCGAGGAGCTAATTTTTTCCATCAGTCATATGCGTAGGTATAATTACACATATTAGACTCGAAATCGAAATGTGTACCTATCTGAAGAGGAGGAAACGAGATAGATGGATAGACAGAGGGAAAGGAAAATAAGAGAGACACCGTAAGCTAACCACACGTATTTAACTACAGTTTATGTATTTCGATATATGTGTAGAGATATGTAATGTACACAGACACAAGCTAGGTAGTATTAGGTTAGTGTACTCTCTGTTTGGATACATATTATAGCTCACACACGCATGCAGAGTAAAAGATAGGTAGGTACTCGTATTTGTGCGTCGGTCGTTGACGATAATATAATGCATTTCCGCAGGATACGTACGTACGTATTAAAACTAGGTAAACGTATTAGCCTGTACACGATGCAGCAGATGGTAGACAGGAGAGACGTAGAAGTATGGAAATTTGCGGAAAATATATGTCAGCTTTTTCATCGCATCAAACATAGGTACGTGGCAAATGCATCCGTCCGTCGTCGTAATTACCAAAGACTGCATAATTTTTTTACGATGCAAATTAGTATCAACAGTAACACGTACCGCGTGATAGAGAAATGTAACTAGTATTTGTAGCATAATAAATGCATCATCGAGATAGCAATAAGTGTACACACTCCTATTACGCTGGTATCGACGTAAAAACGTGTATTTTTTACATTTTTTATTGTCTCGTCGCCTATGGTCCTAACTATGCCATCAGCAATAACCATGTGCGGTGTCCTGTCGAGGCTTTGTTATCAAAAAGCATTACGGTTTTCATTGCACGATACCTATATACGTGTACCTACTATACATAGCGGACTCAATCAACAGAGAGCCTTACCGCACAAGGTTTAATTATACTCTGCTAACTATGAATAAGGGTGAGGCACGAGGTGTAATCTGCAGTGATAGTATGTGTGCCTAGTATAGGTGAATCATCATCACATAGGCACATCTGCATATTATGGGTTCCGACAGTGAAATTGTGACTTTGTGTTCCTGGTTGAGAGACTTCCCGAATACGGTAGCAGGCTCGTAAACCAAAAAAACAGTGTTCTAACCTTTGATACGATAATAGAGGTGCGTTATTTGAATAGAATATGCATTACCATCGTCATCGAAGGGGGCAATCATATGGCTAAGTGACCAAGACAGGCACTTCTTGTACCTGCCTAAACAACAAGACGCGATGTATTTGGATCTGCTAATTGTAAGCTGAATAGGCTATTTGTGTCTATTAACCTTGAATCGCTATGCTGGCAATAATTTTCAGTAACGGTGTTAATTAATAAACGAAACCGTATAATCGATAGGTACTGTATTTTGATAATGATGAAGTGTGTTGTGTAGGCAGTAGATAGGTATAATAAAAATTAAGCCAAAGACAAAGAAAATTTTCCGCGACCAAACGACCGAGGTAAGCAAAAATCGAACTGTTTCAAGAGCAACAAGAACAGACATGGAATTAGAGGGAAATGAAGGACGCTCAAAAGGGAGTGGAAGGTATTATTGACTCCATGGATGTCGCCTAATCAAAATTTTGTAGATTATACATAATATCTATAGGTACCGGCAAATGAAAATGTGTTCATAGAATTAAGTTGAAGGTAAGTACAAGTACTCGTATCAGAACGAGAATTGGCACCATTTCTGGAGAAGTGAATGGCACCAATATTTTGAAAAAAAAAGCGGTGAAATGAACTTCAAAAGCGAAAAAAAGAATTTTCTGAAAATATCCTAGAGAGATGAAACTGTGTGGTGGAATTTGACCGTGTAGATGTTATAATTATCTACGAAGACTGGCTTGAAATTACTCAGGTACATAAGATTTTAGATACTGTACGAGGAAGAGAGAAATTGATAAACGTCACAAATCGAGATGGATTTTTGATAACAAAAATGGATTTTGTTGTAAATTATCAGATTTTTATTCAAATTAATTTGCATTTTTTTCAGAAAAATTTTGAAATTTAGGAATTTTTCAAATTAGATGATTAGAACGAAAGTAGGAATAATTCTTGAGAAAGAGAAGGGATGGATCCTACGAAAAAGAGAACATTCTAATTTCTTTCATTTTGAGCTCATACAATCATAATCAATCGTTAAATTATGCATTTCAGTATGAGAATACCAATTGAAAATCTATTCAAAATTCCAGAATGTCTCAGTTTTAGTCAATTTGTCAAAAAGTCAAGTTGTTTGCCAATTGTCGAGAAATCCCATTTTTCTCAAGTTTTAAATAAATGAAATATGTACCTCAAATTTTTTCAATTTTTTGACAAATTTGACCGAAAAACACGACCTTTAAAGGCGATTTTGACAAAAATTATGACTTTTTGACAAGCTTGGCAATTTTGACCAAAACTAAAATTTTCCCACAATTTTGACAAAAAAATTAGGACATTTTGACAACGCTGAGGAAGATGGGACTTTTTGACAATTTTGACTAAAAACCACGACTCTTTTCGGCAATTTGTACAGAAGTCAGGACATCTTGACAAATCTAACAAAAATGGGACTCTGACAATATTTTGACCAAAAACATAACTTTTTTGACGAATTTGACCAAAATAAGGATATTTTGACAAAAAAAGGACCTTTCGGCAATCTTGGTAATTTTGACTAAAACTAAAACTTCTTTACAATTTTAACAAAAAAAAAAAAAAAATATGTACGTACCTAGCCTACTTTTTTGACAAATTTGAGAAAAGTTAGGACAATTTGACAATTTTCTGGCAAAAACTTGAAGTTCCTCACAGGGCTGTTAAATTACCGTAATTTATTCGCTGGTAAAATACGGCGGTAAAATACGGTAAAATGCGGTATTTTACGGTATTTATGGTATTTTACTAATTGGATACAAAGAATTATTTTTTGTAGTTTGACTCCGAAGTTCTGAAGTTCTGAAGTTCTGAAGTTCTGACCTGCCTCTGAAGTAAATTTTCATCTGTTTTAGGTGTTATCAAAGATTATAGAAAATTTTCCTTGGACATCTTTTGGAAATTTATGGGGAAAATTTTTGGTAACTTTCTAATCATAAATTTCCATGGAAATTTGAAAATTTATGAAGGAAAAATGGAAAAAAAGTGTTAATTTGGCTTTTTGGTAAATTATGGTAAAATACGGCAATAAACTTTTGATAAAATACCGTAAAATACGGTAAAATACCACCAACATAAATTACCTTACAGCCCTGGTTCCTCCCTTTCGGAAGGAGGAGACACAGTCCGAGTCGACCTATAATGGGGTGGCTCATCTTGGTGTGCCTCGTTTGGTGTGCATTGTGCTGGATCATCATTGTGTCTACATCTATTCCTTCGTTCCATCTCTCTGGGCAGTGGGCCTGGTCCCTTGGCTTCTGGTGTTATTCAGGGTTACGCATCATCAAACCAGTGTGTCAGTCGACAGAGTCCGTCTTCAGGTTTCATGCTGTTTGCCATTTGCGTCCTGATGGCATGCGGATACGCAACAGAGGTCATTTGGGATTGGGACTCGTCGCTGTCCAAGGCTCTTAGGTGGCCATTGTGGGGCTTAGGGAAGTCTTTCGTTGTTTTTAAAGCCTCTTGTTGTTTTTAGGTGAAGCCTCTCTGCCTCTCATCATTGTTAAGTCTCTCGTTGTTCTTATTTTGAAGTCTCTCATTGTCTGAAGTATGTTGTTGTTTTTTGTAGTCTCTTCTCTGGTACCCTAGGGAAGCATTCCCATGTACAAAGTCTCTTGTTGTATCTATATATTAAAATTATGACCGGATTCTTTTGACTCTGAGATCTCAGGAACGGCTGAACCGATTTTGCTGGGTGATGTCTCAAAAAAAAGCTTTTGACCCGTAGATGTGCAGGTTTTCATTGAAAGTTCGAAAAGTTTTGCCGAAAAGCTCAAAAAAGCTCAATAATTGATTTTAGCCTTTACGTAGCGCATTTGACGTATATGCAGTAGTACGTATATTATAACTTGAAAGAGCATCAAAAGAAGTTAAATGTTGAAGAAAAAAGTTTACAAAAAATTTGCGCCTTAAAGCTCAAAAAAGCTCAATAAATGATTTTAGCCTATACGTAGCGCATTTAATGTATACTGAGAAGTACGTATATTATACCTTGAAAGAGCATCGAAAGAAGTCTAATGTCGAAGAAAAAAGTTTACAAAAAAGTTGCGCCTTAAAGCTCAAAAAAGCTCAATAAATGATTTTAGCCTATACGTTGCGCATTTAATGTATACAGAGAAGTACATATATTATACCTTGAAAGAGCATCGAAAGAAGTCTAATGTCAAACAAAAAAGTTTACAAAAAAGTTGTGCCTTAAAGCTCAAAAAAGCTCAAAAATTGATTTTAGCCTATATGTAGCATATTCGATGTATACACAGTAGTATGCATATTATACCTTGAAAGAGCATCGAAAGAAGTCAAATATTGAAGAAAAAAGTTCACGAAAAAGATGTGCCTTAAAGCTCAAAAAAGCTCAAAAATTGATTTTAGCCTATATGTAGCGTATTTGATGTATATACACATTAGTATGCATATTATACCTGGAAAGAGCATCGAAAGAAGTCAAATATTGAAGAAAAAAGTTCACAAAAAAGCTGTGCCATAAAGCTCAAAAAAGCTCAATAATGGATTTTAGCCTATACGTAGTGTATTCGACATATACAGAGAAGTACGTATATTATACCTTGAAAGAGCATCAAACGAAGTGTAATGTTGAAGAAAAATTTTACAAAAAAAGCTGTGCTGTAAAAAGCTCAAAAAAGCTCAATTATGACTGGATTCTTTTGACTCTAAGATCTCAGCAACGGCTGAACCAATTTTGCTCGACGATGTCTCAAAAAAAAGCTTTTGACGCGTAGATGTGCAGGTTTTAATCAGAAGTTCGAAAAGTTTCACCGTAAAGCACAAAAAAGCTAAATAATTGATTTTATCCTATACGTATATAGCGCATTCTATATAATACACAGTAGTACGTACATTATACCTTGAAAGAACATCGAAAGAAGTCACATATTGAAGAAAAATTTCACAAAAAAGTTGTTCCTTAAAGCTCAAAAAAGCTCAATAATTGATTTTAGCCTATATGTAGTGCATTCGACATATATAGAGAAGTACATACGTATATTATACCTTGAAAGAGCATCAAATGAAGTCCAATGTCAAAAAAAAGATTACAAAAAAGTTGTGCTGTAAAGCTCAAAAAAGCTCATTTTGTCATGGTTTTGAGAATCAGCCCATTTGATCTATACAAAGAAGTGCGTATATTATACCTTGAAAGAGCATCAAAAGAAGCCCACTTGACAATAGATTCGCCAGTTGAAAAGCCGGTGAAAAAGCCGGCTCAAAAATGATAGTAAATTTGCTGGTAAAAAAAACGCCGGCCGTTTAAAGTGGCTGTTTAATTCATTAAAACGCCAAAAAATCTACCAAACTACAAAAAATTTTGAACCCAAGCGAGGATCGAACCCACGACTCCTGCGTGGAAGTTCAGAGCGCTCACCATTCAGCTATCACAGCAACGTTAAAAAGTTTGTTTTCAAGCGGTATACATGTACCGCACTTCGTACTTTCCTTTAAATTTTGTGAAAATGAGTTGTGAAACATACGTTGCGCATGTGCGTTGTAATCAGCGAATCAACACGCGGCTGTTTCTATAAAAGTAGCCGGCGACTTTTCACTAGGGCGAACCAGCGATTCGGCAAATAAAAAAAACTGCAATTCGCTGGCTGTTTAAGTAGCTGTTTTCTTAAAAGTAGCCGGCGTTTTTTTCACCGGCAAATTCACTGTCGTTTTTGAGCGCATTTTAAGTGGCAGTTATGCAAAAACAACCGGCGTTTCGGCTGAAAGCGGCGAATTTATTGTCAAGTGGGAGTCCAATGTCAAAGAAAAATTTTTCCAAAAAAAGTTGTGCTATAAGCTCAAAAAAGCTCAATAATCGATGTTAACCCTATACTCAATGGTTTCAACGTATACAAAAAAGTATGTATATTATATACCTTAAAAGAGCATCACAAAAAGACAAAATTTTGAAGAAAAAAAGCTTACAAAAGTTTGTGGTCAAAGCTATGTGAAAGCTTGAAAGTTTTGGCCATGTAGTATTTGATCTTATTTGATGTGTAAAAAAATATACAGATTGTACTTTGACCAAAAATATACAGATTGTACATTGACCGATCATCACGAAAAAACCATTCTAAACAGTAAAAAACTTTGGAAAATTGTCAGCAAAAGTTCAGGGAATGTTTGAAAGTTCATTATAACAGTTTTTTGTCACAGCAAGATCTCTGCAACGTTTTAAATAGTAGATATGCAGGTTTATGTTGAAAGTTCAACAATTTTCACCATGAGCTAAAAAAGCTCAAAACACCATTTACTAAAATTTTAAAATGTGAAGTGAAATTACAACAAAAAATTGATTTTAACTTGGATCTTTCAGAGTACAACATAAGTATTTTTGTCTACCCATTAAAAATATGGCCTAATCAATTATTGAACTTTTTTACGCTTACTACACAATTCTTCATACTTTCAACATGAACTTGCACATCTACACTTTGAAGCCTTTCTATCAAGAGGTTGTTATTTTAGGTGAAATACCACATGTCACTTAAGTTTTGCGGTTTTGCTCAACTTTTTTTAGAAATTTTCAAATGTTGATGGTAAAAGTTAAGGTAAAGCTCAAAATTTTGTGACATGCAATATTTGACCTATACTCTGCGTATTTGATGAATACACAGAAGTACCGTGACACGGGGTAATTTCGGCCACTTTTCGGGGGTTTTTTCTCCACAGACCCTGCAATTTTGGGGAAGGGGGGCTGAAAATTCAAACTTAAGATACTTCTAACACCTATTAATGAATGACGTTGTTACATTTTACTCACCTCAATTACTCTGCTCCTGACATTGATTTGAATAGTGGCCGGAATTACCCCTCAAAACGGGGGAATTCCGGCCACCTTACTGTTTTTTCGAATAATTGAAAAAATGATACTACCATCTTACTGCAAATTTAATTTCCAACAAAAAGGTATCATCACTTTTTGCCTATCTTCAATCCCATGGACGCTATTGTCGCTATTCAAAGAATTCTTGACTTCATTTTTTTTTGAGGAACATTTTTTCATTTTTTCTTTAAATTGATATTTCTCCTCCAGTTTTGAAGATACCAAAAATATGCCAAGAACCTTTTTTGTGGGAAATTAAATTTCCTACAAAATGGTTTTTACACATTTTCGATATCTTCAAAATTGAAAGAGCTGAGATGAATAAAAGGAAAAAAATATACAAAATCTTACTATGACTTTTTTATAAAGAATAGCCGTAAAAATCGCAAAAGTCAATTAATCGGGATGTTTTTTTCGCTAAAAGTTACTAGAATATTGGGCGTTCAACTGTACCTCCTTCATTTATTCCAAAACTATTTTCAAAATATATTCCCAAACAAAGTTATTTCCATTATCTAAATTATCAAAATATGAACATCACAACATCATGATCCATAGAACGTATAAATAAAATAGATTTGGTCATCATAGCACATAGATATACTATTTAAGATCTCCTCTTTCGATTGCAACCTGTGGCAAGTTTGTAACACCAACAGTAGGAGCTCTAGTTTGTAAATATGTTTACACGTTATGTTTATGTGTTATGTACTTAATTATATGCTATCTGATGTTGAACTGTTCCAGGTAGAACCACACTCTGCTGCAAACCTTGCTGTCTGGAGGCAAGTCACCATTCGTTGGTAGCCACCAAGTTTGGCTCACTGCTGGGTGCCTCTACCAAGGGGCAGAAGTGAAATAAACAAAGAAATAAATAAATTAAAATTCTCGGCACCTTTTCCCCGGGCCGAAGATCCCTTATGCGAGTTGTCCCTGCATGAGTTGTGGGTTTCAGGTTTTTGGGCTTGGGACTTTCAGCCATGTCAGGTGAAGTGAGCACGAGGTGGTCTGAGCAGCTAGTGAGGTTGGTGTTTAGGAGAAATGAGCAGTTTTGAAGTGCAGTATAATAGGAAAACCAGAAAAAAAAGCCCCGGTTCCTCATCATTTTGATTAAAATTAGGACATTTTTTTGAGAAGATTTTTCGGCAATTTTTCCAAAAATTAGAACATATTAGAAACCTGGGAGAATTCTGAGGAAATTGACCATTCTGGCAGAAAATGGGTTAAATGTTGACCATTTTCAAAAAAAATAGTACTTTCCAACAATCTTGATGGAAAATAAATCTTCCTGACAGTTCTGACAAAAAAACGGATTTCCCTTTAATCTTTGACTAACATGCAAGATTATTGGGCAATTTTGACAACAAAGTAGAGTACTTTGACAATTCTGACAAAAAATGTGACTTTGATGATTCTGTTGATAAAATCGGTCCTTTCTGACAACCTTGAAAAAAATAGTAAGGTTACTTTGAAAATTCTAGAACACAAAGATACTTTTTCTGTCATTTCTGCAAAAATGGGACTTTCCGACAATTTTTGCATGAAAAAAGAGTCTTTTTCGACACTTGTGATGAAAACAGGACTTTTGGAAATTTTTCACTTTGACGTAAAGTGGAGCATGTTGACGATTCTAAAAGAATAGGACATTTTGACAATTTTAAGTTTTCAGAAATATGCTATTCTTTGGCAATTTGGGCAGAAAGAATAAAACGTTCTGACAATTCTGATATACTAGAGTCTTTCGCCTTTCGAATCGTATATTCGAAAAAAAATTTTGATAATTTTTTCTACCCTTTAAAGCCAAAAAGCTAGAGGGGGTCCATATTTGTACCTTCTTATCTAGGTAAGTATGTACTTTCTAGCAGTTGAACTTTTCAACAAGTTTAGCGAGAATGAAACTTTCTCACAATTTCATCAAAAAAAAAGGAGCCTTTTTTACATGAACACATTTGGAAAAAAATTTGACTTTTTGAAAATTTTGAGGAAAATGTCAACTTTTAAATAATTTTTAACAATAAAAATGGGACTTTGTGACGGTAGGGGATGCGCCCACAGCTTCCACCTAAAGGGAAGATGTGTTCCCTCGGAGTGGCAGCACTGACTAAGTAGTGCACTCTGTCGGATTAGTTCGAGTATAGCCACTCCGCCATTAGAGACGTTACAAAACGTTAAGTATATTTTCACTGGTGTTCCGGTTCGGATGCATTTCAGAGCTTCCACTTGCAATCGCGTTGCAAGTGCTTTTTATTATAATGATTAGTGTGTTTTATTTGTAATTAATCGATCGGTTTTATATCAGAGATGTTTACAATAAAGCTGTACACTTCATTTGCGGTCCATGATCATTTATGCGGTGTTTCGTCACCTTTGCTGTTCGATGTACTTTCGTAAGGTCATCAGTCAAGTTTGGGTTCCCTGGGCTTAACTATATGTGGAATAGACCTGAGCTCTCCCTCTGAATACCAAGGAGTGTCCCAGCTATCACATATTTGGCGCCCTAAACGTGGTAAAAACTGTACCCAGGGCTTTTCAAGTGCACTTTTTGTGTCACAAATTAGGGCAAAGTCACGAGGTATCGCGACCTCTAGCCTGACCTCTATTACTGCACTCGAGAGAGGCAAACTGTACCTAGTACAGGCGGAATCGTGTATTCCAACCAGAGTTTTTTACTTATCAGAGTTTTACAAACCCCATAATTCCGGTCAAATTTGGTCAACCAGGCGACCACATCGTGTCAATCAGTCAACTAGGCGACTGCAACGTTCGTTAAAAAGGTACGTGAGAGTTTATTTCTCGAAAGAATCGCGAAAAAGTGCCAAAAAATCGCGTTATTAGAGCTTTCGTTCCAAGTTCGACAAGCTTTGGTTTGGAAAAACCGAGCACAGTTGAACAAGCTCGTACCAAAGTTCAAGGTCAAGCGTTGAAAGCTCGTTGCAAGCTTGTACCGTGCTACGTACCTAAACAGAGACGGTACAAAGCTTTGACATGCCGATGCGGTTACCGGAATATTTATCAGAGGAATTTTTGGATAATTTACCTGATCGAATGCGTCGATTATTTGAGATGACGGCTGATCGAAATTCTCCGAATCCTGGAATTGACAATGCACGTAGATCTAGCTTTCCGTTGGTCAGTCAGGATGCACGTGTTACCGAATTGAGACCTGAAATAAACAACAGAGATTACGATAGCGATGGTTTTCAAAATCAGAGTATTACAAACCATGAAAGCTGTAAAAATCAAAATATTCGCAATCAGCAGTTACGACGTTCGAGTAGAAATGCTGCAAAAAATGCTGATATTCAACGCCGGAATCAATTGGGAATTCAAGCCACGCCGAAAATCAAGCCTAAGATGAAGGATCGAAAATTATTACGCAGATTGCACGAGAATATTTTAGATCAGAGAAGAGAATGGCGCAGTGCCCAAATTAAAATTGATTCGATCGAGTACCAAGAAGCACTCGAAGAAGGCGATTTATTTTTCCTGAATAATGATCAAGATGAGATCGACGCAAGCGGTGCTGATGAGGCGAAAGCTATAAACAGTGCACAACCGTCAGGTGCAGAAATCCCTGAGGCGTCGATTTTACAGTTTCAACCTGATTATGAACTTGAAGGTGAACTTTCCCGGTCAGATAAGTACATGAAGAATATAGCAGAGTCCAAAATGGCTCAAATTTGTAATTTTGATCCGGTAAATTTCGATAAAAAAATTGAGATAAAAATTGAAAAAAGGCCAGAAGAATTGTTTCCGAAAACTTTAACAGAGGAGGAATTAATTTTCCATAAATGGGCCTATTCATCTGCTGACAATCACGATAGCAACGATAAAGTCATCGCTCAACGAGTTATTGATTCTGAGAAAGCCATCTCAAAAACCAGAGAGGATGTAGGCAACCTATATCTTGAGCTGCGTGCTCAAATGGCGAATATGAAGTCAGAGTTAAAGAGAGAAAACGATAGAAAAATTGAAGATTTGAGATCAGAGATGAAATCAATTTATAAAGCTTACAAAGAAACCACCGATAGAGTACTCACATCTCACGTCCTCATTATGAATAAAATGAAGGAAAGAAATATGTACCAAGGTGGCCTATTATATCAGATGCAATTACAATATGTTGAGTTTATTGAGAATATGGAAGAAGAACGTGCTGCATATTTTGAATGGAAAGATCACGTGGATGGATTTATCGAAAATCTCCACGAACCGGATGAACTACCCTACCAGCCCCCAGTTGTGCCACCAGTTGTGCACAATGTGAACAGTAACATCGTTAGTAACACTGCCAGTCGCAGCAGTGTTAATACTAGTAAAGGTGCGGGTCTCTTCCGAGGAAGGAGAGACTCAAATGATCGACCTAGATCCCCCGCCCCCTCCAGGGGCAACTCGAATTCGAATAATAACAACTTCGATAACGGCAGACATCACACTCCGAGTAACGGTAATCGAAATAGATCATCATCCAGAGATTCTAGATCCCGTAGATCGCGTTCGCGAAGGCGATCGACGCGAAAGCAGAGACAGCCGCGATAGGCGAGACGGTAATGGTAGCAGTAATCACAGTGATCGTCGTGATCGACGCGACAGCTACAATAGTCGCGATCGCGATAACAGAGATGATCGAAATAACCGTAGCAGCGATGACCAAAGAAATAGCGATTATAACAACAACTGTAATCGCAATTACAATGCCAATAACAACAATGGCAACAGAGATGATCGAAACAGTCGACGTAATGATGATCGAGAGCCTGAAATGGATCCAAGATGGCTTCAGGATGAGCGTGAGCAGCAGAATCACCCCCCAGAGCGTAGACTGAATTATCGAATCCAGTTTGGCGGTACCAATACCAACATTAGGCCTGATAGATTGCGCGAATTTGGTGTTAGTTATTCAGAAGAGAATAAGTACCAAGTTTACAACTTTATTCACCGTTTCGAGAGACGTATGCAGCCATATCAGGTATCTCAAAGTCAATATTGCGATGCGCTGATGGTGCTTATCGATGATAAGCTGATACATATGGCACCCTGGAAAGATCTTCAGGAAAATAGCACTGATTATTATCAACTCAGAAAGGATTTCATTGATTGCGCTTGGAGCCCTCAGAGGCAAAATGAGGCGAGAAACCACTTCAGAAACATGTCAGTGTGCAAAACGTCATCAACCACTCAGTGCTCTGAGTTAATGATATGGTTGAAAGTTCTGAAAACCACCAACTCGCCATTCGAAGATATAATAATGATGATTTATTATAAATTAACATCCAGTCTCAGACCTCGTTTTACTGAGATTGAACTTCAAGACATCAACATCTTCGAAAAAAGGCTAAACGCGATGACTCGTGTGGAGGAGTTTGCTCAGAAGCCAGCTGAACCTGAGAGGCCTACTCAGACTCGAAATACTCAACAGAGATCTGAAAATCGTCGATCTAGTTTTGGTGGAAATGATAGACGTTCTAATTCGTACAATTCTCGCAACAACAACAGCGAGAGCAAAAATGAGCGCACAACCGACCAGCAGAAAAAATCGTATGATAAGTATAGAAACCAGTCCAAATCAGAGACGATGAAAAATGGTCAGAAAGAGAAAAAAGATGAGCCCAGGTACAAAAAGCCTAACAAAGAAAAAGCTCATCAAGTGAATTCAGTCACTGGTAAAGAAGAAACCCAGTCCGAGACTGAAATTTCAGACGAACAGACCCCCCCTACATCCCCTGAGGGGTCTATTGATTCAACAGGAATGCCGTCGGGAAACGAGTAGCTGACGCGTGCAATTTAGCACAAGTGGAGGATTTCCATGAGCTACCGCAAGATGAATTTGAGCTGATTGGCGACTCACTCGCTGTATTTTTAGCGAATGTAATACCTCGACGAAGGCCTGAGATTTCTCAGCCTTACCTCAAAGAACAACTCAACATCAGTGACCTGTTAAAAGCTGCCAAAGCTGCCAACTTTACGAAGAAAAAAGCTATTGTATCGTTGGCTCAATACGAGCTGAACTACTCTGACATGAGTTCACAAGCTATGAAGAATTATGCGTCGCAGATATTAGAGATGTTAAAAAAGAAAGGCTTCACAAAGATTATTTTACTGTTTCCACTGGTCAAGCCAAAAGTTGCTGCAAGTAATCCAGTGTCACTGGACAGATACTTTGCGTACAGAAGAGCGCTGGAGTCACTAGAAGATGATATTGTGTCATTTTGGTGGACACCTGCTGCTGTGTTTTTGGACTTAAAAAGAGACGAGCAAAACCAAGCTATGCGTCAGTTCAGAGTGGATGAACATTACAATATGATACCAGTGATGCACAAATTCCATTTAAGCAAGAAAAATGGTAGATATTATCCAAGATTTGCACGCAAAACAGAGTTGATTCAGGAAATGGATAGAATGTACAATTATGATTGGCACAAGAAGACACCTCCTGAAATCATCACTGATCAACATGGCGCTGAGACTCAGGAGAGCAGAGAAATTGTAACAGAAGAAGATGGATTGCAGTACGAAATTATCAGAAAAAAGACCCTGATAGAAAAGAAGAAAACAGAGAATCCTAAAAACATCGAAAAAGAAGTCGCTGATGCTGTTAAAAGAATAGAGAAGTTAAAAAAATTCATCAAACCTCAGACACTCCACAAGCTACTCAACAAGATAGGAATCCCCTCCCCTCCCGGTGAGGAACGAAACTTATCAGAGACGGTAGAAACACCTGTAGGCCCTGCTGGGGCATCAGAGACGATTAAAATTAATGTTAATCACGTGAATGGGGCAACGCATATCCCTGAAGACGCGCAGGGTGCGCAACCGACTCTCGAAAGTTCGTTGAACTCGCTCAGAACACCTGTTACGCCAAAACCACCGCTGCGCAGGGAAGAAATTGAAGCTCGAGTCAGAGAGCAGATTCTCAGAGAAAAAGATAAATTCGATACGTGTGTGGTGCCACTAACTGTAGATGGCACCGCCTATCCGGCTCAACTCGACACAGGTGCCACTCCCAACGTTGTATCAGAGGAAACAGCCAACATTCTACTCAGAGATCACTACGACAATGTTGAGTATATCATGCTGAAAAGACCTATAGTGTGTAACTTGGCAGATGATTCAAAGGTAGAGTCATATCGCTATGTCATTGTGATAAAGCTCAAATTTGGTGATTGTGAGCTCAAAATCCCATTCTACATCTTAAAGGGATGCAATCAGATATTCATCATTGGCACAAAAACAATGAAAGTGCTTGGAATAAAACCTGATGTGGAAAATCAACAAGCTACCTGCTGCCCTCCAGGAGAGGAGAAAACAGAGACGTTAAAATTTATGTCAGAGCAGGAGTACAGAGAAAAAATTACACTCAGGCGAATCAGAGTAAAGAAAAAGAATGTTGAGCAAATTGATCGTATCTCGAAAAAAGCCAACACTGCTGATAAGTACCAGGCAGAAGAGCCTGAAGATGTCGATGATGGTCCAGAAATATTTTTGGAAACACTGCGAGCAGATTTGGAGCAAGCTGTAAATGAAGAAACCATTACGAAGAAACAGGCTAAAAAAGCTTTTGACATACTTAAAGAGTTTGCCTGCATATTCAGCAAGTACCCAGGAAAATGGGTAGGACCACCTATGAAGCTGAGATTTAAAGATCCTAAAAACATCAAGAGATTTCATGGTCCTAAGTACACTCCTTCGAATAAACAGATGCCACTTGTAAGAGAAGCTCTCAGAGTGATGGTTGCAAAAAAGATCGTTGAACCTTCCAGTTCACCCTACATCAATGCATTGGTTGTCAATATCAAGAAAAATGGCGACGTGAGATTATGCCTAAATCCTATGGAGTTAAATCCTATACTCGAAAATGATTACAATGAGGCTGGATTGCTTGATAGAATTATAACGACAGATGGACGTGCCAAAATTTACTGCTGCTTGGATTTTGTGGCAGGATTTTGGCAGATGGTGTTACATGAAGCATGTAGAAAATATTGTGCTTTCATTGTTGACGGAGAAGTCCACCAATTTATCAGAGTGCCATATGGATTGAAGGTGTCATCTGCATTGTTTGTGAAAATGATGAACACAATTATGCCAGCAAAAAAAGGCAGGACTAAATATGTTGACGATGTTTTGCTTAAAGCTGCAACTTTCGAAGAGATGATGGAACTACTTGTTGACACACTCAAGATTATCAGAGATAATGGACTTAGGCTTAATCCAAGGAAGTCAAAGTTTTTCAAGAGTAAAATAAACCATCTCGGATTCCAGCTCCAACCTGGCAGGATTTTGAAGCAGAATAAAAAGATTGAAAAGCTTGACCAATTCAAGGCCAAGCATACCAACAAGAAAGGTGAATTCAAACTCAAAAATGAAAAAGATGTTATGGCATTTTTGGGCATTGTTGGATTTTACAAACGCTTCATAGCAGATTACCAGCAGTTAGCAGTGCCACTTTATGAAGTCATACGAAAAGAGAACTTCAAGTGGGGAGAAGAGCAGCAAGATGCATTAGAGAAGTTGGAAACTGAGTACCGGAAGAAGTTTGAGCTGGCATCTCCGATCGAGGGGCAAGATTTTTACCTTGAAACCAGCTTTACACACGATGCTATGAATGCTGTAGTGTACCAAAAAGAAAAAGATGGTACAGATCGTGTAATCTTACCCTATCAAAGTAAAAAATACGTATACGCATACGTATGCCGACTTTTTTCTTTGATAGGGTATTTGTGAGCAACACATTCAAAGACCACCAGAAGAAGTACACCATTATAGAGAAAGAAATGTACTCGCTTGCGAATGCACTGAAGAAACTCGAAATGTGGCTTCATGGTTACAAAGTGCATATTAGAAAAGATATCATGTCAATAGTGCACAGATTCAATACCTTGGCTCAAATACACCGCAAAGCAGCAGCATGGATTACCCATTTCAATTGCCATGATTTGGTTTATGATTTGCCAAAAAGAGTTGGTAAGTGGTGGGAAATGCAGGCACCTGAGCTGACCCTATACGAGACGAACTGGACCAGAATGGTGCCACTTGGCGTTGTTTACAAAGACCTAGTAAAAGAACAGTTGGTAGACTGTCTGAAGAGGCTGGACTTGTACCAAAACAGAGATGAAAATTGGTCCAAGGTCATACGAAGACTTCAAGCTGAAGAACTGGACATGACTTCAAAGCAGAGAAAAGCGAAGAGACAGCTTGAGAAAAAGTATGTCATTTTGGAAGAAGAAGAAGGTGTCAGAGTACTTCATCGAATCAGAGAAGATGGCTCAAAAGTGCCATGTATGCCAGATGAGCTGTATAAAGATACCATAATGTACCTACATGAGGAATACGGTCACGTAGCAGCTGCCAAAATAGATGCAATTTTTCGACGCATGTACTATTCGCCAAATGTACCAAAATCTGCCAAATTGGCCACAAGCGAATGTCTCGATTGTAAACATAATAAGAACTTTGGGCAGAAAAAGAAGCTAGAGTATGCTCAAATTGAAGCTTATGGCATAGCAGACGTACTATCAGCTGATCTAATTGGACAAATTGCTAACAAGGCCAGTGATCCAAAATACATGTTAGTTGTGAAATGTGTATTCACTGCCAAAGTTTGGCTAAAAACCCTGATTGTGGCTACCAAAGAAGAGGTTTCTAAAGCTATGAAAGAGATCCTCGAAGAAATCAAGAAACTGGGGCACAAAGTGCGTAAAGTCATTACTGATAATGGTACTCAATTTGTGAGTGATGCCTGGAATGACCTACTCAAATCCTATGGTGTGAAAGTTGGTCACACTACAAAATATAATCCACAATCAAGCCTAGTGGAAAGAACAATGAGAATAATTGGCGATAGACTGAGAGTCAAGATAAATCAGTCAGCAGAGAACTTTGATTACACTCACCATGGCTGGCACAAATATGCAAAACAAGTCGAAAATGAGATTAATAATACGCCAACGGAGTTCGGAGTAAAGCCAAATGAAGCTTGGGGAATCAGAGATGATTTAGCTCAGGATTTGCCAGTGCCAAGCGTTGGCATAAATGCCAAATTCGAGCTGAGAAAGTTACGAGAAGAGCAACGTGCCAACAATGTTCCATCGATAACAACAGAAGAAGCTCTAAAAGTAAAAATGGACCCCAAAAAGCTCATTGTTGATAAGAAAGGATTTGTATGGGTAGCAGTAGACGGTGCTTGTTCTCAAAATGGCACTGATGAAGCAATTGCGGGTATCGGAATCAGTTGGACACCCAGTGGAGATTTCAATATTTCCAAACGAGTCGTGCACCCTGATTATAAAAATTCCAACAATTTGGCTGAAATCATTGCGTTGATCAAAGCGATGGAAATTGCCTTAAAAAATGAAGTAGAGAAGCTCAAAGTATTTTCCGATTCCAACTACCTAGTTACTGCAGTAAACCACAATTCGAAAAGGTGGATCGAAAATAACTGGAAGAATTCAAACAAAAAACCAGTTCATCATAAAGCAGCTTTCCAGCGGGTCATTGAACTGTCCAAAAAATTCAAGGAGTTCGAGTTAAGACATGTCAGAGCGAGAAAATATGATCATAAAAATTTCGTAGCAGATAAGCTGGCCAGAAAAGCAGTCTATACTCAAGAAGTCATTGATGAAAATATTGACAATATGACTGACCAGCAGGCGTTGGTGAATTTTATTTGCGAAAAAAGGATGCAGCAGAGAATTAATAACGAAGTCGCATTCAACAAGCTACATGGGCCCCCCACTATCTTTGAAAATGGTGAATTGGTCATGTTAACATCACACCGCTTGTCTTCTTATGAAAAAGGCTTGTCCAAAAAGCTATTTCAAAAACGCTATGGTCCTTATACGGTAGAACAGCACGTTGGTAGCAATTGTTACATGGTCAAAAATGTGGCTGATCCTACTGACGAGCAAATTGTCAACACTCGCCAAATGACGTCATATCTTAACAAAAACCAGCTGGAGGAGTTGAAAAATGATTTGAAGCAGAGATCAAAATTCAATAACAGAGACTTGGTGGAGAAAATCAGAGATTATTCAAAGCAGAAAACCATCGAGCAAACAGAGAAGTTGGAAGAGGAAAGCGAAGATGAGGAGGAGGTCGACGACCCCAAGGATCCAGAGTATTTGCCCAGAGGTTCGCGAAAACAACCTGAAAAAACCCTGGAAAAAATTCGTCAAACCTGCCAATCAGAGATGCCTAAAAAAGAGATTTCAAAGCATGATGCAGCCTTCCGAGAAATAAAGAAGAGATTACGCAGAAAGCTCCCCCCCTCCGAAGAGCGAAAGCTCGAAGATTGCCTCGAACAAACATTTCCTGATAAGAAAATGTACAGGGAGAGGAGAGAGGCGGCGCGGAAGAGGTACGAAACGCGTTCTAAAGCTAAGCAGGTACCTACTAATCTCGAAAGCTCGAACTTGCATACTCGAAATGCACCGGATGACCTTGGAAATCAGAGAAATAGAAAGCGCAAAAAAACCTTGAATTTCGTACACCTCGAAATGTTAGAATGGAACGAGCGTGCATATTTTGTGCAAGCTTTCAAGTTCTATGATATGAACAAACAGAGACAAGTCAAAAGCTGTGTTTCAGATAAAGAATAGATGCGTATCTGCTTTGAAAGCTCGTGAGTGAAAAATATATTCTTATCGTAGTTGTAAGTTATTTTTAAATTCGCTACAATAGAAAGCTTCAAGTGCGGAAATACCCGCCTTTTGTTATAGAATAAGTTGTACTTTTATGTTATCTAGAATTAGGCAAAATTTTTCATGCTTTCACACAGAGGCGTAATTTGTAGTGAGGTATTTTCTGCATGCGTTGGAGGGCGTGGCAACCAGTTTTCCCCACCCTCATCCAACCAAAAGCTCAAATACGTCGAGCTTTCGGAGCCGTCAACATCACAGTTCGATTATGTGGCCTGTTCGCGTTCGGTTGAATTTCTGGCTTTTGTTTGCTGAATATGTTCGTATTGTTGCGAGACGAGTAATGTTGAGTCGTTTATTGGGAGAAGAACATTCTTACTCGTTTATTGATTCGCGGGTGAACTTTCGCGAGCTCAATTGGAGTCTGACTCCAAGTAGAGAAGTTGAAACCAGTAGTGCACAATCTTGGCACACAGATACTGATCCAGACTTTGATTTTCCATCCGATTATTGGAAAGACGCTGCAAGTGAGTTCAGTAGTATTTGCGAGGCTAGACGCGATTTTTATTTAACCTCTAGTGAACAGTCTGAGTGTCAATACTCTGACGACGATTGGGAATCAGAGTGGTCGCAGATAACAGAGACGCACTACGAAAAGCAGTACACTCAAGAAACAGAGAAGTGCGAAGAAGAGGCAGAGCCTTTCAACGATTCCATTTTTTGGTACTGAAATTCGCGGATGGCTGAAGTACTCAGATTAAAATTTGAGTTTGTTCAGAGAAGTTACAAACCTAGTTTGGGAATTACTCCGCGCATCCGCCTTCTCGATATTGCTCGTTTTCGTAGGATCCAGAATTTCATCTCAGAATAAAGAATGGAGATAAATCATACATTCGGCAAATATGGTATTGGATGCAAATCTGTGATGTGTCCGACCTGCCATCTTGAACCAGAGGAAGAAAGGAGTACGACTTATTATTTACTGCACGTGTGTGACCATATTGCGAAGCTTGAGTTCAAGAATCTCACGTCAATCCCTTCCTTGTTGGATTTGTATGCTCCAACCAAATATGAGAAAGAGGAAGGAGAGATTTCCGACCAGGACGAATCAGAGACGAATGAAAAATTGGTGCCGGAGGTTGGATTGAAAATAGAAGCTGTAAGGTCACTTTGTGATGAAGTTAAGAAAGAAGAACCAGTTTCGGAAAAATCAAATCCAGCACCGTGGCTTAGATTCGTAAATTTCAGCCGATCAGTGATGACGATGAAAACGGAAAAAGTCTCGTTAGAAGAAGAAAGGTTTGAAATTTTTGCTGACGAACCTAACAGAGATGATGAAAAGAAGACAATCGAAAAATATGAAAAGCGTGTCAGAGAGGTAATAAAAATAAAAACCGAAACCTCCACATCGAGAACGAAAAAGAAGATTTATGTCGACTTAACTTGGTCATCAAGTGATGAAAAATCCTCCAGCACTCGATATCAGAGAAGATTGAAAAGAAAAACAGCGGTAAAAGCACGCCAGAAAATAAAGCGACAATTGTCCAAGGATATAAAAGAGGACGCGACATGTGAAGAAACAGAGTCAATGTTTGCCGGGATATTTGATTCAAGGAAGAATCCTCAAGCTCGAAAAATAAAAATCAATAAAAAATTCGAAGACGAAGATTTTGTGCCGTGAACGTATGCAGAAAGGTTGTTTTATTTCTTTTAATCATTGATATTAATTTTTTTTTTTTTTGCCTCTGTGTAAATTTTTATTTTTGGTTTAAAATACAGCTTAAGAAGCGATTGTGTTTAATTTATGACTAATTTATTTTCGACTTAGTTGACTATTTTTTAGTTTAGTGGTAGATTTTATTTTTATCAGAGAAGCGAAAAACCGTATGAGCGAGCTTGAGATTTTTTGGATGAGAGAATTTTGGTGAATCGCTGAAGACAGAGTAATTCAAAAATATGTTCGAGCAATCTTCAAGAAAGGTGCGGGAAATTTGCCAGTCGCAGAAAAAACAGAGAAAATGCGGCGAAAGTTCGTGGAAAAATTCAGTTCCGGTCAGCTGTCTGGGAAAATAGCATCATCCCAGCTGTCAGTGGGAATAACAACGTAAACATTCCCAGCTGTGGGTGAGGATAGCGACGTGTGGCTAGCTGTCCGTGACATTAACGCGGCACTGATTAAAACTACACGAGAGCAGAGTTCGCGAAACTGGTTATTAAGCAGAAAAACATTCGCGATTCGAAAGCTGATAAATAAACGGAGTACTTACTTTAGCAGAGATGACTCAAAGCAGTTTCCGGCTCCAGTATCGTCGAGTTTTATCTTGACGGAAATATCAGCTTGCTGATAACAGAGAAAATAAAAAGTTAGTTTGCGTAGGTGAAAAGAAGTGGAATCAACGTAAACTCAATCTACCTGTTATCAATTTCTAAGGCTGGAGCCTCCGTTGGAATTTTCGAACATCTCTTCTAATGGTTTGCATCATCTCTGGTACTTTTGGGATTCGAGATTTTCCTGCCAACGATGCTGAACGGAGAATGCAGTGGACGTATGCGGGCATACTGGAAAAGAAAAAAATCAGCTCCACAATATTCATAGATATAGCTGGTAAATGCTGCGGAGAAATTGCAACAATTGTTAATTTCGCAGAAAAAGAAAACTCACTGGCTTACCTGAGAAAGAGATGGTTTCTCAGAGGATGGTCAGACGTTCCTGTTTACGTAGAAGAAGAAAGGGAACTCACTAGCTTTCCCAGGCCAGACAACCTTCACCAGTTATGATGAGGTTTTATGGCTACGTAGAAAAACAAAAGGAACTCGCCAGTTTCCATTTGGAGAAGCGGTTTTCTCCAGTGCAGCAGCTAGGGTATGAAAAAGAAAGGAATCAACAACGTTCAATATACAAAATTGATGAAGAATTAGAAAAACTTACGTACCTGTAAAGCAGACTTTCCGGAAGTAAACATCATCTTCATCCGGTTCCAGTGAGCTTGTTCCAGTACCGATTCGATCCGGGAAACTTTTAACAGAGAAAACAAACAATTCTTCTTTAGCCTAGACATATGGAAATCGATTTGGAACGCGTAATTAATTAAAAGTTACCTGTTAATTACTCCAGATGAAGAATTCAGCTCCTCTCGTGTTGGTAAACACTCGTTATCATCACCGGCGGAATACTTTACGAGTTGCGCATTTTTGGTTTTGCATCGAACTGGATAGTAGCAGCTCAGCGCGTATTATTACGGTAATTCTCGCGTAATTACGGATTTCGACTTATTTTTGAAATTTTGTACTTTCTCTGCTATTTGTAAATATTTATATGTTTGTGAATTGTTGTGACACTTAGCGACTAAGATGTGAATGTAAATAATTTAGTTGAGAAAATGTTCGCATCTAAGGTAATTCTAAGTCGCTGGTGCCGTGAAAACTTAGCAGAGACGTTTTAAAATCAGCAGTTGGAGGCTGAAATTGGATTCCGGTGGACCCAACCAGTTCAACATCTGGAAGCTGCGGGTTCATATGAAGCGGGGCAGATGGGCCCTCCCGTCCGTTGTCCGTTGGCCAGTTTTTTGGCTTCAATGATCCAGCATCTCCGATGTCCACGCTGTTCATGGAAGCGGGGCATATGTGACGGTAGGGGATGCGCCCACAGCTTCCACCTAAAGGGAAGATGTGTTCCCTCGGAGTGGCAGCACTGACTAAGTAGTGCACTCTGTCGGATTAGTTCGAGTATAGCCACTCCGCCATTAGAGACGTTACAAAACGTTAAGTATATTTTCACTGGTGTTCCGGTTCGGATGCATTTCAGAGCTTCCACTTGCAATCGCGTTGCAAGTGCTTTTTATTATAATGATTAGTGTGTTTTATTTGTAATTAATCGATCGGTTTTATATCAGAGATGTTTACAATAAAGCTGTACACTTCATTTGCGGTCCATGATCATTTATGCGGTGTTTCGTCACCTTTGCTGTTCGATGTACTTTCGTAAGGTCATCAGTCAAGTTTGGGTTCCCTGGGCTTAACTATATGTGGAATAGACCTGAGCTCTCCCTCTGAATACCAAGGAGTGTCCCAGCTATCACAACTTTCTGATAATTTATACCAAAATTGAAATTTTTCGGTGATTTGGGCGAAAAACATGCACTTACTTTGGTAGAACGTGGAACATTGACAGAAAAGTAGGATTTCTTAGCAATTTGGCTAGAGGGGAAATTTTTTAGTAATTTGGCGAAAATCGCTGATTATTTGGACAAAAAATAGGGACTTTCCTCCAATTAATTTTGGCAAAAAAGTGGGGCTTTTGACGTGGATATGAACCGATGCCATCACATTCCTTGCTTCTGTTCACTTTTTTGGCCAATCTTCGAAAAAATCACGTAGGTACCTAAACCTAAAATAGACTTATCGATTCAACGTCACTTCTTACTGTACCTACGTAACTCGCGTTTCATCATCATCAGCCAGCAACAGACCACCGAACGATAATTTTTGGGACAAAAGGCATTTGTGCGGCAGCATGTAGATTGCAGATACACGTATACTTAGTAGTATTCGTACTTCACCAACAATTTCTAATAAGCCTGTAATTATCCGCGATGAATAATTAGTTTACCGAGAAAACACGTGTTTTGGTCCAATGGACTTGACCTTTAACTGAGGTTTGAAGGTATCTTTACGCGTATACTGCTCTGTCTCTGTTTTATACGTACTCATTGCTTCTCACTATAGCACGTTTCTTTTCATTTTATTTCTCTTTCTGCCGCACGTAATCAGCTGTCTGTCCTGTACACGATAGGGTATATTACCGTACACAATTTCCATATCCTCCGCCGGTCTGCTCGAAATAGCAGAGATATCGAAAGGGGGCTCGGGGGTTCCGCCGACGCCGCCGCCCGCGCCCTCCACACGTCCTTCGCATTGAATTGATGAATCGGTTAGTTTCCAGTCCACTACTTTTTCTTCAGGAGGTACATTATGGTTCAAGGTAATACGCACACCGTGAAATATTATCAAACGGCTATGCGCGTCACTCTTAATTACGCGTACCTACTGCCTAAGTCTACTCTTACTTATCTAAAATTAAGTATGTACCACGAATATACATTGTTATACTGGTCATGCGCTCCTGTTAGATTTGGACCTATGCAGGATGCAGTACTCAAATTTATGGGTGCAATAAGCCTAATCAGTAATCACTCTGGGTAGTGGGTAGGTACATATCGTGTATATACTTATGTGGACAATTTAAGATGCGCGATGGAGTTATATGTCGCGATGAGGGGGTGATACCAAAATTTTCTCAACTTTTTTTGCCAGGTTCTCAGACTCCCCCCCCCCACCTCCTCTATCAGTACTTTTCAAGCTATTTAGCCAAATGTGGTTCGAACAAATTTTGAAAGAGAGAGCTTGAAACAAAAATGTTGCATAATAATTTCAAATGTTCAAAAATGTTATCTACATACCTACTTATACCAGACAAAAAATTTGAATTGTTCTATTGCAAGTTTAATACTGAAATCAAAAATCAAAAATTCGTAATTTTTTCGTTTTTTTTTTTAGCTTTTTGGTCTTTGGAAATCAAATTTAAAAAGTGAACAGAACATTTACAATTTGTAAGCTACAAAAAAATCATTTTCGATATTAGAAATTTCAACGCCAAAATTTTGTGCTTTTTGGTATTTTTGAATGAAATTTTGCAACTATTTTTCTTTATTATTTTTGCACTTTTTCGCACCGGTACCAACCTGTAGTGTAGGTATTGATTTGGTTATGTTTCTTAAATATTTGCAGTTAATTTCTCATTCTTGAAAATTTTTGAAAATTGCACAGTAGAATTCAAATCTGCCCGAACGAAGTGAGAGCAGAAGCTTTGAGAAAAATGATTCGAAAAGCAAAATTTTCATGGCTTCAACATTTAAAAATTTTAACAATAGTTTTCACGAAATTACAATTCAGTTTTCAGAAAATTACAAGTAAGTACCATAATATTTAAAAATAGGTATGTAAATGAATGGGGCCCAAACGAGTTGATGTCAGAAGCTCTCAAAAATTAACAATTATTCAAATAGGTAGTACCTAATGACATTTTAGTTCTAATCAAAATTTCCAAGATTCCCAAAAATCCCCATTTTTTACTAAAAGTTCTTCATTTTTTTCATATTTTGCCAAAAAAGTTATGTTTTTGGTCAAAATTGTCAATAAGTACCATTTTTGTAAGAATTTCGAAAATATCCTGACTTCTGTAAACATTGTCGTAAAGGGTCATGTTATTTTGCCAAAATTGTCAAAAAGTCCCACTTTTCTCAGAATTGTCAAATCGTGCTAATTTTTTGTGAAAATTGTGAGGAAATTTTAGTTTTAGTCAAAATTGCCAAGGTTGTCAAAAAGTCACATTTTTTTGTCAAAATACCCTAATTTTTGTCGAGAAAGTATTTTTTTTTGTCAAAATTGCCTTCAAAGATCATGTTTTTTGGTATTTGTCAGAAAAGTCCAATTTGTGAAAAAATTCAAAAAAGTTTGAGGTATCTATTCCATTCATTTAAAATTTGAGAAAAAGTAATACCTATTTTTCGATAATTGGCAATATAAAACTAGACTTTTTGAAAAAGACAAAAACTGGGACTTTTTGACATTTTTTATTGAAAAACATGACCTTTTACAGCAATTTCGACGAAAAACAACACTTTTTTTTGACAAACTTGACAAAATGTACATATACATAAGTAAAATATTTGGACAAAAAATATAACTTTTTGGAAATTTTGGCAAAAAACAAAACTTTTTGGCAATTTTGGCAAAAATTAGTACATTTTGACAGTTCTGACGAAAATGGTCTTTTTTCGACAACTTTTATTTAAAAATTCTTCGAAAATACGTTTAGTAAAAATCTCAGAATTTGATCCAAAATAGCTCAATTTTGAAAATTACTGGAAAAATCATTCGAAAAATTATCGAGCACTTGCCAGTGTGTTTCAAATGTAAATTCTTCAATTTATTTGAAAAACTACGCATGAACGCCTTTTTTGGGGGTGCCTAAAATGGGGGGGGGCTAAAAAAAGGGTTCAAAATTACGAATATATACTATACAGGGAGCTTAATTCAACTTTTTTATCTAAGTAATCGAATATGTACATCAAAGCGTTACGTTTGGCGCAAATCCAAGGTTTATAGTTTTCCAAGGGTTCCCAAAATATCGAAATTACAAAAAATTGGAAAATTGGATTTCTGAGTACCAGCGAAAATTGTTATTGAGCTCAAAATTTGGTAGGATGGAGGTTTTTCAGATACTAATAAACAGTAAAAAGCTTTTTAGGAGGGTTCAAAGGGGTAGGATCAAAATGGTGGTTCCAAAATTTTTAAAAAATTGAAACCCCCCAATTTCTGCCCCCGAGGGTCGAAAGTAAGAAAATCACCTCACATAACGATTATCTGATTCAAAAAGATATTTTACGCTAAAAAAGTTTTTGAAAATAATACTCAGTGGTTCCAAAAATTATTTTCTTATTCGCAATTTTGGGAACCCCTGGAGCCCAAAAAATGGTCATTTTGGGGTAACTAACCACGGATTCGTATTTCGGACATTTATTACAACATTTTTAGAGTGGTCGAGTTGAACACTAGGTGGGGGCAAAAAATGGCCTTATCGCAACTCCTCCTTTGACAAAAATTAGAACAGTTTGACAATTTTGACAAAAAGTGGGACTTTTTTTTCGCCTTTTGAAGATTTTGGCAAAAAAAAAATTAGGAAACTTATTTTGACAATCCATGATGAAAGAGTTTTCATTTCATTTCACTTTTTTTTCAGTTTTCAAAATGCATAAATTTTCTTGTTCTGAAATCCGAGTGTAGAAACTTCAAAAAGCACAAAATTTTAAAGTTGAAACTTAATCATTTCCTTACACATTTCGAAACACGAATTTTTTGGCATTTTGCTCTTGGTTCGCTTAAGCTGAGTGGTTTTTTTTTCTGAATCGCCTATCAGCTGTGTTTGGAAAATAATTGGGACTCCTGCATCTCAAAAGTCCTAAATTGATGATAGCGTAATAATTTGACCAGAAGGTACGAATTTTTGAACCGTGTTTTAAAAAAATGAATAATTTCACAGAAGTTCACATTGTAGCAAAAAAACGACTGGGAATTTGCAGATTTGCTAGCGAACGGTTTTGGGAAACCTAAATCTTATATTACTTAATAATTCAAAACTGCGGTTACGGTTACGGTTACGGAAGAACGAAACGCAATCGCGAGCAAATGCGATTAAGGTTAAGGGTATTTCCATCGCGTATCGAGAATTTACGCGGAAAATTCCTTCACGCTTGTTTACATTTCAGAGGTACATCCTTGATGGTGCATGGACTTGAACACCTAACTATACCTACTTGTACTCACACTAGCGAATGCGAAATTAATTCCTCGTACAAACTTCTTCATGGAGCTGTCCTGTTCAACACGCCTGCCTGCCGTCGTCTTGATCTTCATCAATCGCAGGAGCGCCTCTGGTTGACCTTACACGAAGTATATGTACGAACGATGAATATGATTGAAAAGCTTGCTTGCATTAACCAGATAGTATGTACTCTATCCATATGTGTAGCTCGTGCATTGCATCGGTATAGGCAAACAAATTGCTCAATGTGCCAATAGACGTGTATGCTGACAGGTTGACATGAAAAGAAGCAAAAGCGGTGCGGAGGCGAGTATATACTTGACTCGTGTAATTTCGAAACCAAATCTGTATTTGAACTTCTCGCGCCGGGAGTTTGCAGAGGGTATTTTGTAAGGTCTGTCTAGTAAACAAATTAGGTACTCGCGTCTTTCCCTCGAGCCTCGTGAACTTTGTCGCTACGTTGTTCAAATTGTGTGGTACTTAACACCAGAGCTAATATCAATTTAGAGAAACTTGAAATTTTTATTCACTTTTACAAATATATGCACCTAGAACTGGTATATGTGAACCTTCGTCGTTCGTGTATTAAAGAGTCGTCGAATTATTCAAACAGTAAAAACTGATTACGGTCCGTGGGCGAGATAACCAGCTATATGCCTCTGCAATAGGCACTCGTATAAACGTTCGTGTATGTAGAATACGTACCTACTCGTTGAAAAAAAACTAGGAAGTTGAAGTCGCCACACATCGGTATACTATCAGCAGTTTGCCTCTCAGTAGGCTGTATGCAGAGTATACCTCTTCTATGATATACAGTATACATGTTACACGTATAGAATAGAGATGAATAAGATGATGGCGAAGAAGAAGAAGAAGAAGAAGAGATTCAGAAAAAAGAAGCAAATACGAGTCCAATACACTTAAACACGCTAGCTGCTAGCGTCGTATGGTACGTATGTATATTTTGAAAGATAAATCGCTCATTACGCAATTACTCTAAAACTGCTCGCGAATTACCATTTTATTAGCATAAAAAACCGATACCAGTTCGTGAGGTCAAACGTACGGGTGGCTTTTCGCAGTCACGGACAACACGCGTCCAACATGATGAACTCAAATTGAAAAGAAAAATGAGACTGAACCGAGACGACAAACGTATTAATAACGTATTAAAATGAATTGAAAAGAACACACATGTGTCCTGAGGTAAAAATGTAGTTGTTCGCACAGATAAAAGTACGATTGCCTCTCACACTCGTATTTCTAGCCATCTTGCAGATTACTTACCTGCAGCTCTGCTACCAACTTGCATGTAATTGGTGGTTAGTAGGATCTAGCGAGAAAATACCTAATTACGATTTTTTCTGAGTTTGGAACGTTATAGGTGTTCGTGAAACGATCGCGATCGGTCGGAGTTGATCCGATACTTTGGGCATTTAAAAAAATGTTCGATGTTTGATGAAACATTCCCCTACAGCTTGGCGAAGTTGAATCTGACACTTCGAGCGACCAGAATGCTTCCATTATGAAAGCTCTAATCATTGAATAATATGTAATGTACAAAATACCTATAGCCCAGTGATTATTCTAGACATTTGAATCTTGCTTTTTTCGAAACATTCTCAAAATTCGTTTTTACCAACATTTTCAAAAGGTTCGGTTCTTACTAAAAAAATTTAAAGTGCTCTTTTTGATACGAAAAATTCCCAGGAAGTTGAATTTTTGCTGAAATTCTCATGAAGCTCTGTTTTTGCCACAATTGTCGAGAGAGTCTCGCTTTTAGCCAGAAATTTCCAAAAAAATCCACCTTTAATGGCCGAAATTCACAAAATGTCCTGCATATGTATTAACCAAAATTCCCCCAAAGCAACTCGTTTTCGCCAAAGGTGTCAAGGTTATTCCTCTTCCAGTCAAAAATTGTCAAAAATCCCTTCTTTCCCTCAAGAATCTCAGAAAAACTCTTGTTTCTGCGAAAATTTTCCAAAAAGTCTTTTCTTGTTCCAAAATTCTCAAAATATTTTCTTCTCGCTCAAATTATCGAAACCCCCTGTTTTTGCCAAAATTGTAAAAGAGAGTCTCCGCTTTTAGCCACAAACTTTCAAAAACCCTACTTTTGCCAAAATTTTTAGAAGTTTTGTGCTTTTCAAAATTATTAAAAAAAAGGTCATATTCCTAATCCTCTCAAAAACTCAGAAAAGTATTGTTTTCCAAAATTTTTGAAAGCTCCATGTAGGTATTTTTTCCAAAATTGCCAAAAAAATCCAGTTTTTAATCAAAGTTGTCAAAAAAAAAATACTCATTTTTCTAAAAGTCGCTGAAAAGTCTTGCTCTGCCAAAATTTTCCAACACCCTGTTTTTGCCAAAGAGTCCAAAAATTGTCAAATAAGTCCTACTTTGGCCAAAACTTTAATTAAAGAAGTTCAGTTCTTGGCAAAGTTGTCAAAAAGAAATTTGCTTCAACCAAAATTCTTGGAAAAAATCATGTTTCTTGCAAGACTGTCAAAAAAGTCCTGTACTTACCTATTTTTCCAAAATTCTCAAAAAGCATTTTTTTTCTCCAAAATTGTCAAGAAAGTCAGTTTTCAGTCAAAGTTGTCAAACAAAGTCCTACTTTTCCTAAAAGTCTCTTAAAAAAGTCTTCTTTTGCCAAAAAATTTTCAAAAGCCCTGTTTTTGCCAGAGTTGGCAAGAGAGTCCAAAAATTGTCAAAAAAAAGACCCGCAAAACATAAAAAGATCTGTTCTTGCAAAAAATTATTTTAAAAAACTCTGTTCTTGGCAAAGTTGTCAAAAAGAAATTTTCTTCAACCAAAATTCTTGGAAAAAAACATGTTTTTTGCAAAATTGTCAAACAAAAGTCCAGTAGGTACCAATTTCTCCAAAATTCTCAAAAAAATTTGTTTTCTCCAAAATTATCAAAGAATCCAGTTTTCAGTCAAAGTTGTCAAGCAAAGTCCTACTTTTCCCAAAAGTCTCAGAAAAATCTTATTTTGCCAAAATTTTCAAATGCCCTGTTTTTGCTAGAGTTGTCTAAAGAGTCCAAAAACCATCCAAAAAAGTCCTACTTTTGCTGAAAAAAATTTAAAAGGTCTGTTTCTGCAAAAATTTATAAAAAAAAGTTCTGTTCTAGGCAAAGTTTTAAAAAAAATCTGTTTTAACCAAAATTCTCAAAAAAGTCATGTTTCTTGCAAAATTGTCAAAAAAAGTTCTGTTCTTTGCAAAGTTGTAAAAAAAAATCAGCTTTAGGTATAACTAAATAATGAGTAATTATCAAAAAATCTTGTTTTTTCCAAAATTGCAAAAGAAGGCCTGTTCATTGCCAAAATTCTCAAAAAGCATTCTTTTGCCAAAAAAAGAGTGAAAATTGTCAAAAAAGTCATATTTTTTCCAAATTTGCAAAAATTATACAAATTGACAGATTTTTATGCGAGAAACACAATTTTTAAAAAATTTTAGCAAGAAACGTGGATTTCTGAAAACTTTGAAAAAGGCGGGATTTGTTCCTACATATTTTAATATTTTTCAAAAAAAGTAACTCGAGTAAATACCTAACTAATTGGGTAATTGAATATCTATCAACTTTTTCGCAAACATTTTTAAAATAGTCTTTTTCTGTCAAAACTGTTTTAAAAATTAGATAAGTAAGTAAGTAAGTAGGTAGTGTTAATTTTTTCAAAATGGTCAAAATTAGTTTGCTTGTACCAAAATTTTCAAAAGAAGTTATGTCTTCTCTAAAATTTAGAAAAAATTATGTTTCTCGTTGACATTTTCAAAAAGCTCTGTTTTGTCCAAAATTCTTGAGAGAATTTTGCTCCTATCAAAAAAATTGTCGAAAAAAGTACCGTTTTCTGAGTTTTCAAAAAAGTTCTGTTCTTGCCAAAATTGTTGAAAAAGTCCTGTTTTTTGTTAAAATAGTTAAAAAATATGCTTTTGCAAAATATGTTCTTTAAATAGTCCTGTTTTGTGCCACAATTTTCAAAAAAGTTCCATTTTTATCAAAATTTCCAATAGTTTAAACTTTTGTACAAAAATCCTAACTTTTCTCAAAATTGCATAGAAGTCCTGCTCTTCACTAAATTTTTGATTGAAGATCTTACTTTACAATATTGTCAAACAGTCCTAGTTTTTTAAACTAACATTGACAAGAAAGCCACGTTTTTTGCCAGGTTTTTCAAAAAGAGCCAATTTTTCTTCAAAAAGTTCCTCTTTTATGCAAAATTTGGCAGAAAAATTCTTCTTTTTTTCAAAATGTTTCAAACTTGAATTTTTGCTTTTTGTCAATTTTTTCTCAATTTGCGTTCATTTCAGTGAAATTTTACTTCTTTTCATGCTTGTTTTCCGCGATTTTATCAACATACATTGAGAATATTGTGACGTTTCTAAAATGATATTGGCTAGATTCAATAATTTTTTGGAATTTTTTCAAAACCTTTCTCTTTTAATATCACGTATGTATTTGTATTTATACACGATTATGAATTTTTTCACAGCTTTATTTCTTTTTTACCATAAAATTCACTCGTAAATTTGTGTCTTAAATTCGACTCGTCATCGTAAACAGACTTAATAAGAAACCCGAGCGAATAAAACAAACCCCAGCCACCTTATACGTGGCTCCTGGCGCAACTCCCGCCTCGGTAAACGATCAACATTATCGTTACAATATTGAAATACGAGGCGAAAAAATCGTTTGCAAATCGAGTCAGTTGAAAGTAGAAAAATGAAAGCGAGAATACAGACGAATAATTTCATATAAAAATACATTTTTTACACGTTGAAAACTTCGCTTTTGATAAATCGCAAATACTAATAGTAAGACGCTGCGAGACGGAAGACGACGAACGAAAGTTATGATGTGCAGATTGCTGCTCTTACTGCCTCGTATACATCATTTATCAACTCGCAATATGCCGTCGCTTTTATCAAGTTTGCTATTCGCTCTATCATTCGGGTTCGGGCAAAAAGTCGAAACTAAATTAACTTTCGGAAACGTTGTGTAAAAATAATTAAAGAAAGTTTTTTCTTCCCTTTATTTTTTTCGCATATCTTCGAGATGAATTTAAAATTAATCTTTTCAACGCCACTTGTATCGAGGTCTTCTTACCTTAAACTTATAAATTAAGTCTTCTTTATTTTTCAAAATTTAGTCGAGTATGACGTAAAAGTGTATTTTTCATTCATCGTGGAAAATTTTTTTATTATTAGGAAGCTTTTACAAAAGAAAATTTGTTAACGGAAAGAGAAAACACAAAGACGGAAATGAAAATAAAGTATAAGTATATTTTACAGTCCAAAAAGTTTTTTTTTCTTGGTTGAAACATTGTCTTAAGTCGTTGGTACTCGTGTATTCGTCCAAAAAAAAAAAAAACACTCGCAATATCCGTCGCGAAAATTAGTTCACTTATATTGCGCAATGTCAACACAAAAGCCTATTGTCAAAAGCCATTTTAATGTCTAGAATTATTTATACCGAAATGGGACTTTCGGCGAATGTAACTTTTCGTCATAACTTTTATGTTTTCACGATAAAAATTAAATTTCACCCAATTCAACTTTTTATAAAAGCTCGCGACGAGTTGCTGGTACGGTTGAGGGGGGGGGGGGTGAGTGAAGGAGGGTAGAAGGAGCGTGAGTTTTAACTTTTGCGATGACGTAGTATGTATCTACCAGGAATATAGAGGGATTCGCTAAAATGATTATTTGTTTGGGTATATGCTTATGTGGGCTATATTATATTTTGTATCGTGGCGAATGTAGAAAGGCAGGATAGAAGAGGGAGGGACTATGTGTGGTTTTCGCGAGTGTGTTTGGTATTTTTTTTAACGAGGTGTCGAGCATTAGTGACGATAAAAAATGAGGAAGGACTGTTTCTCGTGACCTGTTTGAATCAACTTATTTAATTATTAATTAACTGATTACGCCAGGTAGTGATTGAACGATAGTGAATTGATTTTTTATTTTGTTTTGTTTTCTGTTTAATTTGTTTCAGGTTCGTGGGACATGTCGTTATGTTATTGTTGTTTGCCATTTGGCAAGGTGAAAATGTGAGTACCTGCTTACGTATTTTACGATGATTGTAATCTAACACGTAATGATAACGATGACGATGCGACATATGCATTTACTTACTATGAATTTGACTCGAGTATAATAATAAAAGCAATAGGTATTTTGCAAAAAAATTTCATTGAAATTAGTTTTCAACGTAAAAGATGGGTTTTGGGTGGTGGAAAGGGGGAATCATTATGTAGAATTGGAGAAAGAGAAAGAATGACGTATTAATTACGGGTAAAAGTTTGCCTGAAGCGTAGAAAATAATAATTGAAATGTCAGAAAAGCTGAAGTTTTTGATGACTTTACCACTGCAAAATAAACTAGGTAGGCTTATTGAATAGGAAAAACAACAGGTAAATGAGTAAACATAGCGTGTAATTTTTTTTGGAAGATTATCGTGCAAAAATAATTATTTCAATTTCGATGAAGCATTGAAAATGATTCAGGTAAAAGTATTTATATGTAAGTATAATGTAGTATGTACACAACATATGTAAATTCTTTTTTTTTTTGTTTTGTTTTTTAAGAAATCGTATCCACCATCAAAGAAAAGGCGTGCCAAAAAAGGTCAAAAGTAAAATTTTATGATAGTTATTTTAGCAAAAGAAAAAAATTGGTAGTTTCGATGAAATGCAAGATGTTTCTGGTGGTTTTGACCAAAAAAGCAAAACTTGTTCGCAATTTTTATGTAGCAAAAAAAACAAAAACAAGAAAACAAACAGAAGAACGTTCTATCAATTTTTTAGCGATTTGGACTATTTTTTTGTAACATGAGAGGAAAATTTTTCTAAAAAATAGAAAACTTATGGCAGTTTTTTTGGGGGGAGTGGAGCAGGATATTTGGAAGTTTTGTAAAAAGTAAAATTTATTTGGTAATTCTGGAAAAAACAAAGACTTTTTGAAAATTATTGAAAATTTTGACCAAAAAAACAAAACTTCTTCACGATTTTAGCAAATAAAAAAAACATAACTTTTTCATAATTTTTAGCAATTTCTGCGAGAAATCAAATTTTTTTGAAAAGCAACACTTTTTCACATTCAACTTAAAAAATGAGTTTTTTAAAAAAATGAAGGACTTCTCATTTGTAAAATTTATTTGTTTATTTTTCTCAAAAAAAAAATTGTTGGCGGTGAATCATTTATTTTTTTGGTCAATAATTTTTTTGGCATTCAATTTTATTTGGACATGGAATACATTTCTTTCATCGTTATATGAAATCGAATTGTTGTTTGTATTATTTACCTAAGTCATGCTGAACCTGCTGTTAACAATTTGTCGTTGTAATACACCCTATTTTGTCATTCGAATATCCTATTGTTCAAATCACTTCTTCAATTGTGCCAATTTATATGTAGGTACGAGTTTCCCCCAAAAAATTTGCAAGAGTCCTTTTTGTAGAAAATGAAAAAATATGATAAGTTTTGCAAAAATCTTCAAATTTTATGTTGTATGTAGTGTAGATGGAGATGGATCAATAATATATGTACAACACTGCATCAAAGACTGATTTTAAAAAACTAAACTCACCCTCAGTGCGAAATCAAGCACTTTGACTACTCAGGAGCTTTTTGTACCAGTCTAATAACCAAGCTACC
The DNA here is from genome assembly GCF_950023065.1 of Planococcus citri. Classification (NCBI taxonomy): domain Eukaryota; kingdom Metazoa; phylum Arthropoda; class Insecta; order Hemiptera; family Pseudococcidae; genus Planococcus; species Planococcus citri. Next base: position 44,515,924 of record NC_088681.1, on the reverse strand, counting down.
TGAAGAGATTGGAATACTCCCTCTGTCACAGAGGAAATCTGCTTCAGTATGTTAAAGTGGTACCTGAAAGTTACAAATTTTCTGAATCTGATTTTGGGCTCCTCAATTATTCTGCCAAATTTTCTTCTCCCATTTTTTAAAGTGCAGGACACTAAGCATAAAAATTCATTCAGAAATTTTTTAAGCAGCCCGTTTTTACCTCAATCGTCCAAATACATCGCGGCCCACCAAGATTTTCTCAGTAACTCGGTGGGTGGGTCTGGGCCTGGTAATCAATGCAATAGAGGCAACAACAACATAAAGGATGTTAGTCCAAATACCCAATTCAGCATACAGGTATCTGTATGCGCTGATTTGTACGTGATACCACCTCAAGTGGTTTTTTTTTTATTAATGCAAACCCCGGTCGCACTAGGTGCCGAGGGTTTTAATTCAAATAATAGAAAAAACATAAGCTTCACCCCCAAGCTTAAGATAAGGGATGGGAAGGGGAATGGGGGAGGGAGACAGATTAGCCACCCTGACCCAAACCCCTAGGCGGTTGCCTAAGGCCTGGTTGTCACTTCCCAGGTTTCATTGGCACGCATACCTGTTCAGATCACAATTGACCCCCAACCTGTCTTGGGGTGAAGTTTGAAGGGGGAGTGATTTCGCCTAGGGGTGGTCCCAACAAGTTGGGGCCCCTAGTTATACTCGTAAGCCACGAGGTACATTGGGGTATTTGTGGGGCAGTCAGTGCACTTGCTACTGCCTTCTTACCGACTGTCCACATTTAAGATTGTTATTATTCTCTAATGATTATCTACATACCCGATTGGCACATTTCTGGTGATATCTGACTACTCATTTCTGCAGTCAGAAATTGCCGTTTTGACAGTCAGATTCGCAGTCTGACTACAATCAACCAATCAGAAACAAGTATTTTTTTGAAATTCCAAGATGGCGCTGACCCATCAGAAGACTGAGTGGAGATCTGAGCGTGGATCTGACTCCACACTCAGAACCACAGTCAGATATTGCCGTTTTGGCAGTCAGAAAATACATTCTGACTGATATGTGGTCATATCCCTATATTCAGAAGCACTGTCTAAAAAATGCCGTTTTGCCAACCAGGTATATTTTATTAAGGTTATCATAACTTAGGTTTCTTCTCCAGTCTGTCTTGAATATCGACTGACCACCTCAAGTAGTTATATGACTCGATGATGATACACCTCAAGTGACTGGAGGCTACAGAATGGTCGGAAATGGTAAATTTGGATTGGGGGGGGGGGTGTTTTAGACAAGATACAGCCATTCAAAAACATTTCAGAAATTACCAAAGAACATCAAATCTTTGATTTTTTGACATTTTTACATTACATAGGAAATATCCCAACCATGGAAAAAATTTTTGCACTAACATAGAAAAATTTTACAAAGGATTCCTAAATACATCAGCAGCCAAAGTTTCAGCTTCTGAATTTCAGTTTTTGATTTTTTTAGAAATTTTAAAAAATTTGGATTCGGGCCAGAAATGGGGAAAAAATTAAAACGTTACCAAATCGACTTAGAAAGCTGAAATATGGTCTGCGCCCTATTTTCAACCTCCTGAGTCGATTTGTGGCAGTTTTGAACCGCTTTTAAAGCCTCCTGAAAATTTTTGGATTCTTGACTAGTTTTTGAGAAAGTTCTGTGGATAACTACATACTTACCTAGTACATATAAAAATCATATTCAGCACCTATAAATTTGGATTTACCATGTCTGTATAACCCTTTCAATCAATTTAGGCTCATATTCTTAAAATCTTTCTGTATACCGATTCAATTTCAAAATTTTCTTCAGTAGGTAATTGTAATTATAACAAAAACAAACAAAAAATGAAAAATTCATAATTTGCAAATTTGCAAGAGGACAGAATCCGAGATTAAGTCTGTACCCTATTTTCAACCTATTGAGTCAATTGGTCGTGGTTTTAAATCGCTTTGAAGCCTCCGAAAAAAAAAAAAGATTTTGAAAATATGTTCCAGCATTTTATTTACCTACCTTACCCACAGACGCATAAGGTTGGTACAACTAAACAGCGTAAACACACATACCCTGGAAAAATATTAGAAATATTATAAAGGGCCTATTAGGTATATCTGCAGTCAATTAGACAATATTCATTCAACTCTTCGGCGGGGTATTTTTTTCCTCTGCATCATTATAAGTACGATAAGTATTTTCTCTTCAACCCGAGCTCGATTCGATTACAGGTAAAACACTCTAATAAACGCCCGCTACGCATTCCATCGGCAAGTTCTTCAACATACTACATACTCGTACCTACCTATATAGTCACTTGTTCCCACACATACTCACGTCCTCCTGTAAGCAGAGCAACATTTCTCTGTACCTTTTTTTCATTCTTTTTTCCTATCGTCATTTCTTAGATATCTCGTAGATCCAATCACGTGTGTCAGCATTACGACGAACGTGATCTAAAAAATGATTGATGGGATTTTCAACGTGCTCTTTTTTATAAATTTCCATAACGTGTGTTTGACGCGAGTGCACGATCCGGGAAATTTATAGATTATCGTTTTTATAGTCACTGTTGGCTCATAGTACCTACTACCTAGGTATAACGACGAGTCCTGGGTTGCTGTTTGGCAGGTACTGTACCAATGAGTAGGTAAATATACGATTAAATTAGTTGCGTAAAATTTTCCCAAATAATAATTCTCGATTTTATCACGAAACCACCTAAACTTTAGCCATATTTGGTAAAGACTTGTTCGAGAAGGTGACTTTACGTACCAACTCTTATAAAAGTACGAGTAGTAGTAGATGTGAATTGAATACATATACTACTATGTACTACTTAAACACTGTAAAATCTTCATCTGCTTCTCTCTTCTCCTTGCTTCAGTGAGTTAGGATGACTCTTTTTTTTACGTTTATGCGGGAATATCGCACACCTGGCGGGCTAGCGAATACGCGGAAACAGCAAACTATACGTAATCAGGTTATCACTGAAATTGTTTCCACCAAGCTAGTTTGTTTGTTTGTTTTTTTATTTATTATTTTATTCTTTTTTTTTCAACTTTACGTCTCTTCGCGAATACGTTTTCCGCATTACGTCAATATCGCGTGGGTTTTAATTTTAAATAATATATGATAGTCGTATAATATATTGAAATAAACATACTTACTCTCGTGTAAACTACTACAAAAATGTGTACACGAAATCTAAGGAATGAATTGTATTTTTTTTTTTACACAAATATACCTACCTATATATTTTTTTAAAATACGATTATCACATGTAGAGGTAGTAAACCTCAACTTGTCCTAAATCCGTTTATTCGCTTCCCGTTCCTCCCATGATATTTCATCAAATAAGGTGACTATAAAGTAGTATACCTACTTACTTGATAAGTCTATACGTCGCAAAAACAGACGATTGGAGAAGGTTAATTAGCAGTATAGGTCTTAGAACCCTAAAAGTGGTCTAGGATTTTGATGGCAATGACCTAGGTCGAATTAATCTCAAATACTATCTTTTGGAACTGTGCCATTTTTTCCAAAACAAGTTGGGTAGGGGCAAGTGCAAAATAACACGTTGTTTTTTTTTGGAAATGTCTCTCTTTGAGGACCCACATCTTTCCTCCAGGAACACCTCTGGGGCTAAAAAAATTTCTGGCTGAATTTCACCTCAAAGTGAAGGTTTCCAGTAAATTTTATCGAAACTCTTCGACATTTTTTTTTTTTTTTGGATCCGGCCTAATGTGGAAAGATTCAGGAAAAAATCTCACATTGATATCAAATGTTCAATTGGTTCGTAATGTACGTAAGTATTAAAATTATTCGAATCACAATTCACCTCCACATCCATCACTACATTACATAAAAAATAAATAAAAAAGCCCCTATTATTCAAGATTCCACGATATCTTTTCTATAGACGGTTGTGACGAGCGACGACAGTTTCGATTACGTTGTTAATTTCGACCTTCGAATTCGACTTCATCAATTGACGTGTATTTGTGATTGGTGAGTGGGTACTGGGTACGATGTATGTAGAATACTACATCACGTACATGTATGTACGTATTTCATAGCAATGCAAATTTAAATTGATAATCGATTCGAATTATTTTTTCTATTTTTTTAAACTACGATATCTTTTAGCCAACAGGTGGTATAAATTTTCCAAACATGAGAAGTATCCTAACTGGCACCAACATTTTTGGACTGGACAAAAGGAAACCGAAAGAGGGCCCCAAGAATACACCATCAGCCAAAATTTCAAGTGCTGAAATTCATTTTTAAATTTTTGACGAATTTTTTGACAATTCTTCTGGTAAAAATTAAGTACTTACCTACCTAATATAAATCAAAATTTCAGCAAATTAACCTAGCTGAAATTAGGTTTATTCGTATTCCATTTTCGACTTCTCCAGTCAATTGGTGACGGTATCGAACCGTTCTGGAGTCTCCAGCGGATTTTAAGTTTTTCCAGAAGTTTTTGAAAAATGCTGTGAATAGGGGCGAAATTAAATTCAACATCATTAACTCGAATTTACCATCTTTGCAACCTTTTCGATCGATTAAAACACGTATTATCACAATCTTTTTATATCAGTTCAAACCCAAAATTTTATACGGTGATTTTTTTTTTTTTTTTTGAAGAAATGAAAAAAATCAAAAGTTGCTGGAGGCTTCTCACAAGGGAACTACCTGAACCGGCAGAAACGAAAATGAACGAATCAAAGCTAGATCGAAAGGAGACCACCTCAGGACCCCAAATCCAAAATTTCAAATGCTAAAGTTGATTTCTCGATTTTTGGTGAATTTTTGAAAATTGAAAAATCCGATAAATTATCAATTAATACCAAAAATAGAAAATATTGATGAAAAATGGAATTTTCTCGGGAAGTGGCTCAGATGCTGTCCCTAACTCATTTACGACTATCGAAATTCGTAAAACCTCAATTCCAGTCATTCTGGAGCCTCCAGAGATTTATTATCATTTCTCCAGAAACTTGAAATTGCTGTGGAACGGCTAAAAATCAACTTTAGCGCAAATAACTTTATTTGGGGCCTATGTGGGTTGCCTTTAACCGTTTTTTGCGGTTGTCGCAAAAATCGGCGTCTGCCGGTTCAGATGTGTATTTTTGACCACTGGAAAAAATGACAAAATTTGAAAATTTCAAATATTCCATCTTTTGCGATGCTACCTATCCGAGATCGAGCTCTGGCCTATTTTCGACGTTCCAAATAGGTGAAACCTCAATTTCAACCATTCTGGAGCCTCCAGCGATTTTTTATCTTTTCTCCAGAAACTTGAAATTGCTGTGGAACGGCCAAAAATCAACTTTAGCACAAATAACTTTATTTGGGGCATATGTGGGTTGCCTTTAACCATTTTTTGCGGTTGTCGCGAAAATCAGCGTCTGCCAGTTCAGATGTGTATTTTTGGCCACTGGAATAAAATGACAAAAATTGAAAATGTTAATGGATGCTCCAGAATAGTCGAAATGGAGGTTTTGCCTATTAGGAACGTCGAAAATTGGTCAGAGCTCGATTTCGGATAGGTAGCATTGTAAAAGATGGAATATTTAACATTTTCAAATTTTGTCATTTTTTCCAGTGGCCAAAAATACACATCTGAACCGGCAGACGCCGATTTTCGCGACAACTGCAAAAAATGGTTAAAGGCAACCCACATAGGCCCCAAATAAAGTTATTTGTGCTGAAGTTGATTTTTAGCCGTTCCACAGCAATTTCAAGTTTCTGGAGAAATGTTAATAAATCTCTGGAGGCTCCAGAATGACTGGAATTGAGGTTTTACGAATTTTGATAGTCGTAAATGAGTTAGGGACAGCATCTGAGCCACTTCCCGAGAAAATTCTATTTTTATCAATATTTTCTATTTTTGGTATTAATTGATAATGTTTTGGATTTTTCAATTTTCAAAAATTCACCAAAAATCGAGAAATCAACTTTAGCACTTGAAATTTTGGATTTGGCGTCCTGAGGTGGTCCCCTTTCAATCTAGCTTTGATTGGTTCATTTTCGTTTCTGCCGGTTCAGGTAGTTCCCTTGTCAGAAGGGTTTGATACCATAACCAATTGACTCCCGAGGTCGAAAATTGAGTACATCCCAAATTTTAGCTTTTTTTGTTCGCACGTTCTCAAACGGTGATTCGTGTTTTTTTTTGTTTTTTTTTTAAAATTATTAATTACTGGAGAACACTTTGAATTTGTACCAGCACAGTAAGATTTTGATAATACGTGCCTAAATCGATCGAAAGGGTCTGCAAAGGTGATAAAGGGGGAGGAATTCGATATCCATGGGTTTGATGAGTGCCTTGAATACATACATTTTTTTTGTCCATGAATTTTCTATTTGTTAAGAAATTTTTGTAATTTACACGAATGGCTGTCTCTGGTCTAAAACCAGTCCCTCAAATTCAAATTTCGCCATTCTGGAGCCTCCAGCGTGATTTTTGATTTCTCTATAGAAATTCCACAATTTTTGAATTTCTGCGGAAGGCGTGTTAATTAATTTGGGCAGCTATAAATTGAGCTCTGGTTTACTCCAGAGCTTTTAACGAGTTTTTAAAGGGTCAATATGGTGGATTTTATGAATTTTCAGTGTCAGTAATGAGAAGTTTTCATGAAATTAATTCCACAAACATCGTAGTCTACTTCCTCTTTATGAGTTCCCCACAAAAAGTTGTAACCAAAATTCCAAATAGAAAGTTTATCTGTACATTGTCCTGTTCCCCCATTTGTTTTAAATAAAAATTTTAATGACATTGGAGATTTAATAAAAACTTCGAAAAATCAACTTTAGCAACTGAAAATTGGGGAAGAAAGATATTTTGAGTTCCTCTTTCAACCTATCCAAATCTCGTTCCAATCCAGAAATACAGTGATCCCCTTTTCCCGACTCCCACTCTCCCTACTGAGTTCTACTAAAGTGCTGCGATATGGGTCTAGGAGGCAAAAATATTTCCAAAAGGACTTCATTTTTGCCAACGAGGTACATATCCGAACCTTTCAAAAACCATCCTCCTCACTCGACCTTGGTTCTTTCAAAAAGATCCACTTTACACGCCCCATACACATTAATCATTACCTAGTACGAAAAGAAAAAAAAACAATAGGCTGGAATTTAAAATACCTCTTACACAGTTTTTTTTTCGATACCAAAACACTCGGTAATTATTTTTACGCGTCATTGCCTCCGCATTCACGAGAAAAAACCTCACCTTCGCGGTTTCAACTCAAAGTAGTACGTACCGTAATACGTAGGTATATGTCGTACTACCTAATCGACAATCGTACACAGCTACACAGTACGCGCACCATATTTTTGAGTATTTTTCTACTCCAGCACTCCCACAAAATGATAGAGTATTTTTTGCGGTTCGTCGACATGTTATTTTTCAAACAGAACCCTCGATATAGAAGCATCCCAGTAGCATGTACCAAGATGAACATTCCTCCCTTATAGCTATCCCCAAAACTCACGAACTGCCTTGCATTGGATCTGGAACAGAGGAGAAATATGCTGTAAATTTTTCAAATTTGGGGGGGGAGAGACAGAAAATTGAAAAATTGGTCTTGGTATTTGATACGCAAAAGCTCAAAATACCCAATCACTGTACATTTTTTGGAATTTTTTTTAGGTATCTAAATCGAGTTTAATTTGCTCGAATTTCAAGTGGCCTTATTAAGAACAGTTTCTTTATGAATTCGACAGAATTTTTCGTTTTCAAATTATTATTTACATATCTAGGTAGGCACTAATTGTAGACTAAACATACGAATTCCCAGATGATTCATCTACAAACGAGAGTTCAATGATCCCGAAATTGACAAAGTATGTAGAGAAAATGAATTTTCGATACAATCAATCGATGTCTCGGCCATAAAGATTCACCTTTTATCAAATTTGGATCCTTCGAGTGCGCCAATTTTACCTCTCGATATATCTAATCGATTGAGCGTCTCATATTCACGTCTGGTCGTTATTATGCTCTCTAGTACCTATACCTACACCTGTGGATTGCGTTGGTAATATCCTGGCATCCAGCCTAGATCTCCTTGAGACACTGGCAGCATTATTATCAGAGTTTATATTTGTGCTTTCGACTGGCAAGAAGATGGAAAAGAAACAAACTACCCACGACAACCACGACTTCGACAATATTATTCTGTGCTTTCAAGCTTACGAAGTACGTACATACATTGGTTTGATTAAAAAATCTATAGGTACTTTTATTACAAATATTAATGTGCTATGTACCATACCATAGGCACAAGTAGTATTCAATGACGAACACGTTCCTGCACATGTACAGTACTGGTCTATTGGTCGCTGCTCGCTGGACGCGATCGATGGATCGCTCGCGCGAACGCTACGGATCGGGACGGGACGCCAAGTCATCTACATTCTGAATGCATAACGACCTTCGAATATCGGCTGATTCGTCAAAACCGGCGCAGCAGCGACGATATATGCATTGTCATGATCACGATCACGGCAACCGATTATGTAATCTCGACCAAGAATTACACAGTGCAATACGCGAACACATACATAAGTGTTTTTTTTTTCATACCTATACAGACAAATACGTATAGTCCACTGCACAGTTTCCTTAATTCTTATCAACGCTGCACGCCATCCATGCCATTCATACATCGATCATTTCCTAAAACCAGGTTTAATTGTTTTCAACGCCGCAGTCGCCGCTGCCAAAGCTGCTGTTGCGTCTGCATCGTGTAGTTTATTTACCGGTATGGCGGCGGCGGCATGTAGTCATCGGTACGAACCTGTTTCTGAAAGAATCGTAATCAAATGCAGTACATATCTTATATGGATGAGTCAGCATGTGAGGAGAGGAAGGCAAGTAGCAATGCTTCATTTTAGTGGATACAATGCGGCTCGGTTGCTGCTACTTCTGGATCATTATGCTCAAGTAGATGAAATATGCCCACGAGTACGTAGTACGTACTCAATTGTACACAAAACGAATGACTGCCATGTATGAAGCACATCATATTATATATATAATTGTTTGTTATGTAAGAACGTCTATGCGAAGGTATCTATTGAGCTTCTGATAAGAAAATGGGCTGGATTCGATTCGATATCAAAATTTTACAGAATCTGCGAAAGCTCAAGTCAAGCTCAAGTCTTTTCAGAAAGCGTAGGTACACAATTGGGCAATGGGCATATACTTACTCATCTTGAGGTTGGAGTTCTTAATAACATTATAGCCAACTGCATATTTCGCACCTCAGGAGTAATAAGGTCACATCTCAAAAAAAATTGATTTTGATGTTTTTGCATTTTTGGGGTTTGTATGACCCCCCTCAACCAAAAATTACACTTTGAGTTGGGTACATTATCTAGATCTTGTAAAAAATGCAAATGGCCTAACTCAAAATCTCAACAACATTGCAAGTTGTTTGGAGTTATAAGGGTACATCTCAAAAAACTCCACCTTTTTGAGCAAATTTTGTACATACAAAGTGTTAACAAATAGTTTTGATTGTTTTGAATGTTTGTCAGTTAGAAATAGTCACAAGGAGTGCATTTTTTATTGGTTTGTACCAAATGGAAAAATTTTTTTAAATTGATCACTTTTCAGAAAAATGAATTTCCACATATCATGAAATTTTAGTTTTTTGAGAAAAACTCAAAAACTAAGCACTCTAGAAAAAAAGTAACGACATTATGTCGATTGGAAATTTAATTCTCTGCAACTTTGTTATCGTGGATTTTTTTTGGACGTTTCCTTTCGCCTCCACATCAACTTTAATGAAAAGTTCTAACTCAAAATGTTTTCCAAACATTGAAATATTTCCTCTTTAAGATTTTATTTTTCAAAGTGTTCTTATGCTAAATGAAGGTAGGATACCAGATCTTTAAAATGAGGTGCTATTCATTCCTCACAATTAATTATAAGTTGATAAAAATAATGAATCAAGTTTTTAAAAAAAAGAAAATCACTCTCCTGTAAAATTTCACTTTTTTGAGGTGTGACCTTATTACTCCCGAGGTGCGATTTGTGTTCGGGTTGAAAATGAGCTCAATTGACACTTTACACCCTAAAACAAAAAAACAGAGCGGGGTTTTTCAATTTGAGTTGTTTTTGTGGTCAGGAAGAGACTGTCAAAGTTGCGAAAATGGCTGTTTTTGCCCTACTTCACAGGTTTTTAGTGACATCAGTATTGTTTTGCAAAAAAAACCAAGGTCATTTTCGGATTCTACCCACTTTTTCAAGTAAACTGCTTTCCTCGACTATTGATTTTTGAAGTTCCAAGCGCATGCCAGAGATTTTTATTTGTACACATGATATTTTAAAACTCAGATCTGTCTTTCTGCCTTTTAGTCTTTTTGTCGTCTTTTCATCTTTTCGTCGTCTTTTCATCTTTTTGTCTTCTAGTCTTTTGGTCTTACAGTTTCAATCAGTGGGTGTTTTCAGACCCAAGTAACGACCAGTGGTTGAGACAGACACCATTTAAATCAGTGGGTATGTTCAAACCCAGGTAAGGACCTGTGGTTGAGACAGACACCATTTAAATCAGTGGGTGTGTTCAGCGACCCAAGTAAGGACCTGTGGTTGAGACAGACACCATTTGAATCAGTGGATGTGTTCAGACCCCAGTAAGGACCTGTGGGTGACGCAGACACTATTTAAATCAGTGGGGGGGAGGGTTCTGACTCAAGTAAGGACCTGTGGTTGAAATTACTGTCTTTCCATCTTTCTGTCTTTTGGTCTTTTTGTCTTTTTGTCATCTTTTCCCCTTTTTGCCTTACTGTTTCAATCAGTGGGTGTTTTCAGACCCAAGTAAGGACAAGTGGTTGAGACAGGCACCATTTAAATCAGTGGGTGTGTTCAAACCCAAGTAAGGACCTGTGGTTGAGATTACTGCCTTTTCATCTTTCTGTTTTTTTGTATTTTTGTCTTCCGAAGATGCCTCTGGAGGGCACATTTGGGCCCTCAAAGAGTGTGGATATTAAAAAAATCATGGGTTTTTTGCTTCTGCTCCCACACAACCTGTTTTGAGAAAAATGCTTTGGCCCATCTTCAAGTAAAGTATTTGAGATTCATTTCAGAATCCATCTGCGCTATTGTCGTCAAAATTTAGGACCACTTTTAGGTTTAGGTTTCTACTGAGCAGTTGAAAATTTGAAAATTGCTTATTTTTGGCCTTTCGATGAATTCACATGCTGAAAAATTTTTCTTGACAAATACATTATTTTGCATTAGGTAGGTATCTAATTGTGCCAAAATATGGAAATATATAATTTCCAAAACTGGGAAAATATTTTGAAACGCAGTAAGCTACTTCTGATAATTTTTGTCAATTTCAAAAATTCAAAAAAAAAGGTAAGTACCGAAGTAGGTAGTCAGAAACTTGTGGAATTTTTTCAATTTTGAAATTGGTAAAAATGATCGAAAAACTGGCACCACTGCGTTCCAAAAAAAAATCAAAATGTCAACAAATTGGCCTAGAAAGCTGGAATTTGGGACTATTTTCAAACCCCTCCACCCCCTCCATCCGTGGTACACAGTTTTAAACAATTTTCAGCCGTTATGGAGCCTCCAACAGATTTTTGAGAGATGAAATTTTGATTTTCTTTGAATTTTTTTGGCACAACTAAACATTATGGCAAACATCAAAAAATGCACTTCGCATGCTCTTTCGATTTAGTTTTATTCGATATCCTTCCCCCCCCCTTCAATCACACAAAATGCGGCGAAATTCAATCGAAAAGCGTATCCAGTTGATTCATTGCAGATCCTCCAAAAAATGTTCGAATATTCTGACTATTTATATTCAGCTTTTACACATTCACCAATTATCAATTTTTCTCCAAACACTGCACCTGGCACCACATCAAACAACGCAACATCCCCAACAGCCAATTCACCAGGTTCATCCCAACATACGAGTACCTCACCGATGTGGCCATGTTCGCGAAAGATTCGATACAATTAAACGTCTTAACCACCATTAACATCAACCTTGACTTCGAACACAGACAATCGTATCGCGCGGCTGAAAACTCCATGCGAAAATTCATCGTACGATATTTTCAACAATACCAAGAATCGAGAAGTGCCTGAATAAAAAATTAAAAAAAAAAACATTATCACTGAAGGTGACTTATGGTTTCTCGCTGCCCTGTTACCGATTTCGATCGATGGAAATGGAAACGCGGAGGAAATCCCACATTTTCCATCAAATTTCACGTCGTTTCGTCTTCATCATCATCTCCATCCTTGTGGTACGAGTATCGAGTAATTTGCAGTTGTTCTCTCTTTCTCGTTGTCATATGTTGATCATCACTCTATCTCTTTCTCTCGCTTCGATCAGCATAATAATGTAATTGAATCAGATGTTTTCTGAATTTAATCGAGTTTACGAGTAGGCGTTTAAGAATATATATCCGTGTAATTACCACACGATATTCGCATAATCGAGATGCTCTTCGCTCGTCAATAAAACAGCCAAATTATCGACGCCAATTAATCCAAAAATTACGCGTGGAGTTGGCGTACGGACTGTATTGTTCAACACGCGATCAAATCGCACAGTTGCAATTAGGAAAATTGAAGGTGATTTTTTACGACTGATTTTCGGATTTTTTGGGACAGGCAGGTAAGGTGAGGAACTGTGGAATCATCAAATTCAAGTTCAAGTTCGCTATTCGGTCACCAGGGAACGTTCAGAAGTTCCATGCACTAATCCGAACGAAACTTTGCCTAAGTAGTGCAGATACTCGAAAGAGCAACCAGTATAAGTACCGAATACTTCATTTCTTGAATCGTGTCTAATGTGGAAATTGAAGAGGAAAGAATTCTTAAACTTTTACAAACTAAACTTTTGACTCAGGTTGGGATAGTGAAAGATTTGCACAAAACGTTTCAACATAAGCACATTAGCAAGGTATTAGATCGCGAAAAAAAAGTTGACGAATTTTGACCAAATTCAGCAGAGACCTTTATTTTGAGCTGAAAGTTACCCGCAAAAAATGTTTAGCTCCGAAAATCAATCCGGAGCTGTGGAGGTTCAAAGTTTCATTTTGTCAATTTTACCCCTACCACTATGATGAAAAATTTTGAAAAAAAAAAATCGTGTTGAAAAGCCCATGTTTCCTCTACACCTTCCGCGTAGCACCAGAATTTTATCCCCACTACTCATGGATATGTTTAAGTGTCTGGTGACTCCTTGGTGAATCTTGGTGACTTCTGGTGACAGATTCACTAGAAGTCAACAGGTGAGTTTTCGACCTTTATTTTAGGTGAATAATATACCTACCTACATGTTGAAAAAATCATGAGGATGTTCTCAGAGCCTTTGAAAATTTTTGTGGGTGTCTGGTGACTTCTGGTGATACATTCACCACTTAGTTACCAGGTGGGTTTTCGACTTTATTTCAAGTGAATTCATGTTGAAAAAATCATGAGAATTCCTCAGAGCCTCTGAAAACTTTTTTGACTGTCTGGGGACTTCTCGTGAATGTGTCACCAGAAGTCACCAGGTGGGATTTCGACTTCATTTCAGGTGAATTTATGTTGAAAGAATTATGAAAATGTCCTCAGAGCCTTTGAAAACTTTTTTGAGTGTCTGGTGACATCTGGTGACATCTGGTGACTTCTGGTGACTTCTGGTGGCACATTCACCAGAAGTCACCAGGTGGGATTGCGACTTTATTTTAGGTGAATTTATGTTGAAAAAATCATGGGAATGTCCTCAGAGCCTTTGAAAACTTTTTTGAGTACTTGGTGACTTCTGGTGAATGTGTCACCAGAAGTCACCAAAGTTCACCAAGGAGTCACCAGACACTCAAAAAAAATTTCTAGGGTCAAGAGGATATATTGGTGATTTTTTCATCATAAAGTGACCTTTAAAAAATTCGAAACCTCACTTGGTGACTCTTGGTGACACATTCACCAGAAGTTACCAGACATTCAAAAAAGTTTTCAAAGGCTCTGAGTACATTCTATGATTTTTTTTCAACATAAATTCACCCAAAATAAAGTCGAAAACCCACCTGGTGACTTCTGGTGAATCTGTCACCAGAAGTCACCAGGATTCACCGAGGAGTCAACTGACACTCAAAAAAATTTTCTATGGTCAAGAGGAAATTGTGGTGATTTTTTCATCATGAAGTGACCTTTAAAAAATTCGAAAACTCACTTGGTTACTCCTGGTGACACGACCACCAGAAGTCACCAGATATTCAAAAAACTTTTCAAAGGCTCTGAGGACATTCTTATGATTTTTTCAACATAAATTCACCTAAAATGAAGTCGAAATCCCACCTGGTGACTTCTGGTGACACATTCACGAGAATTCCCCAGAATTCACCAAGGAGTCACCAGATAGGGAGGGCATCTTTTCGAGATTTTCAAGAAAACTGGTTGACACAATCAACTATTGAGTTCTTAAATGACGAAAAGTCAATGTTGCCCAATTGCCCGACAAAATCGCTAAAAAAATGTAAAATTTTTCACGAGAGCATAACTTAGCCCCTTCAAATCCCAGGTCAGGCAATTACGCATACTTGTTCTCAAGATAGGTTGCCTATTTTACTGGTTAAAGGAGGTTATTTAATGGCGGGCCACCCCGAATAGTGCTCCAACCCAACCAAAAATCTTTGCAAATTGTTTGAGGCAGATTTCAGATAGATGATTTAAATTACAACATTTCACCCACAACCACAATTTTTTGGGGAGGGGAGTCGTCAATTTTTTAAACTCCGAAATATTGAATTTTTATGCTGACTCCATTTATAGAGCCGGAGAGGCTGTGTTTATTTTCAAAAATTGTGAGGTATGTCAAAATTGCAAATTTTTTTCCATACATAATACATGTGTGTTTCTAGGATTGCAACGTCAGCATGTGCAAGACATTGACCCGTGATTGATACACCAAGTACCTAATTATCAATTCTATAATTCAGCTCAATAGACCTTGAATCAGTTTGTAATTGCTCCTTCAAAAAAAAAAAAAAATCGAGCAGTAGACAACTTGAATCGAGAAAAGATGTCCAATTTCGAAACCTTGATTAGATTTTCACACGGTAAAGTATGTAAGACGTAATACAACATACTCGTATTTACCACGATACAATACGAGCTACGAATTTATTATTATAATTGAAAATTTTGATTTGAAAAGACGATGCTGATATACCCTTGGCAAACCTTGCAGGTGATCCTTTTGCTCATATCGTAACCAAAACCAACACGTTTTGTTCGATGTAAATTGACTTTTTACGGTTTCGTTAGCGTTTTGAAAGAATTTTTATGTACGAATAATATGCTAGTCGAGTCGTTTTACACAAGTAGGTACCTACACATTTATTTATCACGATAAGGCGAGAAAAAAAAATTCATTCCAGTAAAAATATGGTGCGTATGGGTGGTGAATGATAAGAGAGAAGGAGGAAGAGGAGGAAAAAAACGACGACACGACCTGTATTTGTATTTTGCATGTATAGGTACAGGTACGTGAAACGGAAACGAGTAAATTTCAATCTTGCTCTGCTACCCGCTGTTCCGAAATACACACATAACGTTTCGACCAAGGTGAAAAATTCTAATTACTCGGAGAATTGCGACGTACGTTGACCCGCCTCGGTAACCGTAAAAAAATTTAGTGCTTTTTTTTCTTCGTATTGTATCTATGTATACTTCTTTCTGCCATACATCTACAAAGTACGAGCGTCTGTTTCACGACACGATGGCGAAATTTACTCACTTACATCGTGCAAACGTCTTTTTTGTGCTACAATTTTTACGACGATTTTTTTTCTGCTCGTATATATTTTACCTTCAGGTACTCGACTCGAGTTCTGGGAAACTCACCGCGGTACACCGCACTCTATCTGTAAAAATAGATAGGTAGCTGGGTATCCGTATTTCAAGTAGAAATGGAATAGGTAGACGACGACCGCGACGGACGTTTAATTATACTCGAGAGTATATAGTGTAATAATTTATCTCACAGATACGATGTGTATTTCTATTTCTGACAAAACGATACCGTATAATCCCTAAATCAAGGCGCCTTATCTGTACCTAATCCTGGTCGTTTTAAACGTGCTGGTGATGATGTCGTCGTCGAGAGTGCCGCAGCGAGCGCCCATTTGAAATGATAACGTCGCCACCGTACGCTAATCCGTCACTCGAATGGTTTTTTAATCTATGTGGGCAACATTAGGCTACCTGCAATATAGCCGTGTACATTTACATAGCCAGCCAAAGCCACACTCGATGTCGTCGAGGAACGTACCAAGTCGAACAATCGATCGGAATTTAAATTACACCCGTTATTGGGATTTCTCACGGTGCAAAGGAAGTGGAAAATTTCTCCACTTATCTTTTCTATTGCTTGGAATCCAGCTGTCGATGCTGCTCAACTATACCATTCGGTATATTACACAATTTTGTTAGCCTTTGACCCTAATGGGGGGGATGGGAAGGGGATGAAAAATGGTCGAATCGAAAAAATAAGGTGCGTAGGTAATATTCGTGTTCGAAGTCCTTGAAAACATGCCACTCGCGATGCATCACACAATTTTAGTCACTATTTCTGTAGGTATTTTGATTCCAATGATGAAGAAGGTGCTGGAAAGGCTCGAATCGAAAAAGTAAGGTCATATTCGTGTTCAGCGTCCCTGAAATTTTGCCAATCAATATATTACACAATTCTGTCGGTATTTTTGAATTTTGACCCTGATAGGGGAGGGGGAGGGGGAGGTGAAAAGGGTCGAATCGAAAAAATAAGGTCATATTCGTGTTCAGCACTTCTGAAATCATGCCAATCAATATATCACAGGATTCTGTCGGTATTTCCAAATTTCGACCCTGATAAGGGAGGGGGTAGGTGGAAAAGATCGAATCGAAAAAATAAGGTCATATTCGTGTTCAGCACTTCTGAAATCATGTCAATCATTATTTATTAAGTACACGATTCTGTCGGTATTTTTGAATTTTGACCCTGATAGGGGAGGGGGAAGGTGAAAGGATCGAATCGAAAAAATAAGGTCATATTCGAATTCGTGTTCAGCACTTCTGAAATCATGCTAATCAATATATTACACGATTCTGTCGGTAATTCCAAATTTCGACCCTGATAGGGGAGGAGGTAGGTGGAAAAGGTCGAATCAAAAAAATAATGTCATATTCGTGTTCAGCACTTCTGAAATCATGCCAATCATTATTTATTACACGATTCTGTCGGTATTTTTGAATTTTGACCCTGATAGGGGAGGGGGAAGGTGAAAGGATCGAATCGAAAAAATAAGGTCATATTCGACATTCGTGTTCAGCACTTCTGAAATCATGCCAATCAATATATTACACGATTCTGTCGGTAATTCCAAATTTCGACCCTGATAGGGGAGGGGGTAGGTGGAAAGGGTCGAATCGAAAAAAATAAGGTCAAAAGTTGATTGATTGATTGATTGATATTTGTGTTTAGGACTCCTGAAAACGTACCACTCCATATATCACATAACTTCTACATTTTTCCAAATTTTGCCTCAAATTGGGCAGAGAGAACCAAATGTCCTCCCATTGAGAGTGCCCATTTTGACAGCAGTATATTTTTTTTCCAACTTGATAAACTTTTCCAAATTGATTCGAAATAGAATTTTTCTATTTTAGCAGCTATCGTGCAACCCCCCTCCTCCCCGAAAGATCATTTTTTTCTGAAATTGATTCGAGTTATCTATATTTTGTGATGATTCATCAAGAGAATCGTGAGGTTTGCGAACGATTCATTTTGTTCGATAAATATCGAGTCATTTGAAAATAGTTTTGTTATTCACGAACGATTCTTTGAGAAATATCCTCCCCTCCATTAATGTCCATTTTTCAGATGGTTCTCGTTCGCAAACGATTCTCGTGAAAATGAAAATAAAAGGTGAAGTCGTTTCTAAGAATGAGTACTTAGATTGACGATGATGATTCTAGTTCGTGAACAATTCTCTTGAAAAGTGGCAAATTTGAAAAAGAATGAAGTCGTTCTCGAATGATTCGTTGAAAGAATCGAGCAGTTCGAAAATGATGATTCATCCATAGAAGTGAGTGGTTCGCGAATGATTTGTTTGTTACCTTGTTGGGTGACCAAATATCAAATCTTTGATCTTTATTGGTGATATTTTTCTAATGATCAGTCGTTCATGATCGATTCTCTCAGAACTGAAAAAATATCAAGTCGCGGTTCGTAAATTATTTATCGCGAATTTAAATGAACACAAAAAAATTATTTGTGAATGAATGAATGATTCATTCGTTTGTTGGAATTAACGTACGTCTCTTTCAAATTGAACGAAATGATGCGTACAAAAGATCGTATTGATTTTTGATTGTGACTTATCTGCAACAATTTCTACGCAATATTAATAATCTGCGAATAATCCATTCATTTATAGACCTTGGAAGTTGTGCTTGAACGATTTGTTGGAATGTATTCATTCGTGAATAATTTTCCTGGAATATTAAGTCGTTCGTGAATGAACTTTTATGGAAATGCAGAAAATGGCTCATTGTGAAAGATTAGAAAAATTAATTTGTTTTTTACTGATTCATGATTTATCCAAGTTATGACATCGTTTGAAAACGATTCATTAATGAACGGTACCCAGTCGTTCGCGAATGATTCACTTGGAAAAATTTTTATTCAAAGAAAATTCATTTACCTAAATAGTTCGGAAAAATTTATAATTTATGTGGGTTTACAGTATTGTTTGAAAATGAGGTCGGTGATCGTTCGTAAAAGATTCATCCAGATAGCTGTTGGGAAAATTCGTTCATTATTGATTCTTGATTGATTCGAGTTGGGGCTTGATTTTAAAAATAAATTCTCAAAAAACCTAATCATTCGTGAGTAATTTGTGAAAAAAAGCTATTCGTTCGTGGAGGATTCATTCGAGCTGCTACATGGAAAAATTCGTTCTTTATTGATCTATGAATTACGGAAGTTTTGAATCGTTGACGAATCATTTTAATTAATTCACCAACGGTAATCGCAGTTGTTTCGCGAATAATTTGCTCAGAAAATATAGTTCGTTCTTGGAAAGATTCGTTCAAATAGGCGCTTGGAAAAATTCGTTCTTTACTAAATCGCTGATTATTTGTTTGGTGAAATATTTCTGGAATTATTCCTTGAGAAAATCTGATCATTCGTGAACGATTCATGGAAAAAAATATTTGTACGTGAAAGTATCGTTAAAATTTCAGCATTAAATATAAAATATTCATTTAGGAGTCGAAATTGAGCATTGTAAATTAATTTGCTTACTTGAAAGTTTTTTTTTAATTTCCCCCAAAAAATCCTGGTAGTTATACTTTACTTGCACACATGATTTGTTGAAAAAAAAAAAAATCGTTCCCGAATGATTCATCTGGAGAACTGTGAGCTTTCAGGAGTAAAGTAGGTAATTGAACGAAAAAACTCGTTTGTAATGCAATAATACAAAAAATAGAAATGATAATATAGTCGTTGAAATCACCGAGTAAACAAATTTGAAAATTATTTTCGTGAAATGAGAATTCAAAAACGTCAACGAAACCGCAAAAAAACTTCATTTACTAATCCGTTTCCTCGCCAAATGGGAATTTTGATCGTTAAAAATCGTCCCATAGGATGTCAATTATAGCATATACGTAGATATTCGTCATTCGGCGAAATTTTCTCATCAAATTTTCAAGGTGATCGTTCTCGTTGAAATTTTTTTCCATCTGTACCTACCTACAGCTTATTCATCCGCCAGATGATTCAAAATATCACGGTTCTGTTAGGTAAATGAAATACCTGTAATCTTACATTTAGTGCCTGAATGACAAACTTGATATACAAATTTCATTCTAGTATATTTAGTCATCTCGCTTCTCGTACACACATCCCCCTGCCCATTTTCAAATGGTGGAAGATGTGGTGTGATTCTGTATTTTTTTCATTTAATCGAAAAAATAGACGCATAGAATGCCCCCATTAAAATTATTCCCACGAAGTTAAGAACCTCGCGTATATATAGCGGGGATAAACGAATTAAATTATTAATTTTTTCACTCTTTCATTCTCGACATTCTTGTTTATTTGTGTACCTACATTGCTTATTAAGTAATACCGGTTTGGTATTAAATGATGGAACCCAATCCAAATTAATTTTCGATGAAAATAGGAAACAACATCAAATTACCAACTCTCATACGGTGTTGTTGCTCTAGCTTTTAGTAAACACATTGTAGAGGAAGGTTATGCTGCTGCCAGAGAAGGTAACTCTTATTCGTAGGTATATTTGTATTAATGGGAAGAAAAAAAAATACCTAGGAGTACCATAACAACTACGTTACTTACACAATTACACATGCCATAGACTCATACCATCCTGTCGAACCTGAAATCACATCAGAGCCGTAGCCAGGTCGCCAACTATTTCCCTTCAACTTCAGATTGGAAAGTGCACTAAACTTAACTCTCTGCCAAGGTCGTTTATTCGCGTCTTCATCGCCGTGGCGACCACACTCTCCATCGCCGCACACTGCTCGATCGTGGTTCCGGCGGGCGGGCGTCTCTCGCTGAAAGAAAACAAATACCACGGGCCCTTGGCTTTAGCTCTGGCTCGAACGAAAAAACATTTCATCGTGTAAATTATTTTGCAAATTTTTCGCAATTTTTCTTCATTATTATTTACGTCCTACAGCGTAACGTATACGTGTTTCGTATCACTATATAATCCGAATTATGCTCAGTACTACATTGTATAGTACATAGGTACCTATATACGGTGGTGTGTGATGGCGAAGGCGAATCTTATCTTTTCGGCAATACGACGCCAACAATGTCGCATTCGTTTTGGAAATTTTTTGGCAACTGATAAATATGTACATATGTAATGTAATTATGTGTACTTTATACGCTATCATCGATCGAAATCCCCAGTGCTGTAACTTGCTATAATGAAGATTTACCATGGAAGCCGACGATAAGTTGATAATTCGTGTTGAATAAGTAACTATTTTCGTACGTGTTTATTTTGCATATAAAGACGTGCGACTGGAAAATTTTCAAAAATAATCAATTTTTAGGAGAACTAGGTATCACGTATGGGAATTTTTTTACATTGCTGTTGTGGGAATTCTACTAGAAGCATTTGATTTGGAATTGAATTTCTTTTCTACGTATTAGATAAAGCAATTCTCCTTGAATTCTGGGGACAACGAGAAGAATCTTGAAACAAAATTTAAAACCAATCAAAAGTTCTAATTGCATAATGAGGCTTTAAGATAAACCGACTGAAAAATACCTATCGAAAATTTTCATGAATTCTTTAAATTATTCACTTTAGGAGTGTAGAGAAGAAGAGCGACTGTAAAAAAATGAAATCGTACCTTAAAGTTGGTAAAAAAATTCAGTTTAAAATTCAACCCCTTTCCTTTATTCATTCTTACCGAAAACCAATACCAAAATTATTTTTAAATTGGTATTTTGGTATTTTCAATGTTTTTCTTGGAGTTTTTTTCTTTTTGGCTTTGGCTCTTGCGGTTTGGATTTTTCATTTTTGAGGAAATTCAGCTGGAATTCGGAGTTTTTTCCTACTAAATTTCTGAAAAATCTCGCTTTGTTTTATCAAAAAAAAAAAAATCAAAAATTTTCAGAAAGTCTCACTTTTTTGATGAAATTGCTTGAAAGTTTCATTCTTTTGACAAAAATTATTAAACATAAAATTGTAGATTTTTTGCAAAAAATTTCAAGAAGCTTAGTTTTTCCCAAAAATTGCTTAAAAGTCTCTTTTTTTGCAAAAAAAAAAAATGACTTCAAAGTTGAAAATTGCTGAAAACTCCGCTTATATGTATTACAAAAATGTTACAAAATAGTTCACTTTTCTGGCAAAAGTATTCTGTGCAGTTCAGCATTCATTTCAACTTAAAATGAAAGATATTTGAGGGTACAAATAAACATTTTAAAAAGTTACTAGGGGGCTTCGCCCCCGGAGCGACCTCGACCCACAGCTCGCGCACTCGCTTCGCTCAGGCCTCTCACCCCTTCGGGGCTCACTTTTTTCACAATTCACAACTCAACTCATGCCCCTGCTCCTAAATGCAAATCAGCTGAAATGTGTCAATAGCAAATTCTACTCTGGTTCTAAAGTACAATGTTTAAAAAATTCAAGTTTGAACTTGGGGTGTTGAATTACTCTGGTATACTTACTGACTTGATAATTATCATCATTTTTTAGGAGTAAAATTTCTGAAATTCTATATGTAAAATTGTGTAGAAAAATGTTTGAAATTCTACTAAAATGATGGCATAAAATGAGTAGGTAGTGAGTATGCTGGAGTAATTCAATCCTATGAAATGAAAATCTGAGGTAGGATAGTCAAATTTGTATCCCAAGTATAGAAAATCTACCAGTGGTTGCTTAGCTAAGGGAGGGACGTGACTTGAGTCACCCCCCCCCCCGCGAGTGAAAATTAGAAATAATGCACGCAATAATGAACCGTTTTTGTTTTTTCGACCCATTTTTTTCAACAAATTTTCGCTCTCACTTCACTCGAGCAGTAATTGCACCTTCATTTCCACACAATTTATCATACATTACCTCTAATTTCGATTTTTCATACCTAAAAATCTGGTTTTGCCCTCTCTTTGAGAAAATTCTGGCTACACTGTACTGAACCCTTCTTCATCTTCACTTTAACTTTTTTACAAACAATGTTCCACTAAACATTTAAATTTGTGCTGTTGAAATAAAGTCCTAACCCAAAAATGATCTCAAGTGTAGAACCTCCTCTCCTTATTATTTGAACAGACACTACATTCCAGTTTTGAAAAAATTAAATACTATAGCAATGAATGTAACTCCCAACACAACAAACAACAACATCATTCCCTCCTCAACACCCCTACACTGTAAACACGCCCACATAGCAACGTTCTGAGTGTATTGTTGTCGGTGTGCATTGTAATACGTGCATTTATACACAATAGAGAAAGTGTTTTTTCAATTTTTTCGGCCTTTAATTTGAAAAATTCCGATTTTTTTTCTTGATGACATATCTACACGTCAAAAGGAACGTTTGAAAAAAAAATTGTCGAAATCGGTTTGATAGAAAAGGCTGGCGAACTCTATCAAGGTTTCTACTCGAAATTCTATTGTTTAAACACAATAGAAAACATGTTTTTTCAATTTTTTCGGCCCTTAATTTCAAAATTTTCGATTTTTTTTTCTTGATGACATATCTACACGTCAAAACGAACGTTTTAAAATAAAAATTTGTTGAAATCGGTTCAGTAGAAAAGGCTGGCGGACTCTATCAAGGTTTCCCTTCAAACATCTTTCAATATATAAGGATTGAAAAATTATGTTTTTCTGATTGTTTGATTTTGGCTAGAAAATGGAGTAGGTTTCTCGTTCATTTTTTTGAAAATTTTTAAAATATTGAATTTGAAACTACCACAGTGTTTGTCTCAACCACAGATCCTTATCATATCTGAAAACATCCGCTGTTTGAAATAGTGTCTGTTTGAACCACAGGTCCTTACTTGGGTCTGAACACACCTACTGATTTAAACAGTGTCTGTCAAAACCACTATAGTCCTTACTTGGGTCTGAACACACTCACTGATCTAAAATATAGTGTCTATCTCAACCACAGGTCCTCACTTGGGTCTGAACACACCCACTGATTTAAACAGTGTTTGTCTCAACCACAGGTCCTTATCGGGTCTGAAAACATCCACTATTTGAAATAGTGTCTGTCTCAACCACAGGTCCTCACTTGGGTCTGAACACACTACTGATCTAAATGGTGTCTGTCTCAGCCATAGGTCCCCACTTGGGTCTGAACACACCCACTGGTTTGAATAGTGTTTGTCTCAACCCCAGATCATTACTTAGGTTTGAACACTCCCACTGTTTGAATTGGTATCTGACTCAACCACAAGATGGATGAATGGAAGAATCTCGTATGAAAAAGTAAATGTAAGAATGATTGAAAAAATGAATGAAAGAGTGATTGAGTGAACTAATGGAAGAACGAATGAGAGAAAGAAAGAAAGAAAGAGACGAAAAGACTGATTGGATGAATGAATTACATAATAAAAAAAATACAATAAACCTGAAGGACTACCTCTACCTACCACGAATTTTTATCCAAGGTCACCCTCACGCAAACCTCTTAATTCGTCAAAGTTTGGGCTCAAAATTATTCTAAAGTGTGTGAAAGAAGCGTTGATAGAAGTTTTTGATTTGCTTACCAAGTTTCTGAACTTGAAATTTTCAAGCAACGTTAAAAACATTGGATTGAAACATTGAACTTTCTCGTTATGTGCCCAATTTTGATGCACTTATGACACTTTTTAGCAGCCAACTGCCCAAAAAAGACTCAATTTTAGGCTCAAAATTATTCAGAAATGCATCAGTAACATTTTCAACAAAATATTTTGAACTTGCAAAAATTGAATCGATTTTGTTAGGTCACAACTCTCAAGATAATTTTTGAAAATTTCCAAAAATGGGACCCAATTTTCCACTTGAAATTTCTCAAAATTGCTCAAAAAAATTTTTGTTTTCAATCAATATAGGTAAGTAATGTAAAATTTGATGTAAAATTAAAACTTATTTTATTTTTTAAATTAATGTAGGTATGTAAAATTTAACGTGATAAATTGAATCAAATTGAATTGAGATACTCAAATTTCTCGAAAAATTTTAACCCATTGTAACAGGTTGTGATGGAATTCAGCTACTGAAATTTTGTCCAGCAACATAAAATTGCGGTCATCTTGACTCTGTAATCGACCAACCAGTCGTAAAAATCACGTACATGATCATCCAATCTCGGTGAAAACGTCTCATTTTTACGTTCCCATTCATTGGGCTGAAAGACTCTATCGAAGCCAGCTCATTATTTCGACTTTTCAGTTCAGTTCTCATCATTATACCCTGGGTCTGGGTACCTACTTGTACTTGCAGCAGTAAGATTGCTTGCGGAATAATTAGTTTAATTTCAACGCAGGTACTGCGTCAAATCGCGACGACCAACGACGATGTGCATAACAAATCAAAGACAGATACGATCTGTACAGTGTACCTACATAATACGATGCACAGTTGAGTTGGGTTTATTACGCAGAAATTGGAATCAAAGCATAGGTAGTTGTACTGGTTGTAAGATAGCCCCGGTAATTTTCCAGTTCCACGTCTTCTTCGCTGCTTGGCGAACAATTCAAATCAAAACGCGCGTCTTAGGACGACAATTTCGCGTTTCGTAACCGAGTAAATTAAATCAGAATTGTAGTATGTTATACAGCACGTAGCTGTAGAGATAGAGAAGTGGTACTTATCTGCGAGAGATGCTACATACAAGAAGGAAAGAAGAGCAACGAGTATCTGCAATAGCAACCAAGTAAGATTATATCGATTTAGATTCGATTCCGAAGCTCTGTATGTCTGTGAGACGATCCCTGTACGACTAGAAGAAAATATATGTGCTTATAGTGAATATGTAAGTACGTAGTAGTACGAGATCTACATGTACATAAACATAGGCATTGCTCTACGCAGCATGCTGCGATGATTTCAAATGAATGACAGTCGAATGGAAATACGAAAGGTACGCCGCCGTTGCGTTCTGCACCTTGGTTGAGCCTGAGCCTTCATCTGGTCTGGTGGAACTTGGTGTGTCTGTGTGTTATAATGACTTGATTTATTACGCGATCTAAGACTATACGAAGACGATGACCGAGCTCGGGAGTCGGGCTCGTGTGTACTATGTATAGCAAAACGTAAACATACACGTACTACGTATCCATATTATTCACACACCGCACTTCCTTGCCTTGTCTTCGTAATCAGATCGTCGGCTCAGCGATGCGATGATACTGCTGTGTTTGTTTTTTTATAGGTAGGTAAATAGTGAGCATGCTACGAGTATTCTGATCTACACACATAAGATCAATCTTGGATCATGTTGATGGAAATTTGATCAAAATACTTGTTTTGATCGAATGAACAATATCGAAAAACAATCGATTTATTAGATACATAAGTACATGGAAGTGACTGAATTTTCTTGATCGAAAGCTGAACTTTGAACGTAAATAGAAAAAAATCAAATGGTCAGAAAATTGATCTAGAAAGCTGAAATTTGTTTTGTACTCTATTTGTGATCCACCGAATCGATTGGAAACGGTTGAATGTTCAAATTTCCAAAAAATGTTACCAAATGAAATTGAAAATCTAAAACTTGTGGAGCCTACCAAGGTTGTTTGTCTGCTGTCTGGTCTCTCAAGTTCATTGACTCGGCTATCTGATCTCTTAAGGTCACTGACCTACCTAAACAGCCTCTCGTGGTCGTCTGTCTGTCTGTCTGTCTGTCTGTCTGTCTAGCCTCTTGAGGTTGTAATATATCCCTCTGGATCCAGTATCCCGATGTCGTCCGTCTGCCTGTCCGACTTTTTAAAGGTCATTGGCACGTATGTCTATAGTCTTTTACAAGAGCACTGACATATCTGTCTATGCTCATCTCAAGGACGTCTGTCTTCTTGTCGGGCTTCCCAAAGTCTGAAATGCGAATAGAAATTTTATAATTTGGAAACCATACAAATTCCAGAAATGAATTTTGAATTTTGTAGTTTGGAGGCCCTGCAAACTCCAAAAATTAATTTTAAATTTCGTAGTTTGAAGACAGTACGAGCTCAAAAAATTGATTTACTGTCCGTAGCTTCGAGGCCATGTAAATTCCGAAAAATGATTTCCAATTTAGCAATTCGTAGACCGTGCTAGCTCCAAAAATCAATTTTTAAACTTTGTAATTTGAGACTATGCCAGCTTCAAAAATTGATTTGAAGTTTCATATAATTTGGAGGCCATGCCAATTTCAAAAATAAAATCTAAATTTTGCAAGTTTGGAGGCCACGGAAGCTTCAAAAGTTGATTCAATTTTTTATGGCTTGGAGGTCACGAGAGTTTCAAAATACAAATTGAAATCTCGTAATTTGGAGGCCATCCAAGCTCTAGGTCACTGATCTACGTGTCTATCAGGTTGTCTGTCCGCCTGTCTGGCTTCTCAAGGTCGTATGCCTGCCCATCGAAGCTCTTAAGGTCATTGACCCGACTGTTCGGCCTCTCAAGGTCGTATGTTTGTCCATCTGTCGGGTGTCTTGAGATCATTGGCCCGTCTGTGTGGCTTCTCAAGGTTGTCTGTGTGTCTGTCTGGATTTTCAAGGTCATCTATCTTCCTGTCGGTCCTCTTTAGGTCATTGACCCGACAGTCCGGCCTCTCAAGGTCGTATGTCTGTTCATCTGGTGGGTCTCTTGAGGTCATTGACCCGCTGTGTGGCTTCTCAAGGTTGTCTGCGTGCCTGTCTGGATTTCCAAGGTCATATATCTTCCTGTCGGGTCTCTTTAGGTCATTGACCCGACAGTCCGGCCTCTCAAGGTCGTATGTCTGTCCATCTGTCGGGTCTCTTGAGGTCATTGGCCTGCCTGTGTGGCTTCTCAAGGTTGTCTGCGTGCCTGTCTGGATTTCCAAGGTCGTATATCTTCCTGTCGGGCCTCTTAAGGTCATTGACCCATCTGTCTGGCCATCTGTCTGACCTCATAAAGACAGATAGGACACTGTTTTAAGATCTTCGAAAATTATGACCCAATTTAAGGATCACAATTCTTCAATGATTGTGTATTTCGATATGAAATGCTAAAACAACACTTTCGTTTGAATATACTTGGTCGAATCTCGATTGCAAGATTTCAATCCATTTTGATTGGTCACATAACCAAATTTCAACAATCTCGAGAATCATGACCCACCTTGGGATAAAAATTCGTCCAATATACAAAGGTACCTGCTCAGAAAAATCTTCGTTCAACGGGTCGAATTTCCAGCAGAATCTTAAACCATTTTGAGAATAGATTCTTCTAATAAGTATGCTTAAAAACTGACTGAATTTCTTGAAAAATTTTAACCCATTTAGATTGATGGCATGACACTGTCTCAAAATTTTCAAATATCATGGCCCAATTTGGAGCTCAAAATTCTTCCAAAATGTTTTAAAAAACATTTCTGTTGTGATGGGCGAATTTATATAAAAATTTTTAACTCCCCCCCCCCCCCCCCCGAAAATCATAACCACCGATTTTTGGGTCAAAATTCTTCAAAAATGCTCTAAAAATATTTTCTTAAACCTTTTTTCACACTTTTGGATTTAATGAACCTGCATTACGTACAAGTGACGAAGAAAACACACTACAAATCTATCGTCGCAGTTGTTACAGTCTCACAGACCACAGTCGACTTCATTATCGAGTACTTAGGTATTTTTTTCCTAGTAAATTAATCATTTTAAATAATAGTTATCGAGCGCGATACTCTCTGGTCCTTGAATCTGTCCGCTGTATTGGTATCAAACTACCATCGTCTCTGTTCTCTGATAACGATCATAAGTGATATAGTAAATATAGAGAAGAAATACGTAGTACGAGTATTATACTCGTAAAAGGGCGAGCGTAGGTACTTCTGACCAGTCACGGTTTGCCCTAAGACTAGTTCACCGGGTACCTACTCTTCGCAGGTACCAGGTACCTCTAGTTAAAACAACTCCACCATGAGAACTTATCCACTTTTTTCGCCTTCTTCTGTACAACTGAACGATACTATTACGATAACATTCTCGTGTGCTGAGTAAAAAAATACGCACAAGACAGAGAGGAAAAAAATGATGAAAAAAATTGTACCTAAGTATAATAATGTGTAAGCGTACGATTCATGCCCACCTCTCTTGGTACCGAGCCCATAGGACGCGCAGCAATAGAACCATTAGCAATGTCAACAAACCCAGAAGGTGCGTGGTAATTGGAAATTTTATAACACTGTCTAGGTGGACCTGTTTGTTTTTACCTATGCCCCCTTCATTTTCCCCTCGTAAGGGATAAGTTGGGAATATTGTTGAGTGTAAAGTTACTCGACCCATGGACGAAATTCAGTTTTCGATTTTTTTCGCCGCATTAATTAACTAAAAATAAGAACTGATGTTCAAATTGCAGCCTCGCGTTAATAATTATGACGTTCGTTAAGTATACAAATTTCCAGCATAACGAGAGCTTGAGGGTAAAAGAGGGTGAAAAATGTCGCAGTAAATTTACCAAACAAAAAAATGTGACGACTAGAGGTGTAGAATAAATTAGAAATTTACAGTATACCTTTTTTTTTTTGCTCCCTCGATACTCCAAATAGGTCTAGTTAGGTACTGATGAGGCAGACAGGGGGGAGGAAAATGCCGCACGACTAAGTTTATAGTACACAGAGTGCACCGACGACGGCGTCAAATTGGAAATTTTACATTTATTTTAATTAAAAAGGCAGCATAAAGTTATTCGTTTAATTAACACGGATTTCTATGGCAATAATTCAATTTTTTATTAACGTTCGTCCACGATTCACTCCCTTCCCCCGACTACGTCGCCGCCCACTCCGGGATGGTCGTTGAAAAATGCTGAATTCCACGCCAAGTTTTATCAACACTTTTAATTTTTTTCTTTTTTTCATAAAGTTCGCCAGTTAGATAATTTTAATTAATAGTATAATACCGACGAACGCCGAGAATTAGCTTGGGGCGCGGAATCGAACGAAGGGGTGGGAAAAGGATGGCGAATTATGATTATTTCGTAATTGAAATTGTTGCGGCGAAGAATTTCGTTTACGTTGAGTTGTTGGTGGAATTTTCAAGAATGTTTGCAAAAGGGTTGTAATTTATGCTGTGCGATTGGCTGGTGCAGTTTTTCATAGCGAGACATTTGTGGATTTGAATTTACGGTACGTGAACGAGACAAGTTGAGAATTAGGTAGTGTTTTACCGACTTTGCCGTGAAACGGAAAAGTAAGGTATTGTATTTGTCATGATGGTTGCGGATTTGGATGGGGGTGGATTTTCTTGACGAATTGAAGTGTGCTGATCACGATAAGACGTATGACGCAAAACGAGAGAAGTTTATATATATATATATATATAGGTATATATATCAATTTATGTATAAATTTGTGTCACGCTGAACTCAAAAGCTCCGAACTTTAAGTCGAAACTGATGATGCCAAAATATTGCTTTGATACTGAACTAGAGAAATTTTTAATTTGGTCGAAATCGGTTCAGCCGTTTACGAGATATGAACGTTTAAGTGTGTTTCAACGTTATGGATAAGCAGAAATTTGTGTAAACCCTTATATCTCGCAAACGGCTCACCCCCAACAAACAGACGTGGTGGTTAGGGTGTGTAGGTTGCAGATTGGTGCGCCGGAGGTCGGGTGTTCGAATCCCGCGCGAGTCAAGAGGAGAAAATTTTTTGTTGATTTTTTTGATAATTTTTTTGTTAATTTTATCCGTCCAAAATTTTTTTGCCATAAAAAATCAAAATTTTTCAAAAATTTCTAGTGTAATTTTTGTTTTAACAAAAAACAAAGTTTTTGGTAAATAGCCAGTAAATTTTGATATTTTTTTTTTTGGTGAATTAATAGTAATTTTTAGTAAATAAAATGATTAGTTATTTTTGGTGAATTACTCGTAATTAAAGTTGGTCGAAAATTTTGGTAAATTGCTTAGGTAATTTTTGGTAAATTGGTAAAAACGTTTGGCAGTAAATTACTGGGGTAATTAAAATTCGGTAAAAAATTGGTAAATTAGTGAGAAAATGTCTGGTAAATTACTGAGGCGAATGTTGGTAAATTGTTAAGGTAATTTTTGGTAAAATGGAAAAAGTCGGTAAAATTGGTAAATTAGTGGGTAATGTCTGGTAAATTACTGAGATAAATGTTAGTAAATTGCTGGGGTAATTTTTGGTAAATTCGTGAATTTTGGTAAATTGGTAAATGTTGGTAAATTGGTAAATTTTGGTAAATTGGTAAATTTTGGTAAATTGGTTAATTTTGGTAAATTGGTAAATTTTGGTAAATTGGTAAATTTTGGTAAATAGCTAAATTTTGGTAAATAGCTAAATTTCGCTAAATTGGTAAATTGGTAAATTTCGGTAAATTTTGGTAAATTGGTAAATTTTGGTAAATTGGTAAATTTTGGTAAATCCGTAAATTTTGGTAAATCCGTAAATTTTCGGTAAATTTGTTTATTTTCCTGTATAACAGAGCAAAGTCGGTTAATCTTGCCTACTGCGCAAGATGTTTTTTTTAAATGTTTTGTTGCTATTGTTTCACTCTTAATTACGTAGGTAATGGATTTTGAAGGGCCGCATATTCGAATGTACCGATTAGTAGAATACAATAGAACCACAGGGGGTAAAAACTGTATCCGAATGTCCGAAGCGAAATGACCGCCAATGTCCCAAAAGGTGTATCCGAATGTCCGAAGTAAAAAAAACCTTGTATGACTAGGGATTCCCAAACATATCTGGGTTTTGACGAATATGGAACCCAATTGAAAGTACAACTACATACCTTGCATGTAGCATAAAAATACCTAGATAAGCGTAAGGTCGATGAAGATGTGCTCATGAAACCCCAAAATAGATTTATGAGAGGCCCCACTCCAAATCCTGGAATTATGATCGACTGTATAGCCTAAGCCTTATTGCATTTTTACTTCAGGAAAATCAGGCTAAAAACCATTGAGAAGGCACAAAAATTTACTTTTTTACAGCTGAAAAGTCTAAACCCTTAAAAGGCATATCAAGGACCCCCTCAAAATGCACATGCAAATTTTCCAGCCTTCCAAGTCGATTTGTGAGGTTTCTCTTCTCCGAATTGCTCTAAAAAGTTGATTTTAATTTTTTTGACCTTTATCGCCTGACTTTTGTTTCTCCCTCTGAAGAATTTGGACATACCTCAATTTTTTAGCGAAAGTAATCTCCACTCATATTTTTCAAATTCAACGTAAAATCACACAAAATATGAAATTCCTCTGGCTAAAGCTGAAATGTTCTTATAGTCCAAGAAGAGGGGGAGGGATGAAAAAAAATTGTTTAAAACGTATGTGCCTATAATCTTGAAAAGCGCGAAGAATCGGAACAAAAATACAAGTACGAGAAAACTAAGTTATATTTCAACGATAAGTACAATTGAAAGTAAGACTGGTCCTATAGGTATAATTGCAGGACTATTTATATTATTTGAAATAAGGATATTTGGAAAGTGAAAGGAGAATAGAGTATACGAGTACAAATAGGTTATTGCATATAGTAGCTTAAAGCGTAAGGGTAATTAGGTAATTAGGTACTTATGTACAGGGGTAATTAGTAAGGGTAGGCCGTAACAGTATGTGCCTATAATCTTGATTGAGAACTGAAGAAAATTCTAAAATATCTTTCTTGATCTTACAATTACGAGTAGATCATTTCATGACTATTAGGTATACCTTTTCTCTGATATCTAACATTTGCCTATAGGCTAGTACGATTCATTTTAATAATCTCCAAATTTTCAAAACGTAAACCTAAATGTTCTTTTCCAATTTTAAAAATTAAAACAATTTCACAGGTAAATTTTCAACTATTTTTTCAAATTTTTGAAATTGGCAAAAATTATTTAAAAATTGGCACCACTGCCTAACAAAATATTTCCCTGGTTTCAGAAATGATATCTTTCTACAATTTAGCATAATTATTAATTAATGTGAAATACATTACAAAGAAAAATTTTTTGAACTAGGTACATTATATTCAACAGATGTACCTAGACCTACTTTAGAAACCCCTGTAAGCGCAAAAATCCAAACGGACATTCAGATACACTTTTTGGGACATTCCCGGTCATATTGCAACGGACATTCAGATACAGTTTTTACCCCCCATGGTTCTACTGATAACCACTAATCGGTACATTCGAATATGCACCGTTTTGAAGTACATATTCCTCATTATCTTTGGAAAGAATTACTGGTTTTGATTACAGTTTGAAGTACGATAGGGGTTAACATTGAATCAATACCTACTTAAACACAGCTTGTTTAACGTTGAAACTGCATAGTGTAAATTTTGAATTCTGTGACATAGGTACAAAACCATAAAATTTATATTGACAATTTCTTATAATTTGTTGACTTCTCCTCTTCCCGAAAACTCCTCAAAATTTACCCCCGCTCCATTCTGAAATTTCATTATTTTTTGCAAATTTTCAGCGAATAAGCTATTTTTTACCCCTCGACTCTGATCTGCAATTCGAAACAGGGTTATTGAGACGTTGCACACTTTCGAAATACACTTTTCAAACTGACCAACCGACGTATTCAGATCTCAAATACTCGATCGGAAATTAGTTAATGGAGATTTTACAGACTAAACTTAAAGAATCTATTGATCGAAGAAAAAACACGAATGAGTAATTTATCTTGAATGGATAGTATGGGTACTTAATTTCCGGCACATCAGAATGCCATCAGCTGTACTTCGTAATTTCCTCACTTCGTCTTTGTCTCTCTGTCTTTAGATAACACTACCTACAATTTGATGAATACATATGTTAAAAACATTCGGGTGCCAGCCAATGCCGGAGAAACGTACAATTGCTTCTTGGCCACGCTGCGTACGTTTGCCCATGCTGGTCACGTATATTGTGGTCAGCAGGGCACTCGATCGCCATGCGTTTACTGGTAGATCTCTTTTCTGAAAATGTTATACTGCCTCAGACTCTGTACACGAATGGGCGCAAGTCGTGTGATAGTAGCTGAAGATGCGTTTAAGTCGTAGTATATATGTATTGCTGTCTTCGGAGTATACAGAATTATAATATGTATTACATAGAAGCACTTATAATCATTACAATAATTACATATATCTTTGAATGGAGACCCCTGGGTACGCCTAAACACGTATCGTGTACGCGTATTTATGTAATTTCGTATACCGTGCTCTATTATACACAGCATGAGTAAATACGAAGGATTGGAAGAATATGGAATAAGCTTCGCTTCTACTTATTTTTTCAATTTGTTAAATCATATATGAATTTTTACGCGTGCTGTTTGATAATTTTCAATTATGATGATAACGATAAGAGCTCAGAAAAATATGATGGGATTTCAATTGAAAGATAACATATATTTGAGAAATTTTACCTGGAAATCGGTTTTAAATCGATCAAATATAGGTAATATATCGAACTACCTACATCCTCTTTCAGTGGATTGATTTAATGATGATTCAGCCATTTTTGAATGATTTGTTGATAATGGTTCTGAGCAAATCGTTCGCGAACGAATTGAATTCGGTTTTTGATGATGGTATTAAAACTGCCAAAACGGTTACGTTTCGTTATCTATACAGGTAGGTATACCCAATTCCGTTTTTCAACGATTCATTCTTTTACGAACGATTTCTCTCAACTGAGAAAATCGTTCGCGAACGAATCATTCTGAATTTTTATTGAAAAATTTCAAACAGTCTTTCTCCATAGGTATACGTATGTAATATCCTTTCTCACTAGATTTGATTTAGTCAATATTGTTCTGGAATGATTTGTCGATTCATGAGTAAATCGTTCGCGAACGAATCGAATCCGATTTTCAATGATGGAATCGAAACTGTTAAGATTCGGAATTAATTTGAATTTTCAATTATTCATTCGTTCGAGAACGATTTTCCTCATCTGACTCATCTGAGCAAATCGTTCGTGAACGAATCATTCTGAATTTTTATTGAAAAGTTTCAAACAGTCGAATTTCTCCATATCCTTTTTCACTAGATTCGATTTAGTCAATTGTTCTCGAATGATTTATCGGTTCATGAGTAAATCGTTCGCGAACGATTTGAATCCGATTTTCAATGATGAAATCACAATGAAACTGTCAAGATTCGGTATAAATTTGTTTTTTCAATTATTCATTCGTTCGTGAACGATTTTCCTCGTCTCACTCATCTGAGCAAATCGTTCGCGAACGAATCATCTGTTCTCGCTTCTCGAATGATTCCTTGATTGTGAACAAATCGTTTGTGAACGAATTGAGTCCAGTTTTTGATGATGTGATTGATAAACTGCCAAGACTTGTCACGTCTTCTACACCTAATTTGAATAGTTTGATCTTCTAGTGATTCATTCGTTCGTGAACGATTTCTCCACATGAGTAGATATACTTACACCATAACTCGTGTTTAATTTCTTTTTCGTAGGTTTGGAAAAAATGACATTTTTCCACATCCCCTTTCAGTAAATTTGATTTACCTAGTCAATTTTTCTCGAATTATTTTTCAATTCTGGACAAATCGTTCGCGAACGAATTGAGTTTGGTTATTTCTATAATAGTATTGAAACTGTCACGTTTCGTCAGGTCATCTGTTCTGGATTTGATTTTTCATTGATTTAGTTATTCGTTCATGAACGTTGTTTCACCTCTGAGCAAATCGTTCGCGAACGAATCATTCACAATCATAATTTTAATTAATAGGTATCATGTACCTATATTATAATATGTCGTTTCATTTTGTCTTGTCGTGTAGGTAATTGGGGTTTCAAATGAGTTTTCAAGTGATTCAGTCGTTCGCGATTGATTCATAGTTTTCAAGTGAATCGTTCTGAATCAGAAAAAAACTAATTCAGTTTTTTCCGAAACCGAAATATTTTGTCCTGTAACCAAAATTGCAACTTCCCAAGTTAATTTTTTGATTTTTGACAAATTTTTGAAAATTTAAAATTGATTATTTTTGGCTATGTATTTACTAGGGGGGGGGGGGGGGGTAAATGTGTTAAAAGTGTTATAATCAAATATTTCGAACCGAATTTCGCCATTTTTGGCCATCCTAGAGCCTCCTACGAAATTTTTGATTTCTTCAGGATTTTAAGCGTTTTTTTTCGAGTAGGTACCTACCGGAAAATCTGAAAATCTTTTGGAGACTCTAGAATGATCCGAAGCCATCAACAACTGACTCAAGAGGTCGAAATTACCGTACAAAAAAATTCAGCCTATTACGTATATCAATTTGATCTTTTATTTTTTTTTCATGAAAAATGAGCCAAAATTGAAATTTTTGCTAGTGGCGTATTTTAGGGTCCTCTTTCCATTTCATTTCGCCTTGTTCAAAAATTGTTGTCCCCAGCAATTGGAATATTTTTTTTTTTTTGTTAATCAATTTTAACAATTTTTTACCGTTGATTTCAACTACATGATTGTTCATATATTTTCGTTTTTTTTTCATAAAGTTTTTTCTCATTGAGTATTCCATCAATTTTTCTCATTATCAACAATTTTTGGATAAATTTTGACGTTCTGTCAATTTTTTCTCATCTCTGAATTATTTTCATGTGAATTTTATTGCTTTCAAAATTCTGAATTCTAATTGGTCGACATCAGTGCAACTTTAATCTACTTCACCCAGCTCATTTAACGACGTCCCAAACTTTTTATAAGAGGAAAATCTTCTCTCAACATCTCAACATAAGCTCATCAACTCCCCCCCCCCCATTCAATAACTGTTGGTTATATGTTAGATATTCAGTTAAACATTTCTTCTAAAGTAGATTCAAGAATAGTTATTGTACACTTACGATCGTACCACTTTTGCATGTCTATTATATTATGTATTTCTGCACCTATTGATTTATTTTAATGATATGTAGTATCTACTTCGAGTGGAACTAACGTACAACGAACTGCGTCTACGACTGCGATTGTAAATAAAATTCATCGATAGGCACAGTGCCTAATAGGTAGGTATTCACGCACTTCCTTATTTTAAGTGGCTCATTTGCTGCATCTTTTGCCCTGTTTCGAATTTTGTTAGACTATTAACGAGACCAAAGGTAAAACGTACAAGGTACCATCGCGTCGTCGTTATATTTAGATGAACTAACGTGATATCTGTTGCTATATAGGAAACAAACAGGACAATAACGAGTCACGAATCCTTCAAATTCTAGTTACTAGATACTGGTAGAAGTATATTACATACTCGATATATATGTGATGCTCTCTGTACGTAATACGTATGATGAGGTCTTATTCGAAGAAAGACAGTACACGAATATCCCATTGGGCATTATGCCTATCTTCTGTGCTGTTCTTTCTGTGCCTAGGCAGATTCCCTGTAAACCTCCTCTACCCCTTCATGTACGCAGGTGTAGGTCTACGTGTATCTGTATCTACTAGTTGGCGAAATTATAATAAATTACTTGAAATAATATACAGCGAAAAAAAAAAACAACAGCAACAGTAATCGGGTAACCTATTTCGTATATCTATCCAGCTATAATACGTGTGTGTATGTGTAGCCTATTGGTAATTTATTTATGTATAATAGAGATATACCTAAGTTATACGACTATTCTGTAGCATATTTTTGATTTACGAGATCTTCGTCTTCGCCTTCTCGCTGAGCTTTGATAATTTCGTTCTTTTTTTCGCCGATGCGTATAATACACGTACACGTAGCTAACTTGAGCTGTTTTCTGCTGAGCTGTAGTGGAATATGATTTACGCGTTGATTTTTTTTCGCGTACGCGCTCCAAGGCTTCCAAACTGCTGTTTGTTTTTCCAGACGTTTATTAAATCGTATTCGTATATTGTATTTATTATATGTTTAAGTTAGAAAGATTGAACGAGGAAGGAATCTCATTCTTACTATTTGAACCTGTAACGAGTCAATTAAGTGAGACCACGATTGAAGTTCGCCTATCGACTTCTCTATGTAATCTGCAATTCTACATTACCTATACCTAGAAAGGTATTGGACCATCGATCAGGGTTCAAAAGTTGCATCTCAGTTGAATTTAAATATTACTTGTGGTTTTGATCTCCTTTGGCTATGCCACTGTTTTGCAGCAGTTCAATTTCTAAAGTGAAGGTACCTAATGGTGTACCGAGTAATGTCCAAATAATAAGAAGTTCTCTGGCTAAAAGTTTTTGCGACGTAAGAAATTGAGTTGATTTTTTGTAGATTTTAAATGTCGAAAAAACCTAGGTAGGTACAGTATTTTGGATAATTTTGGTAATGCGAACGACAATTCGATTTCATATAACGACGAAAGAAAATGTAAGCAATCCACGTCCAAATAAAATGTTGACCCCCCCCTCCCCCTCCCCCGCCACAAAAATCCAGAAAAATAACTCGTTTTATAATGAAAAATTTTTTTGTAAAAATAGGTAAACAAATAAATTTTACGAATGGGAAATTCTTCATTTTTTGAAAAAACTCCTTTTTCAAGTTAAATTTGAAAAACTTTTGTTTTTTAAAGAAATTGCTAAAATTATGAAAAAGTTGTGGTTTTTTTAGTCGCTAAAATTTTCAAAGAGTCTTTTTTTTTCAGAATTACCAAATTAATTTTTCTTTTTACAAAACTGCCAAAAATCCTGTTTTTTTTTCAAAAACTGCCATAAGTTTTCTATATTTTTTTTTTTTTTTTAATTTTCCTTTCATGTTTTTTTTGTGAAATTTCAAAAAGAAATAGTCCAAATAACTAAAACTTGATAAATAGTTCTACTGTTTTTGTTTGTTTGTTTGTTTTTTTTTTTTGCTAAAATTGTGAACAAGTTCTGTTTTTTTTATCAAAAACCGCCAAAAAAATCTTGTTTTTTTTGCCAAGATAAGTGTCAAAAAATCTCACTTTTCGTTAAAACTACCCAAAAGTTTGTTTAAAAACTCTCTGGTGAAATTTTTAATCCCCCAAACATTTGGTTAGTCGTGAAATTTTCACCCAATTTGATTGCTCAAATGACACTTTTTCAAAATTCTTAAAAATCCTCAAAAAACATTGTCGTCTAAAATTTTTGAATTTATCACAAAATGGTTAACATTTTGATGTGTGCATGGCACATTCTTCGTAATTCTAGTCAGAAAATTTACTCATTTTTGAGCACAAAATTCTTCGAAAGTGCACAGAAAATTTTTCTAGAATTTTTTTATATTCTGCCGGAAATTAAACCATTTTGATAAGTCACATAGGACACGTTTTTGAAAAATCCTAAAAATAGTGCTCCATTCGTGAGCTTAAAATTCTTCAAAAATGTTGTAAAAACATTTTTACCAAAATTTCAGATGGGATATAGCAGCCTTTTAATATTTGTATTTTTGTCCACATTTCTTTTATACTAGTACTGTGAGTGATATTCAACATAAATTTGGTCCAACTATCTCTTTGTTTTGATAGATTAGTTCTGTGAGCGATTGCTCGTTTTTTCTTAAAGTCTATTAGATTTTCAGTAGAAGGATATTTTTTGAATTTTCTTAAAGACCTTTTCCTTTCTTGGACAGCAATTTTCAACTCTGGACACCACCAAGGTACAGATTTTTTTGGGACTTTGAAGAAGATTTAGGAATGGTTTTGGTAGCCGCTTGAATGATTGAATCAGTGAAGTACTGAACAATAGAGTCAAGGTCTTGACAAGAGAAATCTAATAGGAGGACTTCTTTATTAAAAAGACCAATTTGCCTTATCTAATATCCATTTTGGAAATTTTGATTTTATGGGGTTATGAATTTGGTTAGGAATGGAAATGGTAATGGGAAAATGATCACTGTGTTGAAGATCATCTTGGGGGTTCCAGTCTAAAAGGTGTGAAATATTTGGAGAGCAAAAGGTCAAATCAATACTTGAGAAGGTACCATTTGATATATTAAAGTGAGTAGGTTTTGAAGAATTGAGGAGGAAAATATCATTTTTTGATAAGAATTTCTCTATAACATTGCCTCGATTATTGTTTGAATTTGATCCCAAAATTTTTGAATGAGCATTAAAATCACCAAGTACAATGTATGGTTTAGGTAATCCAAAAAAAAAAAAATTTACCAAAACGTAGATACCTACCCATTTGGATTTTTCAAAAAATTTGAACCCATTTTTATAGGTTAGGTTGCATGACACTTTTTCAAAAATCTTGAAAATCATGACCCAATCTTGGGCTCAAAATTACACCCCAAAAAATATATATATATATTTTAGTTGAAACGTTTGATTTTCTTTTTGAAATTTCAGCTCTTTTTGATTCGAAAGTAGCCGAAAATTGATTCAATTTTGCTCTCAAGATTCTTTAAAATATTCAAAAAAAGTTTTAATGGAAATTTTCGATTTTCTGTCGAAAATTTAATTCATTTTGATAGGTAGGTTGAATGAACCCTTTTTTCGACAATTGAGATAATAGGAGCCTAATTTTGAGCACACAGTTCTCAAAAAATGCCAAAAAAAAACATTTTCGTCGAAATATTTGAATTTTTCTCGAAATTATCACGCTCATTGTGATTGGTTGCATGACGCTTCTTCAAAAATTCCTAAAATCTTACGTACCCAATTTTGTGCTTGAAACTTTTCAAAAATGCTCAAAAAATATTTTCGTCAAAATAATTTGAATTTTTTAAAAAAATTTAATTCATTTTGATCCGAAGTTGAAAGGCTATTTTTGAATAATTCTACAACAATTCATTTTTACTCGGGATTGTGAGCGGGTGGGAGGGGTGACTTTGAAATTCAACTACGTCCTCCTATCAAGCGAGCCATTTTTCGCAAATATTGGTTCAATGACCAGAGGGCACAAACTCCTTCGTGTTATGAATAGTATGAATTTTTTGAGCTCCCGAATGAATGATGCTTACTTAACAATTATTTTTTGTGCTAAGTTTGCTCAAAAAATTGCACAAGAGAGGGCATTTGTACCCCATCCTTCTATTGGCCAGCTGAAGTAAACATTTATGTTTGAAGCGAGAGGAGTGTCCAGGGCTGACCTGTAAAAAACATTTTGGGCCTGAGACATTTTGAAAATTGCAGCTTACTGAATTTTCTGGGTCAAAAAATACCTGACGTAGTGCCATACTGAACACTTTTTATCGGTTGGTCGACAGTACAGTATTGATGAGAATTGTGATGAAAAAGGGAATTCGTATGCGTGAGAGAGACAAGCTTTGTCGACAGTGGATATTAAGTAGAGCTTGGAATATTGTTCTACAAGATACTTGCACATTTTCACAGCATTTCCCGTCCTATGTGAATAATAATTCGGTTGTAAGTATTGGGTAAAATTTTTTCAACACATGAAGAAACACGACTTATACCGTCAGGCCAATAAGTCAGCGCCAATATTGCAGATCAAGATATAAGGAAGACCTAAGCTATCTAATAAGATATCGATTCTTCTCATTATACTGTACTATACCTAGGTATCTGCGTTCAGGAGTTTAGATATTTCAGCACAGATAAGAAGAATTAAAACAAAACGAGGAAAACCTCTCTCACACGATTTTTTTAAACAAGCTTTTACACATACCACGTGTTTTTTCACCAATACCAAAGTATAGTGTCGTTGTCGTTGATAATTTTATAATAATTTTACATCTAGAGTTTAACATGGGAAGTGTAGTATAGGTACAATAAAGTCTGATACCTACTTAATAGATATATGATAATAGTTTCGAACGAGCACCGAGTCGAGCGAAAACTACCTAATGGTGTAAGTAAAACTACACGAAGTTTAGTGCGATTTGCATACAATGAGTCGTCCGAACAAAACCTATCCGCTGTTAAGGAAAACCAGAGGGAAAAATGCTAAAAAAATTCCTTATACCTAAACGCCGAGAAAAAAATTCCTGTCGTGCGTGAAACTGGCTATATAGACGAGATGCAGAGGAGAAAACCCCCATATCACGATATGGATTATACCAGGCACATAAGCATAAGCAATTACAACTATGTAACCTATAGAGAATTACGTAGGTCTACTTCTACGTTTCTACGCGAGAATAGACGCCAAGGCAGACAGCGAGCGCCATGACAGCTACATGCGAAATTATCTATGCGTAACGGAATTTGAACATTAATATGTATGGTACAATTTTACTCAATTTTCTTGAAATTTACACGCGATTTGAAAGATAACGCGATTTCAGATTTACGAAGGTCAGTGCTCTGGAAAAATGTGTACCGAAACCGAACTGAAAATGTATCGTTGAGAGATTTTTACAGTTTTTGAGATGCCTTAGTCCTCTCTTCGGTCTCGTCCCTGCTTTAAAAGAAAGAATTTCCTCGACAGTAAAAACTTTTCAATCATGTTTTCGTTTTTGGATTTCGGATTTAGGAAAATTAAAATGTTTTTGAGAAATACAATAGGTAGGTACCTGAATATCGTCTAACACTAACCTCTCTATGCACATGATTATTTGAAAAAATGCCTTCAATCGATCAATGGTTCTCTGCATTGGTTGAAACATGATTATCTGGGCAGTGGTACCTACCTCGTAAATTTGTTTTATGTCTGCAGTGAGTGATAATTTTAATTTTTTTCGAATTTCTAGAATTCAGTAATAAGTGGAACGTGGAGTTATCAATATAAGAATTACGTATCCGTATCGAGAATATAAACCTGC
The DNA here is from genome assembly GCF_950023065.1 of Planococcus citri. NCBI lineage: Eukaryota > Metazoa > Arthropoda > Insecta > Hemiptera > Pseudococcidae > Planococcus > Planococcus citri. Next base: position 44,473,623 of record NC_088681.1, on the reverse strand, counting down.
AGAATAAGTCCTTCTTTCTAATATTTTTGAAACTCTGAAAAATTACGTTCTTTGAGGTTCAGGTTGGAATTCATTGAATTTTGAGCCAAATCCTTGACTATACAGGGCATTCCACGTCAATTCGACCAAGAAGTGGTAAGGGGTGGTCGGCGATTTTTTTTGAAATTTTTCCTAAGGAACGGCCTTTCGAAGAGATCACCAATGGCGCAAATCGCAGCCCTCTAGCCCTTCTTTAAAGGCTACTAGGGGGTGTCAAAGTTTTCAGTGAACTTGAAATATCATCCATTTCTGCAGTGGACTACTCGATGACTGCGATACCTACCAAAATAGAACCTTTCCCAATAAGTACTTAGTTAGAGGTTCTGAAAGGCTTTTTTGTGATATCATAAAAATCAGTGTAGCCACTTTTTTTCGTACAAAAAATTAGCTTGAAAAATTTCAAAACGTAGTTTTTATATCGTTCCGACTCTCAAAAATTCTGAAAAAAAAAAATTTTATGGACAACGTTTTCATGCTGAACAACATATTAAAAAATTGGAATGGCATTATTTCGTAAAGTCGATTTTAAAAAATTGAAAGTTTGCGAAAAAAATCGATTTTTTGATTTAAAACACGAAAATAAGTTTTTATTGGTGAAGTTGGCCCATTTGATCCATATTTTTACGTACCCGTTGAAAAAAATGAAAAAAAAACCTTTCACTCGATGAAATAAACTCATCACAAAAAATCAAAATTCGAAAAAAATCAATTCTCAATTCAAAACATTAAAAAAAGTTTAAATGCATTCAGTTGCCCTATTTTGATCTCTTTCTGACGTATTTCATGAAAAAACTGATAAAAATTACAATCGTAGGATTCGTTTATTTTTTCAATTCACTCACAATGGAACTTCTTGAGGTGTCACACTCCGATTTGAACGGGACCGCGATTTTTGGAAAGAGCATAGTCTAAAACCCCCAAAACCAAATTTTCAGCTGCCCAAGTTCATTTTTCGATTTTTGGCGAATTTTTGAAAATTCAAAATTGACTATTTTTGGCGATTTATGATTTTTTTTAAAAAAAATACGCATGTACTTGATCAGTAAAAATAGTCAAAATAAGTCCAAAAACTAATATTAATTACCCAAATCCAAATTTTACCATCATCAGCCATTTTGGAGCCTCCAGCGCGATTTTTCAATTTCTCCAGAATGTTGAATTTGCTCCAGAAGGCGTAAATATGCAGTTGAGCAGCTAAAAATCGAGTTGTACCTATATTACACTCGACCTGTTTTACAAGTTTAACCACATTTGAGCCGATTTGGAGAGTGACACCTCAAAAATGGCTTTTTGACCAGCTTTTTTCAAAATTAAAAAATCCAAAAAATCAAAAGTTTTCCGTTTGTGTGGAAATTTTCGAAATTCACGCGAATCGCTGTGTTTTGTCCAAAACTAACCCCCCAAATCCAAATTTCACAATTTCCAGCCATTCTGGAGCCTCCAGCGCGATCATTCAATTTCTCCAGAATTTTGAATTTGCTCCAGAAGGCGTGAATATGCAGTTGGACAGCTAAAAATCGATTTGTGTATTATACTCGACCTCTTTAACGAGTTTATCTACATTTGAGCCGATTTTGGGAGTGAAACCTCAAGAGTGGTTTTTTGAGGTGTCACTCTCGCGCCAAAACGGCTGGACATGGTAGAATTTGCGCTCCGGGGGTTAGTTCTTGAAGAAATACAGCGATTCGCGCAAATTTCAAAAATTTTCTCAACAAACGGTTATCGTTTTAATTTTTGGATTTTTTAATTTTGAAAAAAGCTGGTCAAAAAACCACTCTTGAGGTGTCACTCCCAAAATTGGCTCAAATGTAGAGATAAACTTGTTAAATAGGTCAAGTATAATACACAACTCGATTTTTAGCTGCTCAACTGCATATTCACGCCTTCTGGAGCAAATTCAAAATTTTGGAGAAATTGAAAAATCGCGCTGGAGGCTCCAAAATTGCTGATGATGGTAAAATTTGGATTAGGGTAATTAGTATTAGTTTTGGGACTTATTTTTACTGGATATTTTTAGTGATCAAGTACGTACTTTTTTTAAAAAGCATAAATCGTAAAAACAGTCAATTTTGAATTTTCAAAAATTCGCCAAAAATCGAAAAATGAACTTGGGCAGCTGAAAATTTGGTTTTGGGGATTTTAGACTATGCGCTTTCCAAAAATCGCGGTCTAGTTCAAATCGGAGTGTGACACCTCAAAACGTTCCCTTGTCAGAATATTGATTTTTTTGCGATGAGTTCATTTCATCGAGTGAAAGGGGTTTTCCAAATGTTTTCAACGGATACGTAAAAATAGAGGTAAAATGGGTCAACTTTACCAATCAAAATTTATTTTCGTGTTTTAAATCAAAAAAACGTTTTTTCTTCGCAAACTTTCAATTTTTTAAAATCGACTTAACGAAATAATGCCATCTGTATATTTCTTAATATTACAAATATGTTGTTTAGCATGAAAAGTTGTCCATAATAATACGTATATTTTTTTCAGAATTTTTGAGATCGGAACGATATGAAAACTACGTTTTGAAACTTTTCGTGCTAATTAATTTTCGAGAGAAAAAAAGTGGCAACACTGATTTTTATGATATCACTAAAAAGCCTTTCAAAACCCCTAACTATGGGAAAATGTTTCATTTTGGTAGGTATCGCAGTTATCGAGTAATCCAATCCACTGCTGAAATGGATGATATTTCAAGTTCACTGAAAACTTTGTCGACACTCCCTAGTAGCCTTTAAAAAAGGGCTAGAGAGCTGCGATTTGCGCCATTGGTCATCCCTTCGGAAGGTCTTTCCACAGGAAAAATTTCAAAAAAAATCCCTGACCCCCCCCCCTTTCCACACCCCTCCCACCACTTCTTGGTTGAATTGATGTGGAATGACCCTATAGGTACTTCATAATATTACGAGTACCTAGATATTCACTCAACGTCAACGACCTTTGAACGAAGCTCTTGGTTTGAATGGCGGCATTTTTAAATCGAAAAATGCCTCAAACTTTTTTTTTCGATGGCTAACGTAAGCTAGAGATCATGAGAGTGATGCATTTCATGTTATAATAATAAGTATGTAGTTGCTCGAGCTCTGTCATTCATTGTACCAGGAAATACGCGTATTATCGTCGTCGTCAGTAAGGTTAGCCAGCCAGCTGGGTAGACGCTAGACACGTAGGAGGTAGGTACGAGTACGATACTATACGTTCATCGCATACGCATGCATTACACTTCACATATGATGGAAACGCGACATGAATCTCAGGTATGATAATCAGTGGAAAAAAAGAATTGGATAATGAAAAAAAAAATGTTCGCAATTATATCATTGCGTGAGTTGTTAACGTTGCGTTGCAGTAAAGAGAGGTGAGAGGAGGTGTATTCGCGAATTAAGTAGGTACCTTGGCGGTATTGGCTTTCCTCTCTTCAGATCTCCATCGTACGCTGGGCGTAATTCGTTTAATGTCTCATTAAATAATACGTAAGTCGACGTACGTGTGTACATTTATGTACAAGTAATACTCGTATTTTTACACGTTTCTGGTTAATAAACTGTGAAAAGATTCCTCTCTGGGTTTGGTTTTGGTTTTGCACAGCACTACGTATACAGATACGAGTTCGTATGTTATGTAATTATTCACCTCACTGAACGATTGTAATATATTTGGACACGAAATGATAACGAGAACGACCATGATCGTCTCAATGTTTTTTGCAGTAGGTACAGATATCTACCTAGTACCTACCTGTATTCAATTGTCCTGTAGGGGAAATTAGAGCGCGAGTCAGGAGAAACGTACGGTATTGATAAACGAGTTTTCGAGGGTGCCCTAAAACGTCAGTTGAGTACCTTCCTGTACCTATCTCTAGAAATTATATTCTGTACATGATTATTTGAAATATCTAATTGTGAACTTTCGAGCTTTGGCTGAGCTTTAAATCTTAGTATGGTATCATTTTTAGTATTTTAAAAGATTTTCAATTTTTGTTAATCGGCGTGGAAATTACAAAAAATGTTGGTCTGCTCATGAAAATTTTAAAATTTCATCCATGCGTGTAATTGTGTATGCTTAGGTGTATTCGTTTTTAGAGTTACATACATTAGATTAATGATCGAAAAATTGAATATTTTTGAAAATTTATCGACATTTTGCTCGAACCCGATCATTAAACATTGATGGAAAAATTATAGAGTACCTATATAGACCTACCTCATCATCACAGGTACCTAAACCTCCTGAAGAAATCTAAAAAAAAAAATTCATTAAAAATTCACGACATTTCATTCGATCAAATAAAAAACTCCGTGGGAAAGGATAAAATAAGGTCACGAAAATGATCCAAAAAAAAAAAAAAAATTATAAAATTTTTGATTGATCAAACCTGTAGACACCTTGAATAAGGAATTAGTTCGGTGGAAAATACTACCTATCGTGTATTTTAGTGTAGGTATAGCTATTACACTATGTATATTATAGGCTAAGTACGAGTATTGTAATGAAATACATGCTAATTTAATTTGAACATGAACTTGAAAATAATTACTGGCGAAAAAAATTCAATTACGGTCGACTCTCGAGCGTAGGATTATGCCGGTGTATACTCTATGTTCGGATCATTTTTTTCTTCTTCTGCTTTAATATCACGAATGGACGTGGATGGCGGGGGTAACGGGAGGAGAGGCCGTAAAAGGCAAAAATTAACTCGATTATACAATGTAGTTACGCTTAAATTTCGGACTCGTAATTATATAGCGTAAAAATTGCACTAAATTATCGTACCTAATTTATTATTCAAATCGAGCCGAGCGTACATATAAAAAAAAGAAGCAAAAAAGGTACCTACCAAATGAAAATCGCACACAGATCGTACTTAATAGGCTGTAATGTTCGGACATGAAATTTTCAACATGCAAATTTCAACTCGAATATTTATTCAAAAATAAATATAGATGGGTGCCTATTTCGTAAGATTACGAATGTTTGAAACTAAAATTAAAAGCACCGAGTAATTGTCTTGTGATTTTGTTTGTATAATTTTTGAATTTGTGCGAAATTTTCCATTCGACAAAAGCCTCGAAAATAGATAGACTCGTTCGTATGTTTAGCAAATTAGTTTGGCTCACTATTGAGATTTTTTTTTGAATTGATTGTCTACCAATTGGCGGTTTATTCGACCTGCGGATTATGTTAAATTGAATTTTTTGATTTTGTGTAATTCGAGGAAAGAGATGAAGAGGAAGGGGAGTTTCCAGCGAACGAGGAATCAATATAGGGAAATTAATGAGCCGGGTTTCGAAATAGTTTGCACGTTTTTGATCAAGTGTGTGGTATACTTGTATTTTCTACAATTGGATGGATTTCGGTTTCGAGCTGTTAATGCTAGAACACGTTATGGAATCGCTATCTGTAGGCAGACGTTGAAAGTAAATTGTCCTATGACTGTGCAGAGGATCAAGAGTGTTATGGCTGTGCTGAATTTATTGAAGGGGAACTGGGGGAAAGGATTGATAAGGATGATGGTAATTTTATTGAAGTGTTTGGTCATATTTTGTTTTGGAAAAGGTGAAAATTGGATGAATTTTAATGGTTTGTCGTAATTTTATATATTTTATTTCGCGATTTGGGATTTAAAAATTGCGAATGTTTATTAAGTTAGGTCCAGGTGTAGGTACCTACAACAAAAAGTGATGTTGTTAACCAACAAATTTTTTAGGCACTGGGTCTCCATTTGAATGCGTGCTCAACGTGAAAAGTCCCTGACTGATAAATTTCAAGAATGTGATATGGAAAATGTACCTAGGTACTACGCTGAAGAGGACACGAAACAAACAGATTCTGGTGCGAAAACATATACGATTCCAGTATGAAGAATATTTTTGAGTAGGAATTTCCCTACTTTTTTTGATAATTTCCATTCACCTTTCCTTTAAGTATATCAAATAATATAAATTCACAAAAAAAAAAGGAAGCCGGGGTAAGTTTAGAGAAATAAAAATGCAAGAAGACGAGTCTGAACCGTAGGATAGATGTATGTAATATGCTCGATAATAACAAATGGTTGATTTAACCTCTTAACCCGTGTAAACGAACGTTTCAGTGCACATTTCTATATTTTACGCAGACGATGAGTGTGTTTATATGACATTTATACGAGGCTACAGACATAGTACCTACCTACTGGTGGTATATGGCTCTTTTTTTTATCGTCGTCGTCGTAGTTGTCGTCATATTGTAGGCATTGCATGGTTATACGAGTACATATAGACGTACACAGTTACACACATATGTAGATGTACGTAGACGTACATATAGAAAAGGAGAAATGGAGCGAGAAAAGCTGTATGCTTTTTTTGTGGTATGTATGCCCGAGATTTGGTCGTCATCTAGCGTCTCTGCATGGGTCTTGTCACCCGCGTAATTCATTTGCGCTTATTAGCCATAAAAACTAACATGTTGAAAATACATAGCATCGTATCATCGAGAAAATATATACGCGATAATATGCTGGCTGTTTGTGCTTATGCTTTTGCTTTTCTTACGTTATTATATTGTATGCTTTGTCTATCTCTATACGAAACATTAAACCAAGAACATGTAGAATTGTAGAGTTCTCAAAGCTCAGACCCTGAGCTCCATCGAGCCGCCATTTAAAGATGTGTAATACAAACTCGATAGTTATCTAGATCAGTGGTTACTAAATGCAAGCAGAAGGGTATATGGGGAAGTTTGCATGTACATGTGCATGTGCAACAACAGACCACCTTTGATGCGATGGAAGATTAGCCTATGGTAACAGGTTCGGTTCATGGTGCAGCAGATATGTAAAGCAGAGAAAATCATGACTATTTTGGGCTCACAATTCTTCAGAAACACTCAAAAAAAAATCCTCAAAATGCTTTAAATTCTTGCCAAATCTTGACTTATTTTGATAGATAGCAAGACACTCCTTTAAAAATCACAAGAATCACGACGACTTATATTTGGACCTTAAAATTGTCCAAAATACTCAAAAAAAATTGCCGTCGAAATATTTGAAATTCTTGCCAAAATATACCTTTTTTGATTAGTCGCATGACACTCCGCCAGAAATTTCCCAAAATCAAGACTCCATTTTGGGCTCAAAATTCATCATAAAATCTGAATTTTTTTTGCGGTCGAAATATTTTAAATAGTCGGGGGTCCACATAAGGATCTATTGCACCCCCTCCCCCACCTGCCGATCCTTTGGGACAGCTTTTCTCTTAAAGAGGTAGGTAATCCTGAGGAACATTTCTGGCCGCTGTCCTCAAAAAAAAGGTGACCCTACTTACAAAATGGTGGCCATTTTGATTAACAGGACAGCCGAAATCAAAGATTTTGCATTCCAACATAGGACGCGCACGAAATTTTTTAAAACGTACACAGATAGATCAAAAGAGCAGGCAAAAATTCATCCCCTGTCAAAATTTCAAGTGCTAAAGTGCCTTTTTCGATTTTTGGTGAATTTTTGAAAATCAAATTTAGGCCAAAAATGAGGGAAAAAATCAAAATTTTGCCAAATTGACCTAGAAAGCTGAAATTTGGGATATGCCTTATTTTTGACCTGCCAAATCGATTGGAAACTGTTTCAAACCGGTTTGAGCAGTTCTGGAGCCTCCAGCAGATTTTTGAAATTTGAAATTCTCACAAAATTTCATCAAAATGGAGTTGGAAAGCCGAAATTTATTCTGCAAACTAATTTCAATACGCTACGAAGTCGGCTGCAGGTGGATTTCAAGTCGTTTTGGAGTCTCCAACGACTTTTTGAAAATTTCTGGAACCTCCAGCAGATTTTTGAAACTTTAAATTTTCACGAAATGTTATCTTGGAGTTAAAAAGCCGAAATTTACTCAGCAAAGAGGTTTCAATATGATACATATGAAATTGACTGTAGGTGGTTTTAAAGCTTCCAGCTACTTTTTGAAAATTTCAATTTTCCAAAAAATGCCATATACTTAAACCTGTTCAAATAATCTTAAGCATGCGTTCTAGAGATTGGTGTTTGTTAATGACTTTCATGACCGGTTAAGTATCCTTTATTTTTTTTTAAATCTGTGTACTCCAGTTTGAAACTTATTTTTGTGCATCGATTTCATACTCTTATTTGAAAATTTAAAAAATTCACGCTCCCGCCTTCGTTTGAGGTAAGTACGAGAAGAAAGATAAAATTCAGTCTACACCTTTTTGGAAATTTCAGTTTTTTTTTTTTTTTTTTTAAATGCTACAAAATCTGTCCGAATTCACGTTACGTACTGTGCAGAGTAAATTTCGGCTTTCCAACTCCATTTCATAAATTTTTTTAGAAATTTAAAGTTTTGAAAATCTACCGGAGGCTCTAGTACTTTCTAAGAAGTCGCTGGAAGCTCCAAAATGACTTAAAATCCATCTGCAATCGACTTCATAGCGTATTGAAAATTAGTTTTCAGAATGAAGTTCGGCCTTCCAACGGCATTTGATAGAATTTCGTGGAAATTCAAGTTTTAAAAATCAGCTGGAGAGTCCACGAATTTTCAAAAAGTCGCTAGAGGCTCCAAAATGACTTGAACCCGCCTGAAGAAACCTTAGGAGGGTGTTAAAATTGGATTGTGGAGTGAATTTCCGCTTTCCATCTCCATTTTATGAAATTTTGTAAAAATTTAAAGTTTTCACAATCTATTGGAGGCTCCAGAGATTTTCAAAAAGTCGCTGGAGGCTCCAAAATGACTTGGACCCGCCTGAAGAAGTCTTCGGAGAGTGTTAAAATTGGAATGTAGAGTGAATTTTAGCTTTCCATCTTGATTTGATGAAATTTTGTAGAAATTTAAAGTTTTACAAATTCATTGGAGGCTCCACAGATTTTCAAAAAATCGCTGGAGGCTCCAAAATGACTTGAACCTGCCTGAAGAAGTCTTCAGAGGGTCCTAAAATTGGAGTGTAGAGTAAATTTCAGCTTTCCATCTCCATTTGATGAAATTTTGTAAAAATTTAAAGTTTTAACGATCTATTGGAGGCTCCAAAATGACTTGAACCCACCTGAAGTAGTCTTCAAAAGGTATTGAAATTGGTCAGCTTTCCATCTCCATTTCGATGAAATTTTGCAAAAATTTAAAATTTCAAAAATCTATTGAAGGTTCTAGGAATCCTAAAAAAATACGCTGGAGGCTCCAAAACGACTTGAAATTCACCTGCAGTCGACTTCGTAGCGTATTGAAATTAGTTTGCAGAATAAATTTCGGCTTTCCCACTCCACTTTGATAAAATTTTGTGGGAATTTCAAGTTTCAAAAATCTGCTGGAGGCTCCAAAACTACTCAAACCGGTTTCAAACAGTTTCCAATCGATTTGGCGAGTCAAAAATAAGGCATATCCCAAATTTCAGCTTTCTAGGTCAATTTTGGCAAAATTTTGATTTTTTCCCTCATTTTTGGCCTAAATTTGATTTTCAAAAATTCACCAAAAATTGAAAAAGGCACTTTAGCACTTGAAACTTTAACAGGGGATGAATTTTTAGCTGCTCTTCCGATCTACCTTTGCACGATTTAAAAAATTTCGTGCAAGTCCTAGATGAAACGCAAAATTTGCGATTTCGGCTGACCTGTCAATCAAAATGGTCACCATTTTGTAAGTAGGGCCACTTTTTTTTTTGAGGACAATGGCTAGAAATGTTCCTTAGGACTACCTCTTTGAGAAAAAAGCTGTCCCAGTGGATTGGTCAGGGAGGGGGGTGCAATATATCCTTATGCGGGGCCTTCGACTGAAATTCTCGCATTATAGCTCATTTTGAGAGGTTGCATACATGGCTTTCCTTTTCCGTTCATAGCAGTAATTTTTCTCCAATTTCTTTTCACTTTCTTCCCCATATAGCTCGATCTTTCTGCCCAGAAACATCATCCCACTACTCTGAAAATTATATGTACAGACAGATATTCGCCAAGTCAGCAGCAGAATATCAAAATCATACACGATATAGACATTGTAAAATTTCCAGAAGTCATTTCGACGCCTATAAAATGTTGGAAAATTTCGCGATAAAAATCCGTCGAGTCGCTTGTCTCTATAATACGTTGACATTTTAAAACCCTCACTACTATTCACACAACATCCATTCCATTGAATAAGTCGTACATTCGACGCATACAAACGAATAGTACTCATTAACATATACTTCGTCAATAAAGCGTATCGTTAACTTGGTCGTAAAACGTAACATAATTTTCTTCCCCGTGTGCATTTGTACGATTTTGTGGTATGAGCCCATGATGGCTGAGATATTTCAAACGCGTGTATGTGCCCTGAATCGCGCCACGACCCCACCAAGTAAATAAAAAGATGAACCCCTTAGATAAAAATTGCGTATACCTCATCGTGTATCAGTGAGTTTTTAACTACTTAATACGAGTATATATACTGTGTGTTGGTACGTACATTAGAAAAAGACACACATAGTAAATATTATGATACTAACACACTCGCTTACAATGTATACTATAGATATAACAAAAGCTATCGCGTCTTCTTCTTTCTTCTTCTCATCTCATCCCATCAAGTATAGAGATTTTTCTCGTAAAAATAACCGCGCGCCTGTTATTAAAACTAATAAAATTGGCCAAAACCAGAAACTTTTGTTTTTTTTTCTTTCTCTTTTTTTTGAAAATAAATTGGCCTCTAAGTTTCCGAAGTAACAGAAAAGTAATAAATAACTTTTTATAGAACATAAAACAGAATAATGTCGGTCTGTTTTAGCCAAAAAGAATGGGAAAGAACATAAAAGGTTGCCTCATCACCCATCAGCCTAGTTCGCTAGGCTTGTATCTTTTTCCACCGTCAGTCGTCTTGGTCGTCGAATATTTTTAATTAAGGGCCTCTTCGAGTAATATGTACTTTATATACTTACTCGAGTTTATATAGTGTTATCTTTACTGATCCACACACACACAAACAAGTTGACAACGAAGACGTGATAACTGCGAGATCGAAATACACTTACATTACAGATAGGTTAGGTACGAGTCAGTCTAGATGCGTCTTTCACGAGCCTCCAGATTTTTGGAAGTTTTTCTAGGTTAATGGTAGTACAAAATAAACACATGTGTACGGCTCAAGTTACCTGCTGCGTTTGTATACATATGTAGGTATAGCATCATTTAGAGACAGCGGCTACCACCGGTTTTCGAACATTTTTTGTCGAATTTTCTGCCTGAATAAACTAGGGGATAAATTTAATAGTGAAAAATGGGTGGGGGCAGAGGCACCAGAAGGGTGTGGATGAGGGTAGCATAAAATTGGACTTCGCATTCGTGTTCGGGGGGTTCGATTCATATGGAAACGACACAAAATATGTAGGTATTATGAAAATAGCTCAACTTTGAATATGTGAATAATTGAGGTGGGGGTAGAGGCACTGGATGGGTGTGGATGAGGATAGCATAAAATTGGACGTCATATTCGTGTTTGGGGGGTTCGATTCACACGGAAACGACACCTCCTTTACCAAAAACAATAATTTACACCAGAATCCATTTTTACCCTCTGTGTAAGTTTTTTCAATTTTTGACCACGGCCCACCTCAAATTTTTTTTTGAAAAAAATACATGTTTTTTAGGGGTCTGAAACACTTTTTAAAATGCTATTTCCACTTTTATGCCGAATCATGGGCATTGCTAAAACAGATAAACAAAGCAAAAAAAACATTATGAGAGGAAAATATGGGGGGGGTGAATATTTTTGTGGGGATACCTATTACCGATGTTAACAACATATTAGGATAAATTTAAAACCGGTTTACATGGGGCTGAGAAAATAATTATTATTGTAATTTCAGAAAAGGAGGGTTTCTCAAAAACGGGAGGGTCTGAGGGTTTGAAACTTTCCTGTCGAAGGGTGTTCAATGATACCCAATTACCCACCTTCCATGCAAATATCAACCCTGAAGTTCTCGGGGGCATTCTGAAAATAGTGAACATTTGCCAGATTCAATAATTTTTTGAATTAAAACAATGATACTGATGGATAACATTACACCAGAAGAAAAATTTTAAGTGTTTGAAAATTTGTCAAATCGATCCTTCTTTCATTTAAGTAGGTAAATTTTGCAATCGCGATATTTTTTTCAGCTCTAAAAATATTGTGCGGCTTTCTCAAAAATGTTCAAATTTTTCTGAAGAATTTTAAGCTCAAAATTGAGAACGGATTTTCAGGATTTTTGAAGGAGTGTCATGCGGCTCATCAAAATGGACCAAAATTCGGTCGAAATTTCAAAAAGGTATTTTGATTTTTTTTTCATAATTTCTGAAGAATTTTTGCCTCAAAATTGAGTCATGATCTTCGGAATTTTTCAAGGAACTTGTTATACGACCAATCGAAATCAGAATCTTTGAAGGAGTGTCACACAACCTATCAAAATACCTTGGTTAAAATTTTCCAAAAATTTCAATTTATTTCGACGATTTTTTTGTTTGCTGAGAATTTCTAAAGAATTCTGAGCCCAAAATTGAGTCATGATTTTCGGTATTTTTTAAAGAATGGCATGCAAACTTATCACAATGGGTTAAAATTTTGTGGGAATTTCAAATATACCTTGCCATCGACAATTCTTGTGTGCATTTCTGAAGAATTTTGAACCCAAAATTGAGCCATGATTTTTAGCATTTTCTAAGCAGTGTCATGTAACTTATCAAAATTTAATGTTTTTAATTTTTTCAGAAATTCAAATATTTCTACGAAAATTTTTTTTGAGCAATTCTAAGGAAATTTGGGCTGAAAACAAGGTCATAATTAATAAGGATGGTTTTTGTGATTTTTGGCAAAGTTGTCACGCAATCTTTCAAAATGAATTAAACATTTAGGTACAGGAATTCCAAATATTTCAACAAAAATTTTTCGAATGCTTCTGAAGAGTTTGAGCTTAAAATTAAGGCGTATGAGGGCGCATATGAAAAGGAACTCCAGAAAAAAATATTAATTACTTTTTTGCATTTTGATTTTTTTCGTTTCCCCTCCTTTTTTAATCAACAATTATTGTGAAGAATAAATCGTCTCAAGTGGAGGAATTTTGTATATAAGATCATGTGTTCTTTTTGTGGATACCTACTGTTTTTGACTTTTTTTGAGTACCTACATATGGAAAAATTTTTGACATGGTTCACTGAAAACTGGAATATTGCGATAAAATCTAGAATTTCGAATACAAAGACGATTTTTTTTTAGGATTTTTGATGGAAGTTTGTACGACCTATACCCATCGAAATGGATTGAAATTTCGGAAAAATTTAATTACCTACGTCGATCAATCCTTTTTTTTTTAAATTATTTTTTCTACAAAATTTTGAGCAGTTTAAAATTGAATCATAAATTTCAGGAAATGTGAGTAGGTCTTGGCCCCTTCAGATTCAAGGGTAGGCAAATATGCATATTTGTATTTAGAATGGGTTGTCTACGTTACAGGTGAAAAGGCGTTGTTCTGTGTCCCTGTGGAACCGTCAAAGAGGTCTTGGATTTCGAAATGCAATTTTTAGAGAATGTCCCCTCTTTCAGGGGCCATATTTCTCCTCCAGGGGCACCTCAGGAACTTAAACTTTTTCTAAGCGATTTTCAACTCAAAACGAAAATCTCCTCTGAATTTTTTACACAACCCACCTTAAGGTACATTTTTTGATCTATGAGGATATTAACGCAGCGTATGGGGGGGGGGAGAGTTAGATGAAAATAATAAATCAATACGTATTTGAACTTGATTTAATTTAGAAACAATCAACATGCCCCTTCATTTTAAAATTTTAAAAAAATTTGACCAGAATTAGTGCCTCCTGTGTCGCCTTGTCAAAAGGTTTCAGGGTCCCATTTTGAAAATCGATTTTTTGCAACTGAGTTTTTAAAGTTCTTGTTTTATTGTCTAACGACGTAATATGTACTGTAGGTTGGTATAGGGGAGACGTATATCAAAAGTTTATTCATGTACGAAAAGGTAAAGGAATTGGAAAATTACAGGAAGAATTAGGAAATAAAGACGAACGATGAGAAAAACAATTCGCCCACTCAAGTCCTTGAAAATGCCACCACCAAAATGCGTTTTATTAACGAGAAAACTTTATCTGAAACTTGTACTCGTGTACATGAGACTTTTTTTAGGTCCCTTTTTTTCCCTTGGTTTCTTTGGAAAAAAGGTGGGATGTACAATTACATATCCTTCACTTTTAGAACTTGCGAGATGGTCGTCAGTCGCAGCAGGTACAGGATCGGTTGGCATTCGAGGTGAAAAGATATTTGTTACGTATATTTTGGTGAATCGACTGCTGTGAGACCACCCTGGGTTTTTGTAAGTTACATCAAAAGAAAACTATATCTTACGAGTACTACTGTATATGTAGATTGGTACCTTTAAATAGCATATACGAACGAGTACCTCTACCTATATCCACATAGCTCTCTATGTAGTTTAATTAATGAGCACAAACACACACAAATTAATCGCCTTTTGTACCTTGTACTCTGCGTACTTACTACACGATGCAAGTTCGTTAAGAGGATATTGGAACTTGAGTTCATTGCGACGACGACGATGATGATGAATCCAGATATAGAAATACGATTATTCCAAACACGGTTGGTTTTCATTTTCAATTTCTCTGTATAGCATACTCGCGCTCCTTCGTCGCCCGTCGGTACTCTCAGACACACTTGCAGTTAATCATTCTCCTTGTAGTGTTTTTATTTTATATTCGAGAGCAAAATTTTCATACTACAGAAATCGTGGAGACGTTTTTGCAACACACTCGACTCGACTTGACTCCTACTATACGAGTATTTCTTTCGTGCACACAACTTTTTTTCGGGTAATTTATCATCGGATTTTTGATAGCGCGCGGATATTTTAATATGCACCCTCGTTCTTAGGTTGGGTCTCTTTTGGCCGGGCATGATGGCGAATAGTATTTTTCTGTGTTGGCGATGCTGTGAAAAAGCAGAGCCAGGGAACCTTGTAAGAAATATTTCAAATAAAGAAAGCTTGATTGTTTCCCTCCACAAGATGCTTAGAGAAGATGAAGTGAGAAGTGAGTTTTGGAAAATTATTTTCAGTGTTTGGAGGGGAAAAGAAAGAAAAGGGAATCCCTTGTTCGTGTTTTGATATTGTCCAGTTTTTGAGATGTGTTTTTCTGAATCGATCGAGGAAGGGGCAGTGGGCTTTTGGATATTGGATTTTGAAATGACAAATGGGTAGGTAGGTACCTTTACATATGAAAGTTATCATGTCTGTATTCAATTTAATTTACTAGATGCCTAGTTTTTGTATAGGTAAACTCTTCGGTGTCGTTTGAGTTGCCTAAACTACAAAGTCCAGGGTAACTTCTGCTGGGTTGTGTTTGTGTATCGTGTTCATAATGAACTCCTGGGCTTCTTGCAAATTTTTGGATTTTAAGCTTCAATGAGATTTTCTACAACAAAAAAGAGTTTTATAAATCTTTGTGATAATATTCGCAACATTCAACAGCCAGTGAGAATAATTTTTATAAAATTTTTGCTACTTATTTCAAAACTTTATTAAAAAAATTCGAATTTTTTTTTTATTTTTCATATAAATTTGAAAATTTGAAACCCCAGATTTATGGATCCAACATTTTTCCTGCAGTCTATACTGAGGTACCCCTGCAACTTTTTATTGAATCCCTTCTCCAATTATCCAAAAAAAAAAAGTCAAAGACGATACATCATAGTGAAAACTTTTCAGCAGTCTCTCATTTTTGTAATCTTTTTCTGGATCATGGGGTGAAAAATTTTCAAAAAATCAATTTCCTATTCAACATTTACTAAAAACACTAGCGAATTTTTTATAGGTAGGTATTGAAAATATAGTGGTTTTAAAAATGAGTGGTGAAAGTGGTGAGAAAACGGTAAAATTTATTCAAAATTTTTAGAAAAAATGATGAATAATTACCTAAAGTAAAACTCAAAGACACAAAATGTTTTTGAAAAAATTGCAAATCGTTTCTCATTATATCTAAACAGATTTTCTTCTAATGAAATTTTTGTAATAAATTGATCTGAGTACTTCTTTTTTGAAAGGACGGGGAGGGAAAGAATCAAGTCGGGTAAGAGGTTTTTGAGAAAGTCACACTCGTCTTCAATCTCAAATAAAAATGTATCAGTGTGGAATTATTCACAAGTGACCTTGTAATCTATCAAAACGAGTGACAATTTTTTGAGGAATTCAAACATTTTTAAAGCAATCTTGGCCCATTTTTAGCCCATAAATGGGCCATGATTCGTGGGATTTATTGAAAAGTATCGTGTGACCTATTAAAAAGGATTAAAATTTTTCGAGAAATTAAAATGTTTCAACGAAAATGTTTTTAAGCGATTCTAAAGAATTTTAGGTAAGCTTAAAAATTGAGTGATGATTTTTCACATTTTTTGGAAAAGTTGTCGTGCAAACTTTCAAAATGCCCAAGATCAAAAATTTCTGTCTGTAAATTTGTTTAGCACTTTGGATTTCTTGCAACGTTTTAACCAATTTTGATGGGTCACATGACATGTTTTTCGAAAATTCCGAAAATAATAATTCAATTTCGGGGCTCCAAATTCTTCAAAAACACCCAATATACAATATGTTCGTTGATATATTTCATTTTTTTGTAAAATTTTAATCCATTTCGATAGGTGGAATGCCATTTTTTCAAAAATCTCAAAAATTAAGATTCCATTTTGCTCTCTAAATTCCTCAAAATTGTCCAAAAAAATTTTTGATACAAGTTTTTGATTTTGTGTCGAAATTTTAACTCATTTTGATGGGTAACATGGCACGGTTTAAGATAATCTCAGATATCATGACCTGATTGTGGCGCTTCAAAAATGCTCAAAATACATAAATTTTAATTGCTCGCAAAATTCTAACCTATTTTGATAGGTTTGCATGACATATTTTTCTGAAATCTTGAAAATCATCTATGTAGTCTATCTTATTTTGTACTCGAGTCTCGAAATTTGAAATTCTTCGTAAATAATGTTCAAAAAACATTTTCGTTTGAATATTTGAATTTCTGTAAAATATTAATCTGTTTTGATAGATGGCAAAAGGTCTTTTTTTTTGGATAATTCTACAACAGTTCACTTTTATTCGAAATTCATAAAAATAAATTCATCGAATTTATTCAATTTCTGAGGGGTTGATCGCTTACTTGATGTTTTTAGGGTTCCCCCACCAAGGGGAACCCTATTAAAATCGCTTTCAAGAATTCTTCAGTGCGCCACGTTATTTAGAAAGGTGTCTTATGTGTAGCGTATTACGTTACACATAAGAGACCTTTCCACTTGCCAAGTCACTTTCAGTTTCTTCAACAAAGCGAGCATTTCAACTTCGGTTTTACCAGCCAACAATTTTTACTGTTTATGCAATAAATTTTTCTATTAGCAGCACATTCCAATTCTACTTTTTAAAATTTTTTTATTTTAAATTAGATTGAATGATAAAAGTGTTTAAAATGAAAGAAAATTTCCTCGTTATTTTTTATTATCAGTAGGTACTTATAATTTATTATCAATGCTTTGTGTATGTCAAATGCTCAAATTTATTGGATCCGATATTTTAATAAAACTACTGTACCCAAAAAACTCGATGTCATTGTCCGAATTGAATATTGATTTTTAAATTTTTGCTTTCGGGCTTTGGAATATTTGAATTTTCAATTTTGAAAAAAATCTTATTAACGATTTTGGATTTGGATTTATTTCATTTCAGTGTTATGTAAAACAGAACAGAGAAGTACATAGCAAAAATTAATCACTTTGGTTACCTAGATAGAAAATTCTCGAAGAAGAGGATATTTTTATCAAATCTGGGGAACCCTCTTGCCAAGGTCCCCCGGACCTCGCTTGTTTTTAAACACGTCTTTTCTACAGCTCTTTCAATTCAATATTATGTAAGTTGGACAAAACCTCATAATCCCAAATTTTTCTCATTTTTCGATGTAGATAATTCTCATCACTTCCTCGTTTCATTTTTTGAAAAAGACGTTTCTAAGAAGATACATAACTTAATTTTTAAATGAATGTATTTGGTTCTGTCCTGATTTTCTGTTTGAATTCCTTCATCCTACCGCAACCTGTTCATTTTTAACCATATTCTCCATCATATAATGTTCATAAACTTATTTCAACATCGATATTAGTCATGCTACATATGTATGTACTTGAAGCTCGTGAGGGAGTCATCTTATACAGTACAATTATACAATGTACCGACGATATTACATACAGCACTTACAGCAGAAAACGAGAAAAGGTTGCTGGACAGTATCGTCGCACCCTATGCTGTGTACTTGACGACCATTTATCATCACCTAGTCTCATCCATCTTGGTTGACAATTGTCGTCGACGTCGTCACAAGGGAATAAGGATATATTCTGGAGACTGTTTTCGTATATAGTTACAACTCGTTGCTTTTACTCGTCGTCCTCATCCTTGTCGTGCACAGTCGTATCTGTTGGCTCTTGAAAATGCGCTAATTTTTCTCACCATTCCCAAAAAAAAAAAAAAAATACTCTCGTGAGGTTTGCTTTCGTCGTGACTACTGGGATGCCCTTGACCATCACATGTCATCGAAGAATGGTACATAGATATGTAACACAGAAGAACGAGGAAAAATGATTCGGAGGCAATTTTTCATTTCTGTGTGGTTTAGAGCGAATCTTTTTTATGTGCATCACTCTCATAGAGACCAAAATGACAATATTGTGAGTCCAGTAGTAGGCTATGCGAAATTTCAAAAAAATCGAAAAAATTTCACGAGTCATTGGCTATTTTTATAAAATTTTTAAAAAGGGCAGTAATGACCGAAAAATTGGCACCATTGCACGTCAATGAACGATTTGCGAATTTCCAACTGCTCAGTAAACTCCTAAAAGTGGTCTTGGATTTTGATGGCAATAGTATAGATCGATGCAGAATCTCAAATACTTTCATTTGACAATTCCAGATCGAACCATTTTTCCCAAAATAGGTTGTGTAACGACAGGAGCGAAAAAACGACCTTAAATCTCCTCCCACGGGCATCTCCAGAGCTGAAATTTTTTGTGGGTAACTGAATTTTGTTTTTCATTTCATCCTGCTTACTTCGAAAATAGATTTCGGCTTGAATAAATTTCAGCCCCCTCCTCACCACCTGAATGTCTTGAAAATTTTTTTTTTTTTTTGATAAAACTTTGAAATATTCCGTTTATTCTCTTCTTCATTCAGAATTCTAAACTTTGTTCTTCATTTCATGCTGTTTACCTCGATAATAGAATTTCGACTTGAATAAATTTTAGCCCCCTCCTCCCAACGTAAAACTCTTGAAAAAAATTAATGCTTACAGCCCAGTTTTTTCGCCAAAATTGAAAAGAAATATTTACCTAAGTAATTTTTATTTTTCAATAAAATTTCGAAATTTCAGCAACTACGAGTTTCTTAAAAATTTAGTTTAGAATATGTAAAAGTAAGATGGGAAATAATTCGATTGCATACGAATATAAAGTGGGAATGGATTCAACTAATTTTTTTGAGAGAAAATAATTTTGGGAATCAATTCGATAACAGCCGTGTAATGTAGATAGATGTACATAGGTACTGCCTATATTTTGCCGCGAATATTTTTTCAGTGCCTAAATTTTGTTTTGTATATTTTTCCGATCTTTTTCTAACGAGTCACGCACATACGTATTTGGCAATAAAATATTCTGTTTTATCACGTAAATTACAAGTATCACGCATAAAATGAAACATATATTTTCATTAAATTTTTCCAACGTGGTGGTGAAAATACGAATAATATAATCTTCTCTGTTATCATCTTTATGGTGGTGGGTAAATATCTATGTAGGTACATCTATTCAGTATTTTTAGTACATATCGGATAGTCTTTTTTTGTTTTCGGTTTGTGTATCAGTATCTATTATCGTTATTATTTTATAAATTTATTACTCGAATATAAACAATGCTATGTTTGATTCGGTAATTGAAATTCGTGCACGTTAGGTAGAGGTACCCTCTGTGTGAAGATGGGTGTATTGTATACAGTTGATATCTTATCTACATACCTAGGATAGTCAGAATATTTTTATTCGGAGCTTTTTTCATCATCACCTTACTTACAGCGTTTTTTTTTTTTTTTTGAAAAAATGAAGATTCCAAAAATCTGCTGAAGGCTCCAGAACAGTTTTAATCAATCATCAATAGACTCGAGAGGTCGAAAATAGGGTAAAAACTGAATTTTAGCCTTCTACGTCAATTTAGTAAAATTTGAATTTTTAAAAATTCGCAGAAGCATTAAAATGTTGGCTGGTGGTGTATTTTGGGGTCCTCTATCGACTACACTTTGCAAAGTTCAAAAATTTTGCACGGTAAGACAGAATTTTATGGAAAAGTAAAATAGGTAGGTATTTGTCGGAAGTATATTTCATGTCCAGTTTGAATTTTCTCTCTTAATAAGAAAGCATGCCGAGTCCTTCTTTAGTTCCAACTTTCAATATTAAAAAAAAAAAAAAATAGGTTCTTTTTTTCTATTTGAAATTAAAAACTGTAATCAGCATTTTTTACTTCCACCTTTCCCTAAAATGTGTGTATAATACATAAAAACGAAAACAAAACAAATTGAAAATTACAATATGTAGTTGATTGAAGAATGCCTAAGTAAGTAAATTAAGAGAAGCAAAACCAGCAATTTTATTGACATAGCCTACCTAGACAAAAAACAGAACTTTTTTATAGCAGTTCAGGCTGAAAAAATACCTTTTGACAATAAATTGAGTTCGGAAAAACAGGACTTTTATTCGATAATTTTGGAGAAAAATAGGATTTTCTTGATGAAAATTATGGCCTTTTTGGAAATAATGGCAAAAAATGGGACTTTTTTAGGAAATTTTGGCGAAAAATGGGACTTTTTCACAAAAACAGAAATACATACATACCTGTATGACTTTTTATGGAATTTTAGGCAGAAAACCGAACTTTCTAACAATGTTGGCACAAACAGAACATCTGGATAATTTTGGAGGAAAAAAACAGAAACTCTTTGACAATTTTGGCAAAAATTCGTATTTTTCAGCAATTTTGGCAAAAAGTAGTGCATTTTGAGAATTTTGGGGAAAAACAGGACTCTTTATCAGACAATATTTGGGAAAAATGGACATTTTTGAGAGAATTTCTCGCAATATTGGCAAAAACCAGGATTTTTTCATTTAAACAGAAATACCTATGGACTATTACTTTATAAACAGAACTTTCTGAAAATATTTCGGCACAAAACAAAACTTCTTGGTTATTTTGGCAACAAAAAAAAAATCTCTCCGACAATTGGCAACAATTAAGTAGGTAGTAGGTACTTTTTTGGCAACTTGGCAAAAATGGGCCTTTCCTAGAATTTTCGAAGAAACGAGACTTCTACAGTATTTAGGCAATTTTGGAAAAATTTTGGACTTTTGACAATTTTTTTAAAAGATGAAACTTTCTGACAATGATAAAAAATTGAGGCATTTATATCTTTAAATTATGTTCTCATAAAAATTCACCCAAACCCCTTCGTTTTGCCAAAAAAATTGAAACACGTAATTTCAGTAATACATGAAAAGCGTTGCAGAAATGGCTTACCTACTTTTTAGCTTCTTCCACATGACGTCACATCAGCCGATGGGTGAGTTCAAAAGCAACTACCTATCTTCTTTTTGGTGTAACCTCTTTCAGTGTATAGATGCTGGTCTGTCTGGCCTTCTAAGGTCATTGGCCCGTCTGTTTGGCTTTCCATGGTCGTCTGTCTGCATGTCTGTCCTCTTAGGGTCATTGACCTATTTGTATGATATCTTAAAGAGGTCACACTATGAACAACCTGTCCTGTCTAGTTTCTGATGGTCGTCTGTCTGCCTGTCTGGCTTCCCAAGGTTGCCCGCCTGTCTGATCTGTTTTGCCTCGTGTGGTCACTGACCCTCCTGTCTAGCTTCTCAAAGTTGTCTTTCTGCCTCTCAAGGTTATTGACTCGTCAATATATGGGTCATTCCACGTAAATTCGACCAAGATGTGGTAAGAGGGGTCGGCGATTGTTTTGAATTTTTCCTGTGGAAAGATATTCTGAAGGGATGACCAATGGCGCAAATCGTAGGCCTCTATTCCTTTTTTAAAGGCTGCTAGGGGGTTTCAAAGTTTTCAGCGAAGTTGAAACGTCGTCCATTTCAGCAGTGGATTACTCGATAACCGCGATACCTATCAAAATGGAACTTTTTCCAATAGTTAGGGGTTTGTGAAAGGCTTTTTGGTAATATCAGTCAGTGTTACCACTTTCTTTCGTACGAAAAATTATAGCTCGAAAATTTTCAAAACGTAGTTTTTATATCGTTCCGATTCTCAAAAATTCTGGAAAAAAAATACATTGTGGACAACTTTCCATGCTGAACAACATATTAAAAAATTAGGATGGCATTATGTCGTAAAGTAAATTTTAAAAAATTTAAAGTTTGCGAAAAAATGCGATTTTTTGATTTAAAACATGAAAAAAAGTTTCAACTAGTGAAGTTGACTCATTTGACCCCTATTTTTACGTATCCGTTGAAAAAGTTGAAAAAACCCCTTCACTCGATAAGCTTCACTAAAAATCAAAATTCGAAAAAAATCAATTTTCAATTCCAAACATCAAAAAAAGTTTAATTTTATTCAGTTGTCTTATTTGGACCTCCTTCTGACGTATTTCATGAAAAAGTTGATAAAAATCACACTCATTGTAAAAAAATTGAAATTCATTTATTTTTTGAATTTTTTCGAATTTTGGTTTCTTTGTAATGACTTTATCAAGTTCAGTTCAGACTTCAGTTCTGTGAACTGGACCGAATTTTTACAATCAGTGTGATTTTTATCAACTTTTTCATGAAATACGTCAGAAAGAGGTCCAAATAAGACAACTGAATAAAATGTAACTTTTTTTTGATGTTTGGAGAAAATTGAATTTTTTCGAGTTTTGATTTTTTTGTGATGAGCTCATTTCATCGAGTGAAATGGTTTTTTTTCAACATTTTCAACGGATACGTAAAAATAGGGGTCTAATGGGTCAACTTCACCAGTCAAAACTTACTTCCGTGTTTTAAATCAAAAAATCGATTTTTTTCGCAAACTTTAAATTTTTTTAAATCGACTTTACGAAATAATGCCATCCCAATTTTTTAATACTTACATATGTTGTTCAGCATGAAAAGTTTTCCATAAAAACATATTTTCTTCAGAATTTTAGAGAGTCGGAACGATATGAAAACTACGTTTCGAAACTCTTCGATTCAATTTTTCGTACGAAAAAAGTGGCAACACTGATTTTTATGATATCACGAAAAAGCCTTTCACAACCCCTAACTATTGGAAAGAGTTCCATTTTGGTAGGTATCGCGGTTATCGAGTAATCCACTGCTGAAATGGATGATGTTTCAAGCTCACTGAAAACTTTGACACCCCCTAGCAGCCTTTAAAAAAGAGCTAGAGGGCTACGATTTGCGCCATTGGTCATCCCTTTAGAAAGTTTTTCCACAGGAAAAATTTCAAAAAAAAATCGTCGACTCCTCTTACGACTTCTTGGTTGAATTGACGTGGAGTGACCCATATGGCTACCCAAGGACGCCTGCCCACCTTTCTGGTAGTCATTGGCCCATTTTTCAAAAAAAAAGATCACTGAAGAAAATTTCGGATTTATTTGAACCAGCACTGAAAGATTTTGATAATACCTACGTTCCTATATAAGCGGTAAGGGTCGCAATGGTGAGTCTGAGTCGTATTTACCTGCTGCATTTTTTCGAAAACTGGAGGAACCGAAAATCCACTGGAAGCTCCAGAACGATCGAAACCGTCATCAATCGACTCGGGAGGTCGCGGAAATGACTTTTGTGGAAATCTTGATTTTTTTCTTATTTTTGCCCTTTGAATTTTCAAAATTTCGCCTAAAATCAAAAACTGAATTGAGCCCTTTTTTACTGCCCTTTTTCCGGTTCAAAAATGTTGGGTCCGGTTGGGAAACTTCACTTGTAAGGTACCAACCTACCTACCTACCTATATAGTATATACAAAGTTGATCATTCCCCTAAACCGATTAATACAGTAGGAAGGATCAAAACCGAATCTCGACTCTTGACACCGACTCTACAATCACCTGTAGGGTATATGAATAAGTATCTATAGGCTATAAGGTGATGGTGTTAACGATAGATAAAGATGGAATATACATTAAGTACCTCGTACCACGTACCTCTGCCTATGTATTTACCACCTCTTACTCCAACCTGTGGAATGGAATGGATACCACGATACAGAGCAATATAACGCAGTCTGCCACGACGATTCCCACCTTATACAATCTTACCTGTTCAACTAGTCATCGTATAACTTTAAAATTCTTCTCTAGAATATATCGACGTAGTAGAATATTCAAGTCTAAAACCAGTAACCAGTCGACTCTGACATCGCCTTCGCGCTGGTGTATTATAATCGTTAGTCTCGATACAGCCTACATGAGTGAGAAAGAGATGAAAAAAAGAGATTTGTGGCATAGAAGGGATGGCCAAGAGGTACCTCTACTGGTACAGGTCGTGCATTGTGCATCAGCGTAATATACATGATCGTTGATCGTAGAGTCACCCAGAGAACGTTCGACGCCGAGGACCGAGGTTGCACAAGCTACTGGGGCTGAGCTAGTACAAGTACACGAGCGACAGAGAACGAGAGAAACAAAGAACAGAGAGATGAAACACGACCGATACACACAGGTAAATAAAATTGCGCCAAGTTTAAAAGTGTGTGCTGCTTGTAGGTAAATAGGTATGCAGAGAATAAATTTACAAGGTTAATGTAAAGAAAGAGTGCTCATAGTTAATGCCACAGAAGGAAAACTACGAAAAAATTTTCAAACGTAGATACTTCTACAGACACACACACGTATATTTCTCAATCAGTGTTTAGTTTTGTAGTGATAAAACACGAACTCGCGGATAGGTGTGGTGATACGCGCGCGATTTTCAAAACAACAGTCGAGAGTAATTTGCGACGACGATGGATTTACTGGTGCGCTAATCATTATCAAACAATCCGTGCCTAACGTTGTCGCAATCGTAGTGCTGATAAGTGATAATACGTCTTCGTGAGTTGTGTCAAGTGCTACTGACGGTGAATATGTGCGGTGTTTTTACTAATAACTAGGTACCTGCCTAGAGTGTTAAAATAATTCATGTGTTGAAAAAATTATAAGGACGTTGTCACCTACTGAAAACTATCTGCGTAGACAAGGTAAGATACCAACAAAACAGATCACGATTGTATTCTTAAGTAATGAGTGAATTATGAATTATTATCATTGTACTCTTGATCTAGAACTTTGAATGGGTTCCTGCTTCACAAATGAACAATATCTATGTTCATATTGTGAAGATTCAGTACATCAAAAAGTAGGTATGATGAGTAGTACATACCTAAGTACCTTCAGAACTTCTTAAAAAAAAGAACTTGCATATGTACTGAAAAAATATTAAATCAAAACTACAGTACGTAGAGGTGAAGAAGTTGATAAGATGTGATAACGAATTATAGGTCACAATCTTCCAGACGTCCTCTGGAGATATGTCCTCCATTCGGAATTCAGATCTTTCCTCTACAATCGGAAGTACCTACCTATTAAAAGTGAACAGAAGGGAGAGAAACACGAACAAGATGAGATGATACGTAGCTTTCGTGACTGTAGATGAAAATAAACTGTGATGCAAGCATCTCGAACTTTCCAAACAAGGAACATAAAATTATTTTAATTAAAAACAGTCAAACTTTTCAAGAGATAACACGAGTAAAGGCAACACTGCGAAAGAAAAATTAGAAAATGTAGGTGGGTAATCAAGAAAAAAAAATGCGTATACAAAGGTAACAATTCATCGAAGGAATCACACTTTCTCGTTGTACCTCAATGCAAAATGGTCTCAAAATTCTTCTAAGACCTCAAATTCCATGAAAATCTCGAGATCGATATATTTTTCAAAGGTTTCCTTACAACGCTATGTGCGGTTCGGAAAGTAAAAATTACCTTTACCTGGTGTTGGGTTAATGAACCGAGTCATATATGCCCATCGGCAATGGCCAACGTTAGCTGTAACAAAATTATACCGCGGAATGCAGACCATTACCAACGATAATCCATAGGATAAAAAAAAGGAACTCGAGCGTGGAGTGATAATTAGTGTATGGCAAGGTGAAGGGGATGAGATGTGGAATGACGAAATGAAGATACTGATAGTGAACATTAAACAACGTAATAAATCGAGATTTCTTTGTATTTTCTTAGTTTTTTTTTTGTTGCGAAGCAGCTTAAAAAGATAGCCTTTTTCGTTAAATATCGCTTGTTTGAGTTGATGAAAATTTAGGGTTACCTATGCTAATATACTCGACGTCTTTTATCCAATATGAAATCGGCGAATGCCACCTGAAACATCTCCCTTGTAAATTAAGTGACGGCTGTTGGCGAAATCAAACTAAACTGATTTTGAAAATTGCAGCTGTAATTAGCAATTTGCTGTTGCCTTGTTTTTATGATATGATTGACGATTGTTAATTTGTAGATGATGTAACGATAATGGTCTAGCTGCAACTTCAGTAATTTTATAGTTAATATGACTCGACAAAATATAGGAACTTCTCAAGTGATGGATAACATTAAAGAGTTGAATGATGAATCTTTTGGGATCCATTTTGCTTCTTTGAATTAATTTGTTGTGTCTACCTTTTTTTTTTTTTTTGAAAATCATACATTGCAGAACGCAGATAACGGAGAGTGAGCTTAGAGAATCTAATTTGCCTTCATTAGCCACCATTTCAAAAAAGTTTGGGAACAATTAGTTCACAAATTACTCCATAGAATGTCTTTTTGCTCATCCCCTTCGTTCTCTCCTTCAAAATTTTCTGGAAGATTAGCTCTAGAAATGTTACCTCTGACTCTACTCCACGAGTCGAAATTGGGAGACGATATGCTTAGTAGAGAGGACGAAGAAGGAGGTGTAAAAATAATACCTACTCGTAGTTGAAATCGATAGGTAGGTAGTTGATTATTTGGGAATACAATTTCTATTTGTGTCTAATGGTGGCAAAGCTGCCAAAGTTTTCTGTTTTGTTACGTTTGAGGGAGAAGGAGGGGGGGGGTCAAGGTGAAAACCAGATGGTACATTAACAAAATGTTGAAGGTGGGTAACTTGTGGACACTTTTTTTTTTAATTTGGATGATCAGGTCTTTGATGACGGTATTTGAAAGGCGTTTGAGAGCCTCAGCTCAGCTCTGTTTGATGAAAAAATAATGGAATTTTAATTTATAAATTGAAAATTGAGATACCTACTTACTTACGAGAGGACGAGGAATAAATTTATTGTCATAGAGATCTATCAAATTTCTGAAAACAGTAAACGTAGGTAGTTATTTATCTGCAATTTTGAAAAAAATTGTATTCATAAAAAATGGAAGTTTCCATTTTGTTAACCGTTAGTTGACTATTTTTAGTTCTAAAGTTAGATGGAAGGTTGTGTGCTCCAGAATGTTTGAAAATTAGTGAAAAACCATATTTTGAGACATTTCAAATCCTTTTCCCTCGCTACCTAAAACTCATATTTATACTGTTTCCAGATTATGATTAGGTGTCTTTTTCAATTTTCAGCTTAATTTAGCTAGAAAAAACATCGAGTCAGACGAATTCGGGATGTTTTAAAAATTATGATGTGCATTTTAGTCCCCTCCAAATGAGCACCGTAAAGTTGAAAATTATTTTCTGAGGTTCGCTAATCGCTTTGTATGCATTTTCTTATTTTTTGGTCGAATAAGTCTTCTGAGTAAGAATAGTACTTAGGTACTCGAATTTTTCAGTCCAAAAAATGCGTACCCCTCCCTCTACCCTTCTCTTTCCTTCTCCAGTTTTCCAACTCCTTCCGTTATTTTGTATGTAGGTATTTGATGATTATTTGAAATACGAGTAGTTGGAAAACTGGAAAGATTGATCTGCAAAACCGAAAAAAGTTGTAAAAATCATTTCTCTGAAAGGTAAGGTACGTAAGTACTTTGTTTTTAAAAAACAGAATTCGATGTAAATTTCTTTCAGTTTTTTTGTCGAGACAAAACAGTAAGCAACTGGAATTGAAATCGACAAATACTGCGAATAATTAACAAAATCGGGATATATAACATCTTTTTATCATTAGGCATTTATTTTGCTCATTTTCTTCACAAATCAAAAAAAAATTGTAGCGTTTGCATTTTGGTTAAAAAATTTCAAAGGTACAAATTTAAGATAGGTATAAGTTACTATATTTAGAAGTATAAGTACATACAAGTAGGTGCCTAGAGGTACTACGTAATGAGCTTTTCTACGTTTACGGATAGCCTTGGATTAGTTCTTGAGCTGAGATGAATATGAGTATATTATATATTATTAAAAAGTGACCTGCATTCAAGAAATTTCACACGGGTGAAAATTGAAAGGAAAGTGAAAATGTGGGAAACTGGGAAAGTCGACTTTTCTACACAATGCGTGATTTTACGAACCCCTTTCCACCAATTCCCCCTGTGAGATTATTGAAGCCAGATTTAATCAAGAATAAAATGAATCATGACCTTCTCCCGGCCAAACTCAGGAAACTTGGCCAATTTTTTTGGACTGACCTTGGGTTTCCAACTTGCAACTGTTTGCTGAAACGTGTTTATCAGCTTAATTAGATTAGCAAAGTCGCTTCAATTGAAGCGTAAATACAAATACCTATAGCCATAGATTTTTTTGTTTACTCTGCTGTTCTTTGGAGTTCTACAGGCAGCGGCGGATTCAGCATTTTCACTTTCCTCGACCGAATAAAAATGCCCACGACTTACTTCTTCCTCTAAAAAAATCGTTCACCATAAATATACTATTTTTCAAATTTCCTTCGGATTTTCGGAGAAAAATATTACAAAAAATTGCTCAACATGAATTTCATTGAGGGGGGATGTTCTTACTTTACAATAAGGTAATCAAGAGCAATTTTTCGACATTGATTGCTCATTTTTGACCTTTGAGGGATAAGAAACCTAAAAGAAAAATCTGGTACTAAGGAACATTTTTTTGAGCATTTGAAAAGCGTTCGATGATTTTGTTCAGGTGCAATTACCCCCTCCCTTCCTTGCTCTTACCATTAATCGAATTTTCCAACCATTTTTTAAAATAAAAATCTTCTAAAAATAAATACCGTATGCTAAATTTCAGCGAGTATGTAACTTTAAGTTTTTTAAAAATGCTGACTCATCAACAATATCAAAATTCAGCAGATGTTTGAATTTTCATCCTGTTTTCAACCTTCCAATCCGAATGAAGGATAGATGAGCCATCCAGAAGCTTCTATAAAATTTCCGAATTTACGGTTTTGAACATCCTCCTCTAAAAACTTGTATTTAATTATACCTACCAGCTCGTACTCATCCCTTTCCATCATATTGGGAACAATTTCCCAAAATCTGTTCCTGCTGATGCGAGTTTTAAATTCATATTTTTTCGAACAATCAGTTTTTGAAAATAGAATGAAAAATGTGTCTTGGTTTAAGCAGCTGAAATATCAGAATAATCGAGATGAGGTTTGATCCTACGTCTATATCGCCACTTTTTCAACTCTTTTTTTCCCTGAATAATCTAGTTTTCGAACTCTTCAGTAGGTGCACCTACTTGCTGCATAATCGTACTCTAGCTACCACGACGTAATAAAAGGTGCGAATTTTCCAATTTGACGATGCAACCGTACTAGGTACACCTTCAGATCGCCTCCCACGCTTTATACATGGTAACAATACGAGGCGGTAATGTCGGCGGTGGATTTATCATCAATCACCACGCTCGCAGTAGTCTTATGATCCGGAAACTGGAAATTAATTTTGATCCGCTTTCAACCTTGGTTCAGTTTGATGCACTGCGCAGCAGAACATAGATACGTTTACGTATTACGTATAAATATTCGCGAAGCTCGGTAGTTAACTCATGCATGTCAACAATCATCCGCATTCTACTGTGTAATAACCATATACATACGATGTACCCAGTGTAATGTAACTGTTGGTACCTCCACCCACCAGCTTGTACTTCGTCTATTATTCCCTTATTGTGTGCTTTCCTAAATTTACACCACGTTAGTTTTCCGAAACGATATACTAGGTACGATAGGTACGTAGGTACTTTAATTAATACATATGTGAGAGAGGTGCCATCATCGTTCTGTTATTAGGTTTGTAAGTGAGTAGGTACCTACTACCTACTTCAGCTACCCCTAAACAGTATGTTACAATGTTACATGCATTGCCCAGCTTGATGAAAACTTATCGTAGCGTCGTTCGTTCGTCTTCTTGTAGCATCTTTTGTATGTACATTTAAGGTGCAGGAAAAGGAAAAGCTTTTCCACTTCACTGGTCCTTTTTTACGCTGTTGGTGTAAAAGTTTTATTTCCTGTATCAAACTTGAATACGTACCACTATATGTATAACTAGGTACTCGTACTTGTAAGTAGGTAGGTGGTAGTTGAGTCCTTCCTGCAGAGCTAGCATGTACCATAGATTGCAGGGTACCTAAGTATGACGTTAATGTACGTTTTACTCTCACTCAAACGTACCTCGTACCCATTTTACTCATTACCTTCGTCTCTATATGAGAGCTTTTCCTCTTATACCTATTTACAAGTATTAAAAGGTGGGTAACTTTGAGGTGTGTAAAAATTGCTTTGAATGCGCTATGTATGGATATGGAGCAAATTTCTTCCTCTTGCTCCGTTGACGTTGCCAACGACACATTACGTTTAGTCGAGCTTAAATACCAACTTACTTTCCTGAAATAATGAACCATTAACGGATTTTTGTAATTTCGTCTACGAGTATACCTACCTATCATTTCCTTATACTCTATATATTTTTTGTCACGTTTTTTCCCATACTGAAAAATTTTTCAAAAAAATTCTTTCAGTTTTGTATGTGGGTACTTGATTCTGCGTTCATGTCTCTCTCGATCTTGATCTCGTAATAGAAGCTAGCGTTACGTTAGCTTACTAGGTATAAAAAATTGCAACACTGAGTTGATTTTCCAACTTTCTAAAATGTATACTTTACCTACCCATTAATTTATACGTTTATGCTTACAATTAGTATGTATATTATCGTTCAGGTTCTTGTAGATACTAAGTATGACATATGTCCATCTGTATACAGCATTATGTCGTAAACGGTATAGGTTCCGATCATTGTAATAACTGTTAAACAAATGAAATGAAGTAAGAATTGAGAAGTAAATCGGCCTGTATTCCTACACTTCCCCTAAAATATTAGCAAAAAGTACACACCTAAAAATCAAATTTTGAGCTGAATAAATTGATTTTTCGATTTTTAGCGAATTTTTAAAAATGGTGGAAGTAGTTCGTCGATGTAGGTATCACACTGCTGCGAGATAGATCGGTTTGTACACTGAAGTTAACCCCCTCCCTCCCCTCTCCAAACAATTTCGATTGAAATTATTTTCCATCTGATCTAGAGTCTCCAGCAAGACTAACAGTTCGATAATCTCTCTTATTGAATGCCTTCGGTGTTTGATGAAAATTTAAAACTTTGTGCGAAAAAAGTTATTTTTTTACTTTTATTTCATAGGTACCTACCAGTAGAAAAGCACATTCATTATTTCTGGTAATTTCCTCGCTCTGATCCGAGATATTTTTTTTTGGAGGTGAGGATGCTACATTTTTTTCCAATTTTTTTTCTCATAATCCAAAAAAATATTGGAAACTTTTTTTTTAGTTCAAAATTTTTCTGAAAACAGATTTTATTTTTTTCTAATTTAGGTTATAATCAATAATCATTCCCGGAAAAAAAATTTAATCAAATTTTTAATAAGAGAGAATAAATTGGAAATTTTGAAAATTGATTTATGTAAAATCGAAAGAGGTGGGAAAGGAAAAGAAAATACAGAAAATCTCAGAGTTTTGAGAGTTTGTTTGAAAAAGAGGAATATCGTATAATTAAACTGAACTGAACTGAAAATATTCATTTAAAGACGCCCAACATCTAGGCTTTTAGCATCTGCAGTAATTTCATACTAAATTGGAACACATACATTTAAATTTTTAAATTAATTAACTAAATCACCAACATAGATTAATAATGAAATATCTACATAAGAATGGTAAAGGAAAAACATATCAAATTAATAACAATTAAAGAAGAAAAAAAGTTTCAAATTATCATTAAACAGGTTGGAAACTTTCAAGAAAGTGAATAATTTTTTGCATAGGTCTTCATCATCTTCTTTCAAGTTTTCATATTTGAAGCCCATTCCCAGTATATTTTCAACATTTGTTTTGTATAAAATACATGAGACCAATATGTGTTGAACTGTTGAATCGTTGTGTTTAGATTGCAATGTGGGCATTTTTTTTAGAGATTTTTCTGTGAAAAGTGAGCTGTGGGTAAATGAGGTGAGGCCTATTCGTATCCTGGCTAAAATTACTTCTTTATGTCTGCTTAAATGGTATGAAGTGACAGGATTTGGTGGCATGATGTTTTTATATGACTGAATTCTTTCTTTAGTAGCAATTAAGTTGGCAGGATCAATATTTTCAGAGGCTAGCAATTCCCTAGTATGATTTCCAAAAGGTTTCTAGGTGGAGTATTGCTTATCTAGGCCTGAATGAAAAATTTAATCTTGAAGTAATTCATGTGACTCGGATTCGTTAATTGGCATGGCAAAAAAAGTGATTCAAACGACAGGACATTCAAATGACAAAATAGAGTATTTCAACGACAATTTTATAACGACGGTTCAGCACGACAATTTAGATAATACGAACGACAATTCAATTTCATGTAACAACAAAAGAAATGTAATTCACGTCCAAATAAAATTTTGACCCCCCCCCCTTATTACCCGGAAAAATAAATGATTCCCGCTAAAAAAATCCAGAAGAATAACTCATTTTGTTATAAAAAAAATTGTAGTTTTTCTTAAGTTGCTAAAATTTTGTTTTTTTGGTCAAAATTTTCAAAAATTGTCAAAAAGTCTTTCTTTTTTTCAGAATTACCAAATAGATTTTGCTTTTTACAAAACTTCCAAAAATTGCTGTAAGTTTTACATTTTTTGAAAAAATTTTCCTTTTGTGTTTTTTTTTGTGAAATCCTCCCCTCCCCCCCCCTCCAAAAAAAACTAGCTCAAATCGCCAAAAGTTGATAGAAAGTTCTGCTGTTTTTAAAAATGGCAAAAAGCAGAACTTCCTAGAAATTTCAGCAAAAAAAAATAGAGAAACAGGGAAACCATGAGAAAAAAAAACAGGTGAAAACAGAGTTAAGCAGGCATATTCGTCAAATGTTCATTTTCTAAAAATATTTTCTACTTATCAAGTTATCCAATTTCCAACATTTTGTAAATGATTTGTCGTCTGGTTTGAAAACATAAATAAAATAAATATGTACTTAGGTACATAGTACTTCCATTGAAAAAAATATATAAAAATTTTAAAAACAGTTTACGTGCAAAAAGTGAAAGTGTGCCTAATCCACTTATAATTATTTTCCCTTCGTTCGACTCGAGGAATCCAACGTTGCAATTATTTTTTGAAAAGTATGAATTTTTGAATTTTATAGTTTCGAAATTTCCAACTTATGTTTTTTGCTACAAGTCTCAAACTCAAAACCAGTAGGTACCTGACCTGACAGTGAAGATTTTGATGGTATAATGTTTTAAGTTCCTTCAGCAGGCATAGAATTGTCTTTCAGACAAAGTCTGATCATTTTGAATCACTTCCATATCATAATTCGTTCTAAAATTATAACCATTGATTAAAACTTTCGTGACACGTTTTATTATGTTCATAAGCTCACTTGGCGGATGCTATTGATCAGCTGCGATGTGCCACAACGTCGATTGTTGTACCTACGTTTCATTTTAATCTTTCTTAAAGAGCTAGACACTTTGTACGCGTAGGAGAATTCACGTCATAAAAGCGAATGATTTAAAAGTAAACTAGATTTTACGTGGTGGTATTTGAAAAAATTTTGCAATATGGCTGCGAATTTTTTGGTGGATGGAGATAAAAAGAGAAAGACAGATCGTGTGAGTGGGATAAAATCGTGTACTCTTGGACTATAGGTAGGTGAGGTATGTGATGAGTGATTTTGTAAGAATGCAATTTCTGTTTGGGTGAGATAATTTTTATGGTAAGTAGGTATTTTTTTCGTATTCAAGTTCAATTTTTGAAATGCGACGAGAAGGTGACCAATACACTTTTTAGGAACTTGAAAAGCTCATAATTGAATATTAAAACTGACCGAGTGAAATTGGTTTAGTGGTTTGATTCATGGGTTCCATATTTTATATGTAGGTGCATAACCTTAGATATTTCATTGCTGGGAAAATTGAACTTATAGAAAAGAAGCTTACCAAAATTTAGGGCTGAATTTGACCTGTTTTATTTACCTAAACTATTTCTTTATCTAATATTTTTAGACAATTCTCATTGAATTTTGGCATGGTCATTGGCAAGGGCGTATTCAGGGGGGGTGATTTGGGGTACAATCACCCCCCAGGGCCAAAAAATCCTTAGGTTAATATAATTTCCTACGATTTCTTGCATTGAAACACAGGAAAAAAATCATGTTGTTTTGCGTTTCTAGGGAGATAATTTGCTACAAATTTCAAAATTCATTGAAAATCACATTATCTCCCTAGGTACATAGTTGCATAATCTATGTACTAATTAAGTATTTTTGTTTCTTGAATTATGAATTTCCAATGCTTTTGTTTGCTTTCCTTTTTTGAAATCAAAATTTCTGGAAGCATATTTTTTCGTTATTATAAGGGAGAAAAGAAAAACTGAAAAACTGCTCCTTTTGCTCCAGCTTACTGATCATTATTGGAATTGAATAGGTACTGAGATTTTTCTCCCTCACCAACGAAAAATATGTTATCTAACTCAGGAGCAAAAATGATTTTCGACAATTTTGAATTATTTTTCTCGCGACGCTTAGGCAATAAACCTCGAAAATCGTCAAAAATCATTATCCCTCCCTAGTTGAACAAATTACTAATTCAAGTCTAAGGATGTGAGGAGTGTCAAGTTAAATCCAGAAAAATCAATTTTACAATCAGAAATGTAGTATTTTTTATTCTTTGGATTGACAAATCTCCAATTTGCCCTCGCTTCGCGCGTGCTTATCTGAATTTCATTATAAATAGGTATAAACAATTTACTGGGTGAATTTCAAAAATCTCACTCTGAGCAACACGTTTTTCAAGCTGAAATTCAGCATGAAAATGTCTGAAATGTGCCTACCTACCATTAAAATTTTTATACATATGAGCTCGTTGGGAATTTTGTGATTTTTGTCCCCCTACTTATGAGTCATTCATCACCCCCCAGGAGGAAATCCTGGATACGGGCTTGGTCATTGGTCTTATATGTACTTGCAGGTTTTTTTCGAATGCATTTTCAGAGGATTTTCGTAAAACTTCAGATCAGTTTTTTCATGATATGATAATATAATGATCTAATTTTCTAACTTTGAATTATTCTAGACAAGTATTTGAAGATTTTTTTATTATGGTTCTAAATGTAGTAATCGAGGAAATTTCGGTGTAGAAAGTTTCCCGAAATTTAGTTTTGAAATTCGTGTAATAAAAGCTGATAAAACTACTTACTTATGGTATGATTCATCCATACTTTAAAAAAAAATATATTTCTCGAGTATGTATTTCCTCAGTCCAATAAACCGAGTAAACAATAATTTTATTACCATATCATTATGCACATAGTAGGCAAGTCTCATACTCGTATGATTCTAGGTTGGCACTGGTAAACTTTGAAGGAGTGGGGGGAGGAGAGTGACAGTAGCGCACGATTAAGGGTAGGGTAATTATGATTCAGATAAAAAGGTGTCATAGTTGGTTTTTAATTACGAAATAGGTAATGGATGGAATTGAATCATTTAGCAAAGTGACTTGTCAGAGTTGATTGAAACACGTCGTATTTACTTTTTCGAACATCATATTCGTATTTTCGGTACCTACATAAGTACAAAAATTACCTACTCGAGCACTTACATATACCTATTTACTGTAAATTTAAACGTGATAATTTTCCAACCTAACGGTATTTTTTTCCATTTCATTTTTGCAGTCGTCCAGAAAATTCAAAATGACCATACAGGTGGTCACGGTCGCGACATTATTTCTAACGTTATTGTCGTCATCGTCGCTGCAGAATTATTACGTCTTAGCAGCTCAGCAGCATAACTGCGATATCCGGGAAGAAAAATTAGACATTATATTCAACTGTTGCGATAAATCAATCAACGATGGAAACTCGCACATTACGTTGGAATCGATTCAACAAAGCGTACAAGATGAAAGATACGTCAACGTAAATCGAAACATACACGTTTTAATGGATAACAATAATATGAGTTATTTGAAACGATTACCGATGCTGAGTCACGTTACCAAGATATCATTCAAGCGTAATCGTCTTGCAGACGCTGATACCGGAGTTTTTCGTAGTTTACCGCAGCTGAAAATTGTTGATTTTGGATGCAATCTGTTTACAGGTGAGAATCGAATTTTTTTAAATAAGTAGTCAATATTAGGTAAGGTACCGATTTGCTTGTTATATCTACTTTCCAAAGTGGGAGGTTTTCTATGAGGAATCTTGGGTTTTACAGTTTTCAAAAAAATGGTCCGAATTGAAATTCTATCTGATTATCATTAACCACGTATTTGCAGGGTCATTCCACGTCAATTTGACTTAGAAGTGTTAAGGCGGGGGGTCGGAGATTTCTTTGAAATTTTTCCTGTGGAAAAACCTTCCAAAGAGATGACCAATGGCGCAAGTCGCAGCCCTCTAACCCTTTTCTAAAGGCTGCTAGGGGGTGTCAAAGTTTTCAGTGAACTTGAAATGTCATCCATTTCAGCGGTACCTAGATTACTGGATAACCGCGGTATCTACCGAAATGGAATCTTTTCCAATAGTTGGGGGTTTTGAAAGGCTTTTCGGTGGTATCATAAAAATCAGTGTTGCCACTTTTTTCGTACGAAAAATTAACTGGAAAAGTTTCAAAACGTTATAGTTTTCATATCGTTCCGACTATTGAAAATTCAGAAAAAAATATATTATGGACAACTTTTTATGCTGAACAACATAATATTAAAAAATTGGAATGGCATTATTTCGTAAAATCGATTTTAAAAAATTGAAAGTTTGCGAAAAAATTCGATTTTTTGATTTAAAACATGAAAAAAAGTTTCGACTGGTGAAGTTGACCCATTTGACCCCTATTTTTACCTATCCGTTGAAAAAAATTAAAAAAACCCTTTCACTTGATGAAATAAACTCACCACAAAAAAATCAAAATTCAAAAAATAAACGAATTTTAATTTTTTGCCATGAGTATAATTTTTATCAACTTTTTCATGAAATATTGTACGTCAAGAAAAGGTACAAATAAGACAACTGAATAATACGTAAAAATAGAGATCAAATGGGTCAACTTCGCCAATCAAAACTTTTTTCATGTTTTAAATAAAAAAATCGCATTTTTTTCGCAATAAAAACATTTCTGCTGGTGAAGATGCTTTCCTTCAAAAAGTATAACCAGATGAAAATACGCTGAAAGGGAGGCGAGGCTAGTTTGAGGTGTATTGAATTTCATCTTTTGAATTCCAAAAAATCGATATTTTAAAAAAGATATTTTGGGGACAAGTACTTAGTGGTGAGAAATTCGAAATTTTTAATCATGAATAAAATTTTCTAGGTTTTTATCTTTTGAAGGAGCTAAATTATTTCTTCAATCACATAGATTCGAAGTTATTTTTTGTTCAAGTAATGGGTTTTCCACCAGAAATTTTTCAATTTTTCCAATTTTTCACCTTGAAAATGTCGATATTGAACTATCGATATGTATATTTCAATATCGATATATCGAAGTAAATATCGATTTTCCATCAATTTTGATTTCATAAAGTACCTAGAGAAAAGTAGATTAAAAAATATAAATCGGTATACCTAGGTACTTTCATTAATTCGCTTCAATTGGCCACTAACCACTGCGTATAGGTATATGTACTAATAAAAATTATCTCATTCATTTGAAAGAAGAAAAAAAATCCTCAAGTAGGTAATATGTACCTTAGGGTGGTTCAAAAAACAATAGAAAAAATTTTATGTTTTAATTTTTTGAGCTTACCCCCTAGAAGTGTTCCATTTGGTCTGAAAACACTTGACAAAAAATTTCAGGTCAAAAAAATAATATTTAGAGGTCGCGCATGAGAGTTAAAATGTTGAAAAGGTATGAGCGCGTTGAGCGAAAACTTCCCACGGTTGCGCGCCGGGGATCGCAGCGTTGCGTCCCCTCGTTGGATCGAAGCAAATTTCAACACGTTATCCCCTCTACAATGCATGATAAGTAAGTCTAGTCCTTGGTGGGCTTTTTAAGATGTTATTAATGATGAGTCAATGACAATATTTTTCAATTCCGAACATCACTGAAGGTGAAAATACATACAAAAGATTTGAAAAGTAGAGAAAAAAGTACAAGTATGAATTTGAGGTTGTATGTATTATTCTATTCATATTCAACTTGGAAACCAAAGGGAAAAAATTTATGGGATAAATTTACGTTGAAATATGAATATTTTGTTAGATTCAGCACTACAAGTTGATGTTTTATCGACTAGGCCTACCTATTATCAATTTAAGAGCTATTACTTAGTAAAAATGGAATTTTTTGATTTCGAAGTTCCATAATTTGGGTTCAAATAAATTCTACAGCCGAAAAATTATAAGAAATACTTTGGAATAGTTGTTTTAAAACCCCCCAAAAAATTGGTATCATTTAATAAGTTGTAGTGGGGATGCCACTCTCAGTACAGTTGAGTAGAATCAACCCCGTCGAGCTTCGTTGCGTTTCCCACGGCGCCGTCGTGGGAAGTATTGTGCTTGCGCGCGCTCGTAGCTCTCAACATTCAACGCTCGTGCGCGACCTCTAAATATTATTATTTTTCAACAAAATTTTTATGGTGACATTTTTTCATCAAAAGAAACAAAATTAGGAGGTAAGACCTTAAGATTTCAAAAAAAATGTTACATGAACCACCCTAATGTACCTATTACCTATCCTATACCTTATCTTAACGCAACAAAACAACTTGAAGAACTTGTAGGTACCTACCTACTTACCTTAAGGTCAGGGGTGCGGTGAAGGCATATTCTTGAGGAGCGATTCCTCGTTGACGATTTTGGGGGGGCCGATTTTTTTTTCTAGTTATATTGTTTCGCAAAAAAAAATGTGTTTAGTTCTCAGAACTCTTACTCAAGATCATTGGGTATAATTATTACTTGTAACAAAAATGTAAGGCTCGCCCTAATCAAAATGAGGCCTCCATAGTCCATTTCATGCCCATCTGAATGAAACCCCCTCCACCATTTTATGAATTATATCGCTTTGAATTTTTAAAAAACTTCAACTTCAGAACTTTGAACTTTTCTTTAAAATTATTGGGTTTATTTGGTATGTATTTGCGTTAGAAGTGTAAGGCTCCATCGATCAACCCCCAATGAAAATAAACCCTCCACTCCTCAATTTTTTTACATACCTACCATATTGGCAACCAGTAATATGTGAGTTATCCCCAGTGGCGTAGCCAAGAAAAAGACGAAGTGGGCCATTGCCCCCCTTGTGAGCGAAAATTTAAAATAAAACATGCAAAAATGGACGTTTTCTCATTTTTTGAGCCCATTTTTCGAAAAATTTTCACTCTCGCTTCGCTCGAGTAATTATATCATTTTCATTTTCATAAAATTATCACACATCACGAAAGGTTCTCAAAAAATCACCTCTAATTTCGATTTTTTATGTCTAAAAATCTGAGTTTTCCCCCTCTTTGAGAAAACCTGACTGTATCGCTGGTTATCTCTTCCATTTAGCTGGATGTTCAAGTCGCAGAAAATGATAGTCAGCAACATTTATTTGAAAAAAAAATAAGGTAAAGTGGGGTAATTCCGATATGGGGTAATTCCGATAGCAAGCCCTAGCTTTGTTGCAAAAAACATTTTGGCACAAATGATGAAGAAAGTAGGTAGTTTTAGTGATAACCTACACCCATTAATGATCAGATGGTTCATCTGCTCTGTTTTGTCAAGTCTGTGCAGTGTTCAAAATCTGAATGCCCAAATCCTTTGCCGCAAAAAACAGTGCACTTTTGAAACTCGTTTTTATCGTTCAAAACTTGTTGAAAAATTCTGTTTAGAAGCTGATATTTGATGAATAAGTGTTAAAGTGTCAGTACCTCTTTTGATTTTGCTTTTATAATTATTTGTTTGGTGGCATTGAATTATTAAACATGTCGATCATTTTTCATGCTGCGGGGTAATTCCGATAGCCCCAGCAAAATTGTCCTGCAATGTTTTTTTCTCTGTTTTGATGTATTATAGTTTTAGGGGGTCGAAATTATCAAAGAAAATCCTCAAAACGGGACATTTTTCTCTAGTTGGTCTAGTTTTCAAAAATTATGCCTCAAAAATGCATATTTGTAAAAAAAATTCAATTTTTGTTCTAATGATTCAATTTACATGAAATAAAAACCTAAATATGCAATAAATGGTATATTTCAACATTACTGGCTCGGAATTACCCTGGGAGAATCCCTTTCCTTATAAAACTCATTATCGGAATTACCCCATTTTTAGGGTAATTCTGATAACTCAACCTTCCAAAATGTTTTTTCAATTATATGTATGAAGCCTTCACAAAAATCACTCTTCAATATAGTCAATGTGTAGCTGAAGGACGCAGGAATAAAGTTGTTACATCATTTTTGCCCCAAAATGTACAGGAAATCCAAAAAATGAGAAATTGCTAAAATTTTGAATTTTGCCATCGGAATTACCCCACTTTACCTTACCTATTTTTTTAAAAATCTATAAAATTAAAATTCTGTTGGGCAAAAATGTTGTTACAGTGAATGAGAAAAAATCAGCGAGGTGGGGGGGGGGGTAACTGTACATTAGGGGGGCCGTCCAAGTGAACCTGGGGGGGCGCTCCTCGTAGACGTTGGGGGTTCACCGCACCCCTGCTTAAGGTTAATTACTTGAATAGGTATGCTTTTATTAGTTTCATTGCAAAGTACATATTTAAGTATTGTTACAACATTGGGCAATTTTATCAATTCCCTTTGAGCAAGGTTTTCTTCGTGTTGTAAAAGCTGAAGTAATGAACTAATTGATCATAATATATGTACCAGTAATTTCAGCCTTCCACATTTTATTATGAGGAATGGGCAAAATTATAAGCATCACATACTGCTGAAACAAAAGGAAGGAAATGTGTTTTCTGAAAAACATTTGTACATTTTTGAAACTGAAAAATTTTGTAAATTGAATTTTTGATCAAAGGAATTGGTTTTTATTTTTATTTTTTTGAACTTTCAAGGTGAAAGTTGAATTTTTCATGGCAGGTACCAAAGTTGAAAATCTACCTCTTGAAAATTTGAAAAAATTATCACAAAACATGTTTTTGTTTGCTTTAACAAATTAATTCTTGAGATAGTATTCCAGCATTTATGGAGAGGGATACAAAAGCTCCTAATTTTATAATTTAAATATCTATCTATCTATTCTTTGGATTGTACTCCTGGGTGTCTCCTTGCTCTATTAAAATCATGGGCCGAAGACCCATCAGATCCTTAGTAGGTATTTTACTGAACAGTTGTTCCAAAACTTTCAACCATATAAGTGTACTAAACCATAAAATCTAGAAATTTGCTGGAGGCTTCAACGCTGTCCGAAATCGCCAGCAGCCAATTTGAAAATCAGTCACAAAGTACCCAGGTTTAACTTTGAAAACTTCATCATATTTTCTGGTATTGATAACTAGATAGGTTGGTACCTATGTATGTACTCAGGTATCACGTATTTCAGACGGTACATTCTTAAGATTATCAAAAACACTGGAATTCATTCGTTCCATGGCCTTAAGTATACTCACATTACAAAAAGATACCTTAACCTGTACCATAACAAAGTGTAACAATGAGTACACATTATAAGAATCGTGCCTGAATCTGACTGCTTTTATTATCTTCATGATTATATTTTATTTTAATAATTTCCAACCTCGTGATAACCACATATAGGTACTCGAGTAGATAGATACGTTGTGTTTCTGTTTCGACTTTCGATACACATTTGTACCTAAGTACACCAATAAATAATTAAGTAAATTTTCCAAATGACTAAAGGTTCCTAAGTCTGGTTCGATGGTTTGAATGACAGAAACATGAAATTTTCATCATAAATGATTAGTACTTACAT
The DNA here is from genome assembly GCF_950023065.1 of Planococcus citri. Taxonomy (NCBI): domain Eukaryota; kingdom Metazoa; phylum Arthropoda; class Insecta; order Hemiptera; family Pseudococcidae; genus Planococcus; species Planococcus citri. The sequence continues at coordinate 44,431,242 of NC_088681.1, read as the reverse complement.
ACTTACGTACATAGTACATACCTACCTACATTATGCGTGGCAGACTACACTGGATTTATGGATATATTCACGTGTTTTTGCAGGTGACAGTCCGACAGCAGAAATATTCAGAGGAAACGAGATTCGAGACCGTTTCGAACCGCTTCCGCTGGAGCATTTAATCCTGTCAAATAATCACATTACGTATTTACATCGTGATTTATTCAAGTATTTGCCGAATTTAATTACGTTAGAATTGAACGATAATCCGTTGAATCATTTCACTCCAGATACCGAACGAGCCTTACATTCGTTGAAAAAATTAAGAGTACGTGTCTACCTATTTCTTTGTTTTCACTCCTTGTTCTTAAACCTATATACAGTAAGGCAATAATACGATTTTTTATTTTATTTTTTCAAGATATTGAATTTAGCCAACGTGGGTATCTCTCACATACCGAATCAACTCTTCGAAGCGATACCCATCGAGACGTTATTTTTGAACGAGAACAATTTGGCCGAAATACCGAACTCATTGAGCCAAAGTAGCACCATAAGGTACCTGAGCTTGAACGAGAATCCATTGCGAGAAATAAATTCCAAATCTTTCGCCAAACTGATAAGATTACAAGAACTGCATATCAGCGGAATGAAAAACCTATCGAGAATCGAAGAGAATACTTTCGTGTCGTTGATGAATCTGGAATCGTTGACGTGTTCGTTTAACGAAAAGCTCGAATTTATTCATCCCAAAGCTTTCGCTTGGAGAATCCACCGTAAACTAAAAGTGGTACGTATTACTTGGAGGGTTGCGATAGTGACAGATATATCAATGAAAATTGTTATGAAATCCAAGTTAAAAGAATGGAATGTGAGAAATTTACAAAAAAAAAAAAAAAAAAAAAAAAATGAAACGAGTACCTATTTCGTAGACTTTTTTTTTGACTCGAGGGAAGATTCGAAATTTATGTGTGTTGCTTTAAGGCAGTGACGTTGTGTGCAACGTGGGCTTAAAGGAACTGTAGAGATTAATATCGTCGGTGGAATGTGATGCTATGTTTGATATTGCATAACTTATGTGTTCTTATGCATTAAGTTATTGGAGAAGAAATATACGAGTAGAATAGGAATAGGGATGAAGATTAAAAGATATTGAAAGACATGTGGTTGAAGACGAAAAAATATGGTCTTGAAAATTAGTTGAAATGGTACTTTTAGGTACCTACTTATTTCATCTCAAAATTCATTGGTTTTCAGTCGTTTGAATAATTTTTTCTGATAGGTACCTACCTACTGCGATTCTGATTGAATTTTCATGGAGAAAGTTAAAACAAGGGAAGCTTTTGAACTGCATGGCTCTCTTCGATTTGAACGAACCCAATTGTGAATAATTCCTTCAGTTTTGAGCCATTTTGGAACCACCATGATTTTTAAAATTTTCTTCAGAAACTTCAAGCCACTCTGGAAAGGTCAAATACAAACTTTAGGACTAATGACTTTGATTGGTGCCTTTTGAGTACCATCTCGGCCGCTTTAGCTGTATTTATTGCGAATTCCAAATTTTCCAGTTCAAAAGTGAATTTTTCGACCAGATTTGTAAATTTCAGAAAATGTGAAAAAATAAAATCTCCATAGAAGGCATATCAAAAGTGATTTTTTATTGAGATATCGCCTAATGAGTGAGTGTTCAATAAGTACCAATCAACGTTTTTGGTCCTAACGATCTAGAGTTTATTTTGGCATTTCCAGAGTGATTTGAAGTTACTGGAGAAAATTTAAAAATCACCGAAGGCTTCAGAATGGTTCAAAACTATAGGTAACGTTGTTGATGTTTGGAAGTTGAAATGAAGGAATTATTCACATTGGTTCATTTTGTTGAAAAAAAATACAAGGTATTTCAAGAAAAAGTCTAAAATCACCTTTAAAACAGCTTTTTTGAATTTTTTAAATTTTCAAAAATTTTTCAAAAATCCAAAAATGAACTTTAGAATTTCAAAATTTGGTTACGAAAGTTCTAGAACATGTCGTTTCGATCTAACTTGGTTTCGTTCAAGTGAAATGTTGAAAAATTTTTAAAATTGCAGGAAAATTAGAAAGTTTTTATGCATAAAAATTCAAACGAAATTATTGTAAAAAATTACTGTGACGTTTTTATTTTTTTGTTTTTTTTTGTCAATCGGTACATTTTACGGTTGTAGGTACTTGGGTATTTTATTTAAAGTTGATTTTCAAATTGTGGTTCTGATCAAACATTTTAATTTTTTGTTTCAGCTCAACCTGAATAATAACGCTCTTCGAGACCTGCCTCAAAATTTGCTCGATTGGCGAAAATTGGACGTTTTGAATCTTCGAGATAATCCGTGGAATTGCACTTGCTCCCTGAGATGGCTGTATGATTTGCTCGAACATAGACAACATGTCTATCCTGAGGCAAACGTTGGAATTCGGTTAGATTATATTATGTTTATTTTTATTTCATTAAATTATAAGTACTCATCAGCACTCATTTCACTCAAAAAAAGGTTTCACGCAGGTTTATAATAACCTATCGAAACACCATGAAATTATTGTCTTTTACTGTGGGGAGGGAGGCTATATCTTCATTTTCAGGTTCTGAAAGTTCATAATTGAATACTTTTTGTGCGATTTTGGAACGATTTGCATTAAATAGATTGTCAAATTTTGCTAAACCATAACTACTGGAGGAATAGGTATTTTGTGGAATACCTAATTATGGTATTTTTTTTCAACATTTCTGATTTTTTGCGAATAAAATATTAAATTATAATTTATTCCTTATGAATTATATAATTCTTTCAAGCAACAATTTGAACTTTAGGCCTTCGTCCTCTTCGTAATACATATTTTTATCAAAATCAATAATTTTGCTCGTCAACATTAATTAATTGATCTTTTTTTCTTTCTAGATGTCACTACCCAAAACGTCTACGAAATAACACATTATTATTCGCTGGCAACGATTTAATATGCGATGCAGAAACGGCTTCCGTATTGGGTTTATCATCGAACCGATCGAAAGACTTGATCGTCTGCATGATATTCCTGGCTCTGGCATATGTTGCATTACAGTTAATATACTTCAAACGAATGAAAAGTAAATCAAGCCCTCGACACTCTGGAACATCGATCAAATCCACCGTTAAATATAAACCAGCTCAATCTATGATTTATTTATGAGCGTTGGTTAAATCATGCTAAGATATACATTAGGTATATCTTTGGGGAAAAAAAAGAAAGACAAAACACGAGGATGAGATAATTACTGAAAAATTTTAAAAATCAGTCTAATGAAATGATGAACTGCATAACACCCAGTTCAATTCTCACCTCGAGAGTCATAGGTAATACCTTACCTACATAAATGTAGCTATAGGTGTATCTCGATATATTTATGACGATGTGACGAAGCATTAATTTCCGGCCGAGTTAGCTGATGGAGAGAAAAAGTTCAACGCGAAAATGGAAAATGGTATAAAGGCTTTGTACGGTTTTGAAATATTTTGTCGATAGAGTTCTGCAGTCAGATGTAAGATGGCGTTGAAGTGAATAGAAATGTGAGGTCGAATAAACGCTTTCTAGCGAAGAAGTTCGGATACGAATTCGTATCTAAAATGTTAACAGCATGAAATTTTTGAAATAATTTTAAGATGTAAAGAAAAGGGAACCGAATTGTTACATTTTCAATAAAAATGTGGTTTCATATGTACTTATACGCCTATACAGTAGGTACCTAATTTATTTATGAAATAAGTGTGTACGTACTTACTTTTTTTTCTTCAAATTTTTAGTCAAGTGAAGAAAGTATTACTCGTGCAAGTGATTAAAGAACCAAAAATTTTAACTTTTATGAAAAAACATTCAAAATAATAAATTAATGATGTAAAGAAATACCTACATATGTTGAAAGAATCTACATCTCATGGGATTTTGATTTTGAGAATTTTGTTACGAAACTAGAATTCTGCTGAATGTTGCTTTAAAAAAATAAAATAAAAAATGGAAACAACTGTATGTTAATGTGTTAGTTCTGTTTTTTTAAGTGCCTGCTTGTTTTTTTTTTTTTTTTTTTTTTTTTAATGCCAAGTTGACTTAAAAATTGACAATTGACTAAAAAGTAAAACGAATCTTGAATAAAAATGCTTGTTAATTCGAAATCAGGTCCATTCCTGCCATATACCGCAATTTAAGTTGTTGAATTTAATTTTTTGATTTTTGGCGAATTTTTACAAATCTAAAGATCTATTTTCTGTGTAAAAAAAGTGGAAAAGTTTAACAAAACTGAGCCAGAGCCATTACTTTAGTTTTATATTCTATTTTTCACTTCCGAAAACACTCAGTGGTAATTTCATGCAATTTTGGAGACTCCAATGGATTTTTGAATTTTCCATTTTTCGGAAGAATTGTCATAATAAGGCAAAAATTGAATTTTTCTTGTTAGCCAAACCAAACATTTTTTATTTTTTTTCGTTTTTTTTTGTTTTTTTTTTGGTAAAAAATAAATTGGTGGAGACTGTTTGTAGATAAAACGGCAGAAACTAATTCTAAAAATTTTTTTCCTGAATCGACCAAAGAGGCCGAAAAGTGATAGATCCAATCGAAATCCAAGTTTATAGGAGCTCAATAGGTAAATCATTTTGGTTTTTTAAATGGAAATGTTTCTACGGCTCTACTGAAAAATTCAAAAACATGCTAATAAAAACTCTAGATAGACTTGAAACATCACAAATCCAAGAGGGTACAAAACAAATACCAACTTTGTACACCTCAATCAAAACAATTTTTTTAACAGAGCAAATTTGAATTTTCAAAAAAAATCACCGAAAGTTGAGAAATATAAGATTCTGAGCATCATACTTATTTGTGTGTTTTTTTTTGTGTGTGTATTTGGCCCACAAATTTTGGTAGGGATACCGTCTTTTTAATAAAACATCCCAATCAACTGGAGTCTTTCCTGAATCGAAAAACAAATCGAAGGCGCACCCAAAAAACCCACCATCAAAACTTTGGACGCTGAATTCTATTTTTCGATTTTTGATAAGTTTTTAGTAGACAGAAACAGGAAGCTAAATTGAGTTTATACCCAGTTTTCGTTCGACCTCCCGAATCGATTTGCGGTGGATTCAACCCGTTCTAGATCCTGGAGTGGATTTTAGAATTTTTAGGTTTTGAAAAAATCTTACAAATAATTAATTAATAACGTAAAAAATAAAGGAAGAAGGTGGTAATTTTGAATCCAACTTGCATGTTCATTTGTGATTCAAATTATTCGTTGACGTACCTATTTTTTAATTAAAATCGAGGAACCTACAAATGTTTAGAATTTATATTGTAATCGTTCTGGATCTAGAGGCTTATTTGAAATAATTACTTACATACTTATTGTGAAAACAAAATGAAACAAAAACACAAAATACAAAAGGAACAAAGCTTTCATGTTTTCCTGAAAAGAAAAAATGTTATGAATCATGGAAAAAATTGATAGGAAGGTAGTAAAAAAACTTGACTCAAAATCATAGGTAAAAATTACTCATAATCATTTTGTAATTATTCTAGAACATCAAATTTGTAGCATTCAAATCTCAAGAAATTTCTAAACTAGAAGGAAGTAAGTATCTCTGCAGTGATGTGGTTTTGAGATGTACCTACATAAAATCAAACAGAGCTTCAGTACGCTTACCTAACTGACTTCAAAAACTGAAAGAATAAATTAGCTTTACTCAGTATGAGGAAATTTCACACCTTCATTCTAATTAATCCTATTTTTATTTTGTCTAAAACGTGACGTAATTTGCCTTTTATGCAAATGATCTAATACGGACAAAATTTAGATTCCAATTAAAAAAATACTTTCTTTATAGTACGTACTAATCATTTAAGTTAACACGAAAGACAAGGTTGATTTGGTAATTTTGCAGTGAAAGAAAAAAAGAAATAATTAGGAATATTCCAATTATGATTTACCTATTCTCAAAACTGCGCATGTGCGATCAAAACATACAAAAAAATCCGTCATATGGTACCTGTTGTCTCGACTGTACAGATCATTAAACTTCACACGCAGGACAAGGTTGATTTGTGAAAAAGAAGAACAGACAAACATCGGATTAATAATTCAACTTTCAAATTACAATTTCAAATCCGCTCAAACGCGACTTAAAGTTATCATAAATAGTTCTTACTTTCGTTCGGTAGTTCGCGTCATAATATTACCTACTTGGAAAATGTCTAACGTGCGTGATTTTTATAAAAATGAGCACGTTCTTATTACCGGAGGCACTGGATTCTTGGGAAAACTGCTGATCAGTAAGTTACTCATTAGTTGTCCTGAAATCAAGAAAATCACCTTGTTGATTCGTAAAAAAGGTGGCAACGAGGTGAATGCCAGATTGAAAACATTATTTGACGATGTGGTAAGACTTATAAGTGCATATACCTACTTCATTTTTCATCAAAATAATATCTAAGGCTACTATGATTATTATGGTGGTAGATATTTGACGAGTTGAAGAAACAAGTCCCCGAATTTCAAGAAAAAATCGAATTAGTCGAAGGAGATTGCGAACAAAAACACTTGGGATTGTCGCAAATGGATCGGTTTCAGATCACGCAAAATGTATCCATTGTGTTTTACTGCGCTGCCAATGTGGAATTTACCAATGATCTGAAGAGTGAAGTGATTGCAAATGTGTATGGTGCTACTGAGGTCCTGCATTTGATTAAATATGTCAGGAATTTGAAGGTGGGATTGGTTAAGTCAAAATTTGGGCAATGAAGGTGGCATTACATGAACTAAAGTACATACGTAGGTACCTACTCATTTTATTTTTTAAATAGGTGTTTATTTATGTCTCGTCGTCGTTTTCCAATTGCCATCTACCTGTGGTTGAAGAAAAATTCTACGAGCCAAATATACATTATAAGACACTTTTGAAATTGACCGAGACTGATTTTTTGAACAACAGTGAACAATAGTAAGCTACACAACAGAACCATGCAGTAATGGTTATTAACCAAAGCTTGCAGCTGGCAGTTTACATCGTAAATTAATTACTCGTACCTATACTAATTTCAGCATACTGGGAAATATACCTTCGACATATTTTTATTCCAAAGCTGCTGCCGAACAGGCAATCCGAGAAGAAGGCTCAGGGCTACCTATTGCTGTATTTAGACCATCTGCGAGTAAGCTTCGGTTTCTCATCTACCTACTCGAATGTCAGACCTCTGAATCTAGTAATGCATTATTTCCATCACGCTATTGCAGTACTTTCAACATGGAAGGAACCTGTTAAAGGATGGACAGATAAAGCTTTTGCTCCAACAGCTGTGATGAAATCTATAGCTCTGGGTCAGGTATCAGCGATTCTTGCTTCGGACGATGTGATAATCGATATGGTACCCGGGGACTTCACAGCGAACGCTTTGATTGCTATTGCATGGGATGTACACAATAGGTAAGTATTTTACTTGCCTTAACCCATTGGATTCAGTACCCCCAAAATATCTGATTTGAGTAGGTCAGATTTTCGAAGAAAGTCCTTCTTTTTAAATTATGTTTATTGCCCGTTGCCTTATGAAAAATTTAGCTCTTTTACATATGCCAGCTGTAGCTCATTATCACGCTCTTTTCCGCTAGAATAAATTTTAAATTCATTAAATTATTCTAATTTGCAAATTTGAGATCTTCTATTTTTATTCCTCGTTTTATAGTGTCACCTATAGGTTTACTGCTACACCTACATTTTTAGACCGCAAAATAACGAAAAAAATACTATTATGCTATTTTTCCAACATTTTTTTTTTCAAGTTGACCTTTGATCGGAAATTTTTTGCGTTGCTCATTCTGAATTTGAACCTTTCTTGGTGGGCTGAGTGAGTCAAGAAGTCATCTAAAACGAACGCACTTTACTCATAAAGTTGAACTGCGAGGGTGTAAAAAATGGTTTACTTTATGATCAGGCCAAATTGGAATGCTCTTGGTTTTTTTTTTTTCATTTATTTAAATTTTTATTTTTATTTTTGGGTGTAAGTTAAGGTTTCCACTTCTCATCGTAAATAACACTTCATTTTTTTTTAAAGTTAACATGGATGTGTTGTTTGCAACGAAATATGTCGAAAAGTTGTGATGCACTGGCCAGCGAGTCACGCTGATTTTTGAAAACTTGGGGAAAATTGTTCGATTCTTGATAAATAATGTCTTACTTTTTGCGACAGAAAGATTTTACAATATTTTGTATTTGAAAACCATAGAAAAATGACGAATTTCAGACATTTCGAGTTATGCTAACATTACTTTTAAATGTTCCTCAGCTAAATGCCTCAAAACCAACCCCAACAAATCTAAACTCAACAAAACCAAGTCCAAAACTCCGAGCCCGTCAAAATTTACCCAAACAAACCGAAACCCAATACACTCAAATGAATGATCCACGTTTAACAAAATCAAGCCTAGTAAAACTAAGCCAAATAAGCACAATCCACTGAATTCATGTCCAACAAAACCAAACTCAACAAATCCGAGTCCAAAAAAATTCATACGAATAAATGGCAACTCCAATAAACTTTCGTCCAACAAAACCAAACTCAGCAAATCCAAGTCCAATACAATCCTGGGCCAAACAAAATCAATCCTAATAAAACACTAAGCCCAATAAACACAAAATCCCAATCAACCCAAGTCCAATAATCAAAAGCCTAACAAAATCAAGTCCAATAAACCAAAGTCTAGCAAATCCTCCCAATATAAACTCCCGCTCAACAAAAACAAGCTCTCCACAACAATAAACCCAACAAATCCAATTCCAATAATGTGGGCTCAAAAAAATCCAATCTACAAATCAAAGCCCAATGAATTGATGTCCCATAAACCCAAGTTCAACAAGCCTAGACCCAAACTACTAATAAAAGCCAAACGAAAACGGGTGTAATAATCTTGTAATTATAAACCCCCCCCCCCTTCCCTAAAAAAAACAGAAATCAAATTCAACACTTAAGGATCATCCATGTAAATTCGACCAACGTTTTTGAGTCACGTCTTTCGATTTCGCTCAATTTTTTTTACAATATCTACCCACCCAGTAAGTAAGAAACCCGCAATCAGTTTGGTCCCAGCCCCCTCAGGGGGTGGGTTGGGGGGCTTCCATTATTTTCACATTGTCTCGAGGTACTCAACTTCAGCAGCGCATTCCTCCAACACTATGGTACTTTGATCGAAACTGATTTCACAGTTCGAAGGATATCAAATTTTAAACTTTTAAAGCATTTTGGAATTTTCAAAATTTGAAAGTTCAAATTTCAAAATAGCGCTGTAAGTGGAAGCTACCATTTGAAATTCTGAAAAAATTTCAATAGATGTACCTTTTGATGCTTTTTCGAAATATTTAAGTTTTAAGATGGGATCTCTTAGAGGAGGGGAAGCACTCCCGTCCACAATTTGGGGCAAAACTTTCGAAAAAAATCTGGGGCATGTGATATATTGAATTGTATGTTTTTGGTAACGCTGAACATGAATATGACGTTAGATTTTTGATTAGACTCCATCCACGGCCTCCCGAACCTCCCCAAATGGGGTAAAAGTTCAAAATCGAGGTTTTTCGTGCGACACATCAAATAGTATGTTTTTGGTAACGCTGAACACGAATATGACGTCAGATTTTTGATTGGACCCATCCACGGCCCCCAGCACCTTCCCAAAGGGGAGGGGGTAACCTAAAAGAAAATGGTTTCAATCGTGTGACACATGAAATAGTATGTTTTCGATATCGCTGAACACGAATATAGCCGTAGTTTTTCAGATTGACCTCACCCATGGCTCTCAGAACCTCTCCCAATTGGTAAAAGTCCACAAAAATTGTTGGAGGCCGGCCCAACCAAAAATCTGGCGTCGTATTCGTGTTCAACGTCACCAAAAACATACTATTCGATGCGTCGCACGAAAAAAAACCTATTGCCCCTTTTTAAAAATAAAATCTGAAAATTTTCATGAAAACTTGAAAATTTACCGACAATTATTCTCAAATTCGTTTTCAGAGAGCTGAACAGTCCCGAAATTCTTTCTTTATTGCAATCATTTTGCATTTAGGTACTCAATTTAACAAAAAATTCAAAAATAATTATTTATATTTCTTTCAAAAATGATTATTTATTTTTTTTCAAAAAATTTATTGTTCTTTCAAAAAATTTATTACTCTTTCAAAAAATTTATTTTTCTTTCAAAAATGGGTAGTTATTTAAGTATATATTTAATTTTCAAAAATAATTTTTTATATTACTTTCAAAAATATTTTTTTTACCAACCCTGTTTTGAAAAACACGTTTTAGCTTACGTAAAACGCAATTTTGGATTTTAAATTTGATTTTTCATTATTTTTTTCTTTTTTAAAGAAATTTTTGTTTCAATTGTGTCAAAATTACAAACGAGTTTTATATTTTGAATACTTACACTTGTTAAATGTTTCTAGTTTTTAATTTTTTTGATATCCTGTTTGATCGTAGATACATCAACAATCGTTTAGACGAACCCAGAGTGTACAATTACATCTCCATGATGGATAATCCTCTGAAATTTAAATCGTTTACGCAACAAATTTACAAAATGGTGCATCAGAAACCGAGCGAAAAAGCTACATGGTATCCGGTTCTGACGATTCAAAATACACGATTTGAGAACCGATTTGCTTCTGTGTTCCGGCCATGGTTGATGTCATTTGCTCTGCAATGTTGGGGTCGCATTTTGGGGTATAAGAAGTTGGAGTAAGTTTTTATGTATATACGAGGTGCGTCTCAAAAGTAAGTTTCGCTATTTTTTTTCTCCGGAACTACTGGACCAAACTGGATGAAATTTTGGGGATATTTAAGTTTTGAGTTGCTGGTAACACTTTAATTTTTTCAAGTCCCTATGTTGAAGCGATTGCGTGCAGTTGCTTCTCAAACATTGAGGGATGACTTTTCCTGTACCTGGCCTCAAAACACCTCACATGATACGATTATTTAAGTCTACTGGTAAAAATTTAGTTCAAATTCACGAGGAAATGTGTCCAGTGCATGGACCAAACGCTGTGAGTGTCCAAATGGTGCGTTGATGGAGGAAATTTTCGGAGGAATTTGTCAAATGAACTTACACCTCAGAAAATTTGCAATTTGACGTGAAAAGGTCGCCTCAACGACTGTCTGACGTCATTTGACAACATTCAAAGCATAAGTGATGCGCTTCTAGGAATATTTCTACCATCAACGCATCGTTTTGGACAATCGCGATGCTTGGTTCATGCATTCAATACATTTCCTCGTGAATTTGAACCAAATTTTTACCAGTAGACTTAAATAATCGTATCATGTGAGGTATTTTGAGGCCCGGTACAGGAAACATCATCCATCAATGTTTGAGAAGCAACTGCACGCGATCACTTCAACATAGGGACTTGTAAAGCTCTTTAGGGACTTGAAAAATTACAGTGTTACCAGAAACTCAAAACTTAAATATCCCCAAAATTTCATCCAGTTCGGTTCGGTAGTTCCGGAGAAAAAAAATAGCGAAACTTACTTTTGAGACGCCCCTCGTATTTTTTGCTTTCTGAGTTTTAAAATCTTAACTTGAATACAATTTAGCTTCGAAAAACGAAATTTTCTAGGGGTGAAAAATGCTTTCCACTTAGATATATAGATGTTTCTCATTACAGAACTTCATCAGCTATCCTATGGGAATTTTGATGAAAAGTGGCCTAGGTGAAATTTCAGTTGCCAGTTTTGAATTTGAGGCTTGCAGACCTGGATCAGTTCTCATCAAAATTCCATGTGGGCATAAATTACGAAGTTTCTTATAGTTACATCCGTTGATTAATCAAAGGTCGTATCCTTGAAACATCCATTAAAAAAATAAAAATTAAAAAAAAATACATCGTAGGTATTTTTGAATCCAACTAAAGAAGACTGAAGAACAACACATGAAAGTATGCAACGAAATTAACAGTAATGTAAAAAGTGTTGCTTATTTTGTCATACATAAGGCACGCTTCAGACTAGTATCATTAGACGAAGCCATTGATTTTAGCGTATAAAATCAATGGACGAAGCAATAAATGGTCGAATTTTCATTCTACGATATTCCAACGTACTCGTACAAGTAAATAATCTGAGCATATTTGTTTGCAGTTTACTGAAACATTGTCGACTATATGAAAAACTGATGGATCTCGTGGATAGCTTCATACAACGTCCTCACATATATCTGAACGATAACGTCCAAGAATTATGGCAAAGCTTGGACGAAACGGACCAACAAACGTTTCCTTTCCATATGAAATTAATCAACTGGGAAACGTATTTAAAAGTATATTACGACGGTATACTAAAATACCTAATTAGGGAAACCAATCGAAACGAAGACAATGCTCATAAGCATTACATGAAGTACGTATTTTAAGTATTTATTTACTCTTTCTACGATATTCTTAGAAATTATGTACGACAATTGTCCTTCAACTTGTCGCATTTTTCAGATTGCAAACATTACACAGTATTCTCAAAGTGTTCCTGTATTCAATGGCGGGTGTTTTGGCTTGTTTAGTATTTTTTTATATCTTTTGGTAGGTAGGTAGGTAGTTGATGTCAGTAAGTATTTGTGTATGATTTAAAATAAACTTCAGAGCTTTTAATGGCTGTAATTTTTCTTTTATGGCAACATATTGTTGTGTGGTTAACAGTTAACTTAGCGTATTGTTCGACATTTATTATTATTATTTTCTCGATATAGAATAACGAGTAAGTAAATTGAAATACAACGAGAGTTAATTATGATTGGATATTAAATTTAAATGTGTCATATGTCGCCTTTATGGCACTTGCACGTGTAATTGTGCATGAATGGATCTTTAAAATGATGCATTAAAATGAAGCTGTTGGAAGATTTTCTTTGAAAAAATAATTATTGTGGTTTGAATACCGATTAAATTTCTGAAACAAGCAATTGCTACTTATTCGTGAGTTCAAATCTTCTAGCTTGTTTTTCTCTTTTATTAAAAAAAAAAAAAAAAAAAAAAATGCAGAATTTGCGAGTTGATGAGTTGAACTTCTGTTGGTGAGTTTTGTTGATTATTCTTCGTTGAATTATCCCAAACTCGGTAAACTTTCATTTTTTATTTTTCGTGAGTATAGGTATATCAGATTGACATATTATATGATTCAACTCCTCTCAGTTGAGCTGAGATTCATGACCTGCCTTCAGCCCCAAGGTATTTTTTGAATCGTGACATTTTTGTTATTTATTTATAAACTTTCGTCGTGTAAATTCTTGCCAAAGATACTTTGACACTTGGCTACATATACACTCGAGTTTTTCTAACAAGTTCCTGTACACTCTCAGATGACAAGAGACGACCAACCGCGGAGGATTTGAGATTAGACTACAGATACGAGTAAGCATATCCATTACTGGTATTTTCAATTCATCGGAAATAAATTCAAGTGATCCATTAAGAAGAATGTCTCTCTGTTCAAGTCTCGCACAAGCCACATCGACTGCTGCTACATTGGATCCTCTCTGACACGAACTCAGCATCTATGAGTATGGATTTTTTTTCAGAACTTGTAAGTATCATGCGAATTTGCCCAGGTACACGTAATACTCGAGTATTTGTGTGTGGTAGGTAAACTCGTTGATATGTGTGTAATTCGAACTGGAAATATTATAAGGAATCCTGCGTCTGCGAGTAGACTTTCATATATGTACCTATAAAGAAATAAATTTATCGATGAAGAAAAAAATAATAACATTTAGTCTCGTATAGTTCACAAACGTTGAACTCTTGTACCATCTAGATGTAGCTGGAACATGTGGATCGCGTGCAGATGTGTAAAAGAAGTGAAAAAATAAAAGCAAATAAATAAAGTAAATAGTTGGACGACAATATTCCAACCACGCATATTCGGAAAACCTCTCTCATTTGGTATTCGTACACGCGGTAAATAGGTACACATCTCATACCATTGGGTATTATTGGTCTTCACCAAATGTTAAGGTACATTAACCAGACGATGGTGAAGAAGGAAGAACTTTTAAGTTTCGATATAGTATATTATATCTAAATTTGTAAAAGCGGTATTTTTTTCGCCGCGCTTTAAGAGTTTTTATCACAAGCTGGTAATAAAGATTATCGCGTTATGTTCGAATAATAATATAATATGCGATATATATATAAAGTTGAAAGAATATTGTGTGTAGTGTAGCTTCGGAGTTCAGATCAAGTTATACCTGTCATAAACCGGTTCTTTCTCTGAGCAGTGGTTTAGACTCAGCAGAGGAGTGCTATGGCTATGGTGATCCGTATAAATGCGTACTCGGATTTAAAATACAGCTTTGGGCTAAATCAGGGTTTACTAAGAGAGTCTCTAATCACATATACGATGTCTACAGTGGTTCTCCCGGTGCATTAGCCACGGCTAACCTCAGTCACTGATTATGAGAATCGAGCCCGAGCGTCGCTATAATGTAGTGCAGGTTTTGCTTAATATGGAACGACAATTAAAACGGTAATTTGCAGCCTAATAGACCGGAGTATTGCTTAAATTTTAACCTAATGTCGATGATCTAGAAAATTAACGGGTATGCTGTTTTGTAAGTAAAGTGATGCTGCCATTTGTTCGCCTTGTTTTGTAATTTTTCGATGACTTTTCTATTGTAGGTAGGAGAAAATGGGTGATACTTATCGCGAAAAGTGTCTGGAAATAACTGAAGTCGTAAGTCTACAAAAAAAAGCATTGAAGCTGTGGTAATAGTGCAGAAGTTCTGTAATAAACTCGTAGGTAGGCATACAGGCCCCTCTGTTTAAAAATCTCTAAAAAAATCAACATCAACAAAAAATCTTGTTATTTCATTTTTTTTTTTTTTTTTTTTTTTTTCAAACGAACAGGTGCCTAGAGTGATTTATTATTTTTCTTCTCAGCTTATTTTTTGAATTCGAATGTTGAATTTTGACTGTCACCAGTGTTACCTATTTTTTTTTCATTCTTCAAAAACAAAGAAGAATCGAAAAAAAATGAATAAAATTTTAAGGAGGCTGCAGGTGACCGCAGGTTTTAGGATCTGTCAGCAATAGAAACAGTTATTAAATTTTAGAAATATGTACATGTTAACAATTTTTTTTTAAATAATATCAAACTCAAACTTTTATTTTATTTTTGAAAAGATATGACTTTTACGTACAAAAAGACGAAATGCAAAAATAATTTCTTCCAAAAAAGACGATCTTCAGAAAAAAAAAGTACTTGCGTACGTTTACAATAATTTGTTATTGTTTGAAATCAGAAATACAATATGACATGCAGTAAATTTCAAGATACCGGGTTAAAATTTTCAAGTGTTTTAAGCATTAAAACGACGCACTACATTGTATTTTCATTTCCCAACATACGGTAGGTAGTTTCAAAGATCTGCAAACTTGTTCTTCAAAAATTATTTTAGAAAAACAGAGGACTTATGTATCCATTATATTTTGTCATTTTCCAAAACTAGAAAATCTATAAATCCACTCACTGAACTCATCCAGAGCAGGGTTAAGAACATTTTAAAACATTTTAATTCGAATCATGTTCAATTCAAATAGAAAAATTTTGTGATTTTATTCATGATTTGAATCAGTTTTTTTTTTCATAAAAACTTGTTTTGAAAAAGATAAAAATCATGTACATACAAGGGCACAAAAGTGATGAAATGTCTCGCAATTACTGCAAAAAATGCCAGAATTGCGTTCTACAAGTTTTCAACAGTAATTGCTCGCGAAACAAGTGCACAAAAATGGAATCAAATTTTGAAAAAAATATTAAAATCGACACAAAAGTAATTATCTAAAATGTGCCTACTTCTATTAAAATTATAGAATGAATAAAATTGTGTAAAAAATGAGATAAAACCGGTATTTACCTAAACTTGTTAAAATAAGATGGAAATGATTTTTTTTTTAAGAAAAGGGTTCAGAAATGTCTCGGAATATGAGGAAAAATTCATCAAGTTGAAAAAAATGGGATAAAATCATGCTAACAAGGGAACCTCTTGAGGTGTCACACTTCGATTTGAACGGGACCGCGATTTTTGGAAAGATGAGCGCAGTCTAAAACCCCCAAAACCAAATTTTCAGCTACCCAAGTTCATTTTTCGATTTTTGGCGAATTTTTTAGAATTCAAAATTGATATGTTTTTGGTGATTTATGCTTTTTTTAAAAAAAGTACGAACTTGATCAGTAAACATAGTCAATATAAGTCCCAAAAGTAATATTAATTACCCAAATCCAAATTTTACCATTTCCAGCCATTCTGGAGCCTCCAGGGCGATTTTTCAATTTCTCCAGAATTTTTAATTTGCTCCAGAAGGCGTGAATATGCAGTTGGGCAGCTAAAAATCGAGTTGTGTATTATACTCGACCTGTTTAACGAGTTTATCTACATTTGAGCCGATTTCGGGAGTGACACCTCAAGAGTAGTTTTTGACCAGCTTTTCTCAAAATTAAAAAATTAAAAAAATCAAAAGATAACCGTTTGTGAGGAAATTTTTGAAATTTGTGTGATCGCTGTATTTCTTCAAAAACTAACCCCCGGAGCGCAAATTCTACCATTTCCAGCCGTTTTGGAGCGAGAGTGACATGACACCTCAAAAAACCACTCTTGAGGTGTCACTCTCAAAATCGGCTCAAATGTGGATAAACTCAGTAAACAGGTCGAGTATAATATACAACTCGATTTTTAGCAGCCCAACTTCATATTCACGTCTTCTGCAGCAAATTCAAAATTCTGGAGAAATTGAAAATCGCGCTGGAAGCTCTAGAATGGCTGAAAATTGTGAAATTTGGATTTGGGGGGTTAGTTTTGGACAAAATACAGCGATTCGCGTGAATTTTGAAAATATCCACACAAACAGGAAACTTTTTATTTTTTGGATTTTTTAATTCTGAAAAAAGATGGTCAAAAAACCACTTTTGAGGTGTCACTCTCAAAATCGGCTCAAATGTGCATAAACTAGTTAAACAGGTCGAGTGTAATATATGTACAACTCGATTTTTAGCTGCCCAACTTCGTATTCACGCCTTCTGGAGCAAATTCAAAATTCTGGAACAATTGCGCTGGAGGCTCCAGAATGTCTAGAAATGATGAAATTTGGATTTGGGTAATTAATACTTTAAAAAAAAAAACATAAATCACCAAAAACAGTCAATTTTGAATTTTCAAAAATTCTCCAAAAATCGAAAAATGAACTTGGGCAGCTGAAAATTTGGTTTTGGGAGTTTTAGACTATGCTCTATCCAAAAATCGCGGTCCCATTCAAATCGAAGTGTGACACCTCAAGAGGTTCCCTTGTAAGCTTATTAAAATTGACAAAAAATTTCCAAAAAGTAGGTATACCAACCCAACATGTTTGAAATTATGGGGAAAAATGACTAAAAACGTTTGAAAATGGGAGAAAATATCATTTACTTAAAATTATTGTGAAAATGAGATAAAAATGATTTTAAAAAATCATAAAATATCTGGAAATTTGACCAGAACTTGCCAATAATTGGTTAAAAATTTCTTTTAAAATGATGAAATATTTGAAAATTACCTATTGAAATTTGATCAAGCAAAGAGAAATTTAAAGAAAATATTACGACCAAAATATTATTAATAAAAAATTACCTTTGACAAAAACTGTATAAAACATCACGAACACTGTTCAATCAGCATAAAACTTTCAAATATTCTTCTTGATTTTTTGAAATTGACAATAATGACCAAAGAATCGGCATAACTTTATTACAAAATATTTCCTCATCTTCAGAAACTGTACTTATATTATTATTTCGACGTTTTGGAATAATTAACTCGAAATATTTGATTAGAAAATAGTCCAATATTTTCCAAACGCGATTTTACCCGAAAACAAACGATTTGCAAATTTTCAACTCATGTCAATAGAGCCATAAAAGTGGTCTTGGATTTTGATGGCAATTGCCTGGGTTGACGCAGAATCCATCTCAAATAGGTCGAGGACCATCTTTTGAAAGTGGATCATTTTTGCTAAAATAGGTTGGGTATGGGCTAGTGCGAAAAAACACAATTTTTTTCGAAAATGGTCCCTCTTTGAGGATGGATATCTCCCCTCAAGGGGGAATTTCCAGAGCTAAACAATTTTTGAGCAAAGTTTCAATTTTAATACACCTTTACTGAATTCAGTCAAGTTTCCCCCGACATTTTAATGTATGTACCTGTACCTACTACTGTAGGCATCTATTGGGACCCTTGGACGTGCCTTTTGCATTTTGCATCTCCTCACCTCGTGTAAATAAAATTTCAATCCCTTGAGAACCAGCAAATGAATCTGACACACTAAATTTGATAGGTATTCTGAACCTACAGTTCTCGTCAATAGGAAAAGAAGAGGGAGGAATAAATTCTCGATTTATTCCCACTCTTTTTCAACACCTTATTAGTGATGATTTTTCGATCGGCTAACAAAGAAATTTCTTTATGAAAGTAAATCAACGACTGGGGTAAAAGGAACATCAGATATAAAGAGATATATTGGACAGATTCAGGTAAATGAACATGCCTACTTAGACCTACGCATACCCTAGTACGTATATGTTCCATAAAAACTAGGTACTGTATAAATTCATTATTTACCTATCTAATTGATCGTTGTTGTCGAGATCGATTTAAGTAATTGTACGTACGAACAAACCGGTACTAAATAGAAGAATAAAAGATACAAGAAGAAGAAAAAAGCAAAAGCTCTGGGATTAATTAAACCTTATAAGGTAAACGTACACTATACACATACCAGTACCTACACATACGATTGTCATACATAGACATACCTACATATACGTAAAGCTACGAGTCTTTCTATACATAAAGGAATTGTAGCAAAGGAAATATACAACTCAGCACGTTATAACGTTGCTGCAATGAGGGCGGAGGAGCGGTGAAAAAAACCGTGACATTGAGACAATGATGCGAACTAATGATAAATATAAACGTCTAGTGACATCTTTAGTCTTTAGACGTCGTTTTGTAGTCGTCGTATAAATACATGCGCAAAATTTACTGCAATCATTCGGCCGTATACACAGATACGCCTTCGTAATTACGCTAAATAACGTACAAAAATGGACAGAGGACGAGCGAGGGGAGAAAAATAACAACAACAAGAAGAACCCAGCGAAGTGGCGAGAGATAAACTTTGAAAAATCTCTGTTGTGTAGGCGTGAGTGGCAAATATGTCGTCAAATTAAACCGCGAATATTGCAAATTTTGAGAAGGAAGGAGTGCAGAGGTAGCAAATTTTAACGTTTGATGATGTTATGTTGTCATCGTTCGTACCTACTTGGTTGTAGAGATTCGTTTAAATGATGAGTGATTGGGAACAAGAAGAGTGAACCAAAGCAGAAAAAAATGCTAAATTTTATTTTAAATCGACCAAATTTACCTACTTTTTGGACTCGAATCAGTGTACCATACCTATTTTTTTTAGCCAATTTAATTTAAGTAGGTAAATGGTCAATATTGAATTGTTTTTGCTAGTAAATTATAATGAAGAAAAGTGTGAAAAAAATCAGTGGTTTATCATTGAATGAAAATGATCGACTGTATATCTCTACCTCGTCTTATTGAAAATTTCTCCACTCAGCTTTGACGTCTTGATCAAATGTCTCGGCAAATGAAAGTAACAAAACGCCCAATGATACGATGCTGATTACTCATAAATTAATATTGTGTTACGCGGTCGTATAGAAGTGAAATAATACACTATGTAAGTGGTAAGTGTAGTAACTGAATACAGATACTGATATAGAGCAATGTGAATGACACAGACATACGAACAAAAACTATCTATCTACTTAATGTGATGTTTATAATTATATTAGTTCAACTACTGATAGTACTTATAACATCGAAAGAAACTATATTCTATTTCTATTTATGCTTCCGAAAAGAAAACAATTATAAGTAACGGAGCGAGAGAATTTGAAAGAGTACCTCATATCACTCTTATTGAAAAATAATTCGTAAACAAAAGCTTTTGAACGAATAGATACGTTAATAAAGGAATCAACCGAATGAATATTTTCACCCATCAAAGTATGAATTGGGCGAAATCGCGAGGTACATGAATGTACAGTGAAATAGAGAGTAGAAAAAGTATCTACGTGGAGTGAAATATTATAGCCTATGTTATACGTTTGCTAGTTGGATGATTGCCGAATTTTCTATTAGATACGTGGATTGATACACAACTCAATCACCTTGTCCCACGATCAAAAATGAAACTGAACCGAAAAAATTAAATTTAAAATAAACTAAAATGTAAGAAATCAAATTACCTTAAAAAAAACCTTTAGTTTCAAAGAATATTTCATTTGATAAAGAAATGAAAGCACATTATTTGCTGAGATGTTAGAAAACTGAGGTACCTACTTAAGTAATTTGTCTGACAATCATTCAAAAAAACAAAAAAAAAAGTTTTTCTATAATTTTATTTGGTGAAATATCAGAAGATTTAACTAAGCATATAGATATAGAATCACTCACAATCGTCCTGAAAAATCTGAATCTGAGACATTTTTGGAAACAGCTGTCCATATCTACCAGAGTACCAAATGAACTAAGACCGCTTGACTGCTACATATCTACTTATCAGTTATCATATCTCCTGAGGAATAATTTGAAGTTAGTAATCTTATCCTCCCAACCTCTTCCAACTTGCTGTTAATGCTATTTCTTATAAGAATAGTCTTACCTACGTATTTTATGGTTTTCTTATTTCACCAAATGTGTTTTTATTTTTCTACATCACGCTACTAACCCACCCCAAGGTCGCTCTCTTGCAAGATTCATCGCTTTCTCCGAAACCACCCTTCATGGATCATGTCGTTTTTCATCCCAGAATCTTGTTTTCTGTACGCGAATCTTTTTTTTGTTTCCTTTTGTTCTTTTTCTCCAGATGTACCATTTGATTTTCTTTTCGTTTTTGTATTTATTGTTTTTTTTTCAATTTTATCTATTTTAAGCAAAATGTGCACGTGCATTTTTAATTTTTTAATAAGTATTTATCTAGCTAGTGTTCTCGTTTTTTTTTTTTTTTTTTTTTTTGTTAGGTAACTTTGTACGCTTTTGTATGTATTAATGTAGATGCTATTGCCAGTGTATCCAATTGTAATTGTCAAACCGAAAAATATCAAGTTAAGTTAAGTATATATTGGGGAAATACTACCCACCTTTTATCCTTACCATTATAAGGTGATGCCTTTTTGCAATTTTCCTAACGTTCCCTACGCTTTTTCGTGCATTTTTGACCAATTGTACTACTTAAAATTTCATTGCTTTTTGCCAATTCTGTGATTTTTATAATGCTTTTATGAGCACATTGTTCCATAATTTTAACACATTATAGCTCTATTTTGTGTACTTTTAGTTTTAGCAAAGCTTACCAAAGTTTCATTATTTTTTAAAGTGATTTATGGTGATGGCAATGATTTTTTAGTTCCAAGCAATTTTGGTAAATTCCGTTAAATTTTCGTTGTATTTTCGATGACTTTCATACTTTTTTGAGCGCTTTTGTATCACTGTAATACAATTTTATGCATATGTATTTTTGAGAAAGTTTTACCAAAATTGAAAATTTTTATCATTCTTTAACAATTTAGGTATCTGGACTTTTATTGCCATTTTGAGCGCTTTCCCATCATTTTCACACAAATGAAACACTTTTTCATGTAGGTACTTTTTGGAAAATTTAACTGTGTTCTTTTTGTCAGAACTTTCAGTGATTTTAATGATTTTTTGATCATTTTTACATTACTTTAACCACGTTTTCAACATTTATGCATTTTTGGGAAAATTTTATAGAAACCTCAGTATGCAGGAAATCTGCTGGAGGCTCCAATAATTTTCAAAGAAAGTCGCTGAAGGCTCTAAAATTACTTGAACCCACCTGAAGTCGTCTTCAGAGGGTGTTAAAATTGGAGTGTAGAGAAAATTTCAGCTTTCCATCTCCATTTGATGAAATTTTGTGAAAATTTAAGGTTTCAAAAATCTGCTGGAGGCTTCAGGAATTTTCAAAAAGTCGCTGGAGGATCCAAAACGACTTGAAATTCACCTGCAGTACTTCATATCGTATTGAAATTAGTTTTTAGAATAAATTTTAGCTTTACAACTCCAATTTGATGGAATTTTGTGGGAATTTCGAGATTCAAAAATCTGCTGGAGGCTCCAGAACTGCTCAAAACGGGTTGAAACCGTTTCCAATCGATTTGGCATGTCGAAAATAAGGTATATCCCAAATTTCAGATTTCTTGGTCAATTTGGTAAAATTTTGATTTTTTCCCTCATTTTTGGCCTAAATTCGATTTTCAAAAATTCACCAAAAATCGAAAAACCCACTTTAGCACTTGAAATTTTTACAGGTGATAAATTTTTGCATGATCTTTCGATCTACCTTTGTAAAATTTGAAAAAGTTCGTGCAAGTCCTATGTTAAAACGCAAAATCTGCGATTTTGGCTGACCTGTCAATCAAAATGGCCGCCATTTTGTAAGTAAGGCCAACTTTTTTTTTGGCAAGTTTGCTTTAAAATGTTCCTTAGGATGTCCCCTTTAAGAAAAAAGTTGTCCCGGAGGATCGGCGGGGGGGGGGGGGTGCAATTACTCCTATTGTCATATGCCGGGCTAATAGTAGTCGGGGAGCCCACTTAAGGATAAATTGCACCCCCCCTCGATCCTCCGGGGCAACCTTTTTCTTAAAGGGGGAGTCCTAAGGAACATTTCTAGCCCTTGTACTCAAAAAAAGTGGCCCTACTTACAAAATGGCGCCCATTTTGATTGACAGGTCAGCCGAAATCGCAGATTTTGCGTTCCAACATAGGACTTGCACAAAATTTTTCAAACTGTACAAAGGTAGATCGAAAGAACAAGCAAAAATTTATCACCTGTCAACATTTCAAGTGCTAAAGTGCGTTTTTCGATTTTTGGCGAATTTTTGAAAATCGAATTTAGGCCAAAAATGAGGGGGAAAATCAAAATGTCACCAAATTGACCAAGAAAACTGAAATTTGGAATACACCCTATTTTCGACATACCAAATCGATTGGAAACTGTTTCAAACTGTTTTGAGCAGTTCTGGAGCCTCCAGCAGATTTTTGAAACTCGAAAATCCCACAAAATTTCATCAAATGGAGTTGAATAGCCGAAATTTACACTGCAAACTAATTTCAATACGCTACGAAGTCAACTGCAGGGAAATTTCAAGTTGTTTTGGAGCATCCAGCAATTTTTTGAAAATGACTGGAGCCTCCAGGAGATTTTTGAAACTTTAAATTTCCTAAACATTTCACCAAAATGGAGTTAGAAAACTGAAATTCATTCTGTAAACTAATTTCAATGCGCTACGAAGTACTGCAGGTTAATTTCAAGTCAGGCCATTTTTTAACAGATAAGTGCATGGGCAAATGCCCACCCAGTGACTTAGCTTTGCCCACCCAGTAAATTCGATTTGCCCAAGAAAATGTTTAATTTGCACTCAAAATCACCAATCTATTCTCTAAATTATTATTTTTTTCAAAAGCTTTTACCCTCGCTTCGCTCGGGCTAACTTGATTTTCTTTTTCTCAAATTATTCATAACTGTGCTTGGAAAGCATTTTTTTTAAATGTCTGCAGTGGAGACTATTTACTTTAAAATTATTGTTGTTTTACTTCTAAAACCTATAAATTTTGAAAAACTTTTGCCCTCGCTTCGCTCGGGCCAATTCGATATTTACTTCTTTGCAATTAGAATTTCAAGACACCATTATAGTCCGGCATATGACAATAGGAGTAATTGCACCCCCCGCCGATCCTCCGGGACAACTTTTTTCTTGAAGGGGACATCCCAAGGAACATTTTAAAGCAAAGTTGCCAAAAAAAAAGTTGGCCTTACTTACAAAATGGCGGCCATTTTGATTGACAGGTCAGCCGAAATCGCAGATTTTGCGTTTTAACATAGGACTTGCACGAACTTTTTCAAACTTTACAAAGGTAGATCGAAAGATCATGCAACAATGTATCACCTGTCAAAATTTCAAGTGCTAAAGTGCGTTTTTCGATTTTTGGTGAATTTTTGAAAATCGAATTTAGGCCAAAAATGAGGGAAAAAATCAAAATTTTACCAAATTGACTTAGAAAGCTAAAATTTGGGATATACCCTATTTTCGACATGCCAAATCGATTGGAAACGGTTTCAACCCGTTTTGAGCAGTTCTGGAGCCTCCAGCAAATTTTTGAAACTCGAAATTCCCACAAAATTCCATCAAATTGGAGTTGTAAAAAGCTGAAATTTATTCTAAAAACTAATTTCAATACGCTACGAAATACTGCAGATGAATTTATTTCAAGTCGTTTTGGAGCCTCCAGCGACTTTTCGAAAATTCCTGAAACCTCCAGCAGATTTTTGAAACTTTAAATTTTCACAAAATTTCATCAAATGAAGATGGAAAGCTGAAATTTACTGTACACTCCATTTTTAACACCCTCTGAAGACGACTTCAAGTGGGTTCAAGTCATTCTAGGGCCTCCAGCGACTTCTTTTGAAAATTACTGGAGCCTCCGGCAGATTTTTGAAACTTTTTATTTTCACAAAATTTCATCAAATGGAGATGGTTAGCAGAAATTTACTCTACACTCCAATTTTAACACCCTCTGAAGACGACTACAGGTGGGTGCAAGTCATTTTAGGGCCTCCAGCGACTTTTTTGAAAATTACTGGAGCCTCCAGTAGATTTTTTAAACTTGAAATTTCCCGCAAAATTAATTTATCAAATGGAGTTGGCAAGCTGAAATTTACTTCGCAGATTACATGGCGGTTTCAAATGGTTTTGAAGCTTCCAGCTACTTTTAGGAAATTTCAATTTTCCAAAAAAACGTCATACAACCTTTCAAAAAGTTGCTGGAGCCTCCAAAACGACTTGAAATTCACCAGCAGTCAACTACCGTAGCGTATTGAAATTAGTTTGCTGAATGAATTTCGACTTTCCATCTTGGTTTGATAAAATTTTGGGGAAATTTCAAGTTTCAAAAATCTACTGGAGGCTCCAGTAATTTTCAAAAAAGTTGTTGGAGGCTCTAAAATGACTTGAAATCCACCAGAAGTCGTTTTCAGAGTGTGTTAAAATTGGAGTGTAGAGTAAATTTCAGCTTTCCATCTCCATTTGATGAAATTTTGTGAAAATTTAAAGTTTCCAAAATCTGCTGGAGGTTTCAGGAATTTTCGAAAAGTCGCTGGAGGCTCCAAAACGACTTGAAATAAATTCATTTGCAGTACTTCGTAGCGTATTGAAATTAGTTTTTAGAATAAATTTCAGCTTTTTACAACTCCAATTTGATGGAATTTTGTGGGAATTTCGAGTTTCAAAAATTTGCTGGAGGCTCCAGAACTGCTCAAAACGGGTTGAAACCGTTTCCAATCGATTTGGCATGTCGAAAATAGGGTATATCCCAAATTTTAGCTTTCTAAGTCAATTTGGTAAAATTTTGATTTTTTCCCTCATTTTTGGCCTAAATTCGATTTTCAAAAATTCACCAAAAATCGAAAAACGCACTTTGGCACTTGAAATTTTGACAGGTGATACATTGTTGCATGATCTTTCGATCTACCTTTGTAAAGTTTGAAAAAGTTCGTGCAAGTCCTATGTTAAAACGCAAAATCTGCGATTTCGGCTGACCTGTCAATCAAAATGGCCGCCATTTTGTAAGTAAGGCCAACTTTTTTTTTGGCAACTTTGCTTTAAAATGTTCCTTGGGATGTCCCCTTCAAGAAAAAAGTTGTCCCGGAGGATCGGCGGGGGGGTGCAATTACTCCTATTGTCATATGCCGGACTATTAAGTAGTAATGAAATTTAGAAAAAGTTGAAATTTGAAAAATCGAATTCTTACATTAAAAATTATGTTCTTCTACTCATTGAACAACAAATTTTCCGAAGCTTCTGCCCTCGCTTCGCTCGGGCCAATTTGGTTCTCTTCTACACAATTAGAATTTCAAAAAAATCTATAGTTGAATTTGAAAAATGTTGACATTAGACAAACTGAATTCTTTCATCAAAATTGACGCTGTTCTGCTTCTAAAATTGCAAATTTTCCAAAACAAATTTGTAATGCGAAAAGCAGAAAAATTCTAGAAATACTCATAATACTCAAAGCATATGGAAAACGCAAATTTTTCATTTTTATCTGAACAGAACAACTCGATTTTAGAGGTGATTTTCTGAAAACCTTTCATGATGTGTAATGATTTTATAAAAACAGTGGTAAAATTCCACACTTTTTGAAAAATTAGATCCCAAAATGATAAAAAGGCCATTTTTGCATGTTTCATTTCAAATTTTTACTCGTGAGTGGGGGCAATGGCCCCCTTCACCCCTCCCTCTGGCTATGCCACTGTCCCCTTGCCCACCCAGTGAACATTTCTTAAAAAATGGCCTGTTTCAAGTCGCTTTGTAGCCTCCGGCGACTTTTTGATAATTCCTGGAGCCTCCATCAGATTTTTGAAACTTTAAATTTTCCCAAAATTTCATCAAATGGCGATGGAAAGCAGAAATTTTCTGTACACTCCAATTTTAACACCCTCTGAAGACGACTTCAAGTGGGTTCAAATCATTTTGGAGCCTCCAGCGACTTTTTGAAAATTACTGGAGCCTCCAGCGACTTTTTGAAAATTACTGGAGCCTCCAGTAGATTTTTGAAACTTGAAATTCCCGCAAAATTTTACCAAATGGAGTTGGCAAGCTGAAATTTACTTCGGAAAGTAATTTCAATACGATATGAAGTCGACTACAAATGCTACAATGGTGGTTACAAATGGTTTCAAATGATTTTGAAGCTTCCAGCTCCTATTTGGAAATTTCAATTTTCCAAAAAAGACCACATGACCTCTCAAAAAGTCGCTGGAGGCTCCAAAACGACTTGAAATCCATCAGCAGACGACTTCGTAGCGTATTAAAATTAGTTTGCAGAATGAATTTTAACTGTCCATCTCCATTTGATGAAATTTTTAGGAAATTTAAAGTTTCAAAAATCTCCTGGAGGCTCCAGTCATTTTCAAAAAATCGCTGGATGCTCCAAAACAACTTGAAATTTCCCTGCAGTTGACTTCGTAGCGTATTGAAATTAGTTTGCAGTGTAAATTTCGGCTATTCAACTCCATTTGATGAAATTTTGTGGGATTTTCGAGTTTCAAAAATCTGCTGGAGGCTCCAGAACTGCTCAAAACAGTTTGAAACAGTTTCCAATCGATTTGGTATGTCGAAAATAGGGTGTATTCCAAATTTCAGTTTTCTTGGTCAATTTGGTGACATTTTGATTTTCCCCCTCATTTTTGGCCTAAATTCGATTTTCAAAAATTCGCCAAAAATCGAAAAACGCACTTTAGCACTTGAAATGTTGACAGGTGATAAATTTTTGCTTGTTCTTTCGATCTACCTTTGTACAGTTTGAAAAATTTTGTGCAAGTCCTATGTTGGAACGCAAAATCTGCGATTTCGGCTGACCTGTCAATCAAAATGGGCGCCATTTTGTAAGTAGGGCCACTTTTTTTGAGTACAAGGGCTAGAAATGTTCCTTAGGACTCCCCCTTTAAGAAAAAGGTTGCCCCGGAGGATCGAGGGGGGTGCAATTTATCCTTAAGTGGGCTCCCCGACTGTGTTATGAGTGTGATGTATAGGGTCGTGTTGAGGGGGTATTTTGAATTTTATGGCCACAGTGCCACACATAATTATTCTACAGGAAAAAAACCTCCCCCACGCCCCCACTTAATCGTCTTATTCACAAAACTGCAAACGTCAAATAAAATCGGGTCAATGCGCCAAGAACTTTAAACTATTCGCCGCTCTAACCTAGAACATTTCAAAGTGGCCGACTAGTGCAACACTGCTTTCGTCTGCCGCCGTACCGCCGTATGTTATGTCGGTTGCTCGAACGCATAATAACGTAAATCGCGTTTAAATCGTAGTCACCATCCCGCTCCTCACCTCCGAACAATACCACGAACGTACTATTCGACCAATCAGAAACGTCGCATTTTAAAACCTAACTTGTTTTTACGTTCGTGATGTGCGTATACTATACTATACTTTAGTGTATTTGTTACCGTTGTGGTATAGATGTGTCGGGTCAGTTAGAACGTTTGGGTTTTCGTATTTATTTATATTTTCGTACGTGTAAACTTACGAATGACAACGTGTAATGGAATTCGGAACTTATTAATGATTTAAATATTCTACTCGTATTCTTCATTCATTATTTTTGGCGTGTTACAGTAACTTAATATTAGTTATTCAATCTTTCAAAATAATATTCTAGTGTGATTTGTTTGCTGTATTGTTATTTTCGTTCAACCGGCGCGGTTTTTCTTGTGATTGTGTTGTGATTAGTTTTGATTTGTGTGTGTTTTGTAATTTTGCAGTGTGTGAGCATAACGGACGAATAATTTGGATGATTTACTAATTACTTTTGGATAATTTTAAATGGTGAGTTTTTAATCTGATTTAAATACTGTAGTTTAGTTCAAACTCGAACTCGTACATGAAAAATTACTTACACCGGCCATTACTACATTTCGTTCGTTGATAAACAGACGACGTACGAGTACGAATGAAACCGGGCTTATTTTCGATAAAACTAGTTGATTAGATTAGTATAGGCAATTGTTACTAATTATACGATAAGCGAGTTAATTCTTTAATGAACGATAGAGCACGTGATAATTTGACATTAATTGAATGGTTCGCGATACATCGGTGCTGCAATAAATACTCTACGAGATTACTACCTTTCAAGTCGTAGTTTTATCGTCATCCGGTCGTTCAGAATCAAATTGCGAATCGCCAACAAGTTGGTGAAAAATTTAATTACTATAACGTGCTTTAGGGTGCTTTTTTCCCTCATCGAATGCGTCAAAAGGTTGGATATTTTTGTACACGAACGTGGTATATTATTAGAAAAAATTAGTGTAGACTTTTGATGCAGTTTAGAACCAAGAAGAGTCGTCGAAGAATTGGGTAGAGGTATTTTTAAACACATTGGACAAATATTCGAGAAGAGGGTAGTGCGTTTGGAAGATGATACGAGACGTTAATGTTTTAAATGTTTACAGAATGATGATAACTAATGTGTTGTTTATAGTAGAAGTTTTAGGGTACTCTGAAGGTCTCTTTGAGTTATTGTACGTGAGTTGTACTTTATAATACTACCCTTCGTATTACTCTATGCTATTTTTTCCAGCTCTTTAGTGTGGGTTTGGACTGCTGGGGAGTTGCGAGTCCGTGCCGAAGGGTAAATAAAGTTTTATGTCATCGATGAATTATTTTTATAACTTTTACTGCCTAATATATAGACGACAATGCGGTGATTTTCATCGATATGATGGGATTTTAGTCTATTGATACGACGCCACACCGCACCAGGCCGATGTTTGGGCAGACGGCCGGAATTGAGAAATTTGACAATAGGTCTTGGTTTTTTCGTCTTTGGAACCGGATGAAACGATGGCATTGCATTGTATTGTCGTCGAAATGTACTCGTAAGTAAGAGTGACGTTTTTGTTATTACATAAAGCTGGCAGTTTTATGATAAAAGTTATATTATGGACAATTTTCGAGCAAGTTTTTAGTCCTTTGTATGTACTTTTCTCGGTCTTCGAATGCATTTGAACGTGTAGTTATGAAAAGCTGCGAGGAGGATGGTAGATGTGGCTCTATTTTGAAAGTTTTTACGAGATTTGGTGCCATAGTGTAAGTTTGTATTGGTCTTTGAGTATGAGTAAGTACGATGTGAAAAGTGATGGAAATAGTAGGGGAATTTCGCCAGATTGACGAAGAAACCTGATGTGGTCTGATACTTATTTGAATTTGAGCCATTTCTGTTCACAGACTCATAGAGTGGCTCGTCACGAAATTTTTGGTTTTTTATTGCAAAATTAAGGACCCTAGAAAAATTTTGAAGCCTCTAAAGTCTAAACATGTTAATTTGGGGGAAAAATTGAATAATTCTGAACAGGTGCTTAAAACTTGGCCCTTTTGAAGTAATTTTTCAGTTTTCCATGTGTTTTGAGACCCATCAAAGGGGAAGAGGGTAGTTTTTCAAAAATAAACATGGCCAATTCAAAAATGTTGTCCTTCCTGTTTTTTTTTTCATTTCAGATGGAGGTATCCCAAATGTCAGAAATTTTTTTGAGCTGGACGAAGATGAATTGAAAAGTGTTGGTGCATACAAGTTCATCGCCACCAAAAATTTCAGGTGCTGAAGTACATTCTTCGGTTTTTGGCGAATTTTTGATAAGAAAGGGCAAAAAATGGGGAGAAAATACAAAATTTCACCAAATTTACTTGGTAAGCTGAAATATTTGATGTGTATCCCTATTCTCAACCTCCCGAATCAGTTAGAAACATTTTTGAGCAATTCTGGAGCCTCCAGCAGATTGTTGAAAAAATAACTTTTTTCAAAATGTTGACCCAGTGGAGTTGGAAAACTAAAATTTACTTTATGTGTACTTTTATTTTAACACGCTAAGTGTATTGTAGGTGGTGTAAAGCCCCAACATTTTTTTTAGAAAATTCTTCCCGATTTTCAAAAAGTGCTATAAAAGCTGTCCAAATACATTTATTACACCTCGTTTTTCCAAAATCGGTTCCTGCCGGTTCGGAATCGTATATCTCTTCAGTGATTTCATTACTGAAAATTTGAAAAATGTAGGTTCTGAACAAGCAAGAATGGATTTTAGAAAGTTGGTGTAGGTTTTATGGCATTTTTTTGGAAAACTGGAATTTCTAAAAAGTTGCATGGAGGCTCCAAAACAGTTTGCAACCACCTCCAATCGACTCACAAGGGAACCTCTGGTGGTGTCACACTCCGATTTGAACGGGACCGCGATTTTTGGAAAGAGCATAGTCTAAAACTCCCAAAACCAAATGTTTAGCTGCCCAAGTTCATTTTTCGATTTTTGGCGAATTTTTGAAAATTCAAAATTGACTGTTTTTGGCGATTTGTTTTTTTTTTAAAGTTCGTATTGATCAATAAAAATGGTCAATATAAGTCCCAAAACTAATATTAATTACCCAAATCCAAATTTCACCATTTCTAGACATTCTGGAGCCTCCAGCGCAAATTTTCAATTTCTCCAGAATTTTGAATTTGCTCCAGAAGGCGTGAATATGAAGTTGGGCAGCTAAAAATCGAGTTGTATATTACACTCGACCTGTTTACCGAGTTTGTCCACATTTGAGCCGATTTTGAGAGTGACACCTCAAGAGTGGTTTTTTGAGGTGTCACTCTCGCTCCAAAACGGCTGGAAATGGTAGAATTTGCGCTCCGGGGGGGTTGTTCTTGAAGAAATACAGCGATCGCACAAATTTCAAAAATTTCCTCACAAACGGTTATCTTTTGATATTTTGGATTTTTTAATTTTGAAAAAAGATGGTCAATAAACCACTCTTGAGGTGTCGCTCCCAAAAGCGGCTCAAATGTAGATAAACTCGTTAAACAGGTCGAGTATAATACACAACTCGATTTTTAGCTGCCCAACTTCATATTCACGCCTTCTGGAGCAAATTAAAAATTCTGGAGAAATTGAAAAATCGCCCTGGAGGCTCCAAAATGGCTGGAAATGGTAACATTTGGATTTGGGTAATTAATATTACTTTTGGGACTTATTTGGACCATTTTACTGATCAAGTTCGTACTT